>NW_028139150.1:0-699000 GCF_964270905.1 Leucopleurus acutus
GCATGTTTTAGCTGTAGGAAGATTCCTTGAACCTGCAGATTTGGGACCCATTGAATGGGTACCAGGTAGTATTACTTTAAAGGGTGTGCATTTCCTCACCCAACCCCACATTTCTCTTAGTGCGAACAGTTTCCAGCCTTATGTCTCATCCTGCTGTGGGTCTAGATGTGTTCAATCCATGTTGCATCACCGTCCCTGAGGAAAAGTTGTAAGAGGTTTTCTCTGTCTCTCTGTCGTTTATTTTTTTCAATTTATTACTATGTTGTTTACAGCTGATTTTCAAAGCTCTGTTTCTTGCTGCTGTACATCTACTTGATTCACGTACAGAGAGACATCAATAATTTCTTTTTTAGATTCTTACCAGTCATAGATATTCTTTTCCGGTGACTTGAGTGTGCTGAGTGCAGTTCTTTTAGTTACCGTGTAGGCCTTGTTGATTATCAGTTTGGTATTTGGAATGGTATCTTTGCTAATTTCAACCTCCTGGATGATGCCTCACCCCTCCCCACCTTTCCCGTTTAGCAGCCTTACACGTGTTTTCTACATATTTATGTCACTTAGAATGATCATACGTAACTCCTCCGGAGTTGTTACAACTGGCCATATTTCATTGATTTCCAGGCTGAGTAATATTCCACTCTACATAAGTACCACATCTCTATCCATTTTTTCCCTCCAGAGACATTTAAGTTATATCCTAGTCGAGGATCTTTTAAACAGAGAGGCAGTAAACATTGGGGTGCCTGTGTCCTCTCGATTTTTGTTTTTCCCAAGATATATGCCCATGAGTGCAAGTGCCCTATGCTCTGTAGCTCATTTTTTAGATGCTTTAGTAAACACAATACAGTTCTCCAGAATGGCCGTTGGCAATATACATTTCCACTATAAGCCTCACAGGGCTCCCTCCTCTCCTTGCCCTGTCCTGCATTTCTGGCGTTTACACTTTATGAGGATGGCTCTTCTGACTGATGCGAAGTGATATCTTTTGTAGTATTGATTTCCAGTGCCCACCTGTTTGGTTGGCTAAAAAAGTGTATGCCCTTTTCTTGAATATATACAGAAAAAAACGCATACAGCCTTTTTGGCCAACTGCAATGTCGGAAATGTTCAGCCCCTTTTCTTGTGCTTAATGGCGAGTCCTTTCTACCTCCTCAAATCCCTTTCCTGCCATTCTCCCTTGCTTGCCAATCCTTTTCTCTGACTTTCCTCAAGACATTTTTCAGTGATAGATATTTTCAACTCTGCAGTTTCGTGAATTTTACTGCCCCTGAGTTCCATTGTTCAACTTGTGTTTATGGGAACTGGCCACAAAGCAGTGGGATTTCCTCAAGCCCTATACTGTTTCCATGGGCAACCCTGGCCTTTGGTCAATTCATCTTCCTGATTGGAAATTAGAGTGACATGTGCCTGTCTGAACACCTAGGACTTGTCTCTCATTGTTCCTCATCCTTCCGCTTCATCCTCTGGACAAATTCCAAACTGTACGCAACAGGATGTTGACAGTGTTGACATCTCCAAGTGGGGAGACTGTTAGTAAAGACGCTGGAGGGGTGAACCCGAGCACCAGGAGATGAGGAGATGAGATGCCTTTTCCAAACTCTTCCCGATCAGATGGTATACCATCCTCTGGGTGTGACAGACATGTTTTAGCAGTAGGAAGAGTCCCATTCATGTAAGGAGAACACCAGGGCTTTTTCAAAATCAGTGTCTCCCCGAAACCCAAACTGGGGAGTTTTTTAAGCTACGGCTACACATATGTTCATTAAGGGCCTTGGGAAGTAGGCAGAGTCCAAACTTTAGATGACTGAAGTCTTCAGGGTCAGAAGCACTCACCACCGGCTTCCCTTAGGTTACACTTTAACTGTCATTGATAGATGATGTCAATAAAAATATCTATTCTTTTTCCGATTATTTCCCCTTATAGGTTATTGCACAATATTGAGTGTAGTTCCCTGTGCTATACAGTAGTTCCTTGTTGATGATCTATTTTATACATAGCAGTGTGTATGTGTTAATTCCAAACTGTTAATTTATCCCTCCTCCCACCTTTCCCCTTTGGTAATAATAAATTATAAGATTTTATACTTCTCAGAAATGGGGGAGCTGAAAGAGAGGTATCATTTTCAATGGAAAAGCATTTAAAACAAGATTGAAGCTTTAACCAAGATTATTAGATGTACATCCTTGGAAAGAAATCACTTCATTTCTCTAATATTGACCTGACAAATAGGACAAACCTTCTCACTGAACTTGCTTATAATAAAGTGATGGAAATATCAAATGGAAGTGTTAGAAACATCTTATTTTACCCGAGCCTTATAAACTGTTCTATGTTAACTACAGTTTGGCTCACACATCTGTTCATTGAAGTTACAATAGTCTCAATTTCTGTTACTGATCCTCCAGAGTGGACCCCAACAAGGGTCCCCCTGCCCAGTGTCATTGGGGCCAACAGATCGAGACTGAGTTTGGTTCCCAAGCAAAGGAAACTTTATATTTTCATCAGAGAATGGAGAGGTGAGAGCATGCACTACCCCGTGGGCTGTGGGCTGGGCTGCTGTGTAGAGATCCTGTCAGAGTCAGTGGGAGGGAGGGGGCGGAGCTCTCAAGGGCCGGGTTGGCTGCAGCTCAGGCTCTATATCTCGGAGTCTGCACTGGGCCCCAGGAGCTGAGGTGTCGACCCAGCCATTCTGCACCAGGAAATCTGGTCTGAAGTGCCGGGTGTGGAACCTCTGCATGCGGGACCCTAGGAGCACGTGAAATTAGACAAAGCACAAAGGATAAAAAAGGTCAGACTTGACTTTATTGCCCAGATTCTATTTTTATCTCCCAGGGATTTTTAATGGGCTTTGCTGGGGACAAACCCCTCCTCTGCCTTTTGTCCCGTTCCTCATTCTTGGAGTGCTGAGGGTGCAGACCCTTCTTCTGTAACTGCTGAGTGCTGAGTTGGGAGCCCTCATACCAGGGGACGAGGGTCAGAACTTCTCCCCAGCAGCCTCCAGGTGACGTTGATTGGCCCCAGGACCCCTGCCTCCCTGCTCGTCCGCCTGAGCACCAGCATTGGAAGTGTTATAGATTCTAATGACCTTTAAGGGTCCAGGAAAGAGATGTGCAGAGACGCTGTGGGGGCCGGTTTCACCCCGCCCCACATTTGTTCGGCCACCTTAGGCTGACCGTTTCTGCCAGCCTAGATGCTCTGACCAGTAGTCTGCTCTTTCTTCAATTAGGCCCCTGAATTAACATAAAAACAGCACCAGGTGTCAGAGCCCTGCCCGCTCAACTCCCAGACAGTCCAGGGTCAGTGGTGATCAAGGACCATGATGGCCACTGAGTCAACAGCCTTTTGAAGTAAACAGGAGTCCAGCCGGTCTTATTGGCCACCATCATCACGGTGTCTGTAGGCTTTTCTATGGTGACAGTGTGATATACGGTTCCCCCGCCAAGATTATTAGCTCCCCTCCGGGTGCAGGAAGTCCTGCAAGCAGTAGTCTACTCCTTCGGGACACACTATTGTTGTTTTATGAGAGAAACTCCAGGTCAAGTGATGTTCACATGAGTCGTCATGGTGCCCTGTTGCCTCCGGTTATCTCTCTGGATGTTGGAGTTGGAGGGCCTCCTCACTCGAGGTCGGTGTGCCCACGGAGCGAACCCTGCAACTTCAGGGCATGGTTGGTGATTAGGATCACCACGTGGGGTCCTTTTCCCTTAGGAGGGAGGTGGCCTTTTGGGCTGCTGATTTCCAGGTTTTTAGATACCGCCAGTATCTTGGCCAGATGTGGCAGCGGGCCAAGCCCCTTGGTGACTGTAGTTTATCCTACCTGGATGGCATTCTTGCGTTGTTCCATTTCAAGTGGTCCCAGTTTTTGCACTAATTCTCCAATGGCGATTCACCTTTCACCGGGAATGGAAAGGTCAAAGGGTTTAGCTCAATTAGGGAGTTCCAGGGCAAGGGTCTGAATTGACTGCTCTTTCCATTCTTGAAAGGCCACTTCTGGATTCTGTTCAAAAGGATCATCATCTTTTCCTTTCAGTGTTTCATATAGAGGCCCAGCTAGTAGACTGTAGTTAGGGATCCAGAAGCAGCAAACCCTGGCCTCCCCAGGAACCCCTAAGCTGTCTTCTAGTTTTAGAAAGGGGTAAGGCTGCAAATGGTTTCTTCCCTTTCCTGGGATGGGCTTCTCTGACCTTGTGTGAGAATGAAGCCCAGGCAGGTCACCGCAGTCTGTGATATTTGAGCTTTTTCTTGGACAACTTCTATCCTTTATTGGCTTGGTAGTTCAGAGGCCTCCTTAGTAGGGCTGGCAATCAGAATGTCGTCTGCATATTGAAGGAGGGTTTCCTTTTCCAGAGGTAGAACTTTTCGGTCGTTAGCTAAGCTTTCCCCAAAGATGGTGTGGGAATTTTTGAACCCTTGGGGCAAGACGGCCCGGAAGTATTGTTTTAGTTGTATGTTGAGTCCTGCCACTCACAAGCCAAAATTTCTTGTGACTCTGGGACTAATGGAATACAAAAGAAGGCATCATTGAAGACTAATACAGAATACCATGTCCTGGTGGTTGGTAGAATGACCAGCAGGGTGTAGGAATCAGGAGCAACTGGAGGTATATCCTCGGTGGCTTCACTGACTGTCCTGACATCCTTTACCAGGTCCCCAGCAGCCCATGGGGCTCTCGTGGTCAGGCCAATCCCAGGATATGGAGCTCTCCTGGGCAGGTACCCCACCCCCAACCCAGCCCACGGGGCTCTCATGGTCAGGCCCCTCCCAGGATACAGAGCTACCCTTGCAGGTACCGTGGCAGGGCTGGGCACACAGGAACCGTGCACATAGCCCTCATTGAAGAGCACCCCCAGCTCACCTGTCGCTCAGAGCTGACACAGAGCACCTCAGAGCAGGACTTGAACTAACAAACAGCAGCTCCGACAGGTCTGTGACCCTGGGCATCACTCTGTGTGGCCTCCCTCCACCTGGTCTTCCAGAGACTTCCACTGCACCCAGGGCACCAGGCCTCTGTCTCCAACCACCACCCACCCCTCCTCTCCCTGACTCCTGGGTTCCTCTCATTAGGAGAGGGTTTTCTTGAAGTTGTCTCCCACTCATGGGCCAGATAAAATGATTAGAAAACAAGCCAAAGCTGCAGCCCCTTGTCTATCCTGACTCTCAGGAGCCCACACCTGTTCCTTGGACCTGGCCGGTTCAGCAAGTTCCATTTTCTGCAACTGTGAGCCCCTGAGGGGTGATGATTGGCTACCTGGGCAGCCTTACCATGCTGGCCAGCCCTCCCCAGGTGTGCCTGGGTTGAGATCAATATAAATACCACTCCAGGCAGCAAAAGCCCCTGCAGCTGTGCCTGACGCCATTTTCTCTGCCCTGTCAGCAGTCTCGGGGCTGGGCTGGTGGGAGGGAGTGAGAGGCCACGGCTTTGTGGGTGGCCCAGTGTGAGTGGGGCTCTGCTGGACTTTCTGCAGCAGATGCCAGGCTGCCACCTGCTAAAGAAGAGGATGTGTCACCCATACCTGCTGCTGGAATTTCTCCCTGGGCAGAGGTGAGGAAGGAAAAAAGCAGTGGGGGCAGGGACAGGACGGGTATCTCAGGCAGGGAAATGGAAATCTTCCAGAAGAGCACCCAGGGCCAGGACCATCCTGGCTGGCCTGCAGGCACCAAGTCAGCTGGCATGCTGTCACTCGTGTGGCTCCATGGCCCTTCCTCTAGGCTTTCAAGTCCTTGTATATATTCAGGTGTTTTACCTGGGAAGGGTGGGAACAGTTCAGCAGCAAGTGGCCTGGGGCTCAGCTCACGTTTACTCACAGATGCCTCGGCACGGTGCCCCAGCTTTGCAATGAGGACGCTTGTTGTGTGGGGGCTGCTGGCTGAATGGGAGACGATTCCCCACCACTGACCAACTTCAGAATTGTTTACAACTGGAGCAAGTGCCCTGATACGGTTTTCCTCTGAGTAACTGGTGGGTTCTGTTTTTTTTTTTCTCTTTTTCGTTTTTGGTTCAAGGTAGATTTTATTCCTCTTTTTTGTATTTACAGATATAAGCATGGAAATAATTTATTCATATAAATACATGTATGTGAAGGGAATAATTGTTTTTTCTGTTTTATTTTTTAAATTTTATTTCTTTTTAATTTTGAATTTTATTTTATATTTTTATACAGCAGGTTCTCATTGGTTATCTACTTTATACATATAAATGTTTACATGCCAATCCCAATCTCTCAACTCCTCCCACCACCACCCCTCCAAGAGCTTTCCCCCCTTGTTGTCCATACGATTGTTGTCTACATCTGTTGCTCTATTTATGCCTTGCAAAATGGTTAATCTGTACAGTTTTTCTAGGTTCCACATATATGCATGAATATACAAGATTTGTTTTTCTCTTTCTGACTTACTTCACTCTGTAGGACAGTCTCTAGATCCATCGACGTCTCTACAAATGACCCAATTTCATTCCTTTCATGGCTTAGTAATATTCCATTTTATATATGTACCACAGCTTTATGCATTCGTCTGTCTGTGGGCATTTAGGTTGCTTCCATTACCTCGATATTGTAAATAGTGATGCAATGAACATTGCGGTGAATGTCTCTTTTTGATTTATGGTTTTGTCTGAGTATATGTCCAGTCCTGGGATTGCTGTATCATATGGTAATTCTATTATTAGTTTCTTAAGAAACTCCATATTGTTCTCCATAGTGACTGTATCAATTTATATTCCCAACAATAGTGGAAGAGGGTTCCTTTTCTCCACACCCTTTCCAGCATTTGTTGTTTGTAGATTTTCAGATGATGCCCATTCTAACAGGTGTGAGGTGATACCTCATTGTTGAGTCCATTTCGTTGAGCAACGGGTAGGTCTTGTCTATTACATATTTGGCTTATGGAACGGTATCTGTGCTAATTTCAAACTCTGGTTTTATGCAGCACCCCAACTCACCTTTCCCCTTAAGCAAGCATAAGTTGGTTTTCTAAACTTGAGACCCTGTTCTGTTTTGTAATTCAGTTCATGTGTAGCCAAGTTTACATTCCGTGCATTAGTGATACCTTATGATGTTTCTTTTTCTGTGTGACTTATTTCACTTAGAATCATCATGCCTCAATCCACTCATTATGCTGGTACAGGCCTGGTGACACAGATTTCATTGCTGAGTGGTATTCTGTTGTACATAAGTACCGCAACTTCTTTATCAATTATTTGTTCTCTGGGATATTTAACTTGTACTGTAGAAGAGGCTCCTGTAAACAGAGCCGTTGTAAATTTTGGGGTGGCTGTGTCTTTTTGATTTTAATTTCCCTAAGCTATAGGACCATAAGTGGAAATGCCCTAGATTCTGTTGCTTTGTTTTTCAGATGTATCAGGAAACACCATACACTTCTCCAGAGTGGCTGTTGGCAATGTACATCCCGCCCATAAGCATAACAAGGCTCCTTTTTCCCCATGGCCTGTCTTGCCTTTCTGGATTTTACACTTTTCTCAGTGGCCCTTTAGACCGGGGGGAAGTGACACTTCATAGTAGTTCGGATTTCCATTGCAAGCTTGCTTGGTTTGCCAAAAAGGGCGTATGTGTTTTTTCCTGAATATATTCAGGAACAAACTCATACGCCCTTTGTTGCCAAGTGCATCATTGTCGATGTTCTGCCTCTTTTCCTATGCTTTAAATGCAAATCCAGTCTACCTCCTGAAATCGGTTTCCTGCAATTCTGCCCCGCTTTCAAGTCCTCTTCGCAGCCTTACTTCAATATATTTTTGGACGTTATCTGTCATTTATAACTCTGCAGGTTTGTGAATTACAGGGTCCCTGAGCTCCTTTCTTCAACTCGCTTTCTTGTGAGCTGGCCGCAAACCCGCAAGACTGCTTCAGGCCCTAATCTGCTTCTGGCAGGGCACGCTGAGCCTTTGGTTAATTCCTCTTCCTGGTGGGAAATGAGTGTTAAATATGCCCGTCCAGACACCTACCTCACTCTCAACCCCTTGGTGATGTGGGTCCTCTGGTTTGTGGCCACTTTTGCTGGGTTCCTCACCTTTCAATGATGTGGCCCCACTAGTGTGAGGACACTCCTGCTTGGTTCTCATCCACGTGGTTATGTGGACCCCCTGGTGAGAGTCTGTTCCTGGCTTTGTTCCTCACCCACCTGTGAGGGAGACCCTCTGCTGATAGGTCACTCCTGCATGGCTGGCACACATTGCCTTGGTGAAGTCAGCCGTGTGGTGGCAGTTGGAGCGTGCTGGGAATCTCTTCCCCCGGTGATGAGGGTCCTCTTGCGTCAGGCCCTAACTGCTGGGCTCACCAACTTTTCTTAGGGAGCCCAGTGATGCTTTGGCACTCCTCTTAGGATCCCATCTCCATGGGGATGTGGGCCTTCTGCTCTGAGGTCCCAACGGCTGGGTTGTTCACATTTTCATGATGTGGGCTCTCTGGTGTTAGTTCACAGAAGCCTGGATCCCATAGCCTCTGTGCTCTTGGCTGCCTGCTGGGAGGTTCCAACTGCTGGATTCCTCACTTTTTTAATTTTTTGGGCCCTCTGTTGTGAGGATCCTCCTGCCTGCCTCACTCCCAGCCCCTTCGTGATGTGTGTCGTCTGGTTTGAGGCCACATGTGCTGGGTTCCTCACCTTTCGATGATGTGGGACCAATGGTCTTAGGAGACTCCTGCCTGGTTCACATCCCCTTGGTGATGTGGGCCCTCTGTTGAGAGTCTGATCCCGGCTGGGTTCCTCACCCATCTGTGAGGTAGGCCGTCTGATGTGAGGTCACTCTTGCCTGGCTTGCTCACCTCGCCTTGTGGACATGAGCCCTCTGGTGGCACTTGGAGCCTGCTGGGAGCCTCCTCTCCTCGGTGATGAGGGCCCTCTGGCATCAGGCCCTAACTGCTGGGCTCCCTACATTTTGTGATGTGCGCCCAGTGGTGCGAGGACACTCCAGCCAGGTTCACATCCCCATTGGGGTGTGGGCCTTCTGCTCTGAGGTCCCAAAGCCTGGGTTGCTCACAGTTTCATGATGTGGGCTCTCTGCTGTTAGTTCACTCCTGCCTGCATCCCATAGCTTCTGTGCTCTGGGCCGCCTGCTGGGAGGTTCCAACTGCTGGATTCCTCACCTTTCTTATTCTTTGGGCCCTCTGTTTTTAGGCTACTCCTGCCTGCCTCACTCCCATTCCCTTTGTGATATGTGTCCTCTGATTTGAGGCCACATGTGCTGGGTTCCGCACCTTTCGATGATGTGACCCCACTGGAGGGAAGACAGTCCTGACTGGTTCCCATCCCCTTGCTGATGTGGGCCCTCAGGTGAGAGTCTGATCCTGGCTGGGTTCCTCACCCTTCTGTGAGGTGGGCCCTCTGCTGTGAGGTCAATCATGCCTGTCTGGCACACGTCACCTTGGCGACGTGGGCCCTCTGGTGGCAGTTGGAGTGTGCTGGGATCCTCCTCCCCTCGGTGATGAGGGCCCTCTTGCCTTAGGCCATAACTGCTGGGCTCCCCACATTTTCTGATGTGCGCCAAGTGAGTGAGGAGACTCTTGCCAGGTTCCCATCCCCATGGCGATATGGGCCTTCTGCTCTGAGGTCAAAACGGCTGGCTTGCTCACAGTACCATGATGTGGGCCCTCTGCTGTGAGTTCACTCCGGCAAGGATCCCTTATCATCGGTGCTCTGAGCCGCCTGCTGGGAGGTTCCAACTGCTGGATTCCTCAACTTTTTTATTCTATGTGCCCTCTGTTGTGAGGCTCCTCCTGCCTGCCTCACTGCCAGCCCCTTTGTGATGACTGTCCTATGGCTTGAGGCCACATGTGCTGCGTTCCTCACCTTTCGATGATGTGACCCCACTCGTGTGAGGACACTCCTGCCTGGTTCCCATCCCCTTGGTGAGGTGGGCCCTCTGGCGAGAGTCTAATCCTGGCTGGGTTCCTCAACGTTCTGTGAGGTAGGCCCTCTGCTGTGAGGTCACTCCTGCCTGGCTGGCACACGTCACCTTGGAGACGTGAGCCCTCTGGTGGCAGTTGGAGCGTGCAGGGCGCCTCCTCCTCTCGGTGATGACGGCCCTCTGGCGTCAGGCCCTAAATGGTGGGCTCCCCACATTTTCTGATGTGCGCCCAGTGGTGCGAGGACACTCCAGCCAGGTTCCCATTCCCATGGGGATGTGGTCCTTCTGTGCTGAGGTCTCAACTCCTGGGTTGCTCACAGTTTTGTGATGTGGGCCCTCTGCTGTGAGTTCACTGTGGCCTGGATCCCATAGCCTCGGTGTTCTGGGCCGCCTGCTGGAAGGTCTAAATGCTGGAATCCTCACGTTTTTTATATTATGTGCCCTGTGTTGTGAGGCTACTCCTGCCTGCCTCACTCCAAGGCCCTTGGTGATGTGGGTCCTCTGGTTTGAGGACACATGTGCTGGGTTCCTCACCTTAAGATGATGAGGCCCCACTGGTGTGAGGATAATCCTGACTGGGTCCCATCCCCTTTGTGATGTGGGCCCTCTGGTGAGAGTCTGATCCTGGCTGGGTTCCTCACCCATCTGTGAGGTGGGCCCTCTACTATCAGGTAACTCTTGCCTGGGTTGCTCACCTCGCCTTGTTGACATGAGCCCTCTGGTGGCAATTGGACCCTGCTGGGAGCCTCCTCAGCTCTGTGATGAGGGCCCTCTGACGTCAGGCCCTAACTGCTGGGTTCCCCAACTTTTCTTAGTGAGCCCAGTGTTGCTCAAGCACTCCTCTTAGGTTCCCATCCCCATGGGGATGTGGGCCTTCTGCTCTGAGGTTCCAACGGCTGGGTTGATCACAATTTCATGATGTGGGCTCTCTGGTGTTAGTTCACTGTGGCCTGGATCCCATAGCCTCTGTGGTCTTGGCTGCCTGCTGGGAGGTTCCAACTGCTCGATTCCTCAACTTTTGTATTCTATGGGTCCTGTGTTGTGATGCTCCTCCTGCCTGCCTCACTCGCAACCCCTTCGTGATGTGGGTCTTCTGGTTTGAGGCCACATGTGCTGGGTTAGGCAACTTTCAATGATGTGGCCCCACTGGTGTGAGGACACTCCTGCCTGGTTCCCATCCCCTTGGTGATGTGGGCCTTCTGGTGACAGTCTTATCCTGGCTGAGTTCCTCACTCTTCTGTGAGGTAGGCCCTCTGCTGTGAGGTCAATCCTGCCTGACTTGCACACATCACCTTGGCGACGTGGGCCCTCTGTTGGCACATGGAACCTGCTGGGAGCCTCCTGCCCTCGGTGATGATGGCCCTCTAGCATCAGGCTCTAACTGCTGGGCTCCCCACGTTTTCTGATGTGAGCCCAGTGATGCCAGGACACTCCTGTCAGGTTCCCATCCCCATGGGGATGTGGGCTTTCTGCTCTGAGGTCCCAATGCCTGGGTTGCTCACAGTTTCATGATGTGGGCTCTCTGGTGTTAGTTAACTCCTGCCTGCATCCCATAGCTTCTGTGCTCTCGGCCGCCTGCTGGGAGGTTCCAAATGCTGGATTCCTCACTTTTTTTATTCTTTGGGCCCTCTGTTTTTAGGCTACTCCTACCTGCCTCACTCCCATCCCCTTTGTGATGTATGTCCTCTGATATGAGGCCACATGTGCTGGGTTCCTCACCTTTCGATGATGTGGTCCCACTGGTGGGAGGACAGTCCTGACTGGTTCCCATCCCCTTGGTGTTGTGGGCCCTCTGGTGAGAGTCTCATCCTGCCTCGGTTCCTCACCCTTCTGTGAGATAGGCCCTCTGCTGTGAGGTCACTACTGCCTGGCTGGTGCATGCCACCTTGTAGACGTGGGCCCTCTGTTGGCAGTTGGAACCTGCTGGGAGTCTCCTCCCCTCAGTTATGAGGGCCCCCTGGCATCAGGCCCTAACTGCTGGGCTCCTAACATTTTCTGATATGTGCTAAGTGGTGCAAAGCCACTCCTGCCAGGTTCCCATCCCAATGGGGATGTGGGCCTTCTGTTCTGAGGTCCCAACAGCTGGGCTGCTCACAGGTTCATGATGTGGGCCCTCTGCTGTGAGTTCACTGCGGCCTGGATCCCATAGCCTCGGTGCTCTGGGCCACTTGCTGGGAGGTTCCAACTGCTGGAGTCCTCAACTTTTATATTCTATGGACCCTGTGTTGTGAGGCCAGTCCTGCCAGCCTCATTCCGAACCCCTTGGTGATGTGGTTCCTCTGGTTTGAGGACACATGTGCTGGGATCCTCACCTTTCGATGATGTTGTCCCACTGGTGTGGGGACACTCCTGCCTGGTTCCCATCCCCTTGGTGATGTGGGCCCTCTGGTGAGAGTCTGATCCTGGCTGTGTTCCTCACCCTTCTGTGAGGTGGGCCCTCTGCTGTGAGGTCACTCCTGCCAGGCTGGCACACATCGCCTTGGCGACGTTGGCCCTCTGGTGGCAGCTGGAGCCTGCTGGGAGCCTCCTCCTCTCGGTGATGAGTGCCCTCTAGCGTCAGGCCCTAACTTCTGAGCACCCCACGTTTTCTGATGTGAGCCCAGTGATGCCAGGACACTCCTGTCATGTTCCCATCACCATGGGGATGTGGGCCTTCTGCTCTGAGGTCCCAATGTCTGGGTTGCTCACAGTTTCATGATGTGGGCTGTCTGGTGTTAGTTCACTCTGGCCTGGTTCCTCTAGCCTCTGTGCTCTGGGCCGCCTGCTGGGAGGTTCCAACTGCTGGATTCCTCACCTTTCTTATTTTTGGGCCCTCTGTTATGAGGCTCCTCCTGCCTGCCTCACTCCCAGCCCCTTGGTGATGGGTGTCCTATGGTTTGAAGCCACATGTTCTGGGTTCCTCACCTTTAGATGATGTGGCCCTACTCATGTGAGGACACTCCTGCCTGGTTCCAATCCATTTGGTGATGTGGGCCCTCTGGTGCGAGTCTGATCCTGACTGGGTTCGTCACACTTCTCTGAGGTGGACCCTCTGCTGTGAGGTCATTCGTGCCTGGTTGGCACACATCGCCTTGGCGACGTCAGCCCTCTGGTGGCAGTTGGAGCCTGCTGGGAGCCTCCTTCCCTTGGTGATGAGGGTCCTCTGGTGCCAGGCCCTAACTGCTGGTCGCCCAAAATTTTCTGATACGTTCTCAGTGGTGCGAGGACACTCCTACCAGAATTCCATCCCCATGGGGATGTGGGCCTCCTGCTCTGAGGTCCCAATGGCTGGGTTGCTCAGTTTCATGACATGGGCCCTCTTCTGTGAGTTCACTGTGGCCTGGATCCCATAGCCTCGGTGCTCTGGGCCACCTGCTGGGAGGTTCCCACTGCTGGATTCCTCACTTTTTTATTCTATGTGCCCAGTGTTGTGAGGCTACTCCTGCCTGCCTCACTCCGAGGTCCTTGGTGATGTGGGTCCTCTGGTTTGAGGACACATGTGCTGAGTACCTCAGCTTTGGATGATGTGGCCCCACTGATGTGAAGACACTCCTGCCTGGTTCCCATCCCCTTGGTGATGTGGGCCCTCTGGTGAGAGTCTGATGTTGGCTGGGTTTCTCACCCTTCTGTGAGGTGGGACCTCTGCTGTGAGGTAACTCCTGCCTGGCATGCTAACGTTGCCTTGGCAATGTGAGCCCTCAGGTGGCAGTTGGAGCCTGCTGGGAATCTCCTCCCCTCAGTTATGAGAGCTCTGGATAAAACACATATGCCCTTTTTTGCCAAGTGCATTATTTTCCAAGTTCTGTCTCTTTTCCTATGCTTTAAGAGCTACTCCCGTGTACGTTTTGAAATCAATTTCCAGCAATTCTGCCCTGCATTCAAGTCCTCTTCGCAGCCTTACTTCAGCATAATTTTGGATGATAGCTGTCATTTATAACTCCGAAGGTTTCTGAATTACAGTGCCCCTGAGCTCCTTTCTTCAACTCGCTTTCTTGTGAGCTGGCCCCAACACCACAGGATTGCTTCTGGTCCTAGTGTGTTTCCGGCATGGCACGCTGAGCCTTTGGTTAATTCCTCTTCCTGGTTGGAAATGAGAGTTAAATTTGCCCGTCTGGACACCTCCACCTAGTCTCTCATTGGTTCTCCCTATTCCTGTTCATTTTCCACAGAAATTGCAAACTGGGCCAAACAGGAGGTTAAAGGCACTGACTCTCCAAGTGGGGAGAGTGTTAGTAAAGCGTCTGGAATGTTGCACCCGAGTACCAGGAAACGAAAACTGAGACACATTTGAACACGTTTTCCGATCACACGGTGGATCATACTCTGGGTTCCACATGCATGTTTTAGCTGAAGGAAGAATCCCTTAAACAGGGAGAGTTGAGACCCATGGAATGGGTACCATGCAATATGACTTCAAAGGGTCTGCATTTGCTCACCGAACCTCAGCAATCCTATCACTGCTGCGTTTATGCCACTGTACACACGCTTGATTCTCTTTCGGAGACATATAAATCCATAGGTTTTAAGATTCTTACTAGTCAGGTAGATTCTTACTAGTCAGGTATATTCTTAGGCGTTTAATATGGGGTGTTGAGTCCACTTCGTTGAGCAAGGAGTAGCTCTTGTCTATTACATATTTGGCTTATGGAACGGTATCTGTGCTCATTTCAATCTCTGGTTTTATGCAGCACCCCAACTCACCCGTCCCCTTAAGCAAGCATAAGTTGGGTTTCTACATTTGACACCCTGTTCTGTTTTGTAATTCAGTTCTTGTGTAGCCAAGTTTACATTCCGTGTATTAGTGATATCTTATGATGTTTCTTTTTCTGTGTGACTAATTTCACTTAGAATCATCGTACCTGAATCCACTCATTATGCTGCTACGGGACTGATGACATAGATTTCATTGCTGAGCGATATTGCATTGTACGTAACTACCACAATTTCTTTATCCATTTTTCGCTTTCTGTGATATTGAACTTGTACCATAAACGAGGTTCTTGTAAACAGAGCCATCCCAAACTTTGGGGTGGCTGTGTCTTTTTGATTTTAATTTCCCTAAGCTATAGGACCATAAGTGGAAGTGCCCTAGGCTCTGTTGCTTTGTTTTTTGGATGTTTCAGGAAACACCATACACTTCTCCAGAGTGGCTGCTGGCAATTTACATCCCGCCCATCAGCATAACTAGGCTCCCAGTTCTCCATGGCCTGTCCTGCCTTTCTGGATTTTACACTTTTTTCAGATGGCCCTTTTGACCGGGGGGCAGTGAGACTTCATTGTAGTGCAGATTTCCTTTGCAAGCTTGCTTGGTTGGCCAAAAAGGGCGTATGCGTTTTTTCCTGAATATATTCAGGAAAAAACGCATACGCCCTTTTTGGCCAAGTGCATCATTGTGGACGTTCTGCCTCTTTTCCTATGCTTTACATGCAATTCCAGTGTACCTCCTGAAATCGGTTTCCTGCAATTCTGCCCCGCTTTCAACTCCTCTTGGCAGCCTTACTTCAATATATTTTTGGAAGATAGCTGTCATTTATAACTCTGCAGGTTTGTGAATTACAGTGCCCCTGAGCTCCTTTCTTCAACTCGCTTTCTTGTGAGCTGGCCACAACACCGCAGGATTCCTTCAGGCCCTAGGTTGATTCCGGCACAGCATGCTGAGCCTTTGGTTAATTCCTCTTCCTGGTGGGAAATGAGAGTTAAATTTGCCCGTCCGGATACCTCCACCTAGTCTCTCATTGGTTCTCCCTATTCCTGTTCATTTTCCACAGAAATTGCAAACTGGGCCAAACAGGAGGTTAAAGGCACTGACTCTCCAAGTGGGGAGAGTGTTAGTAAAGCGTCTGGAATGTTGCACCCGAGTACCAGGGGACGAAAACTGAGACACATTTGAACACATTTCCCGATCACACGGTAGATCATACTCTGGGTTCCACATGCATGTTTTAGCTGAAGGAAGAATCCCTTAAACCTGGAGAGTTGAGACCCATGGAATGGGTACCACGCAATATGACTTCAAAGGGTCTGCATTTGCTCACCGAACCTCAGCAATCCTATCACTGCTGCGTTTATGCCGCTGTACACACGCTTGATTCTCTTTCGGAGACATATAAATCCATAGGTTTTAAGATTCTTACTAGTCAGGTATATTCTTACTAGTCAGGTATATTCTTAGGCGTTTAATATGGGGTGTGGAGTCCACTTCACTGAGCAAGGAGTAGCTCTTGTCTATTACATATTTGGCTTATGGAACGGTATCTGTGCTCATTTCAATCTCTGGTTTTATGCAGCACCCCAACTCACCCGTCCCCTTAAGCAAGCATAAGTTGGTTTTCTACATTTGACACCCTGTTCTGTTTTGTAATTCAGTTCTTGTGTAGCCAAGTTTACATTCCGTGTATTAGTTATATCTTATGATGTTTCTTTTTCTGTGTGACTAATTTCACTTAGAATCATCGTACCTAAATCCACTCATTATGCTGCTACGGGCCTGTTGACATAGATTTCATTGCTGAGTGATATTGCATTGTACGTAAGTACCACAATTTCTTTATCCATTTTTCGCTTTCTGTGATATTGAACTTGTACGGTAAACGAGGTTCTTGTAAACAGAGCCGTCCCAAACTTTGGGGTGGTTGTGTCTTTTTGATTTTAATTTCCCTAAGCTATAGGACAATAAGTGGAAGTGCCCTAGGCTCTGTTGCTCTGTTTTTTGGATGTTTCAGGAAACACCATACACTTCTCCAGAGTGGTTGCTGGCAATTTACATCCCGCCCATCAGCATAACTAGGCTCCCAGTTCTCCATGGCCTGTCCTGCCTTTCTGGATTTTACACTTTTTTCAGATGGCCCTTTTGACCGGGGGGCAGTGAGACTTCATTGTAGTGCAGATTTCCTTTGCAAGCTTGCTTGGTTGGCCAAAAAGGGCGTATGCGTTTTTTCCTGAATATATTCAGGAAAAAACGCATACGCCCTTTTTGGCCAAGTGCATCATTGTGGACGTTCTGCCTCTTTTCCTATGCTTTACATGCAATTCCAGTCTACCTCCTGAAATCGGTTTCCTGCAATTCTGCCCCCCTTTCAACTCCTCTTGGCAGCCTTACTTCAATATATTTTTGGAAGATAGCTGTCCTTTATAACTCTGCAGGTTTGTGAATTACAGTGCCCCTGAGCTCCTTTCTTCAACTCGCTTTCTTGTGAGCTGGCCGCAACACCGCAGGATTCCTTCTGGTCCTAGTGTGGTTCCGGCATGGCACGCTGAGCCTTTGGTTAATTCCTCTTCCTGGTGGGAAATGAGAGTTAAATTTGCCCGTCTGGACACCTCCACCTAGTCTCTCATTGGTTCTCCCTATTCCTGTTCATTTTCCACAGAAATTGCAAACTGGGCCAAACAGGAGGTTAAAGGCACTGACTCTCCAAGTGGGGAGAGTGTTAGTAAAGCGTCTGGAATGTTACACCCGAGTACCAGGAAACGAAAATTGAGACACATTTGAACACGTTTTCCGATCACACGGTGGATCATACTCTGGGTTCCACATGCATGTTTTAGCTGAAGGAAGAATCCCTTAAACAGGGAGAGTTGAGACCCATGGAATGGGTACCATGCAATATGATTTCAAAGGGTCTGCATTTGCTCACCGAACCTCAGCAATCCTATCACTGCTGCGTTTATGCCGCTGTACACACGCTTGATTCTCTTTCGGAGACATATAAATCCATAGGTTTTAAGATTCTTACTAGTCAGGTAGATTCTTACTAGTCAGGTATATTCTTAGGCGTTTAATATGGGGTGTTGAGTCCACTTCGTTGAGCAAGGAGTAGCTCTTGTCTATTACATATTTGGCTTATGGAACTGTATCTGTGCTCATTTCAATCTCTGGTTTTATGCAGCACCCCAACTCACCCGTCCCCTTAAGCAAGCATAAGTTGGTTTTCTACATTTGACACCCTGTTCTGTTTTGTAATTCAGTTCTTGTGTAGCCAAGTTTACATTCCATGTATTAGTGATATCTTATGATGTTTCATTTTCTGTGTGACTAATTTCACTTAGAATCATCGTACCTGAATCCACTCATTATGCTGCTACGGGCCTGATGACATAGATTTCATTGCTGAGTGATATTGCATTGTACGTAAGTACCACAATTTCTTTATCCATTTTTCGCTCTCTGTGATATTGAACTTGTACCATAAACGAGGTTCTTGTAAACAGAGCCGTCCCAAACTTTGGGGTGGCTGTGTCTTTTTGATTTTAATTTCCCTAAGCTATAGGACCATAAGTGGAAGTGCCCTAGGCTCTGTTGCTTTGTTTTTTGGATGTTTCAGGAAACACCATACACTTCTCCAGAGTGGCTGCTGGCAATTTACATCCCGCCCATCAGCATAACAAGGCTCCCAGTTCTCAATGGCCTGTCCTGCCTTTCTGGATTTTACACTTTTTTCAGATGGCCCTTTTGACCGGGGGGGCAGTGAGACTTCATTGTAGTGCAGATTTCCTTTGCAAGCTTGCTTGGTTGGCCAAAAAGGGCGTATGCGTTTTTTCCTGAATATATTCAGAAAAAAACGCATACGCCCTTTTTGGCCAAGTGCATCATTGTGGACGTTCTGCCTCTTTTCCTATGCTTTACATGCAATTCCAGTGTACCTCCAGAAATCGGTTTCCTGCAATTCTGCCCCGCTTTCAACTCCTCTTGGCAGCCTTACTTCAATATATTTTTGGAAGATAGCTGTCATTTATAACTCTGCAGGTTTGTGAATTACAGTGCCCCTGAGCTCCTTTCTTCAACTCGATTTCTTGTGAGCTGGCCGCAACACCGCAGGATTCCTTCAGGCCCTAGTTTGATTCCGGCAGGACATGCTGAGCCTTTGGTTAATTCCTCTTCCTGGTGGGAAATGAGAGTTAAATTTGCCCGTCCGGATACCTCCACCTAGTCTCTCATTGGTTCTCCCTATTCCTGTTCATTTTCCACAGAAATTGCAAACTGGGCCAAACAGGAGGTTAAAGGCACTGACTCTCCAAGTGGGGAGAGTGTTAGTAAAGCGTCTGGAATGTTGCACCCGAGTACCAGGGAACGAAAACTGAGAAACATTTGAACACATTTCCCGATCACACAGTAGATCATACTCTGGGTTCCACATGCATGTTTTAGCTGAAGGAAGAATCCCTTAAACCTGGAGAGTTGAGACCCATGGAATGGGTACCACGCAATATGACTTCAAAGGGTCTGCATTTGCTCACCGAACCTCAGCAATCCTATCACTGCTGCGTTTATGCCGCTGTACACACGCCTGATTCTCTTTCGGAGACATATAAATCCATAGGTTTTAAGATTCTTACTAGTCAGGTATATTCTTAGGCGTTTAATATGTAGTGTTGAGTCCACTTCGTTGAGCAAGGAGTAGCTCTTGTCTATTACATATTTGGCTTATGGAACAGTATCTGTGCTCATTTCAATCTCTGGTTTTATGCAGCACCCCAACTCACCCGTCCCCTTAAGCAAGCATAAGTTGGTTTTCTACATTTGACACCCTGTTCTGTTTTGTAATTCAGTTCTTGTGTAGCCAAGTTTACATTCCGTGTATCAGTGATATCTTATGATGTTTCTTTTTCTGTGTGACTAATTTCACTTAGAATCATCGTACCTGAATCCACTCATTATGCTGCTACGGGCCTGATGACATAGATTTCATTGCTGAGTGATATTGCATTGTACGTAAGTACAACAATTTCTTTATCCATTTTTCGCTTTCTGTGATATTGAACTTGTACCGTAAACGAGGTTCTTGTAAACAGAGCCGTCCCAAACTTTGGGGTGGCTGTGTCTTTTTGATTTTAATTTCCCTAAGCTATAGGACCATAAGTGGAAGTGCCCTAGGCTCTGTTGCTTTGTTTTTTGGATGTTTCAGGAAACACCATACACTTCTCCAGAGTGGCTGCTGGCAATTTACATCCCGCCCATCAGCATAACTAGGCTCCCAGTTCTCCATGGCCTGTCCTGCCTTTCTGGATTTTACACTTTTTTCAGATGGCCCTTTTGACCGGGGGGCAGTGAGACTTCATTGTAGTGCAGATTTCCTTTGCAAGCTTGCTTGGTTGGCCAAAAAGGGCGTATGCGTTTTTTCTTGAATATATTCAGGAAAAAATGCATACGCCCTTTTTGGCCAAGTGCATCATTGTGGACGTTCTGCCTCTTTTCCTATGCTTTACATGCAATTCCAGTCTACCTCCTGAAATCGGTTTCCTGCAATTCTGCCCTGCTTTCAACTCCTCTTGGCATCCTAATTCAATATATTTTTGGAAGATAGCTGTCATTTATAACTCTGCAGGTTTGTGAATTACAGTGCCCCTGAGCTCCTTTCTTCAACTCGCTTTCTTGTGAGCTGGCCGCAACACCGCAGGATTGCTTCAGGCCCTAGTTTGGTTCCGGCACGGCATGCTAAGCCTTTGGTTAATTCCTCTTCCTGGTGGGAAATGAGAGTTAAATTGGCCCGTCTGGACACCTCCACCTAATCTCTCATTGGTTCTCCCTATTCCTGTTCATCTTCCGCAGAAATTGCTAACTGGGCCAAACAGGAGGTTAAAGGCACTGACTCTCCAAGTGGGGAGAGTGTTAGTAAAGCGTCTGGAATGTTGCACCCGAGTACCAGGAAACGAAAATTGAGACACATTTGAACACGTTTTCCGATCACACGGTGGATCATACTCTGGGTTCCACATGCATGTTTTAGCTGAAGGAAGAATCCCTTAAACAGGGAGAGTTGAGACCCATGGAATGGGTACCATGTAATATGATTTCAAAGGGTCTGCATTTGCTCACCGAACCTCAGCTATCCTATCACTGCTGCGTTTATGCCGCTGTACACACGCTTGATTCTCTTTCGGAGACATATAAATCCATAGGTTTTAAGATTCTTACTAGTCAGATATATTCTTAGGCGTTTAATATGGGGTGTTGAGTCCACTTCGTTGAGCAAGGAGTAGCTCTTGTCTATTACATATTTGGCTTATGGAACGGTATCTGTGCTCATTTCAATCTCTGGTTTTATGCAGCACCCCAACTCACCCGTCCCCTTAAGCAAGCATAAGTTGGGTTTCTACATTTGACACCCTGTTCTGTTTTGTAATTCAGTTCTTGTGTAGCCAAGTTTACATTCCGTGTATTAGTGATATCTTATGATGTTTCTTTTTCTGTGTGACTAATTTCACTTAGAATCATCGTACCTGAATCCACTCATTATGCTGCTACGGGCCTGATGACATAGATTTCATTGCTGAGTGATATTGCATTGTACGTAAGTACCACAACTTCTTTATCCATTTTTCGCTTTCTGTGATATTGAACTTGTACCGTAAACGAGGTTCTTG
Source organism: Leucopleurus acutus (assembly GCF_964270905.1). Taxonomy (NCBI): domain Eukaryota; kingdom Metazoa; phylum Chordata; class Mammalia; order Artiodactyla; family Delphinidae; genus Leucopleurus; species Leucopleurus acutus. Next base: position 21,201 of record NW_028139150.1, read on the forward strand.
TAAACAGAGCCGTCCCAAAATTTGGGGTGGCTGTGTCTTTTTGATTTTAATTTCCCTAAGCTATAGGACCATAAGTGGAAGTGCCCTAGGCTCTGTTGCTTTGTTTTTTGGATGTTTCAGGAAACACCATACACTTCTCCAGAGTGGCTGCTGGCAATTTACATCCCGCCCATCAGCATAACTAGGCTCCCAGTTCTCCATGGCCTGTCCTGCCTTTCTGGATTTTACACTTTTTTCAGATGGCCCTTTTGACCGGGAGGCAGTGAGACTTCATTGTAGTGCAGATTTCCTTTGCAAGCTTGCTTGGTTGGCCAAAAAGGGCGTATGCGTTTTTTCCTGAATATATTCAGGAAAAAACGCATACGCCCTTTTTGGCCAAGTGCATCATTGTGGACGTTCTGCCTCTTTTCCTATGCTTTACATGCAATTCCAGTCTACCTCCTGAAATCGGTTTCCTGCAATTCTGCCCTGCTTTCAACTCCTCTTGGCATCCTAATTCAATATATTTTTGGAAGATAGCTGTCATTTATAACTCTGCAGGTTTGTGAATTACAGTGCCCCTGAGCTCCTTTCTTCAACTCGCTTTCTTGTGAGCTGGCCGCAACACCGCAGGATTGCTTCTGGTCCTAGTGTGGTTCCGGCATGGCACGCTGAGCCTTTGGTTAATTCCTCTTCCTGGTGGGAAATGAGAGTTAAATTTGCCCGTCCAGACACCTCCACCTAGTCTCTCATTGGTTCTCCCTATTCCTGTTCATTTTCCACAGAAATTGCAAATTGGGCCATACAGGAGGTTAAAGGCACTGACTCTCCAAGTGGGGAGAGTGTTAGTAGAGCGTCTGGAATGTTGCACCCGAGTACCAGGGGACGAAAACTGAGACACATTTGAACACGTTTCCCGATCACACGGTGGATCATACTCTGGGTTCCACATGCATGTTTTAGCTGAAGGAAGAATCCCTTAAACCTGGAGAGTTGAGACCCATGGAATGGGTACCATGCAATATGACTTCAAAGGGTCTGCATTTGCTCACCGAACCTCACCAATCCTATCACTGCTGCGTTTATGCCGCTGTACACACGCTTGATTCTCTTTCAGAGACATATAAATCTATAGGTTTTAAGATTCTTACTAGTCAGGTAGATTCTTACTAGTCAGGTATATTCCTAGGCGTTTAATATAGGTTGTTGAGTCCACTTCGTTGAGCAAGGAGTACCTTTTGTCTATTATATTTTTGGCTTATGGAACGGTATCTGTGCCAATTTTAATCTCTGGTTTCATGCAGCACCCCATATCGGCTTTCCCCTTAAGCAAGCATAAGTTGGTTTTCTACATTTTTGACCCTGTTCTGTTTTGTAATTCAGTTCCTGTGTAGCCAAGTTTACATTCCGTGTAGTAGTGATATCTTATGATGTTTCTTTTTCTGTGTGACTAATTTCACTTAGAATCATCGTACCTGAATCCACTCATTATGCTGCTCCGGGCCTGATGTCATAGATTTCATTGCTGAGTGATATTGCATTGTACGTAAGTACCACAACTTCTTTATCCATTTTTCGCTTTTTGCGATATTTAACTTGTACCGTAAACGAGGTTCTTGTAAACAGAGCCATCCCAAACTTTGGGGTGGCTGTGTCTTTTTGATTTTAATTTCCCTAAGCTATAGGACCATAAGTGGAAGTGCCCTAGGCTCTGTTGCTTAGTTTTTTGGATGTTTCAGGAAACACCATACACTTCTCCAGAGTGGCTGCTGGCCATTTACATCTCGCCCATCAGCATAACAAGGCTCCCAGTTCTCCATGGCCTGTCCTGCCTTTCTGGATTTTACACTTTTTTCAGAAGGCCCTTTGACCGGGGGGGCAGTGAGACTTCATTGTAGTGCAGATTTCCTTTGCGAGCTTGCTTGGTTGGCCAGAAAGGGCGTATGCGTTTCTTCCTGAATATATTCAGGAAAGAACGCATACGCCCTTTTTGGCCAAGTGCATCATTGTCGACGTTCTGAGTCTTTTCATATGTTTTCAGTGCAATTCCAGTCTACCTCCTGAAATCGGTTTCCTGCAGTTCTGCCTTGCTCTCAGTTCCTCTTCATAGCCTTACCTCAATATACGTTTGGAAAATAGTTGGCCTTTATAACTCTGCAGGTTTTTCAATTGCAGTGGCCCTTAGCTCCATTTTTCAGCTCTTATTTTTGTGATCTTGCCTCATATCCACAGGATTTCTTCAGGCCCTATTCTTCTTCTGGGGCGCCTTGCTCTGCCTTTGGTTAATTCTTCTTCCTGATGTGAAATTAGAGTGACATGTGCCCATTGAAACCGCTACAGCTATTTTCTCACTGGTTCCCCCTATTCCCATTCATCCTCCGCACTAACTGCAGACTGTGCGATACCGGAACTTAAAGGCATTGACTCTCCATGTGGAGATGTTGTTAGTAAAGTGGCTGGAATGTTGATCCGGAGCCCCAGGAGAGGAAAATGAGGTGCATTTTAGAAACCTTTCCCGATCATATGGTATACCATCTGCTGGATTTCCCATGCATGGTTTAGCTGTAGGAAGATTCCCTTCAACTTGGAGTGTTGGGACCCTTGGAATAAGTAGCATGAAGTATTGCATTAAACTTTCGGCAGTTGCTCACCAAAGCTCTCCAATCCTTTCAGCCCCAAGTGTCCAGCCTTATGTCTTATCCAGCTGTGGGTTTATATGTGGTCATTCCAGGTTGCATCACAGCCCCTGAGCGAATTTTGTAAGAATTTTTCTCTCTTTCATTGTTTCTGCGTTTTGGTTTTAAAATTTATTTCTATAATGGGGTTTAGCTCATTTTCACTGCTGTGTTTGTGCCGCTCTGCGCACACTTGATTCCCTTATGGAGATATATCAATACATGGGTTTTAAGATTCTTATTACTCAGATATATTTCTCTGTGGTGTATAGGGTGTGTTGAGGCCAGTTCATTGAGCAAGGTGTAGATCTTGTCTGATACCTATTTGGTTTATTGAACGGTATCTGTGCTAATTTCAAACTCTGGTTTTATGCATCACCCCACCTCTCCTTTCCCCTTAAGCTGACATAAGTGTGTTTTCTAAATGTGAGACACTGTTCTGTTTTGTCATTCATTTTTTGTGCAGCCATATTTATCCTCCCTCTATAAGTGATATCTTATGATATGTTTCTTTTTCTGTTTGACTTATTTCAAGTAGTATTATCGGACCTCAATCCACTCTTTATCCTTCTACTAGCCTTATTACATTGATTTCATGGTGAAGAGATATTCCATTGTACATAAGTACCACATTTTCTTTATCCATTGTTCTCTTTCCTGGGATATTTAAGGTGTACTGAAGTTGAGGTTCTTGTAAACAGAGTAGCCCTAAACTGTGGTGTGCTTGTGTCTTGTTGATTTTTAGACTTCCCTAGATATACTCCCGTGATTGGAAGTGCCCTATGCTCTGTCGCTCTGTTTTTTAGATGATTTAGGAACCACCATACACTTCTCCAGAGTGGCTCTCGGCAGTTCACACACTGTCCATCAGCGTATAAAGGCTCCCTGTTCTCCATGGCCTGTCCTGCATTTCTGGTTTTTACAATTTTTTCGGATGGCCCTTTTGACCGGTGGGAAATGAGACTTCTTTGTTGTGCACATTTGCATTGCTTGCTTGCTTGGTTGCCCATAAAGTGCGTATGCGTTTTTTCCTGGATATATTCAGGAAATAACACATACTCCCTTTTGGGCCAACTGCATCATTGTCGAAATTCTGCCGCTTTTCATGTGCTTTAAAGGCGAGTCCAATCTATCTCTTGAAATCTGTTTCTTGCAATTCTGTCTTGCATTCAGATCCTCTTCTTTGCCTTACCTCAACATATTTTTGGACGTTAGTTTTCATTTATAACTCTGCAGGTTTGTGAATTGCAGTGACCCTGAGCTCCATTTTTTAAGTTGCTCTTTTGTGAGCTGGCCTCAAAACTGCAGGATTGCTTCAGGCCCTATTTTGGCTCCGGCGAGGCGGGCTGAGCCTTTTTTTAATTCTTATTCTTAATGGGAAATTAGAGTGACATGTGCCCGTCCAAACCCCTACAACTATTCTCTCATTGTTTCCCCCTGTTCCCGTTCATCCTCCTCACAATTTGCAAAATGTGTGAAACAGAAGTTTAAATGTGCTGATTCTCTAAGTGGGGAGATTCTAAGTAACGTGGCTGGAATGATGAACAGGAGCACCAGGAGAGGATAAATGAAGTGCATTTTAGACACATCTCCCGATCACATGGTGTACAGTCCTCTGGGTTTTCCATGCATGTTTTAGCTGTAGGAAGATTCCTTGAACCTGCAGATTTGAGACCCATTGAATGGGTACCAGGTAGTATTACTTTAAAGGGTGTGCATTTCCTCACCCAACCCCACATTTCTCTTAGTGCGAACAGTTTCCAGCCTTATGTCTCATCCTGCTGTGGGTCTAGATGTGTTCAATCCATGTTGCATCACCGTCCCTGAGGAAAAGTTGTAAGAGGTTTTCTCTGTCTCTCTGTCGTTTATTTTTTTCAATTTATTACTATGTTGTTTACAGCTGATTTTCAAAGCTCTGTTTCTTGCTGCTGTACATCTACTTGATTCACGTACAGAGAGACATCAATAATTTCTTTTTCAGATTCTTACCAGTCATAGATATTCTTTTCCGGTGACTTGAGTGTGCTGAGTGCAGTTCTTTTAGTTACCGTGTAGGCCTTGTTGATTATCAGTTTGGTATTTGGAATGGTATCTTTGCTAATTTCAACCTCCTGGATGATGCCTCACCCCTCCCCACCTTTCCCGTTTAGCAGCCTTACACGTGTTTTCTACATATTTATGTCACTTAGAATGATCATACGTAACTCCTCCGGAGTTGTTACAACTGGCCATATTTCATTGATTTCCAGGCTGAGTAATATTCCACTCTACATAAGTACCACATCTCTATCCATTTTTTCCCTCCAGAGACATTTAAGTTATATCCTAGTCGAGGATCTTTTAAACAGAGAGGCAGTAAACATTGGGGTGCCTGTGTCCTCTCGATTTTTGTTTTTCCCAAGATATACGCCCATGAGTGCAAGTGCCCTATGCTCTGTAGCTCATTTTTTAGATGCTTTAGTAAACACAATACACTTCTCCAGAATGGCCGTTGGCAATATACATTTCCACTATAAGCCTCACAGGGCTCCCTCCTCTCCTTGCCCTGTCCTGCATTTCTGGCGTTTACACTTTATGAGGATGGCTCTTCTGACTGATGCGAAGTGATATCTTTTGTAGTATTGATTTCCAGTGCCCACCTGTTTGGTTGGCTAAAAAAGTGTATGCCCTTTTCTTGAATATATACAGAAAAAAACGCATACAGCCTTTTTGGCCAACTGCAATGTCGGAAATGTTCAGCCCCTTTTCTTGTGCTTAATGGCGAGTCCTTTCTACCTCCTCAAATCCCTTTCCTGCCATTCTCCCTTGCTTGCCAATCCTTTTCTCTGACTTTCCTCAAGACATTTTTCAGTGATAGATATTTTCAACTCTGCAGTTTCGTGAATTTTACTGCCCCTGAGTTCCATTGTTCAACTTGTGTTTATGGGAACTGGCCACAAAGCAGTGGGATTTCCTCAAGCCCTATACTGTTTCCATGGGCAACCCTGGCCTTTGGTCAATTCATCTTCCTGATTGGAAATTAGAGTGACATGTGCCTGTCTGAACACCTAGGACTTGTCTCTCATTGTTCCTCATCCTTCCGCTTCATCCTCTGGACAAATTCCAAACTGTACGCAACAGGATGTTGACAGTGTTGACATCTCCAAGTGGGGAGACTGTTAGTAAAGACGCTGGAGGGGTGAACCCGAGCACCAGGAGATGAGGAGATGAGATGCCTTTTCCAAACTCTTCCCGATCAGACGGTATACCATCCTCTGGGTGTGACAGACATGTTTTAGCAGTAGGAAGAGTCCCATTCATGTAAGGAGAACACCAGGGCTTTTTCAAAATCAGTGTCTCCCCGAAACCCAAACTGGGGAGTTTTTTAAGCTACGGCTACACATATGTTCATTAAGGGCCTTGGGAAGTAGGCAGAGTCCAAACTTTAGATGACTGAAGTCTTCAGGGTCAGAAGCACTCACCACCGGCTTCCCTTAGGTTACACTTTAACTGTCATTGATAGATGATGTCAATAAAAATATCTATTCTTTTTCCGATTATTTCCCCTTATAGGTTATTGCACAATATTGAGTGTAGTTCCCTGTGCTATACAGTAGTTCCTTGTTGATGATCTATTTTATACATAGCAGTGTGTATGTGTTAATTCCAAACTGTTAATTTATCCCTCCTCCCACCTTTCCCCTTTGGTAATAATAAATTATAAGATTTTATACTTCTCAGAAATGGGGGAGCTGAAAGAGAGGTATCATTTTCAATGGAAAAGCATTTAAAACAAGATTGAAGCTTTAACCAAGATTATTAGATGTACATCCTTGGAAAGAAATCACTTCATTTCTCTAATATTGACCTGACAAATAGGACAAACCTTCTCACTGAACTTGCTTATAATAAAGTGATGGAAATATCAAATGGAAGTGTTAGAAACATCTTATTTTACCCGAGCCTTATAAACTGTTCTATGTTAACTACAGTTTGGCTCACACATCTGTTCATTGAAGTTACAATAGTCTCAATTTCTGTTACTGATCCTCCAGAGTGGACCCCAACAAGGGTCCCCCTGCCCAGTGTCATTGGGGCCAACAGATCGAGACTGAGTTTGGTTCCCAAGCAAAGGAAACTTTATATTTTCATCAGAGAATGGAGAGGTGAGAGCATGCACTACCCCGTGGGCTGTGGGCTGGGCTGCTGTGTAGAGATCCTGTCAGAGTCAGTGGGAGGGAGGGGGCGGAGCTCTCAAGGGCCGGGTTGGCTGCAGCTCAGGCTCTATATCTCGGAGTCTGCACTGGGCCCCAGGAGCTGAGGTGTCGACCCAGCCATTCTGCACCAGGAAATCTGGTCTGAAGTGCCGGGTGTGGAACCTCTGCATGCGGGACCCTAGGAGCACGTGAAATTAGACAAAGCACAAAGGATAAAAAAGGTCAGACTTGACTTTATTGCCCAGATTCTATTTTTATCTCCCAGGGATTTTTAATGGGCTTTGCTGGGGACAAACCCCTCCTCTGCCTTTTGTCCCGTTCCTCATTCTTGGAGTGCTGAGGGTGCAGACCCTTCTTCTGTAACTGCTGAGTGCTGAGTTGGGAGCCCTCATACCAGGGGACGAGGGTCAGAACTTCTCCCCAGCAGCCTCCAGGTGACGTTGATTGGCCCCAGGACCCCTGCCTCCCTGCTCGTCCGCCTGAGCACCAGCATTGGAAGTGTTATAGATTCTAATGACCTTTAAGGGTCCAGGAAAGAGATGTGCAGAGACGCTGTGGGGGCCGGTTTCACCCCGCCCCACATTTGTTCGGCCACCTTAGGCTGACCGTTTCTGCCAGCCTAGATGCTCTGACCAGTAGTCTGCTCTTTCTTCAATTAGGCCCCTGAATTAACATAAAAACAGCACCAGGTGTCAGAGCCCTGCCCGCTCAACTCCCAGACAGTCCAGGGTCAGTGGTGATCAAGGACCATGATGGCCACTGAGTCAACAGCCTTTTGAAGTAAACAGGAGTCCAGCCGGTCTTATTGGCCACCATCATCACGGTGTCTGTAGGCTTTTCTATGGTGACAGTGTGATATACGGTTCCCCCGCCAAGATTATTAGCTCCCCTCCGGGTGCAGGAAGTCCTGCAAGCAGTAGTCTACTCCTTCGGGACACACTATTGTTGTTTTATGAGAGAAACTCCAGGTCAAGTGATGTTCACATGAGTCGTCATGGTGCCCTGTTGCCTCCGGTTATCTCTCTGGATGTTGGAGTTGGAGGGCCTCCTCACTCGAGGTCGGTGTGCCCACGGAGCGAACCCTGCAACTTCAGGGCATGGTTGGTGATTAGGATCACCACGTGGGGTCCTTTTCCCTTAGGAGGGAGGTGGCCTTTTGGGCTGCTGATTTCCAGGTTTTTAGATACCGCCAGTATCTTGGCCAGATGTGGCAGTGGGCCAAGCCCCTTGGTGACTGTAGTTTATCCTACCTGGATGGCATTCTTGCGTTGTTCCATTTCAAGTGGTCCCAGTTTTTGCACTAATTCTCCAATGGCGATTCACCTTTCACCGGGAATGGAAAGGTCAAAGGGTTTAGCTCAATTAGGGAGTTCCAGGGCAAGGGTCTGAATTGACTGCTCTTTCCATTCTTGAAAGGCCACTTCTGGATTCTGTTCAAAAGGATCATCATCTTTTCCTTTCAGTGTTTCATATAGAGGCCCAGCTAGTAGACTGTAGTTAGGGATCCAGAAGCAGCAAACCCTGGCCTCCCCAGGAACCCCTAAGCTGTCTTCTAGTTTTAGAAAGGGGTAAGGCTGCAAATGGTTTCTTCCCTTTCCTGGGATGGGCTTCTCTGACCTTGTGTGAGAATGAAGCCCAGGCAGGTCACCGCAGTCTGTGATATTTGAGCTTTTTCTTGGACAACTTCTATCCTTTATTGGCTTGGTAGTTCAGAGGCCTCCTTAGTAGGGCTGGCGATCAGAATGTCGTCTGCATATTGAAGGAGGGTTTCCTTTTCCAGAGGTAGAACTTTTCGGTCGTTAGCTAAGCTTTCCCCAAAGATGGTGTGGGAATTTTTGAACCCTTGGGGCAAGACGGCCCGGAAGTATTGTTTTAGTTGTATGTTGAGTCCTGCCACTCACAAGCCAAAATTTCTTGTGACTCTGGGACTAATGGAATACAAAAGAAGGCATCATTGAAGACTAATACAGAATACCATGTCCTGGTGGTTGGTAGAATGACCAGCAGGGTGTAGGAATCAGGAGCAACTGGAGGTATATCCTCGGTGGCTTCACTGACTGTCCTGACATCCTTTACCAGGTCCCCAGCAGCCCATGGGGCTCTCGTGGTCAGGCCAATCCCAGGATATGGAGCTCTCCTGGGCAGGTACCCCACCCCCAACCCAGCCCACGGGGCTCTCATGGTCAGGCCCCTCCCAGGATACAGAGCTACCCTTGCAGGTACCGTGGCAGGGCTGGGCACACAGGAACCGTGCACATAGCCCTCATTGAAGAGCACCCCCAGCTCACCTGTCGCTCAGAGCTGACACAGAGCACCTCAGAGCAGGACTTGAACTAACAAACAGCAGCTCCGACAGGTCTGTGACCCTGGGCATCACTCTGTGTGGCCTCCCTCCACCTGGTCTTCCAGAGACTTCCACTGCACCCAGGGCACCAGGCCTCTGTCTCCAACCACCACCCACCCCTCCTCTCCCTGACTCCTGGGTTCCTCTCATTAGGAGAGGGTTTTCTTGAAGTTGTCTCCCACTCATGGGCCAGATAAAATGATTAGAAAACAAGCCAAAGCTGCAGCCCCTTGTCTATCCTGACTCTCAGGAGCCCACACCTGTTCCTTGGACCTGGCCGGTTCAGCAAGTTCCATTTTCTGCAACTGTGAGCCCCTGAGGGGTGATGATTGGCTACCTGGGCAGCCTTACCATGCCGGCCAGCCCTCCCCAGGTGTGCCTGGGTTGAGATCAATATAAATACCACTCCAGGCAGCAAAAGCCCCTGCAGCTGTGCCTGACGCCATTTTCTCTGCCCTGTCAGCAGTCTCGGGGCTGGGCTGGTGGGAGGGAGTGAGAGGCCACGGCTTTGTGGGTGGCCCAGTGTGAGTGGGGCTCTGCTGGACTTTCTGCAGCAGATGCCAGGCTGCCACCTGCTAAAGAAGAGGATGTGTCACCCATACCTGCTGCTGGAATTTCTCCCTGGGCAGAGGTGAGGAAGGAAAAAAGCAGTGGGGGCAGGGACAGGACGGGTATCTCAGGCAGGGAAATGGAAATCTTCCAGAAGAGCACCCAGGGCCAGGACCATCCTGGCTGGCCTGCAGGCACCAAGTCAGCTGGCATGCTGTCACTCGTGTGGCTCCATGGCCCTTCCTCTAGGCTTTCAAGTCCTTGTATATATTCAGGTGTTTTACTTGGGATGGGTGGGAATAGTTCAGCAGCAAGTGGCCTGGGGCTCAGCTCACGTTTACTCACAGATGCCTCGGCACGGTGCCCCAGCTTTGCAATGAGGACGCTTGTTGTGTGGGGGCTGCTGGCTGAATGGGAGACGATTCCCCACCACTGACCAACTTCAGAATTGTTTACAACTGGAGCAAGTGCCCTGATACGGTTTTCCTCTGAGTAACTGGTGGGTTCTGTTTTTTTTTTTCTCTTTTTCGTTTTTGGTTCAAGGTAGATTTTATTCCTCTTTTTTGTATTTACAGATATAAGCATGGAAATAATTTATTCATATAAATACATGTATGTGAAGGGAATAATTGTTTTTTCTGTTTTATTTTTTAAATTTTATTTCTTTTTAATTTTGAATTTTATTTTATATTTTTATACAGCAGGTTCTCATTGGTTATCTATTTTATACATATAAATGTTTACATGCCAATCCCAATCTCTCAACTCCTCCCACCACCACCCCTCCAAGAGCTTTCCCCCCTTGTTGTCCATACGATTGTTGTCTACATCTGTTGCTCTATTTATGCCTTGCAAAACGGTTAATCTGTACAGTTTTTCTAGGTTCCACATATATGCATGAATATACAAGATTTGTTTTTCTCTTTCTGACTTACTTCACTCTGTAGGACAGTCTCTAGATCCATCGACGTCTCTACAAATGACTCAATTTCATTCCTTTCATGGCTTAGTAATATTCCATTTTATATATGTACCACAGCTTTATGCATTCGTCTGTCTGTGGGCATTTAGGTTGCTTCCATTACCTCGATATTGTAAATAGTGATGCAATGAACATTGCGGTGAATGTCTCTTTTTGATTTATGGTTTTGTCTGAGTATATGTCCAGTCCTGGGATTGCTGTATCATATGGTAATTCTATTATTAGTTTCTTAAGAAACTCCATATTGTTCTCCATAGTGACTGTATCAATTTATATTCCCAACAATAGTGGAAGAGTGTTCCTTTTCTCCACACCCTTTCCAGCATTTGTTGTTTGTAGATTTTCAGATGATGCCCATTCTAACAGGTGTGAGGTGATACCTCATTGTTGAGTCCATTTCGTTGAGCAACGGGTAGGTCTTGTCTATTACATATTTGGCTTATGGAACGGTATCTGTGCTAATTTCAAACTCTGGTTTTATGCAGCACCCCAACTCACCTTTCCCCTTAAGCAAGCATAAGTTGGTTTTCTAAACTTGAGACCCTGTTCTGTTTTGTAATTCAGTTCATGTGTAGCCAAGTTTACATTCCGTGCATTAGTGATACCTTATGATGTTTCTTTTTCTGTGTGACTTATTTCACTTAGAATCATCATGCCTCAATCCACTCATTATGCTGGTACAGGCCTGGTGACACAGATTTCATTGCTGAGTGGTATTCTGTTGTACATAAGTACCGCAACTTCTTTATCAATTATTTGTTCTCTGGGATATTTAACTTGTACTGTAGAAGAGGCTCCTGTAAACAGAGCCGTTGTAAATTTTGGGGTGGCTGTGTCTTTTTGATTTTAATTTCCCTAAGCTATAGGACCATAAGTGGAAATGCCCTAGATTCTGTTGCTTTGTTTTTCAGATGTATCAGGAAACACCATACACTTCTCCAGAGTGGCTGTTGGCAATGTACATCCCGCCCATAAGCATAACAAGGCTCCTTTTTCCCCATGGCCTGTCTTGCCTTTCTGGATTTTACACTTTTCTCAGTGGCCCTTTAGACCGGGGGGAAGTGACACTTCATAGTAGTTCGGATTTCCATTGCAAGCTTGCTTGGTTTGCCAAAAAGGGCGTATGTGTTTTTTCCTGAATATATTCAGGAACAAACTCATACGCCCTTTGTTGCCATGTGCATCATTGTCGATGTTCTGCCTCTTTTCCTATGCTTTAAATGCAAATCCAGTCTACCTCCTGAAATCGGTTTCCTGCAATTCTGCCCCGCTTTCAAGTCCTCTTCACAGCCTTACTTCAATATATTTTTGGACGTTATCTGTCATTTATAACTCTGCAGGTTTGTGAATTACAGGGCCCCTGAGCTCCTTTCTTCAACTCGCTTTCTTGTGAGCTGGCCGCAAACCCGCAAGACTGCTTCAGGCCCTAATCTGCTTCTGGCAGGGCACGCTGAGCCTTTGGTTAATTCCTCTTCCTGGTGGGAAATGAGTGTTAAATATGCCCGTCCAGACACCTACCTCACTCTCAACCCCTTGGTGATGTGGGTCCTCTGGTTTGTGGCCACTTTTGCTGGGTTCCTCACCTTTCAATGATGTGGCCCCACTAGTGTGAGGACACTCCTGCTTGGTTCTCATCCACGTGGTTATGTGGACCCCCTGGTGAGAGTCTGTTCCTGGCTTTGTTCCTCACCCACCTGTGAGGGAGACCCTCTGCTGATAGGTCACTCCTGCATGGCTGGCACACATTGCCTTGGTGAAGTCAGCCGTGTGGTGGCAGTTGGAGCGTGCTGGGAATCTCTTCCCCCGGTGATGAGGGCCCTCTTGCGTCAGGCCCTAACTGCTGGGCTCACCAACTTTTCTTAGGGAGCCCAGTGATGCTTTGGCACTCCTCTTAGGATCCCATCTCCATGGGGATGTGGGCCTTCTGCTCTGAGGTCCCAACGGCTGGGTTGTTCACATTTTCATGATGTGGGCTCTCTGGTGTTAGTTCACAGAAGCCTGGATCCCATAGCCTCTGTGCTCTTGGCTGCCTGCTGGGAGGTTCCAACTGCTGGATTCCTCACTTTTTTAATTTTTTGGGCCCTCTGTTGTGAGGATCCTCCTGCCTGCCTCACTCCCAGCCCCTTCGTGATGTGTGTCGTCTGGTTTGAGGCCACATGTGCTGGGTTCCTCACCTTTCGATGATGTGGGACCAATGGTCTTAGGAGACTCCTGCCTGGTTCACATCCCCTTGGTGATGTGGGCCCTCTGTTGAGAGTCTGATCCCGGCTGGGTTCCTCACCCATCTGTGAGGTAGGCCGTCTGATGTGAGGTCACTCTTGCCTGGCTTGCTCACCTCGCCTTGTGGACATGAGCCCTCTGGTGGCACTTGGAGCCTGCTGGGAGCCTCCTCTCCTCGGTGATGAGGGCCCTCTGGCATCAGACCCTAACTGCTGGGCTCCCTACATTTTGTGATGTGCGCCCAGTGGTGCGAGGACACTCCAGCCAGGTTCACATCCCCATTGGGGTGTGGGCCTTCTGCTCTGAGGTCCCAAAGCCTGGGTTGCTCACAGTTTCATGATGTGGGCTCTCTGCTGTTAGTTCACTCCTGCCTGCATCCCTTAGCTTCTGTGCTCTGGGCCGCCTGCTGGGAGGTTCCAACTGCTGGATTCCTCACCTTTCTTATTCTTTGGGCCCTCTGTTTTTAGGCTACTCCTGCCTGCCTCACTCCCATTCCCTTTGTGATATGTGTCCTCTGATTTGAGGCCACATGTGCTGGGTTCCACACCTTTCGATGATGTGATCCCACTGGAGGGAAGACAGTCCTGACTGGTTCCCATCCCCTTGCTGATGTGGGCCCTCAGGTGAGAGTCTGATCCTGGCTGGGTTCCTCACCCTTCTGTGAGGTGGGCCCTCTGCTGTGAGGTCAATCATGCCTGTCTGGCACACGTCACCTTGGCGACGTGGGCCCTCTGGTGGCAGTTGGAGTGTGCTGGGATCCTCCTCCCCTCGGTGATGAGGGCCCTCTTGCCTTAGGCCATAACTGCTGGGCTCCCCACATTTTCTGATGTGCGCCAAGTGAGTGAGGAGACTCTTGCCAGGTTCCCATCCCCATGGCGATATGGGCCTTCTGCTCTGAGGTCAAAACGGCTGGCTTGCTCACAGTACCATGATGTGGGCCCTCTGCTGTGAGTTCACTCCGGCAAGGATCCCTTATCATCGGTGCTCTGAGCCGCCTGCTGGGAGGTTCCAACTGCTGGATTCCTCAACTTTTTTATTCTATGTGCCCTCTGTTGTGAGGCTCCTCCTGCCTGCCTCACTGCCAGCCCCTTGGTGATGACTGTCCTATGGCTTGAGGCCACATGTGCTGCGTTCCTCACCTTTCGATGATGTGACCCCACTCGTGTGAGGACACTCCTGCCTGGTTCCCATCCCCTTGGTGAGGTGGGCCCTCTGGCGAGAGTCTAATCCTGGCTGGGTTCCTCAACGTTCTGTGAGGTAGGCCCTCTGCTGTGAGGTCACTCCTGCCTGGCTGGCACACGTCACCTTGGAGACGTGAGCCCTCTGGTGGCAGTTGGAGCGTGCAGGGCGCCTCCTCCTCTCGGTGATGACGGCCCTCTGGCGTCAGGCCCTAAATGGTGGGCTCCCCACATTTTCTGATGTGCGCCCAGTGGTGCGAGGACACTCCAGCCAGGTTCCCATTCCCATGGGGATGTGGTCCTTCTGCGCTGAGGTCTCAACTCCTGGGTTGCTCACAGTTTTGTGATGTGGGCCCTCTGCTGTGAGTTCACTGTGGCCTGGATCCCATAGCCTCGGTGTTCTGGGCCGCCTGCTGGAAGGTCTAAATGCTGGAATCCTCACGTTTTTTATATTATGTGCCCTGTGTTGTGAGGCTACTCCTGTCTGCCTCACTCCAAGGCCCTTGGTGATGTGGGTCCTCTGGTTTTAGGACACATGTGCTGGGTTCCTCACCTTAAGATGATGAGGCCCCACTGGTGTGAGGATAATCCTGACTGGGTCCCATCCCCTTTGTGATGTGGGCCCTCTGGTGAGAGTCTGATCCTGGCTGGGTTCCTCACCCATCTGTGAGGTGGGCCCTCTACTATCAGGTAACTCTTGCCTGGGTTGCTCACCTCGCCTTGTTGACATGAGCCCTCTGGTGGCAATTGGACCCTGCTGGGAGCCTCCTCAGCTCTGTGATGAGGGCCCTCTGATGTCAGGCCCTAACTGCTGGGCTCCCCAACTTTTCTTAGTGAGCCCAGTGTTGCTCAAGCACTCCTCTTAGGTTCCCATCCCCATGCGGATGTGGGCCTTCTGCTCTGAGGTTCCAACGGCTGGGTTGATCACAATTTCATGATGTGGGCTCTCTGGTGTTAGTTCACTGTGGCCTGGATCCCATAGCCTCTGTGGTCTTGGCTGCCTGCTGGGAGGTTCCAACTGTTCGATTCCTCAACTTTTGTATTCTATGGGTCCTGTGTTGTGATGCTCCTCCTGCCTGCCTCACTCGCAACCCCTTCGTGATGTGGGTCTTCTGGTTTGAGGCCACATGTGCTGGGTTAGGCAACTTTCAATGATGTGGCCCCACTAGTGTGAGGACACTCCTGCCTGGTTCCCATCCCCTTGGTGATGTGGGCCTTCTGGTGACAGTCTTATCCTGGCTGGGTTCCTCACTCTTCTGTGAGGTAGGCCCTCTGCTGTGAGGTCAATCCTGCCTGACTTGCACACATCACCTTGGCGACGTGGGCCCTCTGTTGGCACATGGAACCTGCTGGGAGCCTCCTGCCCTCGGTGATGATGGCCCTCTAGCATCAGGCTCTAACTGCTGGGCTCCCCACGTTTTCTGATGTGAGCCCAGTGATGCCAGGACACTCCTGTCAGGTTCCCATCCCCATGGGGATGTGGGCTTTCTGCTCTGAGGTCCCAATGCCTGGGTTGCTCACAGTTTCATGATGTGGGCTCTCTGGTGTTAGTTAACTCCTGCCTGCATCCCATAGCTTCTGTGCTCTCGGCCGCCTGCTGGGAGGTTCCAAATGCTGGATTCCTCACTTTTTTTATTCTTTGGGCCCTCTGTTTTTAGGCTACTCCTACCTGCCTCACTCCCATCCCCTTTGTGATGTATGTCCTCTGATATGAGGCCACATGTGCTGGGTTCCTCACCTTTCGATGATGTGGCCCCACTGGTGGGAGGACAGTCCTGACTGGTTCCCATCCCCTTGGTGTTGTGGGCCCTCTGGTGAGAGTCTCATCCTGCCTCGGTTCCTCACCCTTCTGTGAGATAGGCCCTCTGCTGTGAGGTCACTACTGCCTGGCTGGTGCATGCCACCTTGTAGACGTGGGCCCTCTGTTGGCAGTTGGAACCTGCTGGGAGTCTCCTCCCCTCAGTTATGAGGGCCCCCTGGCATCAGGCCCTAACTGCTGGGCTCCTAACATTTTCTGATATGTGCTAAGTGGTGTGAAGCCACTCCTGCCAGGTTCCCATCCCAATGGGGATGTGGGCCTTCTGTTCTGAGGTCCCAACAGCTGGGCTGCTCACAGGTTCATGATGTGGGCCCTCTGCTGTGAGTTCACTGCGGCCTGGATCCCATAGCCTCGGTGCTCTGGGCCACTTGCTGGGAGGTTCCAACTGCTGGATTCCTCAACTTTTATATTCTATGGACCCTGTGTTGTGAGGCCAGTCCTGCCAGCCTCATTCCAAACCCCTTGGTGATGTGGTTCCTCTGGTTTGAGGACACATGTGCTGGGATCCTCACCTTTCGATGATGTTGTCCCACTGGTGTGGGGACACTCCTGCCTGGTTCCCATCCCCTTGGTGATGTGGGCCCTCTGGTGAGAGTCTGATCCTGGCTGTGTTCCTCACCCTTCTGTGAGGTGGGCCCTCTGCTGTGAGGTCACTCCTGCCAGGCTGGCACACATCGCCTTGGCGACGTTGGCCCTCTGGTGGCAGCTGGAGCCTGCTGGGAGCCTCCTCCTCTCGGTGATGAGTGCCCTCTAGCGTCAGGCCCTAACTTCTGAGCACCCCACGTTTTCTGATGTGAGCCCAGTGATGCCAGGACACTCCTGTCATGTTCCCATCACCATGGGGATGTGGGCCTTCTGCTCTGAGGTCCCAATGTCTGGGTTGCTCACAGTTTCATGATGTGGGCTGTCTGGTGTTAGTTCACTCTGGCCTGGTTCCTCTAGCCTCTGTGCTCTGGGCCGCCTGCTGGGAGGTTCCAACTGCTGGATTCCTCACCTTTCTTATTTTTGGGCCCTCTGTTATGAGGCTCCTCCTGCCTGCCTCACTCCCAGCCCCTTGGTGATGGGTGTCCTATGGTTTGAAGCCACATGTTCTGGGTTCCTCACCTTTAGATGATGTGGCCCTACTCATGTGAGGACACTCCTGCCTGGTTCCAATCCATTTGGTGATGTGGGCCCTCTGGTGCGAGTCTGATCCTGACTGGGTTCGTCACACTTCTCTGAGGTGGGCCCTCTGCTGTGAGGTCATTCGTGCCTGGTTGGCACACATCGCCTTGGCGACGTCAGCCCTCTGGTGGCAGTTCGAGCCTGCTGGGAGCCTCCTTCCCTTGGTGATGAGGGTCCTCTGGCGCCAGGCCCTAACTGCTGGTCGCCCAAAATTTTCTGATACGTTCTCAGTGGTGCGAGGACACTCCTACCAGAATTCCATCCCCATGGGGATGTGGGCCTCCTGCTCTGAGGTCCCAATGGCTGGGTTGCTCAGTTTCATGACATGGGCCCTCTTCTGTGAGTTCACTGTGGCCTGGATCCCATAGTCTCGGTGCTCTGGGCCGCCTGCTGGGAGGTTCCAACTGCTGGATTCCTCACTTTTTTATTCTATGTGCCCAGTGTTGTGAGGCTACTCCTGCCTGCCTCACTCCGAGGTCCTTGGTGATGTGGGTCCTCTGGTTTGAGGACACATGTGCTGAGTACCTCAGCTTTCGATGATGTGGCCCCACTGATGTGAAGACACTCCTGCCTGGTTCCCATCCCCTTGGTGATGTGGGCCCTCTGGTGAGAGTCTGATGTTGGCTGGGTTTCTCACCCTTCTGTGAGGTGGGACCTCTGCTGTGAGGTAACTCCTGCCTGGCATGCTAACGTTGCCTTGGCAATGTGAGCCCTCAGGTGGCAGTTGGAGCCTGCTGGGAATCTCCTCCCCTCAGTTATGAGAGCTCTGGATAAAACACATATGCTCTTTTTTGCCAAGTGCATTATTTTCCAAGTTCTGTCTCTTTTCCTATGCTTTAAGAGCTACTCCCGTGTATGTTCTGAAATCAATTTCCAGCAATTCTGCCCCGCATTCAAGTCCTCTTCGCAGCCTTACTTCAGCATAATTTTGGATGATAGCTGTCATTTATAACTCCGCAGGTTTCTGAATTACAGTGCCCCTGAGCTCCTTTCTTCAACTCGCTTTCTTGTGAGCTGGCCGCAACACCGCAGGATCTCCTCAGGCCCTAATTTAGTTCCAGCATGGCACGCGGAGCCTTTGGTTCATTTATCTTCCTGGTGGGAAATGAGAGTTAAATTTGCCGTCCAGACACCGACAGATAGTCTCCCAATGCTTCTCCTTATTCCTGTTCATCTTCCGAAGAAATTGCAAACTGGGCCAAACAGGAGGTTAAAGGCACTGACTCTCCAAGTGGGGAGAGTGTTAGTAAAGCGTCTGGAATGTTGCACCCGAGTACCAGGGGACGAAAACTGAGACACATTTGAACACGTTTCCCGATCACACGGTGGATCATACTCTGGGTTCCACATGCATGTTTTAGCTGAAGGAAGAATCTCTTAAACGTGGAGAGTTGAGACCCATGGAATGGGTATCATGCAATATGACTTCAAAGGGTCTGCATTTGCTCACCGAACCTCACCAATCCTATCACTGCTGTGTTTATGCCGCTGTACACACGCTTGATTCTCTTTCGGAGACATATAAATCCATAGGTTTTAAGATTCTTACTAGTCAGGTATATTCTTAGGCGTTTAATATGGGGTGTTGAGTCCACTTCGTTGAGCAAGGAGTAGCTTTTGTCTATTACATATTTGGCTTATGGAACGGTATCTGTGCTAATTTCAATCTCTGGTTTTATGCAGCACCCCAACTCACCATTCCCGTTAAGGAAGCAAAAGTTGGTTTTCTTAATTGGAGACACTGTTCTGTTTTGTAATCCAGTTCCTGTGTAGCCAAGTTTACATTCCGTGTATTAGTGATATCTTATGATGTTTCTTTTTCTGTGTGACTTATTTCACTTAGACTCATCATACCTGAATCCACTCATTATGCTGCTATGGGCCTGATGACATAGATTTCATTGCTTAGTGATATTGCATTGTACGTAAGTACGACAACTTCTTTATCCATTTTTCGCTTTGTGTGATATTGAACTGGTACCGTAAACGAGGTTCTTGTAAACAGAGCCGTCCCAAACTTTGGGGTGGCTGTGTCTTTTTGATTTTAATTTCCCTAAGCTATAGGACCATAAGTGGAAGTGCCCTAGGCTCTGTTGCTTTGTTTTTTGGATGTTTCAGGAAACACCATACACTTCTCCAGAGTGGCTGCTGGCAATTTACATCCCGCCCATCAGCATAACAAGGCTCCCAGTTCTCCATGGCCTGTCCTGCCTTTCTGGATTTTACACTTTTTTCAGATGGCCCTTTTGACCGGGGGGCAGTGAGACTTCATTGTAGTACAGATTTCCTTTGCAAGCTTGCTTGGTTGGCCAAAAAGGGCGTATGCGTTTTTTCCTGAATATATTCAGGATAAAACGCATACGCCCTTTTTGGCCAAGTGCATCATTGTGGACGTTCTGCCTCTTTCCCTATGCTTTACATGCAATTCCAGTCTACCTCCTGAAATCGGTTTCCTGCAATTCTGCCCCGCTTTCAACTCCTCTTGGGAGCCTTACTTCAATATATTTTTGGAAGATAGCTGTCATTTATAACTCTGCAGGTTTGTGAATTACAGTGTCCCTGAGCTCCTTTCTTCAACTCGCTTTCTTGTGAGCTGGCCGCAACACCGCAGGATTGCTTCAGGCCCTAGTTTGGTTCCGGCATGGCATGTTGAGCCTTTGGTTAATTCCTCTTCCTGGTGGTAAATGAGAGTTAAATTTGCCCGTCAAGACACCTCCACCTAGTCTCTCATTGGTTCTCCCTATTTCTGTTCATTTTCCACAGAAATTGCAAACTGGGCAAACAGGAGGTTAAAGGCACTGACTCTCCAAGTGGGGAGAGTGTTAGTAAAGCGTCTGGAATGTTGCACCCGAGTACCAGGGGACGAAAACTGAGACACATTTGAACACGATTCCCGATCACACGGTGGATCATACTCTGGGTTCCACATGCATGTTTTAGCTGAAGGAAGAATCCCTTAAACATGGAGAGTTGAGACCCATGGAATGGGTACCATGCATTATGACTTCAAAGGGTCTGCATTTGCTCACCGAACCTCACCAATCCTATCACTGCTGCGCTTATGCTGCTGTACACATGCATGATTCTCTTTCGGAGACATATAAATCCATAGGTTTTAAGATTCTTACTAGTCAGGTATATTGTTAGGCGTTTAATATGGGGTGTTGAGTCTACTTCGTTGAGCAAGGAGTAGCTCTTGTCTATTACATATTTGGCTTATGGAACGGTATCTGTGCTAATTTCAATCTCTGCTTTTATGCAGCACCCCAACTCACCTTTCCCCTTAAGCAAGCATAAGTTGGTTTTCTACATTTGACACCCTGTTCTGTTTTGTAATTCAGTTCCTGTGTAGCCAAGTTTACATTCCGTGTAGTAGTGATATCTTATGATGTTTCTTTTTCTGTGTGACTTATTTCACTTAGAATCATCATACCTGAATCCACTCATTATGCTGCTACGGGCCTGATGACATAGATTTCATTGCTGCGTGATATTGCATTGTACGTAAGTACCACAACTTCTTTATCCATTTTTCGCTTTCTGTGATATTGAACTTGTACCGTAAACGAGGTTCTTGTAAACAGAGCCGTCCCAAACTTTGGGGTGGCTGTGTCTTTTTGATTTTAATTTCCCTAAGCTATAGGACCATAAGTGGAAGTGCCCTAGGCTCTGTTGCTTTGTTTTTTAGATGTTTCAGGAAACACCATACACCTCTCCCGAGTGGCTGTTGGCAATTTACATCCCGCCCATCAGCATAACAAGGTTCCCAGTTCTCCATGGCCTGTCCTGCCTTTCTGGATTTTACACTTTTTTCAGATGGCCCTTTTGACCGGGGGAAAGTGAGACTTCATTGTAGTGCAGATTTCCTTTGCAAGCTTGCTTGGTTGGCCAAAAATGGCGTATGCGTTTTTTCCTGAATATATTCAGGAAAAAACGCATACGCCCTTTTTGGCCAAGTGCATCATTGTGGACGTTCTGCCTCTTTTCCTATGCTTTAAATGCAATTCCAGTCTACCTCCTGAAATCGGTTTCCTGCAATTCTGCCCCGCTTTCAAGTCCTCTTGGCAGCCTTACTTCAGTATATTTTTGGACGATAGCTGTCATTTATAACTCTGCAGGTTTGTGAATTACAGTGTCCCTGAGCTCCTTTCTTTAACTCGCTTTCTTGTGAGCTGGCCGCAACACCGCAGGATTGCTTCAGGCCCTAATCTGGTTCCGGCACGGCACGCTGAGCCTTTGGTTAATTCCTCTTCCTGGTGGGAAATGAGAGTTAAATTTGCCCGTCCAGACACCTCCACCTAGTCTCTCATTAGTTCTCCCTATTCCTGTTCATCTTCCTCAGCAATTGCAAATGGGCCAAACAGGAGGTTAAAGGCACTGACTCTCCAAGTCGGGAGAGTGTTAGTAAAGCGTCTGGAATGTTGCACCCGAGTACCAGGGGACGAGAACTGAGACATATTGGAACACGTCTCCCGATCACACGGTTGATCATACTCTTGGTTCCACGTGCATGTTTTACCTGAAGGCAGAATCCCTTAAACCTGGAGAGTTGAGACCCGTGGAATGGGTACCATGCAATATGACTTCAAAGGGTCTTCATTTGCTCACCGAACCTCTCCAATCCTATCACTGCTGCGTTTATGCCCCTGTACACACGCTTGATTTTCTTTCACAGACATAGCAATCCATAGGTTTTAAGATACTTACTAGTCAGGTACATTCTTAGGCGTTTAATATGGGGTGTTGAGTCCATTTCGTTGAGCAAGGAGTAGTTCTTGTCTATTCCATATTTGGCTTAAGGAACTTTATCTGTGCTCATTTCAATCTCTGGTTTGATGCAGCACCCCAGCTCACCTTTCCCCTTAAGCAAGCATAAGTTGGTTTTCTAAATTTGAGACCCTGTTCTGTTTTGTAATCCAGTTCCTGTGTAGCCAAGTTTACATTCCGTGTATTAGTGATATCTTATGATGTTTCTTTTTCTGTGTGACTTATTTCAGTTAGAATCATCATACCTGAATCCACTCATTATGCTGCTACGGGCCTGATGACATAGATTTCATTGCTGAGTGATATTGCATTGTACGTAAGTACCACAACTTCTTTATCCATTTTTCACTTTCTGCGATATTGAACTTGTACCGTAAACGAGGTTCTTGTAAACAGAGCTGTCCCAAACTTTGGGGTGGCTGTGTCTTTTTGATTTTAATTTCCCTAAGCTATAGGACCATAAGTGGAAGTGCCCTAGGCTCTGTTGCTTTGTTTTTTAGATGTTTTAGGAAACACCATACACCTCTCCCGAGTGGCTGTTGGCAATTTACATCCCGCCCATCAGCATAACAAGGTTCCCAGTTCTCCATGGCCTGTCCTGCCTTTCTGGATTTTACACTTTTTTCAGATGGCCCTTTTGACCGGGGGGAAGTGAGACTTCATTGTAGTGCAGATTTCCTTTGCAAGCTTGCTTGGTTGGCCAAAAAGTTCGTATGCGTTTTTTCCTGAATATATTCAGGAAAAAATACATACGCCCTTTTCGGCCAAGTGCATCATTGTGGACGTTCTGCCTCTTTTCCTATGCTTTAAATGCAATTCCAGTCTACCTCCTGAAATCGGTTTCCTGCAATTCTGCCCCGCTTTCAAGTCCTCTTGGCAGCCTTACTTCAGTATATTTTTGGACGATAGCTGTCATTTATAACTCTGCAGGTTTGTGAATTACAGTGCCCCTGAGCTCCTTTCTTCAACTCGCTTTCTTGTGAGCTGGCCGCAACACCGCAGGATTGCTTCAGGCCCTAATCTGGTTCCGGCACGGCACGCTGAGCCTTTGGTTAATTCCTCTTCCTGGTGGGAAATGAGAGTTAAATTTGCCCGTCCAGACACCTCCAGCTAGTCTCTCATTGGTTCTCCCTATTCCTGTTCATCTTCCGCAGAAATTGCAAACTGGGCCAAACAGGAGGTTAAAGGCACTGACTCTCCAAGTCGGGAGAGTGTTAGTAAAGTGTGTGGAATGTTGCACCCGAGTACCAGGGGACGAGAACTGAGACATATTGGAACACGTCTCCCGATCACACGGTTGATCATACTCTGGGTTCCACGTGCATGTTTTACCTGAAGGCAGAATCCCTTAAACCTGGAGAGTTGAGACCCGTGGAATGGGTACCATGCAATATGACTTCAAAGGGTCTTCATTTGCTCACCGAACCTCTCCAATCCTATCACTGCTGCGTTTATGCCCCTGTACACACGCTTGATTTTCTTTCAGACACATAGCAATCCATAGGTTTTAAGATACTTACTAGTCAGGTACATTCTTAGGCGTTTAATATGGGGTGTTGAGTCCATTTCGTTGAGCAAGGAGTAGTTCTTGTCTATTCCATATTTGGCTTAAGGAACTTTATCTGTGCTCATTTCAATCTCTGGTTTTATGCAGCACCCCAACTCACCTTTCCCCTTAAGCAAGCATAAGTTGGTTTTCTAAATTTGAGACCCTGTTCTGTTTTGTAATCCAGTTCCTGTGTAGCCAAGTTTACATTCCGTGTATTAGTGATATCTTATGATGTTTCTTTTTCTGTGTGACTTATTTCAGTTAGAATCATCATACCTGAATCCACTCATTATGCTGCTACGGGCCTGATGACATAGATTTCATTGCTGAGTGATATTGCATTGTACGTAAGTACCACAACTTCTTTATCCATTTTTCACTTTCTGCGCTATTGAACTTGTACCGTAAACGAGGTTCTTGTAAACAGAGCCGTCCCAAACTTTGGGGTGGCTGTGTCTTTTTGATTTTAATTTCCCTAAGCTATAGGACCATAAGTGGAAGTGCCCTAGGCTCTGTTGCTTTGTTTTTTAGATGTTTCAGGAAACACCATACACCTCTCCCGAGTGGCTGTTGGCAATTTACATCCCGCCCATCAGCATAACAAGGCTCCCAGTTCTCCATGGCCTGTCCTGCCTTTCTGGATTTTACACTTTTTTCGGATGGCCCTTTTGACTGTGGGGCAGTGAGACTTCATTGTAGTGCAGATTTCCTTTGCAAGCTTGCTTGGTTGGCCAAAAAGGTCGTATGCGTTTTTTCCTGAATATATTCAGGAAAAAACGCATACGCACTTTTTGGCCAAGTGCATCATTGTGGACGTTCTGCCTCTTTTCCTATGCTTTACGTGCAATTCCAGTCTACCTCCTGAAATCGGTTTCCTGCAATTCTGCCCGCTTTCAACTCCTCTTGGCAGCCTTACTTCAATATATTTTTGGAAGATAGCTGTCATTTATAACTCTGCAGGTTTGTGAATTACAGTGTCCCTGAGCTCCTTTCTTTAACTCGCTTTCTTGTGAGCTGGCCGCAACACCGCAGGATTGCTTCAGGCCCTAATCTGGTTCCGGCACGGCACGCTGAGCCTTTGGTTAATTCCTCTTCCTGGTGGGAAATGAGAGTTAAATTTGCCCGTCCAGACACCTCCACCTAGTGTCTCATTGGTTCTCCCTATTCCTGTTCATCTTCCTCAGAAATTGCAAATGGGCCAAACAGGAGGTTAAAGGCACTGACTCTCCAAGTCTGGAGAGTGTTAGTAAAGCGTCTGGAATGTTGCACCCGAGTACCAGGGGACAAGAACTGAGACATATTGGAACACGTCTCCCGATCACACGGTTGATCATACTCTGGGTTCCACGTGCATGTTTTACCTGAAGGCAGAATCCCTTAAACCTGGAGAGTTGAGACCCGTGGAATGGGTCCCATGCAATATGACTTCAAAGGGTCTTCATTTGCTCACCGAACCTCTCCAATCCTATCACTGCTGCATTTATGCCCCTGTACACACGCTTGATTTTCTTTCAGAGACATAGCAATCCATAGGTTTTAAGATACTTACTAGTCAGGTACATTCTTAGGCGTTTAATATGGGGTGTTGAGTCCATTTCGTTGAGCAAGGAGTAGTTCTTGTCTATTCCATATTTGGCTTAAGGAACTTTATCTGTGCTCATTTCAATCTCTGGTTTGATGCAGCACCCCAACTCACCTTTCCCCTTAAGCAAGCATAAGTTGGTTTTCTAAATTTGAGACCCTGTTCTGTTTTGTAATCCAGTTCCTGTGTAGCCAAGTTTACATTCCGTGTATTAGTGATATCTTATGATGTTTCTTTTTCTGTGTGACTTATTTCAGTTAGAATCATCATACCTGAATCCACTCATTATGCTGCTACGGGCCTGATGACATAGATTTCATTGCTGAGTGATATTGCATTGTACGTAAGTACCACAACTTCTTTATCCATTTTTCACTTTCTGCGATATTGAACTTGTACCGTAAACGAGGTTCTTGTAAACAGAGCTGTCCCAAACTTTGGGGTGGCTGTGTCTTTTTGATTTTAATTTCCCTAAGCTATAGGACCATAAGTGGAAGTGCCCTAGGCTCTGTTGCTTTGTTTTTTAGATGTTTCAGGAAACACCATACACCTCTCCCGAGTGGCTATTGGCAATTTACATCCCGCCCATCAGCATAACAAGGTTCCCAGTTCTCCATGGCCTGTCCTGCCTTTCTGGATTTTACACTTTATTCAGATGGCCCTTTTGACCGGGGGGAAGTGAGACTTCATTGTAGTGCAGATTTCCTTTGCAAGCTTGCTTGGTTGGCCAAAAAGGTCGTATGCGTTTTTTCCTGAATATATTCAGGAAAAAACGCATACGCCCTTTTCGGCCAAGTGCATCATTGTGGACGTTCTGCCTCTTTTCCTATGGTTTAAATGCAATTCCAGTCTACCTCCTGAAATCGGTTTCCTGCAATTCTGCCCCGCTTTCAAGTCCTCTTGGCAGCCTTACTTCAGTATATTTTTGGACGATAGCTGTCATTTATAACTCTGCAGGTTTGTGAATTACAGTGCCCCTGAGCTCCTTTCTTCAACTCGCTTTCTTGTGAGCTGGCCGCAACACCGCAGGATTGCTTCAGGCCCTAATCTGGTTCCGGCACGGCACGCTGAGCCTTTGGTTAATTCCTCTTCCTGGTGGGAAATGAGAGTTAAATTTGCCCGTCCAGACACCTCCAGCTAGTCTCTCATTGGTTCTCCCTATTCCTGTTCATCTTCCGCAGAAATTGCAAACTGGGCCAAACAGGAGGTTAAAGGCACTGACTCTCCAAGTCGGGAGAGTGTTAGTAAAGCGTCTGGAATGTTGCACCCGAGTACCAGGGGACGAGAACTGAGACATATTGGAACACGTCTCCCGATCACACGGTTGATCATACTCTGGGTTCCACGTGCATGTTTTACCTGAAGGCAGAATCCCTTAAACCTGGAGAGTTGAGACCCGTGGAATGGGTACCATGCAATATGACTTCAAAGGGTCTTCATTTGCTCACCGAACCTCTCCAATCCTATCACTGCTGCGTTTATGCCCCTGTACACACGCTTGATTTTCTTTCAGAGACATAGCAATCCATAGGTTTTAAGATACTTACTAGTCAGGTACATTCTTAGGCGTTTAATATGGGGTGTTGAGTCCATTTCGTTGAGCAAGGAGTAGTTCTTGTCTATTCCATATTTGGCTTAAGGAACTTTATCTGTGCTCATTTCAATCTCTGGTTTGATGCAGCACCCCAACTCACCTTTCCCCTTAAGCAAGCATAAGTTGGTTTTCTAAATTTGAGACCCTGTTCTGTTTTGTAATCCAGTTCCTGTGTAGCCAAGTTTACATTCCGTGTATTAGTGATATCTTATGATGTTTCTTTTTCTGTGTGACTTATTTCAGTTAGAATCATCATACCTGAATCCACTCATTATGCTGCTACGGGCCTGATGACATAGATTTCATTGCTGAGTGATATTGCATTGTACGTAAGTACCACAACTTCTTTATCCATTTTTCACTTTCTGCGCTATTGAACTTGTACCGTAAACGAGGTTCTTGTAAACAGAGCCGTCCCAAACTTTGGGGTGGCTGTGTCTTTTTGATTTTAATTTCCCTAAGCTATAGGACCATAAGTGGAAGTGCCCTAGGCTCTGTTGCTTTGTTTTTTAGATGTTTCAGGAAACACCATACACCTCTCCCGAGTGGCTGTTGGCAATTTACATCCCGCCCATCAGCATAACAAGGCTCCCAGTTCTCCATGGCCTGTCCTGCCTTTCTGGATTTTACACTTTTTTCAGATGGCCCTTTTGACCGGGGGGAAGTGAGACTTCATTGTAGTGCAGATTTCCTTTGCAAGCTTGCTTGGTTGGCCAAAAAGGGCGTATGCGTTTTTTCCTGAATATACGCATACGCCCTTTTTGGCCAAGTGCATCATTGTGGACGTTCTGCCTCTTTTCCTATGCTTTAAATGCAATTCCAGTCTACCTCCTGAAATCGGTTTCCTGCAATTCTGCCCCGCTTTCAAGTCCTCTTGGCAGCCTTACTTCAGTATATTTTTGGACGATAGCTGTCATTTATAACTCTGCAGGTTTGTGAATTACAGTGCCCCTGAGCTCCTTTCTTCAACTCGCTTTCTTGTGAGCTGGCCGCAACACCACAGGATTGCTTCAGGCCCTAATCTGGTTCCGGCACGGCACGCTGAGCCTTTGGTTAATTCCTCTTCCTGGTGGGAAATGAGAGTTAAATTTGCCCGTCCAGACACCTCCAGCTAGTCTCTCATTGGTTCTCCCTATTCCTGTTCATCTTCCGCAGAAATTGCAAACTGGGCCAAACAGGAGGTTAAAGGCACTGACTCTCCAAGTCGGGAGAGTGTTAGTAAAGCGTCTGGAATGTTGCACCCGAGTACCAGGGGACGAGAACTGAGACATATTGGAACACGTCTCCCGATCACACGGTTGATCATACTCTGGGTTCACATATTGGAACACGTTTCCCGATCACACAGTGGATCATACTCTGGGTTCCACATGCATGTTTTAGCTGAAGGAAGAATCCCTTAAACCTGGAGAGTTGAGACCCATGGAATGGGTACCATGCAATATGACTTCAAAGGGTCTGCATTTGCTCACCGAACCTCACCAATCCTATCACTGCTGCGTTTATGCCGCTGTACACACGCTTGATTCTCTTTCGGAGACATATAAATCCATAGGTTTTAAGATTCTTACTAGTCAGGTATATTTTTAGGCGTTTAATATGGGGTGTTGAGTCCACTTCATTGAGCAAGGAGTAGCTCTTGTCTATTACATATTTGGCTTATGGAACGGTATCTGTGCTAATTTCAATCTCTGGTTTTATGCAGCACCCCAACTCACCTTTCCCCTTAAGCAAGCATAAGTTGGTTTTCTACATTTAAGACACTGTTTTGCTTTGTAATTCAGTTCCTGTGTAGCCACGTTTACATTCCGTGTATTAGTGATACCTTATGATATTTCTTTTTCTGTGTGACTTATTTCACTTGGAATCATCGTACCTGAATCCACTCATTATGCTGCTACGGGCCTGATGACATAGATTTCATTGCTGAGTGATATTGCATTGTACGTAAGTACCACAACTTCTTTATCCATTTTTCGCTTTTTGCGATATTGAACTTGTACCGTAAACGAGGTTCTTGTAAAGAGAGCCATCCCAAACTTTGGGGTGGCTGTGTCTTTTTGATTTTAATTTCCCTAAGCTATAGGACCATAAGTGGAAGTGCCCTAGGCTCTGTTGCTTAATTTTTTGGATGTTTCAGGAAACACCATACACTTCTCCAGAGTGGCTGTTGGCAATTTACATCTCGCCCATCAGCATAACAAGGCTCCCAGTTCTCCATGGCCTGTCCTGCCTTTCTGGATTTTACACTTTTTTCAGAAGGCCCTTTGACCGGGGGGCAGTGAGACTTCATTGTAGTGCCGATTTCCTTTGCGAGCTTGCTTGGTTGGCCAGAAAGTGCGTATGCGTTTCTTCCTGAATATATTCAGGAAAGAACGCATACGCCCTTTTTGGCCAAGTGCATCATTGTCGACGTTCTGAGTCTTTTCCTATGTTTTCAGTGCAATTCCAGTCTACCTCCTGAATTCGGTTTCTTGCAGTTCTGCCTTGCTCTCAGTTCCTCTTCATAGCCTTACCTCAATATACTTTTGAAAAATAGTTGGCCTTTATAACTCTGCAGGTTTTTGAATTGCAGTGGCCCTTAGCTCCATTTTTCAGCTCTTATTTTTGTGATCTTGCCTCATATCCACAGGATTTCTTCAGGCCCTATTCTTCTTCTGGGGCGCCTTGCTCTGCCTTTGGTTAATTCTTCTTCCTGCTGTGAAATTAGAGTGACATGTGCCCATTGAAACCGCTACAGCTATTTTCTCACTGGTTCCCCCTATTCCCATTCATCCTCCGCACTAACTGCAGACTGTGCGATACTGGAACTTAAAGGCATTGACTCTCCATGTGGAGATGTTGTTAGTAAAGTGGGTGGAATGTTGATCCGGAGCCCCAGGAGAGGTAAATGAGGTGCATTTTAGAAACCTTTCCCGATCATATGGTATACCATCTGCTGGATTTCCCATGCATGGTTTAGCTGTAGGAAGATTCCCTTCAACTTGGAGTGTTGGGACCCTTGGAATAAGTAGCATGAAGTATTGCATTAAACTTTCGGCAGTTGCTCACCAAAGCTCACCAATCCTTTCAGCCCCAAGTGTCCAGCCTTATGTCTTATCCAGCTGTGGGTTTATATGTGGTCATTCCAGGTTGCATCACAGCCCCTGAGCGAATTTTGTAAGAATTTTTCTCTCTTTCATTGTTTCTGTGTTTTGGTTTTAAAATTTATTTCTATAATGGGGTTTAGCTCATTTTCACTGCTGTGTTTGTGCCGCTCTGCGCACACTTGATTCCCTTATGGAGATATATCAATACATGGGTTTTAAGATTCTTATTACTCATATATTTCTCTGTGGTGTATAGGGTGTGTTGAGGCCAGTTCATTGAGCGAGGTGTAGATCTTGT
Source organism: Leucopleurus acutus (assembly GCF_964270905.1). Lineage (NCBI taxonomy): Eukaryota > Metazoa > Chordata > Mammalia > Artiodactyla > Delphinidae > Leucopleurus > Leucopleurus acutus. The sequence goes on from NW_028139150.1 coordinate 51,186, forward strand.
CTGATACCTATTTGGTTTATTGAACGGTATCTGTGCTAATTTCAAACTCTGGTTTTATGCATCACCCCACCTCTCCTTTCCCCTTAAGCTGACATAAGTGTGTTTTCTAAATGTGAGACACTGTTCTGTTTTGTAATTCATTTTTTGTGCAGCCATATTTATCCTCCCTCTATAAGTGATATCTTATGATATGTTTCTTTTTCTGTTTGACTTATTTCAAGTAGTATTATCGGACCTCAATCCACTCTTTATCCTTCTACTAGCCTTATTACATTGATTTCATGGTGAAGAGATATTCCATTGTACATAAGTACCACATTTTCTTTATCCATTGTTCTCTTTCCTGGGATATTTAAGGTGTACTGAAGTTGAGGTTCTTGTAAACAGAGTAGCCCTAAACTGTGGTGTGCTTGTGTCTTGTTGATTTTTAGACTTCCCTAGATATACTCCCGTGATTGGAAGTGCCCTATGCTCTGTCGCTCTGTTTTTTAGATGATTTAGGAACCACCATACACTTCTCCAGAGTGGCTCTCGGCAGTTCACACACTGTCCATCAGCGTATAAAGGCTCCCTGTTCTCCATGGCCTGTCCTGCATTTCTGGTTTTTACAATTTTTTCGGATGGCCCTTTTGACCGGTGGGAAATGAGACTTCTTTGTTGTGCACATTTGCATTGCTTGCTTGCTTGGTTGCCCATAAAATGCGTATGCGTTTTTTCCTGGATATATTCAGGAAATAACGCATACTCCCTTTTGGGCCAACTGCATCATTTTCGAAATTCTGCCGCTTTTCATGTGCTTTAAAGGCGAGTCCAATCTATCTCTTGAAATCTGTTTCTTGCAATTCTGTCTTGCATTCAGATCCTCTTCTTTGCCTTACCTCAACATATTTTTGGACGTTAGTTTTCATTTATAACTCTGCAGGTTTGTGAATTGCAGTGACCCTGAGCTCCATTTTTTAAGTTGCTCTTTTGTGAGCTGGCCTCAAAACCGCAGGATTGCTTCAGGTCCTATTTTGGCTCGGGCGAGGCGGGCTGAGCCTTTTTTTAATTCTTATTCTTAATGGGAAATTAGAGTGACATGTGCCCGTCCAAACCCCTACAACTATTCTCTCATTGGTTCCCCCTGTTCCCGTTCATCCTCCTCACAATTTGCAAAATGTGTGAAACAGAAGTTTAAATGTGCTGATTCTCTAAGTGGGGAGATTCTAAGTAACGTGGCTGGAATGATGAACAGGAGCACCAGGAGAGGATAAATGAGGTGCATTTTAGACACATCTCCCGATCACATGGTGTACAGTCCTCTGGGTTTTCCATGCATGTTTTAGCTGTAGGAAGATTCCTTGAACCTGCAGATTTGGGACCCATTGAATGGGTACCAGGTAGTATTACTTTAAAGGGTGTGCATTTCCTCACCCAACCTCACATTTCTCTTAGCGCGAACAGTTTCCAGCCTTATGTCTCATCCTGCTGTGGGTCTAGATGTGTTCAATCCATGTTGCATCACCGTCCCTGAGGAAAAGTTGTAAGAGGTTTTCTCTGTCTCTCTGTCGTTTATTTTTTTCAATTTATTACTATGTTGTTTACAGCTGATTTTCAAAGCTCTGTTTCTTGCTGCTGTACATCCACTTGATTCACGTACAGAGAGACATCAATAATTTCTTTTTCAGATTCTTACCAGTCATAGATATTCTTTTCCGGTGACTTGAGTGTGCTGAGTGCAGTTCTTTTAGCTACCGTGTAGGCCTTGTTGATTATCAGTTTGGTATTTGGAATGGTATCTTTGCTAATTTCAACCTCCTGGATGATGCCTCACCCCTCCCCACCTTTCCCGTTTAGCAGCCTTACGCGTGTTTTCTACATATTTATGTCACTTAGAATGATCATACGTAACTCCTCCGGAGTTGTTACAACTGGCCATATTTCATTGATTTCCAGGCTGAGTAATATTCCACTCTACATAAGTACCACATCTCTATCCATTTTTTCCCTCCAGAGACATTTAAGTTATATCCTAGTCGAGGATCTTTTAAACAGAGAGGCAGTAAACATTGGGGTGCCTGTGTCCTCTCGATTTTTGTTTTTCCCAAGATATACGCCCATGAGTGCAAGTGCCCTATGCTCTGTAGCTCATTTTTTAGATGCTTTAGTAAACACAATACACTTCTCCAGAATGGCCGTTGGCAATATACATTTCCACTATAAGCCTCACAGGGCTCCCTCTTCTCCTTGCCCTGTCCTGCATTTCTGGCGTTTACACTTTATGAGGATGGCTCTTCTGACTGATGCGAAGTGATATCTTTTGTAGTATTGATTTCCAGTGCCCACCTGTTTGGTTGGCTAAAAAAGTGTATGCCCTTTTCTTGAATATATACAGAAAAAAACGCATACAGCCTTTTTGGCCAACTGCAATGTTGGCAATGTTCAGCCCCTTTTCTTGTGCTTAATGGCGAGTCCTTTCTACCTCCTCAAATCCCTTTCCTGCCATTCTCCCTTGCTTGCCAATCCTTTTCTCTGACTTTCCTCAAGACATTTTTCAGTGATAGATATTTTCAACTCTGCAGTTTCGTGAATTTTACTGCCCCTGAGTTCCATTGTTCAACTTGTGTTTATGGGAACTGGCCACAAAGCAGTGGGATTTCCTCAAGCCCTATACTGTTTCCATGGGCAACCCTAGCCTTTGGTCAATTCATCTTCCTGATTGGAAATTAGAGTGACATGTGCCTGTCTGAACACCTAGGACTTGTCTCTCATTGTTCCTCATCCTTCCGCTTCATCCTCTGGACAAATTCCAAACTGTACGCAACAGGATGTTGACAGTGTTGACATCTCCAAGTGGGGAGACTGTTAGTAAAGACGCTGGAGGGGTGAACCCGAGCACCAGGAGATGAGGAGATGAGATGCCTTTTCCAAACTCTTCCCGATCAGACGGTATACCATCCTCTGGATGTGACAGACATGTTTTAGCAGTAGGAAGAGTCCCATTCATGTAAGGAGAACACCAGGGCTTTTTCAAAATCAGTGTCTCCCCGAAACCCAAACTGGGGAGTTTTTTAAGCTACGGCTACACATATGTTCATTAAGGGCCTTGGGAAGTAGGCAGAGTCCAAACTTTAGATGACTGAAGTCTTCAGGGTCAGAAGCACTCACCACCGGCTTCCCTTAGGTTACACTTTAACTGTCATTGATAGATGATGTCAATAAAAATATCTATTCTTTTTCCGATTATTTCCCCTTATAGGTTATTGCACAATATTGAGTGTAGTTCCCTGTGCTATACAGTAGTTCCTTGTTGATGATCTATTTTATACATAGCAGTGTGTATGTGTTAATTCCAAACTGTTAATTTATCCCTCCTCCCACCTTTCCCCTTTGGTAATAATAAATTATAAGATTTTATACTTCTCAGAAATGGGGGAGCTGAAAGAGAGGTATCATTTTCAATGGAAAAGCATTTAAAACAAGATTGAAGCTTTAACCAAGATTATTAGATGTACATCCTTGGAAAGAAATCACTTCATTTCTCTAATATTGACCTGACAAATAGGACAAACCTTCTCACTGAACTTGCTTATAATAAAGTGATGGAAATATCAAATGGAAGTGTTAGAAACATCTTATTTTACCCGAGCCTTATAAACTGTTCTATGTTAACTACAGTTTGGCTCACACATCTGTTCATTGAAGTTACAATAGTCTCAATTTCTGTTACTGATCCTCCAGAGTGGACCCCAACAAGGGTCCCCCTGCCCAGTGTCATTGGGGCCAACAGATCGAGACTGAGTTTGGTTCCCAAGCAAAGGAAACTTTATATTTTCATCAGAGAATGGAGAGGTGAGAGCATGCACTACCCCGTGGGCTGTGGGCTGGGCTGCTGTGTAGAGATCCTGTCAGAGTCAGTGGGAGGGAGGGGGCGGAGCTCTCAAGGGCTGGGTTGGCTGCAGCTCAGGCTCTATATCTCGGAGTCTGCACTGGGCCCCAGGAGCTGAGGTGTCGACCCAGCCATTCTGCACCAGGAAATCTGGTCTGAAGTGCCGGGTGTGGAACCTCTGCATGCGGGACCCTAGGAGCACGTGAAATTAGACAAAGTACAAAGGATAAAAAAGGTCAGACTTGACTTTATTGCCCAGATTCTATTTTTATCTCCCAGGGATTTTTAATGGGCTTTGCTGGGGACAAACCCCTCCTCTGCCTTTTGTCCCGTTCCTCATTCTTGGAGTGCTGAGGGTGCAGACCCTTCTTCTGTAACTGCTGAGTGCTGAGTTGGGAGCCCTCATACCAGGGGACGAGGGTCAGAACTTCTCCCCAGCAGCCTCCAGGTGACGTTGATTGGCCCCAGGACCCCTGCCTCCCTGCTCGTCCGCCTGAGCACCAGCATTGGAAGTGTTATAGATTCTAATGACCTTTAAGGGTCCAGGAAAGAGATGTGCAGAGACGCTGTGGGGGCCGGTTTCACCCTGCCCCACATTTGTTCGGCCACCTTAGGCTGACCGTTTCTGCCAGCCTAGATGCTCTGACCAGTAGTCTGCTCTTTCTTCAATTAGGCCCCTGAATTAACATAAAAACAGCACCAGGTGTCAGAGCCCTGCCCGCTCAACTCCCAGACAGTCCAGGGTCAGTGGTGATCAAGGACCATGATGGCCACTGAGTCAACAGCCTTTTGAAGTAAACAGGAGTCCAGCCGGTCTTATTGGCCACCATCATCACGGTGTCTGTAGGCTTTTCTATGGTGACAGTGTGATATACGGTTCCCCCGCCAAGATTATTAGCTCCCCTCCGGGTGCAGGAAGTCCTGCAAGCAGTAGTCTACTCCTTCGGGACACACTATTGTTGTTTTATGAGAGAAACTCCAGGTCAAGTGATGTTCACATGAGTCGTCATGGTGCCCTGTTGCCTCCGGTTATCTCTCTGGATGTTGGAGTTGGAGGGCCTCCTCACTCGAGGTCGGTGTGCCCACGGAGCGAACCCTGCAACTTCAGGGCATGGTTGGTGATTAGGATCACCACGTGGGGTCCTTTTCCCTTAGGAGGGAGGTGGCCTTTTGGGCTGCTGATTTCCAGGTTTTTAGATACCGCCAGTATCTTGGCCAGATGTGGCAGTGGGCCAAGCCCCTTGGTGACTGTAGTTTATCCTACCTGGATGGCATTCTTGCGTTGTTCCATTTCAAGTGGTCCCAGTTTTTGCACTAATTCTCCAATGGCGATTCACCTTTCACCGGGAATGGAAAGGTCAAAGGGTTTAGCTCAATTAGGGAGTTCCAGGGCAAGGGTCTGAATTGACTGCTCTTTCCATTCTTGAAAGGCCACTTCTGGATTCTGTTCAAAAGGATCATCATCTTTTCCTTTCAGTGTTTCATATAGAGGCCCAGCTAGTAGACTGTAGTTAGGGATCCAGAAGCAGCAAACCCTGGCCTCCCCAGGAACCCCTAAGCTGTCTTCTAGTTTTAGAAAGGGGTAAGGCTGCAAATGGTTTCTTCCCTTTCCTGGGATGGGCTTCTCTGACCTTGTGTGAGAATGAAGCCCAGGCAGGTCACCGCAGTCTGTGATATTTGAGCTTTTTCTTGGACAACTTCTATCCTTTATTGGCTTGGTAGTTCAGAGGCCTCCTTAGTAGGGCTGGCGATCAGAATGTCGTCTGCATATTGAAGGAGGGTTTCCTTTTCCAGAGGTAGAACTTTTCGGTCGTTAGCTAAGCTTTCCCCAAAGATGGTGTGGGAATTTTTGAACCCTTGGGGCAAGACGGCCCGGAAGTATTGTTTTAGTTGTATGTTGAGTCCTGCCACTCACAAGCCAAAATTTCTTGTGACTCTGGGACTAATGGAATACAAAAGAAGGCATCATTGAAGACTAATACAGAATACCATGTCCTGGTGGTTGGTAGAATGACCAGCAGGGTGTAGGAATCAGGAGCAACTGGAGGTATATCCTCGGTGGCTTCACTGACTGTCCTGACATCCTTTACCAGGTCCCCAGCAGCCCATGGGGCTCTCGTGGTCAGGCCAATCCCAGGATATGGAGCTCTCCTGGGCAGGTACCCCACCCCCAACCCAGCCCACGGGGCTCTCATGGTCAGGCCCCTCCCAGGATACAGAGCTACCCTTGCAGGTACCGTGGCAGGGCTGGGCACACAGGAACCGTGCACATAGCCCTCATTGAAGAGCACCCCCAGCTCACCTGTCGCTCAGAGCTGACACAGAGCACCTCAGAGCAGGACTTGAACTAACAAACAGCAGCTCCGACAGGTCTGTGACCCTGGGCATCACTCTGTGTGGCCTCCCTCCACCTGGTCTTCCAGAGACTTCCACTGCACCCAGGGCACCAGGCCTCTGTCTCCAACCACCACCCACCCCTCCTCTCCCTGACTCCTGGGTTCCTCTCATTAGGAGAGGGTTTTCTTGAAGTTGTCTCCCACTCATGGGCCAGATAAAATGATTAGAAAACAAGCCAAAGCTGCAGCCCCTTGTCTATCCTGACTCTCAGGAGCCCACACCTGTTCCTTGGACCTGGCCGGTTCAGCAAGTTCCATTTTCTGCAACTGTGAGCCCCTGAGGGGTGATGATTGGCTACCTGGGCAGCCTTACCATGCCGGCCAGCCCTCCCCAGGTGTGCCTGGGTTGAGATCAATATAAATACCACTCCGGGCAGCAAAAGCCCCTGCAGCTGTGCCTGACGCCATTTTCTCTGCCCTGTCAGCAGTCTCGGGGCTGGGCTGGTGGGAGGGAGTGAGAGGCCACGGCTTTGTGGGTGGCCCAGTGTGAGTGGGGCTCTGCTGGACTTTCTGCAGCAGTTGCCAGGCTGCCACCTGCTAAAGAAGAGGATGTGTCACCCATACCTGCTGCTGGAATTTCTCCCTGGGCAGAGGTGAGGAAGGAAAAAAGCAGTGGGGGCAGGGACAGGACGGGTATCTCAGGCAGGGAAATGGAAATCTTCCAGAAGAGCACCCAGGGCCAGGACCATCCTGGCTGGCCTGCAGGCACCAAGTCAGCTGGCATGCTGTCACTCGTGTGGCTCCATGGCCCTTCCTCTAGGCTTTCAAGTCCTTGTATATATTCAGGTGTTTTACCTGGGAAGGGTGGGAACAGTTCAGCAGCAAGTGGCCTGGGGCTCAGCTCACGTTTACTCACAGATGCCTCGGCACGGTGCCCCAGCTTTGCAATGAGGACGCTTGTTGTGTGGGGGCTGCTGGCTGAATGGGAGACGATTCCCCACCACTGACCAACTTCAGAATTGTTTACAACTGGAGCAAGTGCCCTGATACGGTTTTCCTCTGAGTAACTGGTGGGTTCTGTTTTTTTTTTCTCTTTTTCGTTTTTGGTTCAAGGTAGATTTTATTCCTCTTTTTTGTATTTACAGATATAAGCATGGAAATAATTTATTCATATAAATACATGTATGTGAAGGGAATAATTGTTTTTTCTGTTTTATTTTTTAAATTTTATTTCTTTTTAATTTTGAATTTTATTTTATATTTTTATACAGCAGGTTCTCATTGGTTATCTATTTTATACATATAAATGTTTACATGCCAATCCCAATCTCTCAACTCCTCCCACCACCACCCCTCCAAGAGCTTTCCCCCCTTGTTGTCCATACGATTGTTGTCTACATCTGTTGCTCTATTTATGCCTTGCAAAACGGTTAATCTGTACAGTTTTTCTAGGTTCCACATATATGCATGAATATACAAGATTTGTTTTTCTCTTTCTGACTTACTTCACTCTGTAGGACAGTCTCTAGATCCATCGACGTCTCTACAAATGACCCAATTTCATTCCTTTCATGGCTTAGTAATATTCCATTTTATATATGTACCACAGCTTTATGCATTCGTCTGTCTGTGGGCATTTAGGTTGCTTCCATTACCTCGATATTGTAAATAGTGATGCAATGAACATTGCGGTGAATGTCTCTTTTTGATTTATGGTTTTGTCTGAGTATATGTCCAGTCCTGGGATTGCTGTATCATATGGTAATTCTATTATTAGTTTCTTAAGAAACTCCATATTGTTCTCCATAGTGACTGTATCAATTTATATTCCCAACAATAGTGGAAGAGTGTTCCTTTTCTCCACACCCTTTCCAGCATTTGTTGTTTGTAGATTTTCAGATGATGCCCATTCTAACAGGTGTGAGGTGATACCTCATTGTTGAGTCCATTTCGTTGAGCAACGGGTAGGTCTTGTCTATTACATATTTGGCTTATGGAACGGTATCTGTGCTAATTTCAAACTCTGGTTTTATGCAGCACCCCAACTCACCTTTCCCCTTAAGCAAGCATAAGTTGGTTTTCTAAACTTGAGACCCTGTTCTGTTTTGTAATTCAGTTCATGTGTAGCCAAGTTTACATTCCGTGCATTAGTGATACCTTATGATGTTTCTTTTTCTGTGTGACTTATTTCACTTAGAATCATCATGCCTCAATCCACTCATTATGCTGGTACAGGCCTGGTGACACAGATTTCATTGCTGAGTGGTATTCTGTTGTACATAAGTACCGCAACTTCTTTATCAATTATTTGTTCTCTGGGATATTTAACTTGTACTGTAGAAGAGGCTCCTGTAAACAGAGCCGTTGTAAATTTTGGGGTGGCTGTGTCTTTTTGATTTTAATTTCCCTAAGCTATAGGACCATAAGTGGAAATGCCCTAGATTCTGTTGCTTTGTTTTTCAGATGTATCAGGAAACACCATACACTTCTCCAGAGTGGCTGTTGGCAATGTACATCCCGCCCATAAGCATAACAAGGCTCCTTTTTCCCCATGGCCTGTCTTGCCTTTCTGGATTTTACACTTTTCTCAGTGGCCCTTTAGACCGGGGGGAAGTGACACTTCATAGTAGTTCGGATTTCCATTGCAAGCTTGCTTGGTTTGCCAAAAAGGGCGTATGTGTTTTTTCCTGAATATATTCAGGAACAAACTCATACGCCCTTTGTTGCCATGTGCATCATTGTCGATGTTCTGCCTCTTTTCCTATGCTTTAAATGCAAATCCAGTCTACCTCCTGAAATCGGTTTCCTGCAATTCTGCCCCGCTTTCAAGTCCTCTTCACAGCCTTACTTCAATATATTTTTGGACGTTATCTGTCATTTATAACTCTGCAGGTTTGTGAATTACAGGGCCCCTGAGCTCCTTTCTTCAACTCGCTTTCTTGTGAGCTGGCCGCAAACCCGCAAGACTGCTTCAGGCCCTAATCTGCTTCTGGCAGGGCACGCTGAGCCTTTGGTTAATTCCTCTTCCTGGTGGGAAATGAGTGTTAAATATGCCCGTCCAGACACCTACCTCACTCTCAACCCCTTGGTGATGTGGGTCCTCTGGTTTGTGGCCACTTTTGCTGGGTTCCTCACCTTTCAATGATGTGGCCCCACTAGTGTGAGGACACTCCTGCTTGGTTCTCATCCACGTGGTTATGTGGACCCCCTGGTGAGAGTCTGTTCCTGGCTTTGTTCCTCACCCACCTGTGAGGGAGACCCTCTGCTGATAGGTCACTCCTGCATGGCTGGCACACATTGCCTTGGTGAAGTCAGCCGTGTGGTGGCAGTTGGAGCGTGCTGGGAATCTCTTCCCCCGGTGATGAGGGCCCTCTTGCGTCAGGCCCTAACTGCTGGGCTCACCAACTTTTCTTAGGGAGCCCAGTGATGCTTTGGCACTCCTCTTAGGATCCCATCTCCATGGGGATGTGGGCCTTCTGCTCTGAGGTCCCAACGGCTGGGTTGTTCACATTTTCATGATGTGGGCTCTCTGGTGTTAGTTCACAGAAGCCTGGATCCCATAGCCTCTGTGCTCTTGGCTGCCTGCTGGGAGGTTCCAACTGCTGGATTCCTCACTTTTTTAATTTTTTGGGCCCTCTGTTGTGAGGATCCTCCTGCCTGCCTCACTCCCAGCCCCTTCGTGATGTGTGTCGTCTGGTTTGAGGCCACATGTGCTGGGTTCCTCACCTTTCGATGATGTGGGACCAATGGTCTTAGGAGACTCCTGCCTGGTTCACATCCCCTTGGTGATGTGGGCCCTCTGTTGAGAGTCTGATCCCGGCTGGGTTCCTCACCCATCTGTGAGGTAGGCCGTCTGATGTGAGGTCACTCTTGCCTGGCTTGCTCACCTCGCCTTGTGGACATGAGCCCTCTGGTGGCACTTGGAGCCTGCTGGGAGCCTCCTCTCCTCGGTGATGAGGGCCCTCTGGCATCAGGCCCTAACTGCTGGGCTCCCTACATTTTGTGATGTGCGCCCAGTGGTGCGAGGACACTCCAGCCAGGTTCACATCCCCATTGGGGTGTGGGCCTTCTGCTCTGAGGTCCCAAAGCCTGGGTTGCTCACAGTTTCATGATGTGGGCTCTCTGCTGTTAGTTCACTCCTGCCTGCATCCCTTAGCTTCTGTGCTCTGGGCCGCCTGCTGGGAGGTTCCAACTGCTGGATTCCTCACCTTTCTTATTCTTTGGGCCCTCTGTTTTTAGGCTACTCCTGCCTGCCTCACTCCCATTCCCTTTGTGATATGTGTCCTCTGATTTGAGGCCACATGTGCTGGGTTCCACACCTTTCGATGATGTGATCCCACTGGAGGGAAGACAGTCCTGTCTGGTTCCCATCCCCTTGCTGATGTGGGCCCTCAGGTGAGAGTCTGATCCTGGCTGGGTTCCTCACCCTTCTGTGAGGTGGGCCCTCTGCTGTGAGGTCAATCATGCCTGTCTGGCACACGTCACCTTGGCGACGTGGGCCCTCTGGTGGCAGTTGGAGTGTGCTGGGATCCTCCTCCCCTCGGTGATGAGGGCCCTCTTGCCTTAGGCCATAACTGCTGGGCTCCCCACATTTTCTGATGTGCGCCAAGTGAGTGAGGAGACTCTTGCCAGGTTCCCATCCCCATGGCGATATGGGCCTTCTGCTCTGAGGTCAAAACGGCTGGCTTGCTCACAGTACCATGATGTGGGCCCTCTGCTGTGAGTTCACTCCGGCAAGGATCCCTTATCATCGGTGCTCTGAGCCGCCTGCTGGGAGGTTCCAACTGCTGGATTCCTCAACTTTTTTATTCTATGTGCCCTCTGTTGTGAGGCTCCTCCTGCCTGCCTCACTGCCAGCCCCTTGGTGATGACTGTCCTATGGCTTGAGGCCACATGTGCTGCGTTCCTCACCTTTCAATGATGTGACCCCACTCGTGTGAGGACACTCCTGCCTGGTTCCCATCCCCTTGGTGAGGTGGGCCCTCTGGCGAGAGTCTAATCCTGGCTGGGTTCCTCAACGTTCTGTGAGGTAGGCCCTCTGCTGTGAGGTCACTCCTGCCTGGCTGGCACACGTCACCTTGGAGACGTGAGCCCTCTGGTGGCAGTTGGAGCGTGCAGGGCGCCTCCTCCTCTCGGTGATGACGGCCCTCTGGCGTCAGGCCCTAAATGGTGGGCTCCCCACATTTTCTGATGTGCGCCCAGTGGTGCGAGGACACTCCAGCCAGGTTCCCATTCCCATGGGGATGTGGTCCTTCTGCGCTGAGGTCTCAACTCCTGGGTTGCTCACAGTTTTGTGATGTGGGCCCTCTGCTGTGAGTTCACTGTGGCCTGGATCCCATAGCCTCGGTGTTCTGGGCCGCCTGCTGGAAGGTCTAAATGCTGGAATCCTCACGTTTTTTATATTATGTGCCCTGTGTTGTGAGGCTACTCCTGTCTGCCTCACTCCAAGGCCCTTGGTGATGTGGGTCCTCTGGTTTTAGGACACATGTGCTGGGTTCCTCACCTTAAGATGATGAGGCCCCACTGGTGTGAGGATAATCCTGACTGGGTCCCATCCCCTTTGTGATGTGGGCCCTCTGGTGAGAGTCTGATCCTGGCTGGGTTCCTCACCCATCTGTGAGGTGGGCCCTCTACTATCAGGTAACTCTTGCCTGGGTTGCTCACCTCGCCTTGTTGACATGAGCCCTCTGGTGGCAATTGGACCCTGCTGGGAGCCTCCTCAGCTCTGTGATGAGGGCCCTCTGATGTCAGGCCCTAACTGCTGGGCTCCCCAACTTTTCTTAGTGAGCCCAGTGTTGCTCAAGCACTCCTCTTAGGTTCCCATCCCCATGCGGATGTGGGCCTTCTGCTCTGAGGTTCCAACGGCTGGGTTGATCACAATTTCATGATGTGGGCTCTCTGGTGTTAGTTCACTGTGGCCTGGATCCCATAGCCTCTGTGGTCTTGGCTGCCTGCTGGGAGGTTCCAACTGTTCGATTCCTCAACTTTTGTATTCTATGGGTCCTGTGTTGTGATGCTCCTCCTGCCTGCCTCACTCGCAACCCCTTCGTGATGTGGGTCTTCTGGTTTGAGGCCACATGTGCTGGGTTAGGCAACTTTCAATGATGTGGCCCCACTGGTGTGAGGACACTCCTGCCTGGTTCCCATCCCCTTGGTGATGTGGGCCTTCTGGTGACAGTCTTATCCTGGCTGGGTTCCTCACTCTTCTGTGAGGTAGGCCCTCTGCTGTGAGGTCAATCCTGCCTGACTTGCACACATCACCTTGGCGACGTGGGCCCTCTGTTGGCACATGGAACCTGCTGGGAGCCTCCTGCCCTCGGTGATGATGGCCCTCTAGCATCAGGCTCTAACTGCTGGGCTCCCCACGTTTTCTGATGTGAGCCCAGTGATGCCAGGACACTCCTGTCAGGTTCCCATCCCCATGGGGATGTGGGCTTTCTGCTCTGAGGTCCCAATGCCTGGGTTGCTCACAGTTTCATGATGTGGGCTCTCTGGTGTTAGTTAACTCCTGCCTGCATCCCATAGCTTCTGTGCTCTCGGCCGCCTGCTGGGAGGTTCCAAATGCTGGATTCCTCACTTTTTTTATTCTTTGGGCCCTCTGTTTTTAGGCTACTCCTACCTGCCTCACTCCCATCCCCTTTGTGATGTATGTCCTCTGATATGAGGCCACATGTGCTGGGTTCCTCACCTTTCGATGATGTGGCCCCACTGGTGGGAGGACAGTCCTGACTGGTTCCCATCCCCTTGGTGTTGTGGGCCCTCTGGTGAGAGTCTCATCCTGCCTCGGTTCCTCACCCTTCTGTGAGATAGGCCCTCTGCTGTGAGGTCACTACTGCCTGGCTGGTGCATGCCACCTTGTAGACGTGGGCCCTCTGTTGGCAGTTGGAACCTGCTGGGAGTCTCCTCCCCTCAGTTATGAGGGCCCCCTGGCATCAGGCCCTAACTGCTGGGCTCCTAACATTTTCTGATATGTGCTAAGTGGTGTGAAGCCACTCCTGCCAGGTTCCCATCCCAATGGGGATGTGGGCCTTCTGTTCTGAGGTCCCAACAGCTGGGCTGCTCACAGGTTCATGATGTGGGCCCTCTGCTGTGAGTTCACTGCGGCCTGGATCCCATAGCCTCGGTGCTCTGGGCCACTTGCTGGGAGGTTCCAACTGCTGGATTCCTCAACTTTTATATTCTATGGACCCTGTGTTGTGAGGCCAGTCCTGCCAGCCTCATTCCAAACCCCTTGGTGATGTGGTTCCTCTGGTTTGAGGACACATGTGCTGGGATCCTCACCTTTCGATGATGTTGTCCCACTGGTGTGGGGACACTCCTGCCTGGTTCCCATCCCCTTGGTGATGTGGGCCCTCTGGTGAGAGTCTGATCCTGGCTGTGTTCCTCACCCTTCTGTGAGGTGGGCCCTCTGCTGTGAGGTCACTCCTGCCAGGCTGGCACACATCGCCTTGGCGACGTTGGCCCTCTGGTGGCAGCTGGAGCCTGCTGGGAGCCTCCTCCTCTCGGTGATGAGTGTCCTCTAGCGTCAGGCCCTAACTTCTGAGCACCCCACGTTTTCTGATGTGAGCCCAGTGATGCCAGGACACTCCTGTCATGTTCCCATCACCATGGGGATGTGGGCCTTCTGCTCTGAGGTCCCAATGTCTGGGTTGCTCACAGTTTCATGATGTGGGCTGTCTGGTGTTAGTTCACTCTGGCCTGGTTCCTCTAGCCTCTGTGCTCTGGGCCGCCTGCTGGGAGGTTCCAACTGCTGGATTCCTCACCTTTCTTATTTTTGGGCCCTCTGTTATGAGGCTCCTCCTGCCTGCCTCACTCCCAGCCCCTTGGTGATGGGTGTCCTATGGTTTGAAGCCACATGTTCTGGGTTCCTCACCTTTAGATGATGTGGCCCTACTCATGTGAGGACACTCCTGCCTGGTTCCAATCCATTTGGTGATGTGGGCCCTCTGGTGCGAGTCTGATCCTGACTGGGTTCGTCACACTTCTCTGAGGTGGGCCCTCTGCTGTGAGGTCATTCGTGCCTGGTTGGCACACATCGCCTTGGCGACGTCAGCCCTCTGGTGGCAGTTGGAGCCTGCTGGGAGCCTCCTTCCCTTGGTGATGAGGGTCCTCTGGCACCAGGCCCTAACTGCTGGTCGCCCAAAATTTTCTGATACGTTCTCAGTGGTGCGAGGACACTCCTACCAGAATTCCATCCCCATGGGGATGTGGGCCTCCTGCTCTGAGGTCCCAATGGCTGGGTTGCTCAGTTTCATGACATGGGCCCTCTTCTGTGAGTTCACTGTGGCCTGGATCCCATAGTCTCGGTGCTCTGGGCCGCCTGCTGGGAGGTTCCAACTGCTGGATTCCTCACTTTTTTATTCTATGTGCCCAGTGTTGTGAGGCTACTCCTGCCTGCCTCACTCCGAGGTCCTTGGTGATGTGGGTCCTCTGGTTTGAGGACACATGTGCTGAGTACCTCAGCTTTCGATGATGTGGCCCCACTGATGTGAAGACACTCCTGCCTGGTTCCCATCCCCTTGGTGATGTGGGCCCTCTGGTGAGAGTCTGATGTTGGCTGGGTTTCTCACCCTTCTGTGAGGTGGGACCTCTGCTGTGAGGTAACTCCTGCCTGGCATGCTAACGTTGCCTTGGCAATGTGAGCCCTCAGGTGGCAGTTGGAGCCTGCTGGGAATCTCCTCCCCTCAGTTATGAGAGCTCTGGATAAAACACATATGCTCTTTTTTGCCAAGTGCATTATTTTCCAAGTTCTGTCTCTTTTCCTATGCTTTAAGAGCTACTCCCGTGTATGTTCTGAAATCAATTTCCAGCAATTCTGCCCCGCATTCAAGTCCTCTTCGCAGCCTTACTTCAGCATAATTTTGGATGATAGCTGTCATTTATAACTCCGCAGGTTTCTGAATTACAGTGCCCCTGAGCTCCTTTCTTCAACTCGCTTTCTTGTGAGCTGGCCGCAACACCGCAGGATCTCCTCAGGCCCTAATTTAGTTCCAGCATGGCACGCGGAGCCTTTGGTTCATTTATCTTCCTGGTGGGAAATGAGAGTTAAATTTGCCGTCCAGACACCGACAGATAGTCTCCCAATGCTTCTCCTTATTCCTGTTCATCTTCCGAAGAAATTGCAAACTGGGCCAAACAGGAGGTTAAAGGCACTGACTCTCCAAGTGGGGAGAGTGTTAGTAAAGCGTCTGGAATGTTGCACCCGAGTACCAGGGGACGAAAACTGAGACACATTTGAACACGTTTCCCGATCACACGGTGGATCATACTCTGGGTTCCACATGCATGTTTTAGCTGAAGGAAGAATCTCTTAAACGTGGAGAGTTGAGACCCATGGAATGGGTATCATGCAATATGACTTCAAAGGGTCTGCATTTGCTCACCGAACCTCACCAATCCTATCACTGCTGTGTTTATGCCGCTGTACACACGCTTGATTCTCTTTCGGAGACATATAAATCCATAGGTTTTAAGATTCTTACTAGTCAGGTATATTCTTAGGCGTTTAATATGGGGTGTTGAGTCCACTTCGTTGAGCAAGGAGTAGCTTTTGTCTATTACATATTTGGCTTATGGAACGGTATCTGTGCTAATTTCAATCTCTGGTTTTATGCAGCACCCCAACTCACCATTCCCGTTAAGGAAGCAAAAGTTGGTTTTCTTAATTGGAGACACTGTTCTGTTTTGTAATCCAGTTCCTGTGTAGCCAAGTTTACATTCCGTGTATTAGTGATATCTTATGATGTTTCTTTTTCTGTGTGACTTATTTCACTTAGACTCATCATACCTGAATCCACTCATTATGCTGCTATGGGCCTGATGACATAGATTTCATTGCTTAGTGATATTGCATTGTACGTAAGTACGACAACTTCTTTATCCATTTTTCGCTTTGTGTGATATTGAACTGGTACCGTAAACGAGGTTCTTGTAAACAGAGCCGTCCCAAACTTTGGGGTGGCTGTGTCTTTTTGATTTTAATTTCCCTAAGCTATAGGACCATAAGTGGAAGTGCCCTAGGCTCTGTTGCTTTGTTTTTTGGATGTTTCAGGAAACACCATACACTTCTCCAGAGTGGCTGCTGGCAATTTACATCCCGCCCATCAGCATAACAAGGCTCCCAGTTCTCCATGGCCTGTCCTGCCTTTCTGGATTTTACACTTTTTTCAGATGGCCCTTTTGACCGGGGGGCAGTGAGACTTCATTGTAGTACAGATTTCCTTTGCAAGCATGCTTGGTTGGCCAAAAAGGGCGTATGCGTTTTTTCCTGAATATATTCAGGATAAAACGCATACGCCCTTTTTGGCCAAGTGCATCATTGTGGACGTTCTGCCTCTTTCCCTATGCTTTACATGCAATTCCAGTCTACCTCCTGAAATCGGTTTCCTGCAATTCTGCCCCGCTTTCAACTCCTCTTGGGAGCCTTACTTCAATATATTTTTGGAAGATAGCTGTCATTTATAACTCTGCAGGTTTGTGAATTACAGTGCCCCTGAGCTCCTTTCTTCAACTCGCTTTCTTGTGAGCTGGCCGCAACACCGCAGGATTGCTTCAGGCCCTAGTTTGGTTCCGGCATGGCATGTTGAGCCTTTGGTTAATTCCTCTTCCTGGTGGTAAATGAGAGTTAAATTTGCCCGTCAAGACACCTCCACCTAGTCTCTCATTGGTTCTCCCTATTTCTGTTCATTTTCCACAGAAATTGCAAACTGGGCAAACAGGAGGTTAAAGGCACTGACTCTCCAAGTGGGGAGAGTGTTAGTAAAGCGTCTGGAATGTTGCACCCGAGTACCAGGGGACGAAAACTGAGACACATTTGAACACGATTCCCGATCACACGGTGGATCATACTCTGGGTTCCACATGCATGTTTTAGCTGAAGGAAGAATCCCTTAAACATGGAGAGTTGAGACCCATGGAATGGGTACCATGCATTATGACTTCAAAGGGTCTGCATTTGCTCACCGAACCTCACCAGTCCTATCACTGCTGCGCTTATGCTGCTGTACACATGCATGATTCTCTTTCGGAGACATATAAATCCATAGGTTTTAAGATTCTTACTAGTCAGGTATATTGTTAGGCGTTTAATATGGGGTGTTGAGTCTACTTCGTTGAGCAAGGAGTAGCTCTTGTCTATTACATATTTGGCTTATGGAACGGTATCTGTGCTAATTTCAATCTCTGGTTTTATGCAGCACCCCAACTCACCTTTCCCCTTAAGCAAGCATAAGTTGGTTTTCTACATTTGACACCCTGTTCTGTTTTGTAATTCAGTTCCTGTGTAGCCAAGTTTACATTCCGTGTAGTAGTGATATCTTATGATGTTTCTTTTTCTGTGTGACTTATTTCACTTAGAATCATCATACCTGAATCCACTCATTATGCTGCTACGGGCCTGATGACATAGATTTCATTGCTGCGTGATATTGCATTGTACGTAAGTACCACAACTTCTTTATCCATTTTTCGCTTTCTGTGATATTGAACTTGTACCGTAAACGAGGTTCTTGTAAACAGAGCCGTCCCAAACTTTGGGGTGGCTGTGTCTTTTTGATTTTAATTTCCCTAAGCTATAGGACCATAAGTGGAAGTGCCCTAGGCTCTGTTGCTTTGTTTTTTAGATGTTTCAGGAAACACCATACACCTCTCCCGAGTGGCTGTTGGCAATTTACATCCCGCCCATCAGCATAACAAGGTTCCCAGTTCTCCATGGCCTGTCCTGCCTTTCTGGATTTTACACTTTTTTCAGATGGCCCTTTTGACCGGGGGAAAGTGAGACTTCATTGTAGTGCAGATTTCCTTTGCAAGCTTGCTTGGTTGGCCAAAAAGGGCGTATGCGTTTTTTCCTGAATATATTCAGGAAAAAACGCATACGCCCTTTTTGGCCAAGTGCATCATTGTGGACGTTCTGCCTCTTTTCCTATGCTTTAAATGCAATTCCAGTCTACCTCCTGAAATCGGTTTCCTGCAATTCTGCCCCGCTTTCAAGTCCTCTTGGCAGCCTTACTTCAGTATATTTTTGGACGATAGCTGTCATTTATAACTCTGCAGGTTTGTGAATTACAGTGTCCCTGAGCTCCTTTCTTTAACTCGCTTTCTTGTGAGCTGGCCGCAACACCGCAGGATTGCTTCAGGCCCTAATCTGGTTCCGGCACGGCACGCTGAGCCTTTGGTTAATTCCTCTTCCTGGTGGGAAATGAGAGTTAAATTTGCCCGTCCAGACACCTCCACCTAGTCTCTCATTGGTTCTCCCTATTCCTGTTCATCTTCCTCAGAAATTGCAAATGGGCCAAACAGGAGGTTAAAGGCACTGACTCTCCAAGTCGGGAGAGTGTTAGTAAAGCGTCTGGAATGTTGCACCCGAGTACCAGGGGACGAGAACTGAGACATATTGGAACACGTCTCCCGATCACACGGTTGATCATACTCTTGGTTCCACGTGCATGTTTTACCTGAAGGCAGAATCCCTTAAACCTGGAGAGTTGAGACCCGTGGAATGGGTACCATGCAATATGACTTCAAAGGGTCTTCATTTGCTCACCGAACCTCTCCAATCCTATCACTGCTGCGTTTATGCCCCTGTACACACGCTTGATTTTCTTTCACAGACATAGCAATCCATAGGTTTTAAGATACTTACTAGTCAGGTACATTCTTAGGCGTTTAATATGGGGTGTTGAGTCCATTTCGTTGAGCAAGGAGTAGTTCTTGTCTATTCCATATTTGGCTTAAGGAACTTTATCTGTGCTCATTTCAATCTCTGGTTTGATGCAGCACCCCAGCTCACCTTTCCCCTTAAGCAAGCATAAGTTGGTTTTCTAAATTTGAGACCCTGTTCTGTTTTGTAATCCAGTTCCTGTGTAGCCAAGTTTACATTCCGTGTATTAGTGATATCTTATGATGTTTCTTTTTCTGTGTGACTTATTTCAGTTAGAATCATCATACCTGAATCCACTCATTATGCTGCTACGGGCCTGATGACATAGATTTCATTGCTGAGTGATATTGCATTGTACGTAAGTACCACAACTTCTTTATCCATTTTTCACTTTCTGCGATATTGAACTTGTACCGTAAACGAGGTTCTTGTAAACAGAGCTGTCCCAAACTTTGGGGTGGCTGTGTCTTTTTGATTTTAATTTCCCTAAGCTATAGGACCATAAGTGGAAGTGCCCTAGGCTCTGTTGCTTTGTTTTTTAGATGTTTTAGGAAACACCATACACCTCTCCCGAGTGGCTGTTGGCAATTTACATCCCGCCCATCAGCATAACAAGGTTCCCAGTTCTCCATGGCCTGTCCTGCCTTTCTGGATTTTACACTTTTTTCAGATGGCCCTTTTGACCGGGGGGAAGTGAGACTTCATTGTAGTGCAGATTTCCTTTGCAAGCTTGCTTGGTTGGCCAAAAAGTTCGTATGCGTTTTTTCCTGAATATATTCAGGAAAAAACGCATACGCCCTTTTCGGCCAAGTGCATCATTGTGGACGTTCTGCCTCTTTTCCTATGCTTTAAATGCAATTCCAGTCTACCTCCTGAAATCGGTTTCCTGCAATTCTGCCCCGCTTTCAAGTCCTCTTGGCAGCCTTACTTCAGTATATTTTTGGACGATAGCTGTCATTTATAACTCTGCAGGTTTGTGAATTACAGTGCCCCTGAGCTCCTTTCTTCAACTCGCTTTCTTGTGAGCTGGCCGCAACACCGCAGGATTGCTTCAGGCCCTAATCTGGTTCCGGCACGGCACGCTGAGCCTTTGGTTAATTCCTCTTCCTGGTGGGAAATGAGAGTTAAATTTGCCCGTCCAGACACCTCCAGCTAGTCTCTCATTGGTTCTCCCTATTCCTGTTCATCTTCCGCAGAAATTGCAAACTGGGCCAAACAGGAGGTTAAAGGCACTGACTCTCCAAGTCGGGAGAGTGTTAGTAAAGTGTGTGGAATGTTGCACCCGAGTACCAGGGGACGAGAACTGAGACATATTGGAACACGTCTCCCGATCACACGGTTGATCATACTCTGGGTTCCACGTGCATGTTTTACCTGAAGGCAGAATCCCTTAAACCTGGAGAGTTGAGACCCGTGGAATGGGTACCATGCAATATGACTTCAAAGGGTCTTCATTTGCTCACCGAACCTCTCCAATCCTATCACTGCTGCGTTTATGCCCCTGTACACACGCTTGATTTTCTTTCAGACACATAGCAATCCATAGGTTTTAAGATACTTACTAGTCAGGTACATTCTTAGGCGTTTAATATGGGGTGTTGAGTCCATTTCGTTGAGCAAGGAGTAGTTCTTGTCTATTCCATATTTGGCTTAAGGAACTTTATCTGTGCTCATTTCAATCTCTGGTTTTATGCAGCACCCCAACTCACCTTTCCCCTTAAGCAAGCATAAGTTGGTTTTCTAAATTTGAGACCCTGTTCTGTTTTGTAATCCAGTTCCTGTGTAGCCAAGTTTACATTCCGTGTATTAGTGATATCTTATGATGTTTCTTTTTCTGTGTGACTTATTTCAGTTAGAATCATCATACCTGAATCCACTCATTATGCTGCTACGGGCCTGATGACATAGATTTCATTGCTGAGTGATATTGCATTGTACGTAAGTACCACAACTTCTTTATCCATTTTTCACTTTCTGCGCTATTGAACTTGTACCGTAAACGAGGTTCTTGTAAACAGAGCCGTCCCAAACTTTGGGGTGGCTGTGTCTTTTTGATTTTAATTTCCCTAAGCTATAGGACCATAAGTGGAAGTGCCCTAGGCTCTGTTGCTTTGTTTTTTAGATGTTTCAGGAAACACCATACACCTCTCCCGAGTGGCTGTTGGCAATTTACATCCCGCCCATCAGCATAACAAGGCTCCCAGTTCTCCATGGCCTGTCCTGCCTTTCTGGATTTTACACTTTTTTCGGATGGCCCTTTTGACTGTGGGGCAGTGAGACTTCATTGTAGTGCAGATTTCCTTTGCAAGCTTGCTTGGTTGGCCAAAAAGGTCGTATGCGTTTTTTCCTGAATATATTCAGGAAAAAACGCATACGCACTTTTTGGCCAAGTGCATCATTGTGGACGTTCTGCCTCTTTTCCTATGCTTTACGTGCAATTCCAGTCTACCTCCTGAAATCGGTTTCCTGCAATTCTGCCCGCTTTCAACTCCTCTTGGCAGCCTTACTTCAATATATTTTTGGAAGATAGCTGTCATTTATAACTCTGCAGGTTTGTGAATTACAGTGTCCCTGAGCTCCTTTCTTTAACTCGCTTTCTTGTGAGCTGGCCGCAACACCGCAGGATTGCTTCAGGCCCTAATCTGGTTCCGGCACGGCACGCTGAGCCTTTGGTTAATTCCTCTTCCTGGTGGGAAATGAGAGTTAAATTTGCCCGTCCAGACACCTCCACCTAGTGTCTCATTGGTTCTCCCTATTCCTGTTCATCTTCCTCAGAAATTGCAAATGGGCCAAACAGGAGGTTAAAGGCACTGACTCTCCAAGTCTGGAGAGTGTTAGTAAAGCGTCTGGAATGTTGCACCCGAGTACCAGGGGACAAGAACTGAGACATATTGGAACACGTCTCCCGATCACACGGTTGATCATACTCTGGGTTCCACGTGCATGTTTTACCTGAAGGCAGAATCCCTTAAACCTGGAGAGTTGAGACCCGTGGAATGGGTACCATGCAATATGACTTCAAAGGGTCTTCATTTGCTCACCGAACCTCTCCAATCCTATCACTGCTGCATTTATGCCCCTGTACACACGCTTGATTTTCTTTCAGAGACATAGCAATCCATAGGTTTTAAGATACTTACTAGTCAGGTACATTCTTAGGCGTTTAATATGGGGTGTTGAGTCCATTTCGTTGAGCAAGGAGTAGTTCTTGTCTATTCCATATTTGGCTTAAGGAACTTTATCTGTGCTCATTTCAATCTCTGGTTTGATGCAGCACCCCAACTCACCTTTCCCCTTAAGCAAGCATAAGTTGGTTTTCTAAATTTGAGACCCTGTTCTGTTTTGTAATCCAGTTCCTGTGTAGCCAAGTTTACATTCCGTGTATTAGTGATATCTTATGATGTTTCTTTTTCTGTGTGACTTATTTCAGTTAGAATCATCATACCTGAATCCACTCATTATGCTGCTACGGGCCTGATGACATAGATTTCATTGCTGAGTGATATTGCATTGTACGTAAGTACCACAACTTCTTTATCCATTTTTCACTTTCTGCGATATTGAACTTGTACCGTAAACGAGGTTCTTGTAAACAGAGCTGTCCCAAACTTTGGGGTGGCTGTGTCTTTTTGATTTTAATTTCCCTAAGCTATAGGACCATAAGTGGAAGTGCCCTAGGCTCTGTTGCTTTGTTTTTTAGATGTTTCAGGAAACACCATACACCTCTCCCGAGTGGCTGTTGGCAATTTACATCCCGCCCATCAGCATAACAAGGTTCCCAGTTCTCCATGGCCTGTCCTGCCTTTCTGGATTTTACACTTTATTCAGATGGCCCTTTTGACCGGGGGGAAGTGAGACTTCATTGTAGTGCAGATTTCCTTTGCAAGCTTGCTTGGTTGGCCAAAAAGGTCGTATGCGTTTTTTCCTGAATATATTCAGGAAAAAACGCATACGCCCTTTTCGGCCAAGTGCATCATTGTGGACGTTCTGCCTCTTTTCCTATGCTTTAAATGCAATTCCAGTCTACCTCCTGAAATCGGTTTCCTGCAATTCTGCCCCGCTTTCAAGTCCTCTTGGCAGCCTTACTTCAGTATATTTTTGGACGATAGCTGTCATTTATAACTCTGCAGGTTTGTGAATTACAGTGCCCCTGAGCTCCTTTCTTCAACTCGCTTTCTTGTGAGCTGGCCGCAACACCGCAGGATTGCTTCAGGCCCTAATCTGGTTCCGGCACGGCACGCTGAGCCTTTGGTTAATTCCTCTTCCTGGTGGGAAATGAGAGTTAAATTTGCCCGTCCAGACACCTCCAGCTAGTCTCTCATTGGTTCTCCCTATTCCTGTTCATCTTCCGCAGAAATTGCAAACTGGGCCAAACAGGAGGTTAAAGGCACTGACTCTCCAAGTCGGGAGAGTGTTAGTAAAGCGTCTGGAATGTTGCACCCGAGTACCAGGGGACGAGAACTGAGACATATTGGAACACGTCTCCCGATCACACGGTTGATCATACTCTGGGTTCCACGTGCATGTTTTACCTGAAGGCAGAATCCCTTAAACCTGGAGAGTTGAGACCCGTGGAATGGGTACCATGCAATATGACTTCAAAGGGTCTTCATTTGCTCACCGAACCTCTCCAATCCTATCACTGCTGCGTTTATGCCCCTGTACACACGCTTGATTTTCTTTCAGAGACATAGCAATCCATAGGTTTTAAGATACTTACTAGTCAGGTACATTCTTAGGCGTTTAATATGGGGTGTTGAGTCCATTTCGTTGAGCAAGGAGTAGTTCTTGTCTATTCCATATTTGGCTTAAGGAACTTTATCTGTGCTCATTTCAATCTCTTGTTTGATGCAGCACCCCAACTCACCTTTCCCCTTAAGCAAGCATAAGTTGGTTTTCTAAATTTGAGACCCTGTTCTGTTTTGTAATCCAGTTCCTGTGTAGCCAAGTTTACATTCCGTGTATTAGTGATATCTTATGATGTTTCTTTTTCTGTGTGACTTATTTCAGTTAGAATCATCATACCTGAATCCACTCATTATGCTGCTACGGGCCTGATGACATAGATTTCATTGCTGAGTGATATTGCATTGTACGTAAGTACCACAACTTCTTTATCCATTTTTCACTTTCTGCGCTATTGAACTTGTACCGTAAACGAGGTTCTTGTAAACAGAGCCGTCCCAAACTTTGGGGTGGCTGTGTCTTTTTGATTTTAATTTCCCTAAGCTATAGGACCATAAGTGGAAGTGCCCTAGGCTCTGTTGCTTTGTTTTTTAGATGTTTCAGGAAACACCATACACCTCTCCCGAGTGGCTGTTGGCAATTTACATCCCGCCCATCAGCATAACAAGGCTCCCAGTTCTCCATGGCCTGTCCTGCCTTTCTGGATTTTACACTTTTTTCAGATGGCCCTTTTGACCGGGGGGAAGTGAGACTTCATTGTAGTGCAGATTTCCTTTGCAAGCTTGCTTGGTTGGCCAAAAAGGGCGTATGCGTTTTTTCCTAGGAAAAAACGCATACGCCCTTTTTGGCCAAGTGCATCATTGTGGACGTTCTGCCTCTTTTCCTATGCTTTAAATGCAATTCCAGTCTACCTCCTGAAATCGGTTTCCTGCAATTCTGCCCCGCTTTCAAGTCCTCTTGGCAGCCTTACTTCAGTATATTTTTGGACGATAGCTGTCATTTATAACTCTGCAGGTTTGTGAATTACAGTGCCCCTGAGCTCCTTTCTTCAACTCGCTTTCTTGTGAGCTGGCCGCAACACCGCAGGATTGCTTCAGGCCCTAATCTGGTTCCGGCACGGCACGCTGAGCCTTTGGTTAATTCCTCTTCCTGGTGGGAAATGAGAGTTAAATTTGCCCGTCCAGACACCTCCAGCTAGTCTCTCATTGGTTCTCCCTATTCCTGTTCATCTTCCGCAGAAATTGCAAACTGGGCCAAACAGGAGGTTAAAGGCACTGACTCTCCAAGTCGGGAGAGTGTTAGTAAAGCGTCTGGAATGTTGCACCCGAGTACCAGGGGACGAGAACTGAGACATATTGGAACACGTCTCCCGATCACACGGTTGATCATACTCTGGGTTCCACGTGCATGTTTTACCTGAAGGCAGAATCCCTTAAACCTGGAGAGTTGAGACCCGTGGAATGGGTTCCATGCAATATGACTTCAAAGGGTCTTCATTTGCTCACCGAACCTCTCCAATCTTATCACTGCTGTGTTTATGCCCCTGTACACATGCTTGATTTTCTTTCAGACACATAGCAATCCATAGGTTTTAAGATACTTACTAGTCAGGTACATTCTTAGGCGTTTAATATGGGGTGTTGAGTCCATTTCGTTGAGCAAGGAGTAGTTCTTGTCTATTCCATATTTGGCTTAAGGAACTTTATCTGTGCTCATTTCAATCTCTGGTTTGATGCAGCACCCCAACTCACCTTTCCCCTTAAGCAAGCATAAGTTGGTTTTCTAAATTTGAGACCCTGTTCTGTTTTGTAATCCAGTTCCTGTGTAGCCAAGTTTACATTCCGTGTATTAGTGATATCTTATGATGTTTCTTTTTCTGTGTGACTTATTTCAGTTAGAATCATCATACCTGAATCCACTCATTATGCTGCTACGGGCCTGATGACATAGATTTCATTGCTGAGTGATATTGCATTGTACGTAAGTACCACAACTTCTTTATCCATTTTTCACTTTCTGCGATATTGAACTTGTTCCGTAAACGAGGTTCTTGTAAACAGAGCCGTCCCAAACTTTGGGGTGGCTGTGTCTTTTTGATTTTAATTTCCCTAAGCTATAGGACCATAAGTGGAAGTGCCCTAGGCTCTGTTGCTTTGTTTTTTAGATGTTTCAGGAAACACCATACACCTCTCCCGAGTGGCTGTTGGCAATTTACATCCCGCCCATCAGCATAACAAGGCTCCCAGTTCTCCATGGCCTGTCCTGCCTTTCTGGATTTTACACTTTTTTCAGATGGCCCTTTTGACCGGGGGGAAGTGAGACTTCATTGTAGTGCAGATTTCCTTTGCAAGCTTGCTTGGTTGGCCAAAAAGGGCGTATGCGTTTTTTCCTGAATATATTCAGGAAAAAACGCATACGCCCTTTTTGGCCAAGTGCATCATTGTGGACGTTCTGCCTCTTTTCCTATGCTTTAAATGCAATTCCAGTCTACCTCCTGAAATCGGTTTCCTGCAATTCTGCCCCGCTTTCAAGTCCTCTTGGCAGCCTTACTTCAGTATATTTTTGGACGATAGCTGTCATTTATAACTCTGCAGGTTTGTGAATTACAGTGCCCCTGAGCTCCTTTCTTCAACTCGCTTTCTTGTGAGCTGGCCGCAACACCGCAGGATTGCTTCAGGCCCTAATCTGGTTCCGGCACGGCACGCTGAGCCTTTGGTTAATTCCTCTTCCTGGTGGGAAATGAGAGTTAAATTTGCCCGTCCAGACACCTCCAGCTAGTCTCTCATTGGTTCTCCCTATTCCTGTTCATCTTCCGCAGAAATTGCAAACTGGGCCAAACAGGAGGTTAAAGGCACTGACTCTCCAAGTCGGGAGAGTGTTAGTAAAGCGTCTGGAATGTTGCACCCGAGTACCAGGGGACGAGAACTGAGACATATTGGAACACGTCTCCCGATCACACGGTTGATCATACTCTGGGTTCCACGTGCATGTTTTACCTGAAGGCAGAATCCCTTAAACCTGGAGAGTTGAGACCCGTGGAATGGGTTCCATGCAATATGACTTCAAAGGGTCTTCATTTGCTCACCGAACCTCTCCAATCCTATCACTGCTGTGTTTATGCCCCTGTACACATGCTTGATTTTCTTTCAGACACATAGCAATCCATAGGTTTTAAGATACTTACTAGTCAGGTACATTCTTAGGCGTTTAATATGGGGTGTTGAGTCCATTTCGTTGAGCAAGGAGTAGTTCTTGTCTATTCCATATTTGGCTTAAGGAACTTTATCTGTGCTCATTTAAATCTCTGGTTTGATGCAGCACCCCAACTCACCTTTCCCCTTAAGCAAGCATAAGTTGGTTTTCTAAATTTGAGACCCTGTTCTGTTTTGTAATCCAGTTCCTGTGTAGCCAAGTTTACATTCCGTGTATTAGTGATATCTTATGATGTTTCTTTTTCTGTGTGACTTATTTCAGTTAGAATCATCATACCTGAATCCACTCATTATGCTTCTACGGGCCTGATGACATAGATTTCATTGCTGAGTGATATTGCATTGTACGTAAGTACCACAACTTCTTTATCCATTTTTCACTTTCTGCGATATTGAACTTGTTCCGTAAACGAGGTTCTTGTAAACAGAGCCGTCCCAAACTTTGGGGTGGCTGTGTCTTTTTGATTTTAATTTCCCTAAGCTATAGGACCATAAGTGGAAGTGCCCTAGGCTCTGTTGCTTTGTTTTTTAGATGTTTCAGGAAACACCATACACCTCTCCCGAGTGGCTGTTGGCAATTTACATCCCGCCCATCAGCATAACAAGGCTCCCAGTTCTCCATGGCCTGTCCTGCCTTTCTGGATTTTACACTTTTTTCAGATGGCCCTTTTGACCGGGGGGAAGTGAGACTTCATTGTAGTGCAGATTTCCTTTGCAAGCTTGCTTGGTTGGCCAAAAAGGGCGTATGCGTTTTTTCCTGAATATATTCAGGAAAAAACGCATACGCCCTTTTTGGCCAAGTGCATCATTGTGGACGTTCTGCCTCTTTTCCTATGCTTTAAATGCAATTCCAGTCTACCTCCTGAAATCGGTTTCCTGCAATTCTGCCCCGCTTTCAAGTCCTCTTGGCAGCCTTACTTCAGTATATTTTTGGACGATAGCTGTCATTTATAACTCTGCAGGTTTGTGAATTACAGTGCCCCTGAGCTCCTTTCTTCAACTCGCTTTCTTGTGAGCTGGCCGCAACACCGCAGGATTGCTTCAGGCCCTAATCTGGTTCCGGCACGGCACGCTGAGCCTTTGGTTAATTCCTCTTCCTGGTGGGAAATGAGAGTTAAATTTGCCCGTCCAGACACCTCCAGCTAGTCTCTCATTGGTTCTCCCTATTCCTGTTCATCTTCCGCAGAAATTGCAAACTGGGCCAAACAGGAGGTTAAAGGCACTGACTCTCCAAGTCGGGAGAGTGTTAGTAAAGCGTCTGGAATGTTGCACCCGAGTACCAGGGGACGAGAACTGAGACATATTGGAACACGTCTCCCGATCACACGGTTGATCATACTCTGGGTTCCACGTGCATGTTTTACCTGAAGGCAGAATCCCTTAAACCTGGAGAGTTGAGACCCGTGGAATGGGTTCCATGCAATATGACTTCAAAGGGTCTTCATTTGCTCACCGAACCTCTCCAATCCTATCACTGCTGTGTTTATGTCCCTGTACACATGCTTGATTTTCTTTCAGAGACATAGCAATCCATAGGTTTTAAGATACTTACTAGTCAGGTACATTCTTAGGCGTTTAATATGGGGTGTTGAGTCCATTTCGTTGAGCAAGGAGTAGTTCTTGTCTATTCCATATTTGGCTTAAGGAACTTTATCTGTGCTCATTTAAATCTCTGGTTTGATGCAGCACCCCAACTCACCTTTCCCCTTAAGCAAGCATAAGTTGGTTTTCTAAATTTGAGACCCTGTTCTGTTTTGTAATCCAGTTCCTGTGTAGCCAAGTTTACATTCCGTGTATTAGTGATATCTTATGATGTTTCTTTTTCTGTGTGACTTATTTCAGTTAGAATCATCATACCTGAATCCACTCATTATGCTGCTACGGGCCTGATGACATAGATTTCATTGCTGAGTGATATTGCATTGTACGTAAGTACCACAACTTCTTTATCCATTTTTCACTTTCTGCGATATTGAACTTGTTCCGTAAACGAGGTTCTTGTAAACAGAGCCGTCCCAAACTTTGGGGTGGCTGTGTCTTTTTGATTTTAATTTCCCTAAGCTATAGGACCATAAGTGGAAGTGCCCTAGGCTCTGTTGCTTTGTTTTTTAGATGTTTCAGGAAACACCATACACCTCTCCCGAGTGGCTGTTGGCAATTTACATCCCGTCCATCAGCATAACAAGGCTCCCAGTTCTCCATGGCCTGTCCTGCCTTTCTGGATTTTACACTTTTTTCAGATGGCCCTTTTGACCGGGGGGAAGTGAGACTTCATTGTAGTGCAGATTTCCTTTGCAAGCTTGCTTGGTTGGCCAAAAAGGGCGTATGCGTTTTTTCCTGAATATACGCATACGCCCTTTTTGGCCAAGTGCATCATTGTGGACGTTCTGTCTCTTTTCCTATGCTTTAAATGCAATTCCAGTCTACCTCCTGAAATCGGTTTCCTGCAATTCTGCCCCGCTTTCAAGTCCTCTTGGCAGCCTTACTTCAGTATATTTTTGGACGATAGCTGTCATTTATAACTCTGCAGGTTTGTGAATTACAGTGCCCCTGAGCTCCTTTCTTCAACTCGCTTTCTTGTGAGCTGGCCGCAACACCGCAGGATTGCTTCAGGCCCTAATCTGGTTCCGGCACGGCACGCTGAGCCTTTGGTTAATTCCTCTTCCTGGTGGGAAATGAGAGTTAAATTTGCCCGTCCAGACACCTCCAGCTAGTCTCTCATTGGTTCTCCCTATTCCTGTTCATCTTCCGCAGAAATTGCAAACTGGGCCAAACAGGAGGTTAAAGGCACTGACTCTCCAAGTCGGGAGAGTGTTAGTAAAGCGTCTGGAATGTTGCACCCGAGTACCAGGGGACGAGAACTGAGACATATTGGAACACGTCTCCCGATCACACGGTTGATCATACTCTGGGTTCACATATTGGAACACGTTTCCCGATCACACAGTGGATCATACTCTGGGTTCCACATGCATGTTTTAGCTGAAGGAAGAATCCCTTAAACCTGGAGAGTTGAGACCCATGGAATGGGTACCATGCAATATGACTTCAAAGGGTCTGCATTTGCTCACCGAACCTCACCAATCCTATCACTGCTGCGTTTATGCCGCTGTACACACGCTTGATTCTCTTTCGGAGACATATAAATCCATAGGTTTTAAGATTCTTACTAGTCAGGTATATTTTTAGGTGTTTAATATGGGGTGTTGAGTCCACTTCATTGAGCAAGGAGTAGCTCTTGTCTATTACATATTTGGCTTATGGAACGGTATCTGTGCTAATTTCAATCTCTGGTTTTATGCAGCACCCCAACTCACCTTTCCCCTTAAGCAAGCATAAGTTGGTTTTCTACATTTAAGACACTGTTTTGCTTTGTAATTCAGTTCCTGTGTAGCCACGTTTACATTCCGTGTATTAGTGATACCTTATGATATTTCTTTTTCTGTGTGACTTATTTCACTTGGAATCATCGTACCTGAATCCACTCATTATGCTGCTACGGGCCTGATGACATAGATTTCATTGCTGAGTGATATTGCATTGTACGTAAGTACCACAACTTCTTTATCCATTTTTCGCTTTTTGCGATATTGAACTTGTACCGTAAACGAGGTTCTTGTAAAGAGAGCCATCCCAAACTTTGGGGTGGCTGTGTCTTTTTGATTTTAATTTCCCTAAGCTATAGGACCATAAGTGGAAGTGCCCTAGGCTCTGTTGCTTAATTTTTTGGATGTTTCAGGAAACACCATACACTTCTCCAGAGTGGCTGTTGGCAATTTACATCTCGCCCATCAGCATAACAAGGCTCCCAGTTCTCCATGGCCTGTCCTGCCTTTCTGGATTTTACACTTTTTTCAGAAGGCCCTTTGACCGGGGGGCAGTGAGACTTCATTGTAGTGCAGATTTCCTTTGCGAGCTTGCTTGGTTGGCCAGAAAGTGCGTATGCGTTTCTTCCTGAATATATTCAGGAAAGAACGCATACGCCCTTTTTGGCCAAGTGCATCATTGTCGACGTTCTGAGTCTTTTCCTATGTTTTCAGTGCAATTCCAGTCTACCTCCTGAATTCGGTTTCTTGCAGTTCTGCCTTGCTCTCAGTTCCTCTTCATAGCCTTACCTCAATATACTTTTGAAAAATAGTTGGCCTTTATAACTCTGCAGGTTTTTGAATTGCAGTGGCCCTTAGCTCCATTTTTCAGCTCTTATTTTTGTGATCTTGCCTCATATCCACAGGATTTCTTCAGGCCCTATTCTTCTTCTGGGGCGCCTTGCTCTGCCTTTGGTTAATTCTTCTTCCTGCTGTGAAATTAGAGTGACATGTGCCCATTGAAACCGCTACAGCTATTTTCTCACTGGTTCCCCCTATTCCCATTCATCCTCCGCACTAACTGCAGACTGTGCGATACTGGAACTTAAAGGCATTGACTCTCCATGTGGAGATGTTGTTAGTAAAGTGGGTGGAATGTTGATCCGGAGCCCCAGGAGAGGTAAATGAGGTGCATTTTAGAAACCTTTCCCGATCATATGGTATACCATCTGCTGGATTTCCCATGCATGGTTTAGCTGTAGGAAGATTCCCTTCAACTTGGAGTGTTGGGACCCTTGGAATAAGTAGCATGAAGTATTGCATTAAACTTTCGGCAGTTGCTCACCAAAGCTCACCAATCCTTTCAGCCCCAAGTGTCCAGCCTTATGTCTTATCCAGCTGTGGGTTTATATGTGGTCATTCCAGGTTGCATCACAGCCCCTGAGCGAATTTTGTAAGAATTTTTCTCTCTTTCATTGTTTCTGTGTTTTGGTTTTAAAATTTATTTCTATAATGGGGTTTAGCTCATTTTCACTGCTGTGTTTGTGCCGCTCTGCGCACACTTGATTCCCTTATGGAGATATATCAATACATGGGTTTTAAGATTCTTATTACTCATATATTTCTCTGTGGTGTATAGGGTGTGTTGAGGCCAGTTCATTGAGCGAGGTGTAGATCTTGTCTGATACCTATTTGGTTTATTGAACGGTATCTGTGCTAATTTCAAACTCTGGTTTTATGCATCACCCCACCTCTCCTTTCCCCTTAAGCTGACATAAGTGTGTTTTCTAAATGTGAGACACTGTTCTGTTTTGTAATTCATTTTTTGTGCAGCCATATTTATCCTCCCTCTATAAGTGATATCTTATGATATGTTTCTTTTTCTGTTTGACTTATTTCAAGTAGTATTATCGGACCTCAATCCACTCTTTATCCTTCTACTAGCCTTATTACATTGATTTCATGGTGAAGAGATATTCCATTGTACATAAGTACCACATTTTCTTTATCCATTGTTCTCTTTCCTGGGATATTTAAGGTGTACTGAAGTTGAGGTTCTTGTAAACAGAGTAGCCCTAAACTGTGGTGTGCTTGTGTCTTGTTGATTTTTAGACTTCCCTAGATATACTCCCGTGATTGGAAGTGCCCTATGCTCTGTCGCTCTGTTTTTTAGATGATTTAGGAACCACCATACACTTCTCCAGAGTGGCTCTCGGCAGTTCACACACTGTCCATCAGCGTATAAAGGCTCCCTGTTCTCCATGGCCTGTCCTGCATTTCTGGTTTTTACAATTTTTTCGGATGGCCCTTTTGACCGGTGGGAAATGAGACTTCTTTGTTGTGCACATTTGCATTGCTTGCTTGCTTGGTTGCCCATAAAATGCGTATGCGTTTTTTCCTGGATATATTCAGGAAATAACGCATACTCCCTTTTGGGCCAACTGCATCATTTTCGAAATTCTGCCGCTTTTCATGTGCTTTAAAGGCGAGTCCAATCTATCTCTTGAAATCTGTTTCTTGCAATTCTGTCTTGCATTCAGATCCTCTTCTTTGCCTTACCTCAACATATTTTTGGACGTTAGTTTTCATTTATAACTCTGCAGGTTTGTGAATTGCAGTGACCCTGAGCTCCATTTTTTAAGTTGCTCTTTTGTGAGCTGGCCTCAAAACCGCAGGATTGCTTCAGGTCCTATTTTGGCTCGGGCGAGGCGGGCTGAGCCTTTTTTTAATTCTTATTCTTAATGGGAAATTAGAGTGACATGTGCCCGTCCAAACCCCTACAACTATTCTCTCATTGGTTCCCCCTGTTCCCGTTCATCCTCCTCACAATTTGCAAAATGTGTGAAACAGAAGTTTAAATGTGCTGATTCTCTAAGTGGGGAGATTCTAAGTAACGTGGCTGGAATGATGAACAGGAGCACCAGGAGAGGATAAATGAGGTGCATTTTAGACACATCTCCCGATCACATGGTGTACAGTCCTCTGGGTTTTCCATGCATGTTTTAGCTGTAGGAAGATTCCTTGAACCTGCAGATTTGGGACCCATTGAATGGGTACCAGGTAGTATTACTTTAAAGGGTGTGCATTTCCTCACCCAACCTCACATTTCTCTTAGCGCGAACAGTTTTCAGCCTTATGTCTCATCCTGCTGTGGGTCTAGATGTGTTCAATCCATGTTGCATCACCGTCCCTGAGGAAAAGTTGTAAGAGGTTTTCTCTGTCTCTCTGTCGTTTATTTTTTTCAATTTATTACTATGTTGTTTACAGCTGATTTTCAAAGCTCTGTTTCTTGCTGCTGTACATCCACTTGATTCACGTACAGAGAGACATCAATAATTTCTTTTTCAGATTCTTACCAGTCATAGATATTCTTTTCCGGTGACTTGAGTGTGCTGAGTGCAGTTCTTTTAGCTACCGTGTAGGCCTTGTTGATTATCAGTTTGGTATTTGGAATGGTATCTTTGCTAATTTCAACCTCCTGGATGATGCCTCACCCCTCCCCACCTTTCCCGTTTAGCAGCCTTACGCGTGTTTTCTACATATTTATGTCACTTAGAATGATCATACGTAACTCCTCCGGAGTTGTTACAACTGGCCATATTTCATTGATTTCCAGGCTGAGTAATATTCCACTCTACATAAGTACCACATCTCTATCCATTTTTTCCCTCCAGAGACATTTAAGTTATATCCTAGTCGAGGATCTTTTAAACAGAGAGGCAGTAAACATTGGGGTGCCTGTGTCCTCTCGATTTTTGTTTTTCCCAAGATATACGCCCATGAGTGCAAGTGCCCTATGCTCTGTAGCTCATTTTTTAGATGCTTTAGTAAACACAATACACTTCTCCAGAATGGCCGTTGGCAATATACATTTCCACTATAAGCCTCACAGGGCTCCCTCTTCTCCTTGCCCTGTCCTGCATTTCTGGCGTTTACACTTTATGAGGATGGCTCTTCTGACTGATGCGAAGTGATATCTTTTGTAGTATTGATTTCCAGTGCCCACCTGTTTGGTTGGCTAAAAAAGTGTATGCCCTTTTCTTGAATATAAACAGAAAAAAACGCATACAGCCTTTTTGGCCAACTGCAATGTTGGCAATGTTCAGCCCCTTTTCTTGTGCTTAATGGCGAGTCCTTTCTACCTCCTCAAATCCCTTTCCTGCCATTCTCCCTTGCTTGCCAATCCTTTTCTCTGACTTTCCTCAAGACATTTTTCAGTGATAGATATTTTCAACTCTGCAGTTTCGTGAATTTTACTGCCCCTGAGTTCCATTGTTCAACTTGTGTTTATGGGAACTGGCCACAAAGCAGTGGGATTTCCTCAAGCCCTATACTGTTTCCATGGGCAACCCTAGCCTTTGGTCAATTCATCTTCCTGATTGGAAATTAGAGTGACATGTGCCTGTCTGAACACCTAGGACTTGTCTCTCATTGTTCCTCATCCTTCCGCTTCATCCTCTGGACAAATTCCAAACTGTACGCAACAGGATGTTGACAGTGTTGACATCTCCAAGTGGGGAGACTGTTAGTAAAGACGCTGGAGGGGTGAACCCGAGCACCAGGAGATGAGGAGATGAGATGCCTTTTCCAAACTCTTCCCGATCAGACGGTATACCATCCTCTGGATGTGACAGACATGTTTTAGCAGTAGGAAGAGTCCCATTCATGTAAGGAGAACACCAGGGCTTTTTCAAAATCAGTGTCTCCCCGAAACCCAAACTGGGGAGTTTTTTAAGCTACGGCTACACATATGTTCATTAAGGGCCTTGGGAAGTAGGCAGAGTCCAAACTTTAGATGACTGAAGTCTTCAGGGTCAGAAGCACTCACCACCGGCTTCCCTTAGGTTACACTTTAACTGTCATTGATAGATGATGTCAATAAAAATATCTATTCTTTTTCCGATTATTTCCCCTTATAGGTTATTGCACAATATTGAGTGTAGTTCCCTGTGCTATACAGTAGTTCCTTGTTGATGATCTATTTTATACATAGCAGTGTGTATGTGTTAATTCCAAACTGTTAATTTATCCCTCCTCCCACCTTTCCCCTTTGGTAATAATAAATTATAAGATTTTATACTTCTCAGAAATGGGGGAGCTGAAAGAGAGGTATCATTTTCAATGGAAAAGCATTTAAAACAAGATTGAAGCTTTAACCAAGATTATTAGATGTACATCCTTGGAAAGAAATCACTTCATTTCTCTAATATTGACCTGACAAATAGGACAAACCTTCTCACTGAACTTGCTTATAATAAAGTGATGGAAATATCAAATGGAAGTGTTAGAAACATCTTATTTTACCCGAGCCTTATAAACTGTTCTATGTTAACTACAGTTTGGCTCACACATCTGTTCATTGAAGTTACAATAGTCTCAATTTCTGTTACTGATCCTCCAGAGTGGACCCCAACAAGGGTCCCCCTGCCCAGTGTCATTGGGGCCAACAGATCGAGACTGAGTTTGGTTCCCAAGCAAAGGAAACTTTATATTTTCATCAGAGAATGGAGAGGTGAGAGCATGCACTACCCCGTGGGCTGTGGGCTGGGCTGCTGTGTAGAGATCCTGTCAGAGTCAGTGGGAGGGAGGGGGCGGAGCTCTCAAGGGCCGGGTTGGCTGCAGCTCAGGCTCTATATCTCGGAGTCTGCACTGGGCCCCAGGAGCTGAGGTGTCGACCCAGCCATTCTGCACCAGGAAATCTGGTCTGAAGTGCCGGGTGTGGAACCTCTGCATGCGGGACCCTAGGAGCACGTGAAATTAGACAAAGCACAAAGGATAAAAAAGGTCAGACTTGACTTTATTGCCCAGATTCTATTTTTATCTCCCAGGGATTTTTAATGGGCTTTGCTGGGGACAAACCCCTCCTCTGCCTTTTGTCCCGTTCCTCATTCTTGGAGTGCTGAGGGTGCAGACCCTTCTTCTGTAACTGCTGAGTGCTGAGTTGGGAGCCCTCATACCAGGGGACGAGGGTCAGAACTTCTCCCCAGCAGCCTCCAGGTGACGTTGATTGGCCCCAGGACCCCTGCCTCCCTGCTCGTCCGCCTGAGCACCAGCATTGGAAGTGTTATAGATTCTAATGACCTTTAAGGGTCCAGGAAAGAGATGTGCAGAGACGCTGTGGGGGCCGGTTTCACCCCGCCCCACATTTGTTCGGCCACCTTAGGCTGACCGTTTCTGCCAGCCTAGATGCTCTGACCAGTAGTCTGCTCTTTCTTCAATTAGGCCCCTGAATTAACATAAAAACAGCACCAGGTGTCAGAGCCCTGCCCGCTCAACTCCCAGACAGTCCAGGGTCAGTGGTGATCAAGGACCATGATGGCCACTGAGTCAACAGCCTTTTGAAGTAAACAGGAGTCCAGTCGGTCTTATTGGCCACCATCATCACGGTGTCTGTAGGCTTTTCTATGGTGACAGTGTGATATACGGTTCCCCCGCCAAGATTATTAGCTCCCCTCCGGGTGCAGGAAGTCCTGCAAGCAGTAGTCTACTCCTTCGGGACACACTATTGTTGTTTTATGAGAGAAACTCCAGGTCAAGTGATGTTCACATGAGTCGTCATGGTGCCCTGTTGCCTCCGGTTATCTCTCTGGATGTTGGAGTTGGAGGGCCTCCTCACTCGAGGTCGGTGTGCCCACGGAGCGAACCCTGCAACTTCAGGGCATGGTTGGTGATTAGGATCACCACGTGGGGTCCTTTTCCCTTAGGAGGGAGGTGGCCTTTTGGGCTGCTGATTTCCAGGTTTTTAGATACCGCCAGTATCTTGGCCAGATGTGGCAGTGGGCCAAGCCCCTTGGTGACTGTAGTTTATCCTACCTGGATGGCATTCTTGCGTTGTTCCATTTCAAGTGGTCCCAGTTTTTGCACTAATTCTCCAATGGCGATTCACCTTTCACCGGGAATGGAAAGGTCAAAGGGTTTAGCTCAATTAGGGAGTTCCAGGGCAAGGGTCTGAATTGACTGCTCTTTCCATTCTTGAAAGGCCACTTCTGGATTCTGTTCAAAAGGATCATCATCTTTTCCTTTCAGTGTTTCATATAGAGGCCCAGCTAGTAGACTGTAGTTAGGGATCCAGAAGCAGCAAACCCTGGCCTCCCCAGGAACCCCTAAGCTGTCTTCTAGTTTTAGAAAGGGGTAAGGCTGCAAATGGTTTCTTCCCTTTCCTGGGATGGGCTTCTCTGACCTTGTGTGAGAATGAAGCCCAGGCAGGTCACCGCAGTCTGTGATATTTGAGCTTTTTCTTGGACAACTTCTATCCTTTATTGGCTTGGTAGTTCAGAGGCCTCCTTAGTAGGGCTGGCGATCAGAATGTCGTCTGCATATTGAAGGAGGGTTTCCTTTTCCAGAGGTAGAACTTTTCGGTCGTTAGCTAAGCTTTCCCCAAAGATGGTGTGGGAATTTTTGAACCCTTGGGGCAAGACGGCCCGGAAGTATTGTTTTAGTTGTATGTTGAGTCCTGCCACTCACAAGCCAAAATTTCTTGTGACTCTGGGACTAATGGAATACAAAAGAAGGCATCATTGAAGACTAATACAGAATACCATGTCCTGGTGGTTGGTAGAATGACCAGCAGGGTGTAGGAATCAGGAGCAACTGGAGGTATATCCTCGGTGGCTTCACTGACTGTCCTGACATCCTTTACCAGGTCCCCAGCAGCCCATGGGGCTCTCGTGGTCAGGCCAATCCCAGGATATGGAGCTCTCCTGGGCAGGTACCCCACCCCCAACCCAGCCCACGGGGCTCTCATGGTCAGGCCCCTCCCAGGATACAGAGCTACCCTTGCAGGTACCGTGGCAGGGCTGGGCACACAGGAACCGTGCACATAGCCCTCATTGAAGAGCACCCCCAGCTCACCTGTCGCTCAGAGCTGACACAGAGCACCTCAGAGCAGGACTTGAACTAACAAACAGCAGCTCCGACAGGTCTGTGACCCTGGGCATCACTCTGTGTGGCCTCCCTCCACCTGGTCTTCCAGAGACTTCCACTGCACCCAGGGCACCAGGCCTCTGTCTCCAACCACCACCCACCCCTCCTCTCCCTGACTCCTGGGTTCCTCTCATTAGGAGAGGGTTTTCTTGAAGTTGTCTCCCACTCATGGGCCAGATAAAATGATTAGAAAACAAGCCAAAGCTGCAGCCCCTTGTCTATCCTGACTCTCAGGAGCCCACACCTGTTCCTTGGACCTGGCCGGTTCAGCAAGTTCCATTTTCTGCAACTGTGAGCCCCTGAGGGGTGATGATTGGCTACCTGGGCAGCCTTACCATGCCGGCCAGCCCTCCCCAGGTGTGCCTGGGTTGAGATCAATATAAATACCACTCCAGGCAGCAAAAGCCCCTGCAGCTGTGCCTGACGCCATTTTCTCTGCCCTGTCAGCAGTCTCGGGGCTGGGCTGGTGGGAGGGAGTGAGAGGCCACGGCTTTGTGGGTGGCCCAGTGTGAGTGGGGCTCTGCTGGACTTTCTGCAGCAGATGCCAGGCTGCCACCTGCTAAAGAAGAGGATGTGTCACCCATACCTGCTGCTGGAATTTCTCCCTGGGCAGAGGTGAGGAAGGAAAAAAGCAGTGGGGGCAGGGACAGGACGGGTATCTCAGGCAGGGAAATGGAAATCTTCCAGAAGAGCACCCAGGGCCAGGACCATCCTGGCTGGCCTGCAGGCACCAAGTCAGCTGGCATGCTGTCACTCGTGTGGCTCCATGGCCCTTCCTCTAGGCTTTCAAGTCCTTGTATATATTCAGGTGTTTTACTTGGGATGGGTGGGAATAGTTCAGCAGCAAGTGGCCTGGGGCTCAGCTCACGTTTACTCACAGATGCCTCGGCACGGTGCCCCAGCTTTGCAATGAGGACGCTTGTTGTGTGGGGGCTGCTGGCTGAATGGGAGACGATTCCCCACCACTGACCAACTTCAGAATTGTTTACAACTGGAGCAAGTGCCCTGATACGGTTTTCCTCTGAGTAACTGGTGGGTTCTGTTTTTTTTTTTCTCTTTTTCGTTTTTGGTTCAAGGTAGATTTTATTCCTCTTTTTTGTATTTACAGATATAAGCATGGAAATAATTTATTCATATAAATACATGTATGTGAAGGGAATAATTGTTTTTTCTGTTTTATTTTTTAAATTTTATTTCTTTTTAATTTTGAATTTTATTTTATATTTTTATACAGCAGGTTCTCATTGGTTATCTATTTTATACATATAAATGTTTACATGCCAATCCCAATCTCTCAACTCCTCCCACCACCACCCCTCCAAGAGCTTTCCCCCCTTGTTGTCCATACGATTGTTGTCTACATCTGTTGCTCTATTTATGCCTTGCAAAACGGTTAATCTGTACAGTTTTTCTAGGTTCCACATATATGCATGAATATACAAGATTTGTTTTTCTCTTTCTGACTTACTTCACTCTGTAGGACAGTCTCTAGATCCATCGACGTCTCTACAAATGACTCAATTTCATTCCTTTCATGGCTTAGTAATATTCCATTTTATATATGTACCACAGCTTTATGCATTCGTCTGTCTGTGGGCATTTAGGTTGCTTCCATTACCTCGATATTGTAAATAGTGATGCAATGAACATTGCGGTGAATGTCTCTTTTTGATTTATGGTTTTGTCTGAGTATATGTCCAGTCCTGGGATTGCTGTATCATATGGTAATTCTATTATTAGTTTCTTAAGAAACTCCATATTGTTCTCCATAGTGACTGTATCAATTTATATTCCCAACAATAGTGGAAGAGTGTTCCTTTTCTCCACACCCTTTCCAGCATTTGTTGTTTGTAGATTTTCAGATGATGCCCATTCTAACAGGTGTGAGGTGATACCTCATTGTTGAGTCCATTTCGTTGAGCAACGGGTAGGTCTTGTCTATTACATATTTGGCTTATGGAACGGTATCTGTGCTAATTTCAAACTCTGGTTTTATGCAGCACCCCAACTCACCTTTCCCCTTAAGCAAGCATAAGTTGGTTTTCTAAACTTGAGACCCTGTTCTGTTTTGTAATTCAGTTCATGTGTAGCCAAGTTTACATTCCGTGCATTAGTGATACCTTATGATGTTTCTTTTTCTGTGTGACTTATTTCACTTAGAATCATCATGCCTCAATCCACTCATTATGCTGGTACAGGCCTGGTGACACAGATTTCATTGCTGAGTGGTATTCTGTTGTACATAAGTACCGCAACTTCTTTATCAATTATTTGTTCTCTGGGATATTTAACTTGTACTGTAGAAGAGGCTCCTGTAAACAGAGCCGTTGTAAATTTTGGGGTGGCTGTGTCTTTTTGATTTTAATTTCCCTAAGCTATAGGACCATAAGTGGAAATGCCCTAGATTCTGTTGCTTTGTTTTTCAGATGTATCAGGAAACACCATACACTTCTCCAGAGTGGCTGTTGGCAATGTACATCCCGCCCATAAGCATAACAAGGCTCCTTTTTCCCCATGGCCTGTCTTGCCTTTCTGGATTTTACACTTTTCTCAGTGGCCCTTTAGACCGGGGGGAAGTGACACTTCATAGTAGTTCGGATTTCCATTGCAAGCTTGCTTGGTTTGCCAAAAAGGGCGTATGTGTTTTTTCCTGAATATATTCAGGAACAAACTCATACGCCCTTTGTTGCCATGTGCATCATTGTCGATGTTCTGCCTCTTTTCCTATGCTTTAAATGCAAATCCAGTCTACCTCCTGAAATCGGTTTCCTGCAATTCTGCCCCGCTTTCAAGTCCTCTTCACAGCCTTACTTCAATATATTTTTGGACGTTATCTGTCATTTATAACTCTGCAGGTTTGTGAATTACAGGGCCCCTGAGCTCCTTTCTTCAACTCGCTTTCTTGTGAGCTGGCCGCAAACCCGCAAGACTGCTTCAGGCCCTAATCTGCTTCTGGCAGGGCACGCTGAGCCTTTGGTTAATTCCTCTTCCTGGTGGGAAATGAGTGTTAAATATGCCCGTCCAGACACCTACCTCACTCTCAACCCCTTGGTGATGTGGGTCCTCTGGTTTGTGGCCACTTTTGCTGGGTTCCTCACCTTTCAATGATGTGGCCCCACTAGTGTGAGGACACTCCTGCTTGGTTCTCATCCACGTGGTTATGTGGACCCCCTGGTGAGAGTCTGTTCCTGGCTTTGTTCCTCACCCACCTGTGAGGGAGACCCTCTGCTGATAGGTCACTCCTGCATGGCTGGCACACATTGCCTTGGTGAAGTCAGCCGTGTGGTGGCAGTTGGAGCGTGCTGGGAATCTCTTCCCCCGGTGATGAGGGCCCTCTTGCGTCAGGCCCTAACTGCTGGGCTCACCAACTTTTCTTAGGGAGCCCAGTGATGCTTTGGCACTCCTCTTAGGATCCCATCTCCATGGGGATGTGGGCCTTCTGCTCTGAGGTCCCAACGGCTGGGTTGTTCACATTTTCATGATGTGGGCTCTCTGGTGTTAGTTCACAGAAGCCTGGATCCCATAGCCTCTGTGCTCTTGGCTGCCTGCTGGGAGGTTCCAACTGCTGGATTCCTCACTTTTTTAATTTTTTGGGCCCTCTGTTGTGAGGATCCTCCTGCCTGCCTCACTCCCAGCCCCTTCGTGATGTGTGTCGTCTGGTTTGAGGCCACATGTGCTGGGTTCCTCACCTTTCGATGATGTGGGACCAATGGTCTTAGGAGACTCCTGCCTGGTTCACATCCCCTTGGTGATGTGGGCCCTCTGTTGAGAGTCTGATCCCGGCTGGGTTCCTCACCCATCTGTGAGGTAGGCCGTCTGATGTGAGGTCACTCTTGCCTGGCTTGCTCACCTCGCCTTGTGGACATGAGCCCTCTGGTGGCACTTGGAGCCTGCTGGGAGCCTCCTCTCCTCGGTGATGAGGGCCCTCTGGCATCAGACCCTAACTGCTGGGCTCCCTACATTTTGTGATGTGCGCCCAGTGGTGCGAGGACACTCCAGCCAGGTTCACATCCCCATTGGGGTGTGGGCCTTCTGCTCTGAGGTCCCAAAGCCTGGGTTGCTCACAGTTTCATGATGTGGGCTCTCTGCTGTTAGTTCACTCCTGCCTGCATCCCTTAGCTTCTGTGCTCTGGGCCGCCTGCTGGGAGGTTCCAACTGCTGGATTCCTCACCTTTCTTATTCTTTGGGCCCTCTGTTTTTAGGCTACTCCTGCCTGCCTCACTCCCATTCCCTTTGTGATATGTGTCCTCTGATTTGAGGCCACATGTGCTGGGTTCCACACCTTTCGATGATGTGATCCCACTGGAGGGAAGACAGTCCTGACTGGTTCCCATCCCCTTGCTGATGTGGGCCCTCAGGTGAGAGTCTGATCCTGGCTGGGTTCCTCACCCTTCTGTGAGGTGGGCCCTCTGCTGTGAGGTCAATCATGCCTGTCTGGCACACGTCACCTTGGCGACGTGGGCCCTCTGGTGGCAGTTGGAGTGTGCTGGGATCCTCCTCCCCTCGGTGATGAGGGCCCTCTTGCCTTAGGCCATAACTGCTGGGCTCCCCACATTTTCTGATGTGCGCCAAGTGAGTGAGGAGACTCTTGCCAGGTTCCCATCCCCATGGCGATATGGGCCTTCTGCTCTGAGGTCAAAACGGCTGGCTTGCTCACAGTACCATGATGTGGGCCCTCTGCTGTGAGTTCACTCCGGCAAGGATCCCTTATCATCGGTGCTCTGAGCCGCCTGCTGGGAGGTTCCAACTGCTGGATTCCTCAACTTTTTTATTCTATGTGCCCTCTGTTGTGAGGCTCCTCCTGCCTGCCTCACTGCCAGCCCCTTGGTGATGACTGTCCTATGGCTTGAGGCCACATGTGCTGCGTTCCTCACCTTTCGATGATGTGACCCCACTCGTGTGAGGACACTCCTGCCTGGTTCCCATCCCCTTGGTGAGGTGGGCCCTCTGGCGAGAGTCTAATCCTGGCTGGGTTCCTCAACGTTCTGTGAGGTAGGCCCTCTGCTGTGAGGTCACTCCTGCCTGGCTGGCACACGTCACCTTGGAGACGTGAGCCCTCTGGTGGCAGTTGGAGCGTGCAGGGCGCCTCCTCCTCTCGGTGATGACGGCCCTCTGGCGTCAGGCCCTAAATGGTGGGCTCCCCACATTTTCTGATGTGCGCCCAGTGGTGCGAGGACACTCCAGCCAGGTTCCCATTCCCATGGGGATGTGGTCCTTCTGCGCTGAGGTCTCAACTCCTGGGTTGCTCACAGTTTTGTGATGTGGGCCCTCTGCTGTGAGTTCACTGTGGCCTGGATCCCATAGCCTCGGTGTTCTGGGCCGCCTGCTGGAAGGTCTAA
Organism: Leucopleurus acutus; assembly: GCF_964270905.1. NCBI lineage: Eukaryota > Metazoa > Chordata > Mammalia > Artiodactyla > Delphinidae > Leucopleurus > Leucopleurus acutus. Next base: position 94,513 of record NW_028139150.1, read on the forward strand.
ATGCTGGAATCCTCACGTTTTTTATATTATGTGCCCTGTGTTGTGAGGCTACTCCTGTCTGCCTCACTCCAAGGCCCTTGGTGATGTGGGTCCTCTGGTTTTAGGACACATGTGCTGGGTTCCTCACCTTAAGATGATGAGGCCCCACTGGTGTGAGGATAATCCTGACTGGGTCCCATCCCCTTTGTGATGTGGGCCCTCTGGTGAGAGTCTGATCCTGGCTGGGTTCCTCACCCATCTGTGAGGTGGGCCCTCTACTATCAGGTAACTCTTGCCTGGGTTGCTCACCTCGCCTTGTTGACATGAGCCCTCTGGTGGCAATTGGACCCTGCTGGGAGCCTCCTCAGCTCTGTGATGAGGGCCCTCTGATGTCAGGCCCTAACTGCTGGGCTCCCCAACTTTTCTTAGTGAGCCCAGTGTTGCTCAAGCACTCCTCTTAGGTTCCCATCCCCATGCGGATGTGGGCCTTCTGCTCTGAGGTTCCAACGGCTGGGTTGATCACAATTTCATGATGTGGGCTCTCTGGTGTTAGTTCACTGTGGCCTGGATCCCATAGCCTCTGTGGTCTTGGCTGCCTGCTGGGAGGTTCCAACTGTTCGATTCCTCAACTTTTGTATTCTATGGGTCCTGTGTTGTGATGCTCCTCCTGCCTGCCTCACTCGCAACCCCTTCGTGATGTGGGTCTTCTGGTTTGAGGCCACATGTGCTGGGTTAGGCAACTTTCAATGATGTGGCCCCACTAGTGTGAGGACACTCCTGCCTGGTTCCCATCCCCTTGGTGATGTGGGCCTTCTGGTGACAGTCTTATCCTGGCTGGGTTCCTCACTCTTCTGTGAGGTAGGCCCTCTGCTGTGAGGTCAATCCTGCCTGACTTGCACACATCACCTTGGCGACGTGGGCCCTCTGTTGGCACATGGAACCTGCTGGGAGCCTCCTGCCCTCGGTGATGATGGCCCTCTAGCATCAGGCTCTAACTGCTGGGCTCCCCACGTTTTCTGATGTGAGCCCAGTGATGCCAGGACACTCCTGTCAGGTTCCCATCCCCATGGGGATGTGGGCTTTCTGCTCTGAGGTCCCAATGCCTGGGTTGCTCACAGTTTCATGATGTGGGCTCTCTGGTGTTAGTTAACTCCTGCCTGCATCCCATAGCTTCTGTGCTCTCGGCCGCCTGCTGGGAGGTTCCAAATGCTGGATTCCTCACTTTTTTTATTCTTTGGGCCCTCTGTTTTTAGGCTACTCCTACCTGCCTCACTCCCATCCCCTTTGTGATGTATGTCCTCTGATATGAGGCCACATGTGCTGGGTTCCTCACCTTTCGATGATGTGGCCCCACTGGTGGGAGGACAGTCCTGACTGGTTCCCATCCCCTTGGTGTTGTGGGCCCTCTGGTGAGAGTCTCATCCTGCCTCGGTTCCTCACCCTTCTGTGAGATAGGCCCTCTGCTGTGAGGTCACTACTGCCTGGCTGGTGCATGCCACCTTGTAGACGTGGGCCCTCTGTTGGCAGTTGGAACCTGCTGGGAGTCTCCTCCCCTCAGTTATGAGGGCCCCCTGGCATCAGGCCCTAACTGCTGGGCTCCTAACATTTTCTGATATGTGCTAAGTGGTGTGAAGCCACTCCTGCCAGGTTCCCATCCCAATGGGGATGTGGGCCTTCTGTTCTGAGGTCCCAACAGCTGGGCTGCTCACAGGTTCATGATGTGGGCCCTCTGCTGTGAGTTCACTGCGGCCTGGATCCCATAGCCTCGGTGCTCTGGGCCACTTGCTGGGAGGTTCCAACTGCTGGATTCCTCAACTTTTATATTCTATGGACCCTGTGTTGTGAGGCCAGTCCTGCCAGCCTCATTCCAAACCCCTTGGTGATGTGGTTCCTCTGGTTTGAGGACACATGTGCTGGGATCCTCACCTTTCGATGATGTTGTCCCACTGGTGTGGGGACACTCCTGCCTGGTTCCCATCCCCTTGGTGATGTGGGCCCTCTGGTGAGAGTCTGATCCTGGCTGTGTTCCTCACCCTTCTGTGAGGTGGGCCCTCTGCTGTGAGGTCACTCCTGCCAGGCTGGCACACATCGCCTTGGCGACGTTGGCCCTCTGGTGGCAGCTGGAGCCTGCTGGGAGCCTCCTCCTCTCGGTGATGAGTGCCCTCTAGCGTCAGGCCCTAACTTCTGAGCACCCCACGTTTTCTGATGTGAGCCCAGTGATGCCAGGACACTCCTGTCATGTTCCCATCACCATGGGGATGTGGGCCTTCTGCTCTGAGGTCCCAATGTCTGGGTTGCTCACAGTTTCATGATGTGGGCTGTCTGGTGTTAGTTCACTCTGGCCTGGTTCCTCTAGCCTCTGTGCTCTGGGCCGCCTGCTGGGAGGTTCCAACTGCTGGATTCCTCACCTTTCTTATTTTTGGGCCCTCTGTTATGAGGCTCCTCCTGCCTGCCTCACTCCCAGCCCCTTGGTGATGGGTGTCCTATGGTTTGAAGCCACATGTTCTGGGTTCCTCACCTTTAGATGATGTGGCCCTACTCATGTGAGGACACTCCTGCCTGGTTCCAATCCATTTGGTGATGTGGGCCCTCTGGTGCGAGTCTGATCCTGACTGGGTTCGTCACACTTCTCTGAGGTGGGCCCTCTGCTGTGAGGTCATTCGTGCCTGGTTGGCACACATCGCCTTGGCGACGTCAGCCCTCTGGTGGCAGTTCGAGCCTGCTGGGAGCCTCCTTCCCTTGGTGATGAGGGTCCTCTGGCGCCAGGCCCTAACTGCTGGTCGCCCAAAATTTTCTGATACGTTCTCAGTGGTGCGAGGACACTCCTACCAGAATTCCATCCCCATGGGGATGTGGGCCTCCTGCTCTGAGGTCCCAATGGCTGGGTTGCTCAGTTTCATGACATGGGCCCTCTTCTGTGAGTTCACTGTGGCCTGGATCCCATAGTCTCGGTGCTCTGGGCCGCCTGCTGGGAGGTTCCAACTGCTGGATTCCTCACTTTTTTATTCTATGTGCCCAGTGTTGTGAGGCTACTCCTGCCTGCCTCACTCCGAGGTCCTTGGTGATGTGGGTCCTCTGGTTTGAGGACACATGTGCTGAGTACCTCAGCTTTCGATGATGTGGCCCCACTGATGTGAAGACACTCCTGCCTGGTTCCCATCCCCTTGGTGATGTGGGCCCTCTGGTGAGAGTCTGATGTTGGCTGGGTTTCTCACCCTTCTGTGAGGTGGGACCTCTGCTGTGAGGTAACTCCTGCCTGGCATGCTAACGTTGCCTTGGCAATGTGAGCCCTCAGGTGGCAGTTGGAGCCTGCTGGGAATCTCCTCCCCTCAGTTATGAGAGCTCTGGATAAAACACATATGCTCTTTTTTGCCAAGTGCATTATTTTCCAAGTTCTGTCTCTTTTCCTATGCTTTAAGAGCTACTCCCGTGTATGTTCTGAAATCAATTTCCAGCAATTCTGCCCCGCATTCAAGTCCTCTTCGCAGCCTTACTTCAGCATAATTTTGGATGATAGCTGTCATTTATAACTCCGCAGGTTTCTGAATTACAGTGCCCCTGAGCTCCTTTCTTCAACTCGCTTTCTTGTGAGCTGGCCGCAACACCGCAGGATCTCCTCAGGCCCTAATTTAGTTCCAGCATGGCACGCGGAGCCTTTGGTTCATTTATCTTCCTGGTGGGAAATGAGAGTTAAATTTGCCGTCCAGACACCGACAGATAGTCTCCCAATGCTTCTCCTTATTCCTGTTCATCTTCCGAAGAAATTGCAAACTGGGCCAAACAGGAGGTTAAAGGCACTGACTCTCCAAGTGGGGAGAGTGTTAGTAAAGCGTCTGGAATGTTGCACCCGAGTACCAGGGGACGAAAACTGAGACACATTTGAACACGTTTCCCGATCACACGGTGGATCATACTCTGGGTTCCACATGCATGTTTTAGCTGAAGGAAGAATCTCTTAAACGTGGAGAGTTGAGACCCATGGAATGGGTATCATGCAATATGACTTCAAAGGGTCTGCATTTGCTCACCGAACCTCACCAATCCTATCACTGCTGTGTTTATGCCGCTGTACACACGCTTGATTCTCTTTCGGAGACATATAAATCCATAGGTTTTAAGATTCTTACTAGTCAGGTATATTCTTAGGCGTTTAATATGGGGTGTTGAGTCCACTTCGTTGAGCAAGGAGTAGCTTTTGTCTATTACATATTTGGCTTATGGAACGGTATCTGTGCTAATTTCAATCTCTGGTTTTATGCAGCACCCCAACTCACCATTCCCGTTAAGGAAGCAAAAGTTGGTTTTCTTAATTGGAGACACTGTTCTGTTTTGTAATCCAGTTCCTGTGTAGCCAAGTTTACATTCCGTGTATTAGTGATATCTTATGATGTTTCTTTTTCTGTGTGACTTATTTCACTTAGACTCATCATACCTGAATCCACTCATTATGCTGCTATGGGCCTGATGACATAGATTTCATTGCTTAGTGATATTGCATTGTACGTAAGTACGACAACTTCTTTATCCATTTTTCGCTTTGTGTGATATTGAACTGGTACCGTAAACGAGGTTCTTGTAAACAGAGCCGTCCCAAACTTTGGGGTGGCTGTGTCTTTTTGATTTTAATTTCCCTAAGCTATAGGACCATAAGTGGAAGTGCCCTAGGCTCTGTTGCTTTGTTTTTTGGATGTTTCAGGAAACACCATACACTTCTCCAGAGTGGCTGCTGGCAATTTACATCCCGCCCATCAGCATAACAAGGCTCCCAGTTCTCCATGGCCTGTCCTGCCTTTCTGGATTTTACACTTTTTTCAGATGGCCCTTTTGACCGGGGGGCAGTGAGACTTCATTGTAGTACAGATTTCCTTTGCAAGCTTGCTTGGTTGGCCAAAAAGGGCGTATGCGTTTTTTCCTGAATATATTCAGGATAAAACGCATACGCCCTTTTTGGCCAAGTGCATCATTGTGGACGTTCTGCCTCTTTCCCTATGCTTTACATGCAATTCCAGTCTACCTCCTGAAATCGGTTTCCTGCAATTCTGCCCCGCTTTCAACTCCTCTTGGGAGCCTTACTTCAATATATTTTTGGAAGATAGCTGTCATTTATAACTCTGCAGGTTTGTGAATTACAGTGTCCCTGAGCTCCTTTCTTCAACTCGCTTTCTTGTGAGCTGGCCGCAACACCGCAGGATTGCTTCAGGCCCTAGTTTGGTTCCGGCATGGCATGTTGAGCCTTTGGTTAATTCCTCTTCCTGGTGGTAAATGAGAGTTAAATTTGCCCGTCAAGACACCTCCACCTAGTCTCTCATTGGTTCTCCCTATTTCTGTTCATTTTCCACAGAAATTGCAAACTGGGCAAACAGGAGGTTAAAGGCACTGACTCTCCAAGTGGGGAGAGTGTTAGTAAAGCGTCTGGAATGTTGCACCCGAGTACCAGGGGACGAAAACTGAGACACATTTGAACACGATTCCCGATCACACGGTGGATCATACTCTGGGTTCCACATGCATGTTTTAGCTGAAGGAAGAATCCCTTAAACATGGAGAGTTGAGACCCATGGAATGGGTACCATGCATTATGACTTCAAAGGGTCTGCATTTGCTCACCGAACCTCACCAATCCTATCACTGCTGCGCTTATGCTGCTGTACACATGCATGATTCTCTTTCGGAGACATATAAATCCATAGGTTTTAAGATTCTTACTAGTCAGGTATATTGTTAGGCGTTTAATATGGGGTGTTGAGTCTACTTCGTTGAGCAAGGAGTAGCTCTTGTCTATTACATATTTGGCTTATGGAACGGTATCTGTGCTAATTTCAATCTCTGGTTTTATGCAGCACCCCAACTCACCTTTCCCCTTAAGCAAGCATAAGTTGGTTTTCTACATTTGACACCCTGTTCTGTTTTGTAATTCAGTTCCTGTGTAGCCAAGTTTACATTCCGTGTAGTAGTGATATCTTATGATGTTTCTTTTTCTGTGTGACTTATTTCACTTAGAATCATCATACCTGAATCCACTCATTATGCTGCTACGGGCCTGATGACATAGATTTCATTGCTGCGTGATATTGCATTGTACGTAAGTACCACAACTTCTTTATCCATTTTTCGCTTTCTGTGATATTGAACTTGTACCGTAAACGAGGTTCTTGTAAACAGAGCCGTCCCAAACTTTGGGGTGGCTGTGTCTTTTTGATTTTAATTTCCCTAAGCTATAGGACCATAAGTGGAAGTGCCCTAGGCTCTGTTGCTTTGTTTTTTAGATGTTTCAGGAAACACCATACACCTCTCCCGAGTGGCTGTTGGCAATTTACATCCCGCCCATCAGCATAACAAGGTTCCCAGTTCTCCATGGCCTGTCCTGCCTTTCTGGATTTTACACTTTTTTCAGATGGCCCTTTTGACTGGGGGAAAGTGAGACTTCATTGTAGTGCAGATTTCCTTTGCAAGCTTGCTTGGTTGGCCAAAAATGGCGTATGCGTTTTTTCCTGAATATATTCAGGAAAAAACGCATACGCCCTTTTTGGCCAAGTGCATCATTGTGGACGTTCTGCCTCTTTTCCTATGCTTTAAATGCAATTCCAGTCTACCTCCTGAAATCGGTTTCCTGCAATTCTGCCCCGCTTTCAAGTCCTCTTGGCAGCCTTACTTCAGTATATTTTTGGACGATAGCTGTCATTTATAACTCTGCAGGTTTGTGAATTACAGTGTCCCTGAGCTCCTTTCTTTAACTCGCTTTCTTGTGAGCTGGCCGCAACACCGCAGGATTGCTTCAGGCCCTAATCTGGTTCCGGCACGGCACGCTGAGCCTTTGGTTAATTCCTCTTCCTGGTGGGAAATGAGAGTTAAATTTGCCCGTCCAGACACCTCCAGCTAGTCTCTCATTGGTTCTCCCTATTCCTGTTCATCTTCCGCAGAAATTGCAAACTGGGCCAAACAGGAGGTTAAAGGCACTGACTCTCCAAGTCGGGAGAGTGTTAGTAAAGCGTCTGGAATGTTGCACCCGAGTACCAGGGGACGAGAACTGAGACATATTGGAACACGTCTCCCGATCACACGGTTGATCATACTCTGGGTTCACATATTGGAACACGTTTCCCGATCACACAGTGGATCATACTCTGGGTTCCACATGCATGTTTTAGCTGAAGGAAGAATCCCTTAAACCTGGAGAGTTGAGACCCATGGAATGGGTACCATGCAATATGACTTCAAAGGGTCTGCATTTGCTCACCGAACCTCACCAATCCTATCACTGCTGCGTTTATGCCGCTGTACACACGCTTGATTCTCTTTCGGAGACATATAAATCCATAGGTTTTAAGATTCTTACTAGTCAGGTATATTTTTAGGCGTTTAATATGGGGTGTTGAGTCCACTTCATTGAGCAAGGAGTAGCTCTTGTCTATTACATATTTGGCTTATGGAACGGTATCTGTGCTAATTTCAATCTCTGGTTTTATGCAGCACCCCAACTCACCTTTCCCCTTAAGCAAGCATAAGTTGGTTTTCTACATTTAAGACACTGTTTTGCTTTGTAATTCAGTTCCTGTGTAGCCACGTTTACATTCCGTGTATTAGTGATACCTTATGATATTTCTTTTTCTGTGTGACTTATTTCACTTGGAATCATCGTACCTGAATCCACTCATTATGCTGCTACGGGCCTGATGACATAGATTTCATTGCTGAGTGATATTGCATTGTACGTAAGTACCACAACTTCTTTATCCATTTTTCGCTTTTTGCGATATTGAACTTGTACCGTAAACGAGGTTCTTGTAAAGAGAGCCATCCCAAACTTTGGGGTGGCTGTGTCTTTTTGATTTTAATTTCCCTAAGCTATAGGACCATAAGTGGAAGTGCCCTAGGCTCTGTTGCTTAATTTTTTGGATGTTTCAGGAAACACCATACACTTCTCCAGAGTGGCTGTTGGCAATTTACATCTCGCCCATCAGCATAACAAGGCTCCCAGTTCTCCATGGCCTGTCCTGCCTTTCTGGATTTTACACTTTTTTCAGAAGGCCCTTTGACCGGGGGGCAGTGAGACTTCATTGTAGTGCCGATTTCCTTTGCGAGCTTGCTTGGTTGGCCAGAAAGTGCGTATGCGTTTCTTCCTGAATATATTCAGGAAAGAACGCATACGCCCTTTTTGGCCAAGTGCATCATTGTCGACGTTCTGAGTCTTTTCCTATGTTTTCAGTGCAATTCCAGTCTACCTCCTGAATTCGGTTTCTTGCAGTTCTGCCTTGCTCTCAGTTCCTCTTCATAGCCTTACCTCAATATACTTTTGAAAAATAGTTGGCCTTTATAACTCTGCAGGTTTTTGAATTGCAGTGGCCCTTAGCTCCATTTTTCAGCTCTTATTTTTGTGATCTTGCCTCATATCCACAGGATTTCTTCAGGCCCTATTCTTCTTCTGGGGCGCCTTGCTCTGCCTTTGGTTAATTCTTCTTCCTGCTGTGAAATTAGAGTGACATGTGCCCATTGAAACCGCTACAGCTATTTTCTCACTGGTTCCCCCTATTCCCATTCATCCTCCGCACTAACTGCAGACTGTGCGATACTGGAACTTAAAGGCATTGACTCTCCATGTGGAGATGTTGTTAGTAAAGTGGGTGGAATGTTGATCCGGAGCCCCAGGAGAGGTAAATGAGGTGCATTTTAGAAACCTTTCCCGATCATATGGTATACCATCTGCTGGATTTCCCATGCATGGTTTAGCTGTAGGAAGATTCCCTTCAACTTGGAGTGTTGGGACCCTTGGAATAAGTAGCATGAAGTATTGCATTAAACTTTCGGCAGTTGCTCACCAAAGCTCACCAATCCTTTCAGCCCCAAGTGTCCAGCCTTATGTCTTATCCAGCTGTGGGTTTATATGTGGTCATTCCAGGTTGCATCACAGCCCCTGAGCGAATTTTGTAAGAATTTTTCTCTCTTTCATTGTTTCTGTGTTTTGGTTTTAAAATTTATTTCTATAATGGGGTTTAGCTCATTTTCACTGCTGTGTTTGTGCCGCTCTGCGCACACTTGATTCCCTTATGGAGATATATCAATACATGGGTTTTAAGATTCTTATTACTCATATATTTCTCTGTGGTGTATAGGGTGTGTTGAGGCCAGTTCATTGAGCGAGGTGTAGATCTTGTCTGATACCTATTTGGTTTATTGAACGGTATCTGTGCTAATTTCAAACTCTGGTTTTATGCATCACCCCACCTCTCCTTTCCCCTTAAGCTGACATAAGTGTGTTTTCTAAATGTGAGACACTGTTCTGTTTTGTAATTCATTTTTTGTGCAGCCATATTTATCCTCCCTCTATAAGTGATATCTTATGATATGTTTCTTTTTCTGTTTGACTTATTTCAAGTAGTATTATCGGACCTCAATCCACTCTTTATCCTTCTACTAGCCTTATTACATTGATTTCATGGTGAAGAGATATTCCATTGTACATAAGTACCACATTTTCTTTATCCATTGTTCTCTTTCCTGGGATATTTAAGGTGTACTGAAGTTGAGGTTCTTGTAAACAGAGTAGCCCTAAACTGTGGTGTGCTTGTGTCTTGTTGATTTTTAGACTTCCCTAGATATACTCCCGTGATTGGAAGTGCCCTATGCTCTGTCGCTCTGTTTTTTAGATGATTTAGGAACCACCATACACTTCTCCAGAGTGGCTCTCGGCAGTTCACACACTGTCCATCAGCGTATAAAGGCTCCCTGTTCTCCATGGCCTGTCCTGCATTTCTGGTTTTTACAATTTTTTCGGATGGCCCTTTTGACCGGTGGGAAATGAGACTTCTTTGTTGTGCACATTTGCATTGCTTGCTTGCTTGGTTGCCCATAAAATGCGTATGCGTTTTTTCCTGGATATATTCAGGAAATAACGCATACTCCCTTTTGGGCCAACTGCATCATTTTCGAAATTCTGCCGCTTTTCATGTGCTTTAAAGGCGAGTCCAATCTATCTCTTGAAATCTGTTTCTTGCAATTCTGTCTTGCATTCAGATCCTCTTCTTTGCCTTACCTCAACATATTTTTGGACGTTAGTTTTCATTTATAACTCTGCAGGTTTGTGAATTGCAGTGACCCTGAGCTCCATTTTTTAAGTTGCTCTTTTGTGAGCTGGCCTCAAAACCGCAGGATTGCTTCAGGTCCTATTTTGGCTCGGGCGAGGCGGGCTGAGCCTTTTTTTAATTCTTATTCTTAATGGGAAATTAGAGTGACATGTGCCCGTCCAAACCCCTACAACTATTCTCTCATTGGTTCCCCCTGTTCCCGTTCATCCTCCTCACAATTTGCAAAATGTGTGAAACAGAAGTTTAAATGTGCTGATTCTCTAAGTGGGGAGATTCTAAGTAACGTGGCTGGAATGATGAACAGGAGCACCAGGAGAGGATAAATGAGGTGCATTTTAGACACATCTCCCGATCACATGGTGTACAGTCCTCTGGGTTTTCCATGCATGTTTTAGCTGTAGGAAGATTCCTTGAACCTGCAGATTTGGGACCCATTGAATGGGTACCAGGTAGTATTACTTTAAAGGGTGTGCATTTCCTCACCCAACCTCACATTTCTCTTAGCGCGAACAGTTTTCAGCCTTATGTCTCATCCTGCTGTGGGTCTAGATGTGTTCAATCCATGTTGCATCACCGTCCCTGAGGAAAAGTTGTAAGAGGTTTTCTCTGTCTCTCTGTCGTTTATTTTTTTCAATTTATTACTATGTTGTTTACAGCTGATTTTCAAAGCTCTGTTTCTTGCTGCTGTACATCCACTTGATTCACGTACAGAGAGACATCAATAATTTCTTTTTCAGATTCTTACCAGTCATAGATATTCTTTTCCGGTGACTTGAGTGTGCTGAGTGCAGTTCTTTTAGCTACCGTGTAGGCCTTGTTGATTATCAGTTTGGTATTTGGAATGGTATCTTTGCTAATTTCAACCTCCTGGATGATGCCTCACCCCTCCCCACCTTTCCCGTTTAGCAGCCTTACGCGTGTTTTCTACATATTTATGTCACTTAGAATGATCATACGTAACTCCTCCGGAGTTGTTACAACTGGCCATATTTCATTGATTTCCAGGCTGAGTAATATTCCACTCTACATAAGTACCACATCTCTATCCATTTTTTCCCTCCAGAGACATTTAAGTTATATCCTAGTCGAGGATCTTTTAAACAGAGAGGCAGTAAACATTGGGGTGCCTGTGTCCTCTCGATTTTTGTTTTTCCCAAGATATACGCCCATGAGTGCAAGTGCCCTATGCTCTGTAGCTCATTTTTTAGATGCTTTAGTAAACACAATACACTTCTCCAGAATGGCCGTTGGCAATATACATTTCCACTATAAGCCTCACAGGGCTCCCTCTTCTCCTTGCCCTGTCCTGCATTTCTGGCGTTTACACTTTATGAGGATGGCTCTTCTGACTGATGCGAAGTGATATCTTTTGTAGTATTGATTTCCAGTGCCCACCTGTTTGGTTGGCTAAAAAAGTGTATGCCCTTTTCTTGAATATAAACAGAAAAAAACGCATACAGCCTTTTTGGCCAACTGCAATGTTGGCAATGTTCAGCCCCTTTTCTTGTGCTTAATGGCGAGTCCTTTCTACCTCCTCAAATCCCTTTCCTGCCATTCTCCCTTGCTTGCCAATCCTTTTCTCTGACTTTCCTCAAGACATTTTTCAGTGATAGATATTTTCAACTCTGCAGTTTCGTGAATTTTACTGCCCCTGAGTTCCATTGTTCAACTTGTGTTTATGGGAACTGGCCACAAAGCAGTGGGATTTCCTCAAGCCCTATACTGTTTCCATGGGCAACCCTAGCCTTTGGTCAATTCATCTTCCTGATTGGAAATTAGAGTGACATGTGCCTGTCTGAACACCTAGGACTTGTCTCTCATTGTTCCTCATCCTTCCGCTTCATCCTCTGGACAAATTCCAAACTGTACGCAACAGGATGTTGACAGTGTTGACATCTCCAAGTGGGGAGACTGTTAGTAAAGACGCTGGAGGGGTGAACCCGAGCACCAGGAGATGAGGAGATGAGATGCCTTTTCCAAACTCTTCCCGATCAGACGGTATACCATCCTCTGGATGTGACAGACATGTTTTAGCAGTAGGAAGAGTCCCATTCATGTAAGGAGAACACCAGGGCTTTTTCAAAATCAGTGTCTCCCCGAAACCCAAACTGGGGAGTTTTTTAAGCTACGGCTACACATATGTTCATTAAGGGCCTTGGGAAGTAGGCAGAGTCCAAACTTTAGATGACTGAAGTCTTCAGGGTCAGAAGCACTCACCACCGGCTTCCCTTAGGTTACACTTTAACTGTCATTGATAGATGATGTCAATAAAAATATCTATTCTTTTTCCGATTATTTCCCCTTATAGGTTATTGCACAATATTGAGTGTAGTTCCCTGTGCTATACAGTAGTTCCTTGTTGATGATCTATTTTATACATAGCAGTGTGTATGTGTTAATTCCAAACTGTTAATTTATCCCTCCTCCCACCTTTCCCCTTTGGTAATAATAAATTATAAGATTTTATACTTCTCAGAAATGGGGGAGCTGAAAGAGAGGTATCATTTTCAATGGAAAAGCATTTAAAACAAGATTGAAGCTTTAACCAAGATTATTAGATGTACATCCTTGGAAAGAAATCACTTCATTTCTCTAATATTGACCTGACAAATAGGACAAACCTTCTCACTGAACTTGCTTATAATAAAGTGATGGAAATATCAAATGGAAGTGTTAGAAACATCTTATTTTACCCGAGCCTTATAAACTGTTCTATGTTAACTACAGTTTGGCTCACACATCTGTTCATTGAAGTTACAATAGTCTCAATTTCTGTTACTGATCCTCCAGAGTGGACCCCAACAAGGGTCCCCCTGCCCAGTGTCATTGGGGCCAACAGATCGAGACTGAGTTTGGTTCCCAAGCAAAGGAAACTTTATATTTTCATCAGAGAATGGAGAGGTGAGAGCATGCACTACCCCGTGGGCTGTGGGCTGGGCTGCTGTGTAGAGATCCTGTCAGAGTCAGTGGGAGGGAGGGGGCGGAGCTCTCAAGGGCCGGGTTGGCTGCAGCTCAGGCTCTATATCTCGGAGTCTGCACTGGGCCCCAGGAGCTGAGGTGTCGACCCAGCCATTCTGCACCAGGAAATCTGGTCTGAAGTGCCGGGTGTGGAACCTCTGCATGCGGGACCCTAGGAGCACGTGAAATTAGACAAAGCACAAAGGATAAAAAAGGTCAGACTTGACTTTATTGCCCAGATTCTATTTTTATCTCCCAGGGATTTTTAATGGGCTTTGCTGGGGACAAACCCCTCCTCTGCCTTTTGTCCCGTTCCTCATTCTTGGAGTGCTGAGGGTGCAGACCCTTCTTCTGTAACTGCTGAGTGCTGAGTTGGGAGCCCTCATACCAGGGGACGAGGGTCAGAACTTCTCCCCAGCAGCCTCCAGGTGACGTTGATTGGCCCCAGGACCCCTGCCTCCCTGCTCGTCCGCCTGAGCACCAGCATTGGAAGTGTTATAGATTCTAATGACCTTTAAGGGTCCAGGAAAGAGATGTGCAGAGACGCTGTGGGGGCCGGTTTCACCCCGCCCCACATTTGTTCGGCCACCTTAGGCTGACCGTTTCTGCCAGCCTAGATGCTCTGACCAGTAGTCTGCTCTTTCTTCAATTAGGCCCCTGAATTAACATAAAAACAGCACCAGGTGTCAGAGCCCTGCCCGCTCAACTCCCAGACAGTCCAGGGTCAGTGGTGATCAAGGACCATGATGGCCACTGAGTCAACAGCCTTTTGAAGTAAACAGGAGTCCAGTCGGTCTTATTGGCCACCATCATCACGGTGTCTGTAGGCTTTTCTATGGTGACAGTGTGATATACGGTTCCCCCGCCAAGATTATTAGCTCCCCTCCGGGTGCAGGAAGTCCTGCAAGCAGTAGTCTACTCCTTCGGGACACACTATTGTTGTTTTATGAGAGAAACTCCAGGTCAAGTGATGTTCACATGAGTCGTCATGGTGCCCTGTTGCCTCCGGTTATCTCTCTGGATGTTGGAGTTGGAGGGCCTCCTCACTCGAGGTCGGTGTGCCCACGGAGCGAACCCTGCAACTTCAGGGCATGGTTGGTGATTAGGATCACCACGTGGGGTCCTTTTCCCTTAGGAGGGAGGTGGCCTTTTGGGCTGCTGATTTCCAGGTTTTTAGATACCGCCAGTATCTTGGCCAGATGTGGCAGTGGGCCAAGCCCCTTGGTGACTGTAGTTTATCCTACCTGGATGGCATTCTTGCGTTGTTCCATTTCAAGTGGTCCCAGTTTTTGCACTAATTCTCCAATGGCGATTCACCTTTCACCGGGAATGGAAAGGTCAAAGGGTTTAGCTCAATTAGGGAGTTCCAGGGCAAGGGTCTGAATTGACTGCTCTTTCCATTCTTGAAAGGCCACTTCTGGATTCTGTTCAAAAGGATCATCATCTTTTCCTTTCAGTGTTTCATATAGAGGCCCAGCTAGTAGACTGTAGTTAGGGATCCAGAAGCAGCAAACCCTGGCCTCCCCAGGAACCCCTAAGCTGTCTTCTAGTTTTAGAAAGGGGTAAGGCTGCAAATGGTTTCTTCCCTTTCCTGGGATGGGCTTCTCTGACCTTGTGTGAGAATGAAGCCCAGGCAGGTCACCGCAGTCTGTGATATTTGAGCTTTTTCTTGGACAACTTCTATCCTTTATTGGCTTGGTAGTTCAGAGGCCTCCTTAGTAGGGCTGGCGATCAGAATGTCGTCTGCATATTGAAGGAGGGTTTCCTTTTCCAGAGGTAGAACTTTTCGGTCGTTAGCTAAGCTTTCCCCAAAGATGGTGTGGGAATTTTTGAACCCTTGGGGCAAGACGGCCCGGAAGTATTGTTTTAGTTGTATGTTGAGTCCTGCCACTCACAAGCCAAAATTTCTTGTGACTCTGGGACTAATGGAATACAAAAGAAGGCATCATTGAAGACTAATACAGAATACCATGTCCTGGTGGTTGGTAGAATGACCAGCAGGGTGTAGGAATCAGGAGCAACTGGAGGTATATCCTCGGTGGCTTCACTGACTGTCCTGACATCCTTTACCAGGTCCCCAGCAGCCCATGGGGCTCTCGTGGTCAGGCCAATCCCAGGATATGGAGCTCTCCTGGGCAGGTACCCCACCCCCAACCCAGCCCACGGGGCTCTCATGGTCAGGCCCCTCCCAGGATACAGAGCTACCCTTGCAGGTACCGTGGCAGGGCTGGGCACACAGGAACCGTGCACATAGCCCTCATTGAAGAGCACCCCCAGCTCACCTGTCGCTCAGAGCTGACACAGAGCACCTCAGAGCAGGACTTGAACTAACAAACAGCAGCTCCGACAGGTCTGTGACCCTGGGCATCACTCTGTGTGGCCTCCCTCCACCTGGTCTTCCAGAGACTTCCACTGCACCCAGGGCACCAGGCCTCTGTCTCCAACCACCACCCACCCCTCCTCTCCCTGACTCCTGGGTTCCTCTCATTAGGAGAGGGTTTTCTTGAAGTTGTCTCCCACTCATGGGCCAGATAAAATGATTAGAAAACAAGCCAAAGCTGCAGCCCCTTGTCTATCCTGACTCTCAGGAGCCCACACCTGTTCCTTGGACCTGGCCGGTTCAGCAAGTTCCATTTTCTGCAACTGTGAGCCCCTGAGGGGTGATGATTGGCTACCTGGGCAGCCTTACCATGCCGGCCAGCCCTCCCCAGGTGTGCCTGGGTTGAGATCAATATAAATACCACTCCGGGCAGCAAAAGCCCCTGCAGCTGTGCCTGACGCCATTTTCTCTGCCCTGTCAGCAGTCTCGGGGCTGGGCTGGTGGGAGGGAGTGAGAGGCCACGGCTTTGTGGGTGGCCCAGTGTGAGTGGGGCTCTGCTGGACTTTCTGCAGCAGTTGCCAGGCTGCCACCTGCTAAAGAAGAGGATGTGTCACCCATACCTGCTGCTGGAATTTCTCCCTGGGCAGAGGTGAGGAAGGAAAAAAGCAGTGGGGGCAGGGACAGGACGGGTATCTCAGGCAGGGAAATGGAAATCTTCCAGAAGAGCACCCAGGGCCAGGACCATCCTGGCTGGCCTGCAGGCACCAAGTCAGCTGGCATGCTGTCACTCGTGTGGCTCCATGGCCCTTCCTCTAGGCTTTCAAGTCCTTGTATATATTCAGGTGTTTTACCTGGGAAGGGTGGGAACAGTTCAGCAGCAAGTGGCCTGGGGCTCAGCTCACGTTTACTCACAGATGCCTCGGCACGGTGCCCCAGCTTTGCAATGAGGACGCTTGTTGTGTGGGGGCTGCTGGCTGAATGGGAGACGATTCCCCACCACTGACCAACTTCAGAATTGTTTACAACTGGAGCAAGTGCCCTGATACGGTTTTCCTCTGAGTAACTGGTGGGTTCTGTTTTTTTTTTCTCTTTTTCGTTTTTGGTTCAAGGTAGATTTTATTCCTCTTTTTTGTATTTACAGATATAAGCATGGAAATAATTTATTCATATAAATACATGTATGTGAAGGGAATAATTGTTTTTTCTGTTTTATTTTTTAAATTTTATTTCTTTTTAATTTTGAATTTTATTTTATATTTTTATACAGCAGGTTCTCATTGGTTATCTATTTTATACATATAAATGTTTACATGCCAATCCCAATCTCTCAACTCCTCCCACCACCACCCCTCCAAGAGCTTTCCCCCCTTGTTGTCCATACGATTGTTGTCTACATCTGTTGCTCTATTTATGCCTTGCAAAACGGTTAATCTGTACAGTTTTTCTAGGTTCCACATATATGCATGAATATACAAGATTTGTTTTTCTCTTTCTGACTTACTTCACTCTGTAGGACAGTCTCTAGATCCATCGACGTCTCTACAAATGACCCAATTTCATTCCTTTCATGGCTTAGTAATATTCCATTTTATATATGTACCACAGCTTTATGCATTCGTCTGTCTGTGGGCATTTAGGTTGCTTCCATTACCTCGATATTGTAAATAGTGATGCAATGAACATTGCGGTGAATGTCTCTTTTTGATTTATGGTTTTGTCTGAGTATATGTCCAGTCCTGGGATTGCTGTATCATATGGTAATTCTATTATTAGTTTCTTAAGAAACTCCATATTGTTCTCCATAGTGACTGTATCAATTTATATTCCCAACAATAGTGGAAGAGTGTTCCTTTTCTCCACACCCTTTCCAGCATTTGTTGTTTGTAGATTTTCAGATGATGCCCATTCTAACAGGTGTGAGGTGATACCTCATTGTTGAGTCCATTTCGTTGAGCAACGGGTAGGTCTTGTCTATTACATATTTGGCTTATGGAACGGTATCTGTGCTAATTTCAAACTCTGGTTTTATGCAGCACCCCAACTCACCTTTCCCCTTAAGCAAGCATAAGTTGGTTTTCTAAACTTGAGACCCTGTTCTGTTTTGTAATTCAGTTCATGTGTAGCCAAGTTTACATTCCGTGCATTAGTGATACCTTATGATGTTTCTTTTTCTGTGTGACTTATTTCACTTAGAATCATCATGCCTCAATCCACTCATTATGCTGGTACAGGCCTGGTGACACAGATTTCATTGCTGAGTGGTATTCTGTTGTACATAAGTACCGCAACTTCTTTATCAATTATTTGTTCTCTGGGATATTTAACTTGTACTGTAGAAGAGGCTCCTGTAAACAGAGCCGTTGTAAATTTTGGGGTGGCTGTGTCTTTTTGATTTTAATTTCCCTAAGCTATAGGACCATAAGTGGAAATGCCCTAGATTCTGTTGCTTTGTTTTTCAGATGTATCAGGAAACACCATACACTTCTCCAGAGTGGCTGTTGGCAATGTACATCCCGCCCATAAGCATAACAAGGCTCCTTTTTCCCCATGGCCTGTCTTGCCTTTCTGGATTTTACACTTTTCTCAGTGGCCCTTTAGACCGGGGGGAAGTGACACTTCATAGTAGTTCGGATTTCCATTGCAAGCTTGCTTGGTTTGCCAAAAAGGGCGTATGTGTTTTTTCCTGAATATATTCAGGAACAAACTCATACGCCCTTTGTTGCCATGTGCATCATTGTCGATGTTCTGCCTCTTTTCCTATGCTTTAAATGCAAATCCAGTCTACCTCCTGAAATCGGTTTCCTGCAATTCTGCCCCGCTTTCAAGTCCTCTTCACAGCCTTACTTCAATATATTTTTGGACGTTATCTGTCATTTATAACTCTGCAGGTTTGTGAATTACAGGGCCCCTGAGCTCCTTTCTTCAACTCGCTTTCTTGTGAGCTGGCCGCAAACCCGCAAGACTGCTTCAGGCCCTAATCTGCTTCTGGCAGGGCACGCTGAGCCTTTGGTTAATTCCTCTTCCTGGTGGGAAATGAGTGTTAAATATGCCCGTCCAGACACCTACCTCACTCTCAACCCCTTGGTGATGTGGGTCCTCTGGTTTGTGGCCACTTTTGCTGGGTTCCTCACCTTTCAATGATGTGGCCCCACTAGTGTGAGGACACTCCTGCTTGGTTCTCATCCACGTGGTTATGTGGACCCCCTGGTGAGAGTCTGTTCCTGGCTTTGTTCCTCACCCACCTGTGAGGGAGACCCTCTGCTGATAGGTCACTCCTGCATGGCTGGCACACATTGCCTTGGTGAAGTCAGCCGTGTGGTGGCAGTTGGAGCGTGCTGGGAATCTCTTCCCCCGGTGATGAGGGCCCTCTTGCGTCAGGCCCTAACTGCTGGGCTCACCAACTTTTCTTAGGGAGCCCAGTGATGCTTTGGCACTCCTCTTAGGATCCCATCTCCATGGGGATGTGGGCCTTCTGCTCTGAGGTCCCAACGGCTGGGTTGTTCACATTTTCATGATGTGGGCTCTCTGGTGTTAGTTCACAGAAGCCTGGATCCCATAGCCTCTGTGCTCTTGGCTGCCTGCTGGGAGGTTCCAACTGCTGGATTCCTCACTTTTTTAATTTTTTGGGCCCTCTGTTGTGAGGATCCTCCTGCCTGCCTCACTCCCAGCCCCTTCGTGATGTGTGTCGTCTGGTTTGAGGCCACATGTGCTGGGTTCCTCACCTTTCGATGATGTGGGACCAATGGTCTTAGGAGACTCCTGCCTGGTTCACATCCCCTTGGTGATGTGGGCCCTCTGTTGAGAGTCTGATCCCGGCTGGGTTCCTCACCCATCTGTGAGGTAGGCCGTCTGATGTGAGGTCACTCTTGCCTGGCTTGCTCACCTCGCCTTGTGGACATGAGCCCTCTGGTGGCACTTGGAGCCTGCTGGGAGCCTCCTCTCCTCGGTGATGAGGGCCCTCTGGCATCAGGCCCTAACTGCTGGGCTCCCTACATTTTGTGATGTGCGCCCAGTGGTGCGAGGACACTCCAGCCAGGTTCACATCCCCATTGGGGTGTGGGCCTTCTGCTCTGAGGTCCCAAAGCCTGGGTTGCTCACAGTTTCATGATGTGGGCTCTCTGCTGTTAGTTCACTCCTGCCTGCATCCCTTAGCTTCTGTGCTCTGGGCCGCCTGCTGGGAGGTTCCAACTGCTGGATTCCTCACCTTTCTTATTCTTTGGGCCCTCTGTTTTTAGGCTACTCCTGCCTGCCTCACTCCCATTCCCTTTGTGATATGTGTCCTCTGATTTGAGGCCACATGTGCTGGGTTCCACACCTTTCGATGATGTGATCCCACTGGAGGGAAGACAGTCCTGTCTGGTTCCCATCCCCTTGCTGATGTGGGCCCTCAGGTGAGAGTCTGATCCTGGCTGGGTTCCTCACCCTTCTGTGAGGTGGGCCCTCTGCTGTGAGGTCAATCATGCCTGTCTGGCACACGTCACCTTGGCGACGTGGGCCCTCTGGTGGCAGTTGGAGTGTGCTGGGATCCTCCTCCCCTCGGTGATGAGGGCCCTCTTGCCTTAGGCCATAACTGCTGGGCTCCCCACATTTTCTGATGTGCGCCAAGTGAGTGAGGAGACTCTTGCCAGGTTCCCATCCCCATGGCGATATGGGCCTTCTGCTCTGAGGTCAAAACGGCTGGCTTGCTCACAGTACCATGATGTGGGCCCTCTGCTGTGAGTTCACTCCGGCAAGGATCCCTTATCATCGGTGCTCTGAGCCGCCTGCTGGGAGGTTCCAACTGCTGGATTCCTCAACTTTTTTATTCTATGTGCCCTCTGTTGTGAGGCTCCTCCTGCCTGCCTCACTGCCAGCCCCTTGGTGATGACTGTCCTATGGCTTGAGGCCACATGTGCTGCGTTCCTCACCTTTCAATGATGTGACCCCACTCGTGTGAGGACACTCCTGCCTGGTTCCCATCCCCTTGGTGAGGTGGGCCCTCTGGCGAGAGTCTAATCCTGGCTGGGTTCCTCAACGTTCTGTGAGGTAGGCCCTCTGCTGTGAGGTCACTCCTGCCTGGCTGGCACACGTCACCTTGGAGACGTGAGCCCTCTGGTGGCAGTTGGAGCGTGCAGGGCGCCTCCTCCTCTCGGTGATGACGGCCCTCTGGCGTCAGGCCCTAAATGGTGGGCTCCCCACATTTTCTGATGTGCGCCCAGTGGTGCGAGGACACTCCAGCCAGGTTCCCATTCCCATGGGGATGTGGTCCTTCTGCGCTGAGGTCTCAACTCCTGGGTTGCTCACAGTTTTGTGATGTGGGCCCTCTGCTGTGAGTTCACTGTGGCCTGGATCCCATAGCCTCGGTGTTCTGGGCCGCCTGCTGGAAGGTCTAAATGCTGGAATCCTCACGTTTTTTATATTATGTGCCCTGTGTTGTGAGGCTACTCCTGTCTGCCTCACTCCAAGGCCCTTGGTGATGTGGGTCCTCTGGTTTTAGGACACATGTGCTGGGTTCCTCACCTTAAGATGATGAGGCCCCACTGGTGTGAGGATAATCCTGACTGGGTCCCATCCCCTTTGTGATGTGGGCCCTCTGGTGAGAGTCTGATCCTGGCTGGGTTCCTCACCCATCTGTGAGGTGGGCCCTCTACTATCAGGTAACTCTTGCCTGGGTTGCTCACCTCGCCTTGTTGACATGAGCCCTCTGGTGGCAATTGGACCCTGCTGGGAGCCTCCTCAGCTCTGTGATGAGGGCCCTCTGATGTCAGGCCCTAACTGCTGGGCTCCCCAACTTTTCTTAGTGAGCCCAGTGTTGCTCAAGCACTCCTCTTAGGTTCCCATCCCCATGCGGATGTGGGCCTTCTGCTCTGAGGTTCCAACGGCTGGGTTGATCACAATTTCATGATGTGGGCTCTCTGGTGTTAGTTCACTGTGGCCTGGATCCCATAGCCTCTGTGGTCTTGGCTGCCTGCTGGGAGGTTCCAACTGTTCGATTCCTCAACTTTTGTATTCTATGGGTCCTGTGTTGTGATGCTCCTCCTGCCTGCCTCACTCGCAACCCCTTCGTGATGTGGGTCTTCTGGTTTGAGGCCACATGTGCTGGGTTAGGCAACTTTCAATGATGTGGCCCCACTGGTGTGAGGACACTCCTGCCTGGTTCCCATCCCCTTGGTGATGTGGGCCTTCTGGTGACAGTCTTATCCTGGCTGGGTTCCTCACTCTTCTGTGAGGTAGGCCCTCTGCTGTGAGGTCAATCCTGCCTGACTTGCACACATCACCTTGGCGACGTGGGCCCTCTGTTGGCACATGGAACCTGCTGGGAGCCTCCTGCCCTCGGTGATGATGGCCCTCTAGCATCAGGCTCTAACTGCTGGGCTCCCCACGTTTTCTGATGTGAGCCCAGTGATGCCAGGACACTCCTGTCAGGTTCCCATCCCCATGGGGATGTGGGCTTTCTGCTCTGAGGTCCCAATGCCTGGGTTGCTCACAGTTTCATGATGTGGGCTCTCTGGTGTTAGTTAACTCCTGCCTGCATCCCATAGCTTCTGTGCTCTCGGCCGCCTGCTGGGAGGTTCCAAATGCTGGATTCCTCACTTTTTTTATTCTTTGGGCCCTCTGTTTTTAGGCTACTCCTACCTGCCTCACTCCCATCCCCTTTGTGATGTATGTCCTCTGATATGAGGCCACATGTGCTGGGTTCCTCACCTTTCGATGATGTGGCCCCACTGGTGGGAGGACAGTCCTGACTGGTTCCCATCCCCTTGGTGTTGTGGGCCCTCTGGTGAGAGTCTCATCCTGCCTCGGTTCCTCACCCTTCTGTGAGATAGGCCCTCTGCTGTGAGGTCACTACTGCCTGGCTGGTGCATGCCACCTTGTAGACGTGGGCCCTCTGTTGGCAGTTGGAACCTGCTGGGAGTCTCCTCCCCTCAGTTATGAGGGCCCCCTGGCATCAGGCCCTAACTGCTGGGCTCCTAACATTTTCTGATATGTGCTAAGTGGTGTGAAGCCACTCCTGCCAGGTTCCCATCCCAATGGGGATGTGGGCCTTCTGTTCTGAGGTCCCAACAGCTGGGCTGCTCACAGGTTCATGATGTGGGCCCTCTGCTGTGAGTTCACTGCGGCCTGGATCCCATAGCCTCGGTGCTCTGGGCCACTTGCTGGGAGGTTCCAACTGCTGGATTCCTCAACTTTTATATTCTATGGACCCTGTGTTGTGAGGCCAGTCCTGCCAGCCTCATTCCAAACCCCTTGGTGATGTGGTTCCTCTGGTTTGAGGACACATGTGCTGGGATCCTCACCTTTCGATGATGTTGTCCCACTGGTGTGGGGACACTCCTGCCTGGTTCCCATCCCCTTGGTGATGTGGGCCCTCTGGTGAGAGTCTGATCCTGGCTGTGTTCCTCACCCTTCTGTGAGGTGGGCCCTCTGCTGTGAGGTCACTCCTGCCAGGCTGGCACACATCGCCTTGGCGACGTTGGCCCTCTGGTGGCAGCTGGAGCCTGCTGGGAGCCTCCTCCTCTCGGTGATGAGTGTCCTCTAGCGTCAGGCCCTAACTTCTGAGCACCCCACGTTTTCTGATGTGAGCCCAGTGATGCCAGGACACTCCTGTCATGTTCCCATCACCATGGGGATGTGGGCCTTCTGCTCTGAGGTCCCAATGTCTGGGTTGCTCACAGTTTCATGATGTGGGCTGTCTGGTGTTAGTTCACTCTGGCCTGGTTCCTCTAGCCTCTGTGCTCTGGGCCGCCTGCTGGGAGGTTCCAACTGCTGGATTCCTCACCTTTCTTATTTTTGGGCCCTCTGTTATGAGGCTCCTCCTGCCTGCCTCACTCCCAGCCCCTTGGTGATGGGTGTCCTATGGTTTGAAGCCACATGTTCTGGGTTCCTCACCTTTAGATGATGTGGCCCTACTCATGTGAGGACACTCCTGCCTGGTTCCAATCCATTTGGTGATGTGGGCCCTCTGGTGCGAGTCTGATCCTGACTGGGTTCGTCACACTTCTCTGAGGTGGGCCCTCTGCTGTGAGGTCATTCGTGCCTGGTTGGCACACATCGCCTTGGCGACGTCAGCCCTCTGGTGGCAGTTGGAGCCTGCTGGGAGCCTCCTTCCCTTGGTGATGAGGGTCCTCTGGCACCAGGCCCTAACTGCTGGTCGCCCAAAATTTTCTGATACGTTCTCAGTGGTGCGAGGACACTCCTACCAGAATTCCATCCCCATGGGGATGTGGGCCTCCTGCTCTGAGGTCCCAATGGCTGGGTTGCTCAGTTTCATGACATGGGCCCTCTTCTGTGAGTTCACTGTGGCCTGGATCCCATAGTCTCGGTGCTCTGGGCCGCCTGCTGGGAGGTTCCAACTGCTGGATTCCTCACTTTTTTATTCTATGTGCCCAGTGTTGTGAGGCTACTCCTGCCTGCCTCACTCCGAGGTCCTTGGTGATGTGGGTCCTCTGGTTTGAGGACACATGTGCTGAGTACCTCAGCTTTCGATGATGTGGCCCCACTGATGTGAAGACACTCCTGCCTGGTTCCCATCCCCTTGGTGATGTGGGCCCTCTGGTGAGAGTCTGATGTTGGCTGGGTTTCTCACCCTTCTGTGAGGTGGGACCTCTGCTGTGAGGTAACTCCTGCCTGGCATGCTAACGTTGCCTTGGCAATGTGAGCCCTCAG
The DNA here is from genome assembly GCF_964270905.1 of Leucopleurus acutus. Taxonomy (NCBI): domain Eukaryota; kingdom Metazoa; phylum Chordata; class Mammalia; order Artiodactyla; family Delphinidae; genus Leucopleurus; species Leucopleurus acutus. The sequence continues at coordinate 118,498 of NW_028139150.1, forward strand.
GTGGCAGTTGGAGCCTGCTGGGAATCTCCTCCCCTCAGTTATGAGAGCTCTGGATAAAACACATATGCTCTTTTTTGCCAAGTGCATTATTTTCCAAGTTCTGTCTCTTTTCCTATGCTTTAAGAGCTACTCCCGTGTATGTTCTGAAATCAATTTCCAGCAATTCTGCCCCGCATTCAAGTCCTCTTCGCAGCCTTACTTCAGCATAATTTTGGATGATAGCTGTCATTTATAACTCCGCAGGTTTCTGAATTACAGTGCCCCTGAGCTCCTTTCTTCAACTCGCTTTCTTGTGAGCTGGCCGCAACACCGCAGGATCTCCTCAGGCCCTAATTTAGTTCCAGCATGGCACGCGGAGCCTTTGGTTCATTTATCTTCCTGGTGGGAAATGAGAGTTAAATTTGCCGTCCAGACACCGACAGATAGTCTCCCAATGCTTCTCCTTATTCCTGTTCATCTTCCGAAGAAATTGCAAACTGGGCCAAACAGGAGGTTAAAGGCACTGACTCTCCAAGTGGGGAGAGTGTTAGTAAAGCGTCTGGAATGTTGCACCCGAGTACCAGGGGACGAAAACTGAGACACATTTGAACACGTTTCCCGATCACACGGTGGATCATACTCTGGGTTCCACATGCATGTTTTAGCTGAAGGAAGAATCTCTTAAACGTGGAGAGTTGAGACCCATGGAATGGGTATCATGCAATATGACTTCAAAGGGTCTGCATTTGCTCACCGAACCTCACCAATCCTATCACTGCTGTGTTTATGCCGCTGTACACACGCTTGATTCTCTTTCGGAGACATATAAATCCATAGGTTTTAAGATTCTTACTAGTCAGGTATATTGTTAGGCGTTTAATATGGGGTGTTGAGTCCACTTCGTTGAGCAAGGAGTAGCTTTTGTCTATTACATATTTGGCTTATGGAACGGTATCTGTGCTAATTTCAATCTCTGGTTTTATGCAGCACCCCAACTCACCATTCCCGTTAAGGAAGCAAAAGTTGGTTTTCTTAATTGGAGACACTGTTCTGTTTTGTAATCCAGTTCCTGTGTAGCCAAGTTTACATTCCGTGTATTAGTGATATCTTATGATGTTTCTTTTTCTGTGTGACTTATTTCACTTAGACTCATCATACCTGAATCCACTCATTATGCTGCTATGGGCCTGATGACATAGATTTCATTGCTTAGTGATATTGCATTGTACGTAAGTACGACAACTTCTTTATCCATTTTTCGCTTTGTGTGATATTGAACTGGTACCGTAAACGAGGTTCTTGTAAACAGAGCCGTCCCAAAATTTGGGGTGGCTGTGTCTTTTTGATTTTAATTTCCCTAAGCTATAGGACCATAAGTGGAAGTGCCCTAGGCTCTGTTGCTTTGTTTTTTGGATGTTTCAGGAAACACCATACACTTCTCCAGAGTGGCTGCTGGCAATTTACATCCCGCCCATCAGCATAACAAGGCTCCCAGTTCTCCATGGCCTGTCCTGCCTTTCTGGATTTTACACTTTTTTCAGATGGCCCTTTTGACCGGGGGGCAGTGAGACTTCATTGTAGTACAGATTTCCTTTGCAAGCTTGCTTGGTTGGCCAAAAAGGGCGTATGCGTTTTTTCCTGAATATATTCAGGATAAAACGCATACGCCCTTTTTGGCCAAGTGCATCATTGTGGACGTTCTGCCTCTTTCCCTATGCTTTACATGTAATTCCAGTCTACCTCCTGAAATCGGTTTCCTGCAATTCTGCCCCGCTTTCAACTCCTCTTGGGAGCCTTACTTCAATATATTTTTGGAAGATAGCTGTCATTTATAACTCTGCAGGTTTGTGAATTACAGTGTCCCTGAGCTCCTTTCTTCAACTCGCTTTCTTGTGAGCTGGCCGCAACACCGCAGGATTGCTTCAGGCCCTAGTTTGGTTCCGGCATGGCATGTTGAGCCTTTGGTTAATTCCTCTTCCTGGTGGTAAATGAGAGTTAAATTTGCCCGTCAAGACACCTCCACCTAGTCTCTCATTGGTTCTCCCTATTTCTGTTCATTTTCAACAGAAATTGCAAACTGGGCAAACAGGAGGTTAAAGGCACTGACTCTCCAAGTGGGGAGAGAGTTAGTAAAGCGTCTGGAATGTTGCACCCGAGTACCAGGGGACGAAAACTGAGACACATTTGAACACGATTCCCGATCACACGGTGGATCATACTCTGGGTTCCACATGCATGTTTTAGCTGAAGGAAGAATCCCTTAAACATGGAGAGTTGAGACCCATGGAATGGGTACCATGCATTATGACTTCAAAGGGTCTGCATTTGCTCACCGAACCTCACCAATCCTATCACTGCTGCGCTTATGCTGCTGTACACATGCATGATTCTCTTTCGGAGACATATAAATCCATAGGTTTTAAGATTCTTACTAGTCAGGTATATTGTTAGGCGTTTAATATGGGGTGTTGAGTCTACTTCGTTGAGCAAGGAGTAGCTCTTGTCTATTACATATTTGGCTTATGGAACGGTATCTGTGCTAATTTCAATCTCTGGTTTTATGCAGCACCCCAACTCACCTTTCCCCTTAAGCAAGCATAAGTTGGTTTTCTACATTTGACACCCTGTTCTGTTTTGTAATTCAGTTCCTGTGTAGCCAAGTTTACATTCCGTGTAGTAGTGATATCTTATGATGTTTCTTTTTCTGTGTGACTTATTTCACTTAGAATCATCATACCTGAATCCACTCATTATGCTGCTACGGGCCTGATGACATAGATTTCATTGCTGCGTGATATTGCATTGTACGTAAGTACCACAACTTCTTTATCCATTTTTCGCTTTCTGTGATATTGAACTTGTACCGTAAACGAGGTTCTTGTAAACAGAGCCGTCCCAAACTTTGGGGTGGCTGTGTCTTTTTGATTTTAATTTCCCTAAGCTATAGGACCATAAGTGGAAGTGCCCTAGGCTCTGTTGCTTTGTTTTTTAGATGTTTCAGGAAACACCATACACCTCTCCCGAGTGGCTGTTGGCAATTTACATCCCGCCCATCAGCATAACAAGGTTCCCAGTTCTCCATGGCCTGTCCTGCCTTTCTGGATTTTACACTTTTTTCAGATGGCCCTTTTGACCGGGGGAAAGTGAGACTTCATTGTAGTGCAGATTTCCTTTGCAAGCTTGCTTGGTTGGCCAAAAATGGCGTATGCGTTTTTTCCTGAATATATTCAGGAAAAAACGCATACGCCCTTTTTGGCCAAGTGCATCATTGTGGACGTTCTGCCTCTTTTCCTATGCTTTAAATGCAATTCCAGTCTACCTCCTGAAATCGGTTTCCTGCAATTCTGCCCCGCTTTCAAGTCCTCTTGGCAGCCTTACTTCAGTATATTTTTGGACGATAGCTGTCATTTATAACTCTGCAGGTTTGTGAATTACAGTGTCCCTGAGCTCCTTTCTTTAACTCGCTTTCTTGTGAGCTGGCCGCAACACCGCAGGATTGCTTCAGGCCCTAATCTGGTTCCGGCACGGCACGCTGAGCCTTTGGTTAATTCCTCTTCCTGGTGGGAAATGAGAGTTAAATTTGCCCGTCCAGACACCTCCACCTAGTCTCTCATTGGTTCTCCCTATTCCTGTTCATCTTCCTCAGAAATTGCAAATGGGCCAAACAGGAGGTTAAAGGCACTGACTCTCCAAGTCGGGAGAGTGTTAGTAAAGCGTCTGGAATGTTGCACCCGAGTACCAGGGGACGAGAACTGAGACATATTGGAACACGTCTCCCGATCACACGGTTGATCATACTCTTGGTTCCACGTGCATGTTTTACCTGAAGGCAGAATCCCTTAAACCTGGAGAGTTGAGACCCGTGGAATGGGTACCATGCAATATGACTTCAAAGGGTCTTCATTTGCTCACCGAACCTCTCCAATCCTATCACTGCTGCGTTTATGCCCCTGTACACACGCTTGATTTTCTTTCACAGACATAGCAATCCATAGGTTTTAAGATACTTACTAGTCAGGTACATTCTTAGGCGTTTAATATGGGGTGTTGAGTCCATTTCGTTGAGCAAGGAGTAGTTCTTGTCTATTCCATATTTGGCTTAAGGAACTTTATCTGTGCTCATTTCAATCTCTGGTTTGATGCAGCACCCCAGCTCACCTTTCCCCTTAAGCAAGCATAAGTTGGTTTTCTAAATTTCAGACCCTGTTCTGTTTTGTAATCCAGTTCCTGTGTAGCCAAGTTTACATTCCGTGTATTAGTGATATCTTATGATGTTTCTTTTTCTGTGTGACTTATTTCAGTTAGAATCATCATACCTGAATCCACTCATTATGCTGCTACGGGCCTGATGACATAGATTTCATTGCTGAGTGATATTGCATTGTACGTAAGTACCACAACTTCTTTATCCATTTTTCACTTTCTGCGATATTGAACTTGTACCGTAAACGAGGTTCTTGTAAACAGAGCTGTCCCAAACTTTGGGGTGGCTGTGTCTTTTTGATTTTAATTTCCCTAAGCTATAGGACCATAAGTGGAAGTGCCCTAGGCTCTGTTGCTTTGTTTTTTAGATGTTTTAGGAAACACCATACACCTCTCCCGAGTGGCTGTTGGCAATTTACATCCCGCCCATCAGCATAACAAGGTTCCCAGTTCTCCATGGCCTGTCCTGCCTTTCTGGATTTTACACTTTTTTCAGATGGCCCTTTTGACCGGGGGGAAGTGAGACTTCATTGTAGTGCAGATTTCCTTTGCAAGCTTGCTTGGTTGGCCAAAAAGTTCGTATGCGTTTTTTCCTGAATATATTCAGGAAAAAACGCATACGCCCTTTTCGGCCAAGTGTATCATTGTGGACGTTCTGCCTCTTTTCCTATGCTTTAAATGCAATTCCAGTCTACCTCCTGAAATCGGTTTCCTGCAATTCTGCCCCGCTTTCAAGTCCTCTTGGCAGCCTTACTTCAGTATATTTTTGGACGATAGCTGTCATTTATAACTCTGCAGGTTTGTGAATTACAGTGCCCCTGAGCTCCTTTCTTCAACTCGCTTTCTTGTGAGCTGGCCGCAACACCGCAGGATTGCTTCAGGCCCTAATCTGGTTCCGGCACGGCACGCTGAGCCTTTGGTTAATTCCTCTTCCTGGTGGGAAATGAGAGTTAAATTTGCCCGTCCAGACACCTCCAGCTAGTCTCTCATTGGTTCTCCCTATTCCTGTTCATCTTCCGCAGAAATTGCAAACTGGGCCAAACAGGAGGTTAAAGGCACTGACTCTCCAAGTCGGGAGAGTGTTAGTAAAGTGTGTGGAATGTTGCACCCGAGTACCAGGGGACGAGAACTGAGACATATTGGAACACGTCTCCCGATCACACGGTTGATCATACTCTGGGTTCCACGTGCATGTTTTACCTGAAGGCAGAATCCCTTAAACCTGGAGAGTTGAGACCCGTGGAATGGGTACCATGCAATATGACTTCAAAGGGTCTTCATTTGCTCACCGAACCTCTCCAATCCTATCACTGCTGCGTTTATGCCCCTGTACACACGCTTGATTTTCTTTCAGAGACATAGCAATCCATAGGTTTTAAGATACTTACTAGTCAGGTACATTCTTAGGCGTTTAATATGGGGTGTTGAGTCCATTTCGTTGAGCAAGGAGTAGTTCTTGTCTATTCCATATTTGGCTTAAGGAACTTTATCTGTGCTCATTTCAATCTCTGGTTTTATGCAGCACCCCAACTCACCTTTCCCCTTAAGCAAGCATAAGTTGGTTTTCTAAATTTGAGACCCTGTTCTGTTTTGTAATCCAGTTCCTGTGTAGCCAAGTTTACATTCCGTGTATTAGTGATATCTTATGATGTTTCTTTTTCTGTGTGACTTATTTCAGTTAGAATCATCATACCTGAATCCACTCATTATGCTGCTACGGGCCTGATGACATAGATTTCATTGCTGAGTGATATTGCATTGTACGTAAGTACCACAACTTCTTTATCCATTTTTCACTTTCTGCGCTATTGAACTTGTACCGTAAACGAGGTTCTTGTAAACAGAGCCGTCCCAAACTTTGGGGTGGCTGTGTCTTTTTGATTTTAATTTCCCTAAGCTATAGGACCATAAGTGGAAGTGCCCTAGGCTCTGTTGCTTTGTTTTTTAGATGTTTCAGGAAACACCATACACCTCTCCCGAGTGGCTGTTGGCAATTTACATCCCGCCCATCAGCATAACAAGGCTCCCAGTTCTCCATGGCCTGTCCTGCCTTTCTGGATTTTACACTTTTTTCGGATGGCCCTTTTGACTGTGGGGCAGTGAGACTTCATTGTAGTGCAGATTTCCTTTGCAAGCTTGCTTGGTTGGCCAAAAAGGGCGTATGCGTTTTTTCCTGAATATATTCAGGAAAAAACGCATACGCACTTTTTGGCCAAGTGCATCATTGTGGACGTTCTGCCTCTTTTCCTATGCTTTACGTGCAATTCCAGTCTACCTCCTGAAATCGGTTTCCTGCAATTCTGCCCGCTTTCAACTCCTCTTGGCAGCCTTACTTCAATATATTTTTGGAAGATAGCTGTCATTTATAACTCTGCAGGTTTGTGAATTACAGTGTCCCTGAGCTCCTTTCTTTAACTCGCTTTCTTGTGAGCTGGCCGCAACACCGCAGGATTGCTTCAGGCCCTAATCTGGTTCCGGCACGGCATGCTGAGCCTTTGGTTAATTCCTCTTCCTGGTGGGAAATGAGAGTTAAATTTGCCCGTCCAGACACCTCCACCTAGTGTCTCATTGGTTCTCCCTATTCCTGTTCATCTTCCTCAGAAATTGCAAATGGGCCAAACAGGAGGTTAAAGGCACTGACTCTCCAAGTCTGGAGAGTGTTAGTAAAGCGTCTGGAATGTTGCACCCGAGTACCAGGGGACAAGAACTGAGACATATTGGAACACGTCTCCCGATCACACGGTTGATCATACTCTGGGTTCCACGTGCATGTTTTACCTGAAGGCAGAATCCCTTAAACCTGGAGAGTTGAGACCCGTGGAATGGGTACCATGCAATATGACTTCAAAGGGTCTTCATTTGCTCACCGAACCTCTCCAATCCTATCACTGCTGCATTTATGCCCCTGTACACACCCTTGATTTTCTTTCAGAGACATAGCAATCCATAGGTTTTAAGATACTTACTAGTCAGGTACATTCTTAGGCGTTTAATATGGGGTGTTGAGTCCATTTCGTTGAGCAAGGAGTAGTTCTTGTCTATTCCATATTTGGCTTAAGGAACTTTATCTGTGCTCATTTCAATCTCTGGTTTGATGCAGCACCCCAACTCACCTTTCCCCTTAAGCAAGCATAAGTTGGTTTTCTAAATTTGAGACCCTGTTCTGTTTTGTAATCCAGTTCCTGTGTAGCCAAGTTTACATTCCGTGTATTAGTGATATCTTATGATGTTTCTTTTTCTGTGTGACTTATTTCAGTTAGAATCATCATACCTGAATCCACTCATTATGCTGCTACGGGCCTGATGACATAGATTTCATTGCTGAGTGATATTGCATTGTACGTAAGTACCACAACTTCTTTATCCATTTTTCACTTTCTGCGATATTGAACTTGTACCGTAAACGAGGTTCTTGTAAACAGAGCCGTCCCAAACTTTGGGGTGGCTGTGTCTTTTTGATTTTAATTTCCCTAAGCTATAGGACCATAAGTGGAAGTGCCCTAGGCTCTGTTGCTTTGTTTTTTAGATGTTTCAGGAAACACCATACACCTCTCCCGAGTGGCTGTTGGCAATTTACATCCCGCCCATCAGCATAACAAGGTTCCCAGTTCTCCATGGCCTGTCCTGCCTTTCTGGATTTTACACTTTATTCAGATGGCCCTTTTGACCGGGGGGAAGTGAGACTTCATTGTAGTGCAGATTTCCTTTGCAAGCTTGCTTGGTTGGCCAAAAAGGTCGTATGCGTTTTTTCCTGAATATATTCAGGAAAAAACGCATACGCCCTTTTCGGCCAAGTGCATCATTGTGGACGTTCTGCCTCTTTTCCTATGCTTTAAATGCAATTCCAGTCTACCTCCTGAAATCGGTTTCCTGCAATTCTGCCCCGCTTTCAAGTCCTCTTGGCAGCCTTACTTCAGTATATTTTTGGACGATAGCTGTCATTTATAACTCTGCAGGTTTGTGAATTACAGTGCCCCTGAGCTCCTTTCTTCAACTCGCTTTCTTGTGAGCTGGCCGCAACACCGCAGGATTGCTTCAGGCCCTAATCTGGTTCCGGCACGGCACGCTGAGCCTTTGGTTAATTCCTCTTCCTGGTGGGAAATGAGAGTTAAATTTGCCCGTCCAGACACCTCCAGCTAGTCTCTCATTGGTTCTCCCTATTCCTGTTCATCTTCCGCAGAAATTGCAAACTGGGCCAAACAGGAGGTTAAAGGCACTGACTCTCCAAGTCGGGAGAGTGTTAGTAAAGCGTCTGGAATGTTGCACCCGAGTACCAGGGGACGAGAACTGAGACATATTGGAACACGTCTCCCGATCACACGGTTGATCATACTCTGGGTTCCACGTGCATGTTTTACCTGAAGGCAGAATCCCTTAAACCTGGAGAGTTGAGACCCGTGGAATGGGTACCATGCAATATGACTTCAAAGGGTCTTCATTTGCTCACCGAACCTCTCCAATCCTATCACTGCTGCGTTTATGCCCCTGTACACACGCTTGATTTTCTTTCAGAGACATAGCAATCCATAGGTTTTAAGATACTTACTAGTCAGGTACATTCTTAGGCGTTTAATATGGGGTGTTGAGTCCATTTCGTTGAGCAAGGAGTAGTTCTTGTCTATTCCATATTTGGCTTAAGGAACTTTATCTGTGCTCATTTCAATCTCTTGTTTGATGCAGCACCCCAACTCACCTTTCCCCTTAAGCAAGCATAAGTTGGTTTTCTAAATTTGAGACCCTGTTCTGTTTTGTAATCCAGTTCCTGTGTAGCCAAGTTTACATTCCGTGTATTAGTGATATCTTATGATGTTTCTTTTTCTGTGTGACTTATTTCAGTTAGAATCATCATACCTGAATCCACTCATTATGCTGCTACGGGCCTGATGACATAGATTTCATTGCTGAGTGATATTGCATTGTACGTAAGTACCACAACTTCTTTATCCATTTTTCACTTTCTGCGCTATTGAACTTGTACCGTAAACGAGGTTCTTGTAAACAGAGCCGTCCCAAACTTTGGGGTGGCTGTGTCTTTTTGATTTTAATTTCCCTAAGCTATAGGACCATAAGTGGAAGTGCCCTAGGCTCTGTTGCTTTGTTTTTTAGATGTTTCAGGAAACACCATACACCTCTCCCGAGTGGCTGTTGGCAATTTACATCCCGCCCATCAGCATAACAAGGCTCCCAGTTCTCCATGGCCTGTCCTGCCTTTCTGGATTTTACACTTTTTTCAGATGGCCCTTTTGACCGGGGGGAAGTGAGACTTCATTGTAGTGCAGATTTCCTTTGCAAGCTTGCTTGGTTGGCCAAAAAGGGCGTATGCGTTTTTTCCTAGGAAAAAACGCATACGCCCTTTTTGGCCAAGTGCATCATTGTGGACGTTCTGCCTCTTTTCCTATGCTTTAAATGCAATTCCAGTCTACCTCCTGAAATCGGTTTCCTGCAATTCTGCCCCGCTTTCAAGTCCTCTTGGCAGCCTTACTTCAGTATATTTTTGGACGATAGCTGTCATTTATAACTCTGCAGGTTTGTGAATTACAGTGCCCCTGAGCTCCTTTCTTCAACTCGCTTTCTTGTGAGCTGGCCGCAACACCGCAGGATTGCTTCAGGCCCTAATCTGGTTCCGGCACGGCACGCTGAGCCTTTGGTTAATTCCTCTTCCTGGTGGGAAATGAGAGTTAAATTTGCCCGTCCAGACACCTCCAGCTAGTCTCTCATTGGTTCTCCCTATTCCTGTTCATCTTCCGCAGAAATTGCAAACTGGGCCAAACAGGAGGTTAAAGGCACTGACTCTCCAAGTCGGGAGAGTGTTAGTAAAGCGTCTGGAATGTTGCACCCGAGTACCAGGGGACGAGAACTGAGACATATTGGAACACGTCTCCCGATCACACGGTTGATCATACTCTGGGTTCCACGTGCATGTTTTACCTGAAGGCAGAATCCCTTAAACCTGGAGAGTTGAGACCCGTGGAATGGGTACCATGCAATATGACTTCAAAGGGTCTTCATTTGCTCACCGAACCTCTCCAATCCTATCACTGCTGCGTTTATGCCCCTGTACACACGCTTGATTTTCTTTCAGAGACATAGCAATCCATAGGTTTTAAGATACTTACTAGTCAGGTACATTCTTAGGCGTTTAATATGGGGTGTTGAGTCCATTTCGTTGAGCAAGGAGTAGTTCTTGTCTATTCCATATTTGGCTTAAGGAACTTTATCTGTGCTCATTTCAATCTCTTGTTTGATGCAGCACCCCAACTCACCTTTCCCCTTAAGCAAGCATAAGTTGGTTTTCTAAATTTGAGACCCTGTTCTGTTTTGTAATCCAGTTCCTGTGTAGCCAAGTTTACATTCCGTGTATTAGTGATATCTTATGATGTTTCTTTTTCTGTGTGACTTATTTCAGTTAGAATCATCATACCTGAATCCACTCATTATGCTGCTACGGGCCTGATGACATAGATTTCATTGCTGAGTGATATTGCATTGTACGTAAGTACCACAACTTCTTTATCCATTTTTCACTTTCTGCGCTATTGAACTTGTACCGTAAACGAGGTTCTTGTAAACAGAGCCGTCCCAAACTTTGGGGTGGCTGTGTCTTTTTGATTTTAATTTCCCTAAGCTATAGGACCATAAGTGGAAGTGCCCTAGGCTCTGTTGCTTTGTTTTTTAGATGTTTCAGGAAACACCATACACCTCTCCCGAGTGGCTGTTGGCAATTTACATCCCGCCCATCAGCATAACAAGGCTCCCAGTTCTCCATGGCCTGTCCTGCCTTTCTGGATTTTACACTTTTTTCAGATGGCCCTTTTGACCGGGGGGAAGTGAGACTTCATTGTAGTGCAGATTTCCTTTGCAAGCTTGCTTGGTTGGCCAAAAAGGGCGTATGCGTTTTTTCCTAGGAAAAAACGCATACGCCCTTTTTGGCCAAGTGCATCATTGTGGACGTTCTGCCTCTTTTCCTATGCTTTAAATGCAATTCCAGTCTACCTCCTGAAATCGGTTTCCTGCAATTCTGCCCCGCTTTCAAGTCCTCTTGGCAGCCTTACTTCAGTATATTTTTGGACGATAGCTGTCATTTATAACTCTGCAGGTTTGTGAATTACAGTGCCCCTGAGCTCCTTTCTTCAACTCGCTTTCTTGTGAGCTGGCCGCAACACCGCAGGATTGCTTCAGGCCCTAATCTGGTTCCGGCACGGCACGCTGAGCCTTTGGTTAATTCCTCTTCCTGGTGGGAAATGAGAGTTAAATTTGCCCGTCCAGACACCTCCAGCTAGTCTCTCATTGGTTCTCCCTATTCCTGTTCATCTTCCGCAGAAATTGCAAACTGGGCCAAACAGGAGGTTAAAGGCACTGACTCTCCACGTCGGGAGAGTGTTAGTAAAGCGTCTGGAATGTTGCACCCGAGTACCAGGGGACGAGAACTGAGACATATTGGAACACGTCTCCCGATCACACGGTTGATCATACTCTGGGTTCCACGTGCATGTTTTACCTGAAGGCAGAATCCCTTAAACCTGGAGAGTTGAGACCCGTGGAATGGGTACCATGCAATATGACTTCAAAGGGTCTTCATTTGCTCACCGAACCTCTCCAATCCTATCACTGCTGCGTTTATGCCCCTGTACACACGCTTGATTTTCTTTCAGAGACATAGCAATCCATAGGTTTTAAGATACTTACTAGTCAGGTACATTCTTAGGCGTTTAATATGGGGTGTTGAGTCCATTTCGTTGAGCAAGGAGTAGTTCTTGTCTATTCCATATTTGGCTTAAGGAACTTTATCTGTGCTCATTTCAATCTCTTGTTTGATGCAGCACCCCAACTCACCTTTCCCCTTAAGCAAGCATAAGTTGGTTTTCTAAATTTGAGACCCTGTTCTGTTTTGTAATCCAGTTCCTGTGTAGCCAAGTTTACATTCCGTGTATTAGTGATATCTTATGATGTTTCTTTTTCTGTGTGACTTATTTCAGTTAGAATCATCATACCTGAATCCACTCATTATGCTGCTACGGGCCTGATGACATAGATTTCATTGCTGAGTGATATTGCATTGTACGTAAGTACCACAACTTCTTTATCCATTTTTCACTTTCTGCGCTATTGAACTTGTACCGTAAACGAGGTTCTTGTAAACAGAGCCGTCCCAAACTTTGGGGTGGCTGTGTCTTTTTGATTTTAATTTCCCTAAGCTATAGGACCATAAGTGGAAGTGCCCTAGGCTCTGTTGCTTTGTTTTTTAGATGTTTCAGGAAACACCATACACCTCTCCCGAGTGGCTCTTGGCAATTTACATCCCGCCCATCAGCATAACAAGGCTCCCAGTTCTCCATGGCCTGTCCTGCCTTTCTGGATTTTACACTTTTTTCAGATGGCCCTTTTGACCGGGGGGAAGTGAGACTTCATTGTAGTGCAGATTTCCTTTGCAAGCTTGCTTGGTTGGCCAAAAAGGGCGTATGCGTTTTTTCCTGAATATATTCAGGAAAAAACGCATACGCCCTTTTTGGCCAAGTGCATCATTGTGGACGTTCTGCCTCTTTTCCTATGCTTTAAATGCAATTCCAGTCTACCTCCTGAAATCGGTTTCCTGCAATTCTGCCCCGCTTTCAAGTCCTCTTGGCAGCCTTACTTCAGTATATTTTTGGACGATAGCTGTCATTTATAACTCTGCAGGTTTGTGAATTACAGTGCCCCTGAGCTCCTTTCTTCAACTCGCTTTCTTGTGAGCTGGCCGCAACACCGCAGGATTGCTTCAGGCCCTAATCTGGTTCCGGCACGGCACGCTGAGCCTTTGGTTAATTCCTCTTCCTGGTGGGAAATGAGAGTTAAATTTGCCCGTCCAGACACCTCCAGCTAGTCTCTCATTGGTTCTCCCTATTCCTGTTCATCTTCCGCAGAAATTGCAAACTGGGCCAAACAGGAGGTTAAAGGCACTGACTCTCCAAGTCGGGAGAGTGTTAGTAAAGCGTGTGGAATGTTGCACCCGAGTACCAGGGGACGAGAACTGAGACATATTGGAACACGTCTCCCGATCACACGGTTGATCATACTCTGGGTTCCACGTGCATGTTTTACCTGAAGGCAGAATCCCTTAAACCTGGAGAGTTGAGACCCGTGGAATGGGTTCCATGCAATATGACTTCAAAGGGTCTTCATTTGCTCACCGAACCTCTCCAATCTTATCACTGCTGTGTTTATGCCCCTGTACACATGCTTGATTTTCTTTCAGACACATAGCAATCCATAGGTTTTAAGATACTTACTAGTCAGGTACATTCTTAGGCGTTTAATATGGGGTGTTGAGTCCATTTCGTTGAGCAAGGAGTAGTTCTTGTCTATTCCATATTTGGCTTAAGGAACTTTATCTGTGCTCATTTCAATCTCTGGTTTGATGCAGCACCCCAACTCACCTTTCCCCTTAAGCAAGCATAAGTTGGTTTTCTAAATTTGAGACCCTGTTCTGTTTTGTAATCCAGTTCCTGTGTAGCCAAGTTTACATTCCGTGTATTAGTGATATCTTATGATGTTTCTTTTTCTGTGTGACTTATTTCAGTTAGAATCATCATACCTGAATCCACTCATTATGCTGCTACGGGCCTGATGACATAGATTTCATTGCTGAGTGATATTGCATTGTACGTAAGTACCACAACTTCTTTATCCATTTTTCACTTTCTGCGATATTGAACTTGTTCCGTAAACGAGGTTCTTGTAAACAGAGCCGTCCCAAACTTTGGGGTGGCTGTGTCTTTTTGATTTTAATTTCCCTAAGCTATAGGACCATAAGTGGAAGTGCCCTAGGCTCTGTTGCTTTGTTTTTTAGATGTTTCAGGAAACACCATACACCTCTCCCGAGTGGCTGTTGGCAATTTACATCCCGCCCATCAGCATAACAAGGCTCCCAGTTCTCCATGGCCTGTCCTGCCTTTCTGGATTTTACACTTTTTTCAGATGGCCCTTTTGACCGGGGGGAAGTGAGACTTCATTGTAGTGCAGATTTCCTTTGCAAGCTTGCTTGGTTGGCCAAAAAGGGCGTATGCGTTTTTTCCTAGGAAAAAACGCATACGCCCTTTTTGGCCAAGTGCATCATTGTGGACGTTCTGCCTCTTTTCCTATGCTTTAAATGCAATTCCAGTCTACCTCCTGAAATCGGTTTCCTGCAATTCTGCCCCGCTTTCAAGTCCTCTTGGCAGCCTTACTTCAGTATATTTTTGGACGATAGCTGTCATTTATAACTCTGCAGGTTTGTGAATTACAGTGCCCCTGAGCTCCTTTCTTCAACTCGCTTTCTTGTGAGCTGGCCGCAACACCGCAGGATTGCTTCAGGCCCTAATCTGGTTCCGGCACGGCACGCTGAGCCTTTGGTTAATTCCTCTTCCTGGTGGGAAATGAGAGTTAAATTTGCCCGTCCAGACACCTCCAGCTAGTCTCTCATTGGTTCTCCCTATTCCTGTTCATCTTCCGCAGAAATTGCAAACTGGGCCAAACAGGAGGTTAAAGGCACTGACTCTCCAAGTCGGGAGAGTGTTAGTAAAGCGTCTGGAATGTTGCACCCGAGTACCAGGGGACGAGAACTGAGACATATTGGAACACGTCTCCCGATCACACGGTTGATCATACTCTGGGTTCCACGTGCATGTTTTACCTGAAGGCAGAATCCCTTAAACCTGGAGAGTTGAGACCCGTGGAATGGGTTCCATGCAATATGACTTCAAAGGGTCTTCATTTGCTCACCGAACCTCTCCAATCCTATCACTGCTGTGTTTATGCCCCTGTACACATGCTTGATTTTCTTTCAGACACATAGCAATCCATAGGTTTTAAGATACTTACTAGTCAGGTACATTCTTAGGCGTTTAATATGGGGTGTTGAGTCCATTTCGTTGAGCAAGGAGTAGTTCTTGTCTATTCCATATTTGGCTTAAGGAACTTTATCTGTGCTCATTTCAATCTCTGGTTTGATGCAGCACCCCAACTCACCTTTCCCCTTAAGCAAGCATAAGTTGGTTTTCTAAATTTGAGACCCTGTTCTGTTTTGTAATCCAGTTCCTGTGTAGCCAAGTTTACATTCCGTGTATTAGTGATATCTTATGATGTTTCTTTTTCTGTGTGACTTATTTCAGTTAGAATCATCATACCTGAATCCACTCATTATGCTGCTACGGGCCTGATGACATAGATTTCATTGCTGAGTGATATTGCATTGTACGTAAGTACCACAACTTCTTTATCCATTTTTCACTTTCTGCGATATTGAACTTGTTCCGTAAACGAGGTTCTTGTAAACAGAGCCGTCCCAAACTTTGGGGTGGCTGTGTCTTTTTGATTTTAATTTCCCTAAGCTATAGGACCATAAGTGGAAGTGCCCTAGGCTCTGTTGCTTTGTTTTTTAGATGTTTCAGGAAACACCATACACCTCTCCCGAGTGGCTCTTGGCAATTTACATCCCGCCCATCAGCATAACAAGGCTCCCAGTTCTCCATGGCCTGTCCTGCCTTTCTGGATTTTACACTTTTTTCAGATGGCCCTTTTGACCGGGGGGAAGTGAGACTTCATTGTAGTGCAGATTTCCTTTGCAAGCTTGCTTGGTTGGCCAAAAAGGGCGTATGCGTTTTTTCCTGAATATATTCAGGAAAAAACGCATACGCCCTTTTTGGCCAAGTGCATCATTGTGGACGTTCTGCCTCTTTTCCTATGCTTTAAATGCAACTCCAGTCTACCTCCTGAAATCGGTTTCCTGCAATTCTGCCCCGCTTTCAAGTCCTCTTGGCAGCCTTACTTCAGTATATTTTTGGACGATAGCTGTCATTTATAACTCTGCAGGTTTGTGAATTACAGTGCCCCTGAGCTCCTTTCTTCAACTCGCTTTCTTGTGAGCTGGCCGCAACACCGCAGGATTGCTTCAGGCCCTAATCTGGTTCCGGCACGGCACGCTGAGCCTTTGGTTAATTCCTCTTCCTGGTGGGAAATGAGAGTTAAATTTGCCCGTCCAGACACCTCCAGCTAGTCTCTCATTGGTTCTCCCTATTCCTGTTCATCTTCCGCAGAAATTGCAAACTGGGCCAAACAGGAGGTTAAAGGCACTGACTCTCCAAGTCGGGAGAGTGTTAGTAAAGCGTCTGGAATGTTGCACCCGAGTACCAGGGGACGAGAACTGAGACATATTGGAACACGTCTCCCGATCACACGGTTGATCATACTCTGGGTTCCACGTGCATGTTTTACCTGAAGGCAGAATCCCTTAAACCTGGAGAGTTGAGACCCGTGGAATGGGTTCCATGCAATATGACTTCAAAGGGTCTTCATTTGCTCACCGAACCTCTCCAATCCTATCACTGCTGTGTTTATGCCCCTGTACACATGCTTGATTTTCTTTCAGAGACATAGCAATCCATAGGTTTTAAGATACTTACTAGTCAGGTACATTCTTAGGCGTTTAATATGGGGTGTTGAGTCCATTTCGTTGAGCAAGGAGTAGTTCTTGTCTATTCCATATTTGGCTTAAGGAACTTTATCTGTGCTCATTTAAATCTCTGGTTTGATGCAGCACCCCAACTCACCTTTCCCCTTAAGCAAGCATAAGTTGGTTTTCTAAATTTGAGACCCTGTTCTGTTTTGTAATCCAGTTCCTGTGTAGCCAAGTTTACATTCCGTGTATTAGTGATATCTTATGATGTTTCTTTTTCTGTGTGACTTATTTCAGTTAGAATCATCATACCTGAATCCACTCATTATGCTGCTACGGGCCTGATGACATAGATTTCATTGCTGAGTGATATTGCATTGTACGTAAGTACCACAACTTCTTTATCCATTTTTCACTTTCTGCGATATTGAACTTGTTCCGTAAACGAGGTTCTTGTAAACAGAGCCGTCCCAAACTTTGGGGTGGCTGTGTCTTTTTGATTTTAATTTCCCTAAGCTATAGGACCATAAGTGGAAGTGCCCTAGGCTCTGTTGCTTTGTTTTTTAGATGTTTCAGGAAACACCATACACCTCTCCCGAGTGGCTGTTGGCAATTTACATCCCGTCCATCAGCATAACAAGGCTCCCAGTTCTCCATGGCCTGTCCTGCCTTTCTGGATTTTACACTTTTTTCAGATGGCCCTTTTGACCGGGGGGAAGTGAGACTTCATTGTAGTGCAGATTTCCTTTGCAAGCTTGCTTGGTTGGCCAAAAAGGGCGTATGCGTTTTTTCCTGAATATATTCAGGAAAAAACGCATACGCCCTTTTTGGCCAAGTGCATCATTGTGGACGTTCTGCCTCTTTTCCTATGCTTTAAATGCAATTCCAGTCTACCTCCTGAAATCGGTTTCCTGCAATTCTGCCCCGCTTTCAAGTCCTCTTGGCAGCCTTACTTCAGTATATTTTTGGACGATAGCTGTCATTTATAACTCTGCAGGTTTGTGAATTACAGTGCCCCTGAGCTCCTTTCTTCAACTCGCTTTCTTGTGAGCTGGCCGCAACACCGCAGGATTGCTTCAGGCCCTAATCTGGTTCCGGCACGGCACGCTGAGCCTTTGGTTAATTCCTCTTCCTGGTGGGAAATGAGAGTTAAATTTGCCCGTCCAGACACCTCCAGCTAGTCTCTCATTGGTTCTCCCTATTCCTGTTCATCTTCCGCAGAAATTGCAAACTGGGCCAAACAGGAGGTTAAAGGCACTGACTCTCCAAGTCGGGAGAGTGTTAGTAAAGCGTCTGGAATGTTGCACCCGAGTACCAGGGGACGAGAACTGAGACATATTGGAACACGTCTCCCGATCACACGGTTGATCATACTCTGGGTTCCACGTGCATGTTTTACCTGAAGGCAGAATCCCTTAAACCTGGAGAGTTGAGACCCGTGGAATGGGTACCATGCAATATGACTTCAAAGGGTCTTCATTTGCTCACCGAACCTCTCCAATCCTATCACTGCTGTGTTTATGCCCCTGTACACATGCTTGATTTTCTTTCAGAGACATAGCAATCCATAGGTTTTAAGATACTTACTAGTCAGGTACATTCTTAGGCGTTTAATATGGGGTGTTGAGTCCATTTCGTTGAGCAAGGAGTAGTTCTTGTCTATTCCATATTTGGCTTAAGGAACTTTATCTGTGCTCATTTCAATCTCTGGTTTGATGCAGCACCCCAACTCACCTTTCCCCTTAAGCAAGCATAAGTTGGTTTTCTAAATTTGAGACCCTGTTCTGTTTTGTAATCCAGTTCCTGTGTAGCCAAGTTTACATTCCGTGTATTAGTGATATCTTATGATGTTTCTTTTTCTGTGTGACTTATTTCAGTTAGAATCATCATACCTGAATCCACTCATTATGCTGCTACGGGCCTGATGACATAGATTTCATTGCTGAGTGATATTGCATTGTACGTAAGTACCACAACTTCTTTATCCATTTTTCACTTTCTGCGATATTGAACTTGTTCCATAAACGAGGTTCTTGTAAACAGAGCCGTCCCAAACTTTGGGGTGGCTGTGTCTTTTTGATTTTAATTTCCCTAAGCTATAGGACCATAAGTGGAAGTGCCCTAGGCTCTGTTGCTTTGTTTTTTAGATGTTTCAGGAAACACCATACACCTCTCCCGAGTGGCTGTTGGCAATTTACATCCCGTCCATCAGCATAACAAGGCTCCCAGTTCTCCATGGCCTGTCCTGCCTTTCTGGATTTTACACTTTTTTCAGATGGCCCTTTTGACCGGGGGGAAGTGAGACTTCATTGTAGTGCAGATTTCCTTTGCAAGCTTGCTTGGTTGGCCAAAAAGGGCGTATGCGTTTTTTCCTGAATATATTCAGGAAAAAACGCATACGCCCTTTTTGGCCAAGTGCATCATTGTGGACGTTCTGCCTCTTTTCCTATGCTTTAAATGCAATTCCAGTCTACCTCCTGAAATCGGTTTCCTGCAATTCTGCCCCGCTTTCAAGTCCTCTTGGCAGCCTTACTTCAGTATATTTTTGGACGATAGCTGTCATTTATAACTCTGCAGGTTTGTGAATTACAGTGCCCCTGAGCTCCTTTCTTCAACTCGCTTTCTTGTGAGCTGGCCGCAACACCGCAGGATTGCTTCAGGCCCTAATCTGGTTCCGGCACGGCACGCTGAGCCTTTGGTTAATTCCTCTTCCTGGTGGGAAATGAGAGTTAAATTTGCCCGTCCAGACACCTCCAGCTAGTCTCTCATTGGTTCTCCCTATTCCTGTTCATCTTCCGCAGAAATTGCAAACTGGGCCAAACAGGAGGTTAAAGGCACTGACTCTCCAAGTCGGGAGAGTGTTAGTAAAGCGTCTGGAATGTTGCACCCGAGTACCAGGGGACGAGAACTGAGACATATTGGAACACGTCTCCCGATCACACGGTTGATCATACTCTGGGTTCCACGTGCATGTTTTACCTGAAGGCAGAATCCCTTAAACCTGGAGAGTTGAGACCCGTGGAATGGGTTCCATGCAATATGACTTCAAAGGGTCTTCATTTGCTCACCGAACCTCTCCAATCCTATCACTGCTGTGTTTATGCCCCTGTACACATGCTTGATTTTCTTTCAGAGACATAGCAATCCATAGGTTTTAAGATACTTACTAGTCAGGTACATTCTTAGGCGTTTAATATGGGGTGTTGAGTCCATTTCGTTGAGCAAGGAGTAGTTCTTGTCTATTCCATATTTGGCTTAAGGAACTTTATCTGTGCTCATTTCAATCTCTGGTTTGATGCAGCACCCCAACTCACCTTTCCCCTTAAGCAAGCATAAGTTGGTTTTCTAAATTTGAGACCCTGTTCTGTTTTGTAATCCAGTTCCTGTGTAGCCAAGTTTACATTCCGTGTATTAGTGATATCTTATGATGTTTCTTTTTCTGTGTGACTTATTTCAGTTAGAATCATCATACCTGAATCCACTCATTATGCTGCTACGGGCCTGATGACATAGATTTCATTGCTGAGTGATATTGCATTGTACGTAAGTACCACAACTTCTTTATCCATTTTTCACTTTCTGCGATATTGAACTTGTTCCGTAAACGAGGTTCTTGTAAACAGAGCCGTCCCAAACTTTGGGGTGGCTGTGTCTTTTTGATTTTAATTTCCCTAAGCTATAGGACCATAAGTGGAAGTGCCCTAGGCTCTGTTGCTTTGTTTTTTAGATGTTTCAGGAAACACCATACACCTCTCCCGAGTGGCTGTTGGCAATTTACATCCCGCCCATCAGCATAACAAGGCTCCCAGTTCTCCATGGCCTGTCCTGCCTTTCTGGATTTTACACTTTTTTCAGATGGCCCTTTTGACCGGGGGGAAGTGAGACTTCATTGTAGTGCAGATTTCCTTTGCAAGCTTGCTTGGTTGGCCAAAAAGGGCGTATGCGTTTTTTCCTGAATATATTCAGGAAAAAACGCATACGCCCTTTTTGGCCAAGTGCATCATTGTGGACGTTCTGCCTCTTTTCCTATGGTTTAAATGCAATTCCAGTCTACCTCCTGAAATCGGTTTCCTGCAATTCTGCCCCGCTTTCAAGTCCTCTTGGCAGCCTTACTTCAGTATATTTTTGGACGATAGCTGTCATTTATAACTCTGCAGGTTTGTGAATTACAGTGCCCCTGAGCTCCTTTCTTCAACTCGCTTTCTTGTGAGCTGGCCGCAACACCGCAGGATTGCTTCAGGCCCTAATCTGGTTCCGGCACGGCACGCTGAGCCTTTGGTTAATTCCTCTTCCTGGTGGGAAATGAGAGTTAAATTTGCCCGTCTGGACACCTCCACCTAGTCTCTCATTGGTTCTCCCTATTCCTGTTCATCTTCCTCAGAAATTGCAAATGGGCCAAACAGGAGGTTAAAGGCACTGACTCTCCACGTCGGGAGAGTGTTAGTAAAGCGTCTGGAATGTTGCACCCGAGTACCAGGGGACGAGAACTGAGACATATTGGAACATGTCTCCCGACCACACGGTTGATCATACTCTGGGTTCCATGTGCATGTTTTACCTGAAGGCAGAATCCCTTAAACCTGGAGAGTTGAGTCCCGTGGAATGGGTACCATGCAATATGACTTCAAAGGGTCTTCATTTGCTCACCGAACCTCTCCAATCCTATCACTGCTGCGTTTATGCCCCTGTACACACGCTTGATTTTCTTTCAGACACATAGCAATCCATAGGTTTTAAGATACTTACTAGTCAGGTACATTCTTAGGCGTTTAATATGGGGTGTTGAGTCCATTTCGTTGAGCAAGGAGTAGTTCTTGTCTATTCCATATTTGGCTTAAGGAACTTTATCTGTGCTCATTTAAATCTCTGGTTTTATGCAGCACCCCAACTCACCTTTCCCCTTAAGCAAGCATAAGTTGGTTTTCTAAATTTGAGACCCTGTTCTGTTTTGTAATCCAGTTCCTGTGTAGCCAAGTTTACATTCCGTGTATTAGTGATATCTTACGATGTTTCTTTTTCTGTGTGACTTATTTCAGTTAGAATCATCATACCTGAATCCACTCATTATGCTGCTATGGGCCTGATGACATAGATTTCATTGCTGAGTGATATTGCATTGTACGTAAGTACCACAACTTCTTTATCCATTTTTCACTTTCTGCGATATTGAACTTGTACCGTAAAGGAGGTTCTTGTAAACAGAGCCGTCCCAAACTTTGGGGTGGCTGTGTCTTTTTGATTTTAATTTCCCTAAGCTATAGGACCATAAGTGGAAGTGCCCTAGGCTCTGTTGCTTTGTTTTTTAGATGTTTCAGGAAACACCATACACCTCTCCCTAGTGGCTCTTGGCAATTTACATCCCGCCCATCAGCATAACAAGGCTCCCAGTTCTCCATGGCCTGTCCTGCCTTTCTGGATTTTACACTTTTTTCAGATGGCCCTTTTGACCGGGGGGAAGTGAGACTTCATTGTAGTGCAGATTTCCTTTGCAAGCTTGCTTGGTTGGCCAAAAAGGGCGTATGCGTTTTTTCCTGAATATATTCAGGAAAAAACGCATACGCCCTTTTTGGCCAAGTGCATCATTGTGGACGTTCTGCCTCTTTTCCTATGCTTTAAATGCAATTCCAGTCTACCTCCTGAAATCGGTTTCCTGCAATTCTGCCCCGCTTTCAAGTCCTCTTGGCAGCCTTACTTCAGTATATTTTTGGACGATAGCTGTCATTTATAACTCTGCAGGTTTGTGAATTACAGTGCCCCTGAGCTCCTTTCTTCAACTCGCTTTCTTGTGAGCTGGCCGCAACACCGCAGGATTGCTTCAGGCCCTAATCTGGTTCCGGCACGGCACGCTGAGCCTTTGGTTAATTCCTCTTCCTGGTGGGAAATGAGAGTTAAATTTGCCCGTCTGGACACCTCCAGCTAGTCTCTCATTGGTTCTCCCTATTCCTGTTCATCTTCCTCAGAAATTGCAAATGGGCCAAACAGGAGGTTAAAGGCACTGACTCTCCACGTCGGGAGAGTGTTAGTAAAGCGTCTGGAATGTTGCACCCGAGTACCAGGGGACGAGAACTGAGACATATTGGAACATGTCTCCCGACCACACGGTTGATCATACTCTGGGTTCCATGTGCATGTTTTACCTGAAGGCAGAATCCCTTAAACCTGGAGAGTTGAGTCCCGTGGAATGGGTACCATGCAATATGACTTCAAAGGGTCTTCATTTGCTCACTGAACCTCTCCAATCCTATCACTGCTGCGTTTATGCCCCTGTACACACGCTTGATTTTCTTTCAGACACATAGCAATCCATAGGTTTTAAGATACTTACTAGTCAGGTACATTCTTAGGCGTTTAATATGGGGTGTTGAGTCCATTTCGTTGAGCAAGGAGTAGTTCTTGTCTATTCCATATTTGGCTTAAGGAACTTTATCTGTGCTCATTTCAATCTCTGGTTTTATGCAGCACCCCAACTCACCTTTCCCCTTAAGCAAGCATAAGTTGGTTTTCTAAATTTGAGACCCTGTTCTGTTTTGTAATCCAGTTCCTGTGTAGCCAAGTTTACATTCCGTGTATTAGTGATATCTTACGATGTTTCTTTTTCTGTGTGACTTATTTCAGTTAGAATCATCATACCTGAATCCACTCATTATGCTGCTATGGGCCTGATGACATAGATTTCATTGCTGAGTGATATTGCATTGTACGTAAGTACCACAACTTCTTTATCCATTTTTCACTTTCTGCGATATTGAACTTGTACCGTAAAGGAGGTTCTTGTAAACAGAGCCGTCCCAAACTTTGGGGTGGCTGTGTCTTTTTGATTTTAATTTCCCTAAGCTATAGGACCATAAGTGGAAGTGCCCTAGGCTCTGTTGCTTTGTTTTTTAGATGTTTCAGGAAACACCATACACCTCTCCCGAGTGGCTCTTGGCAATTTACATCCCGCCCATCAGCATAACAAGGCTCCCAGTTCTCCATGGCCTGTCCTGCCTTTCTGGATTTTACACTTTTTTCAGAAGGCCCTTTTGACCGGGGGGAAGTGAGACTTCATTGTAGTGCAGATTTCCTTTGCAAGCTTGCTTGGTTGGCCAAAAAGGGCGTATGCGTTTTTTCCTGAATATATTCAGGAAAAAACGCATACGCCCTTTTTGGCCAAGTGCATCATTGTGGACGTTCTGCCTCTTTTCCTATGCTTTAAATGCAATTCCAGTCTACCTCCTGAAATCGGTTTCCTGCAATTCTGCCCCGCTTTCAAGTCCTCTTGGCAGCCTTACTTCAGTATATTTTTGGACGATAGCTGTCATTTATAACTCTGCAGGTTTGTGAATTACAGTGCCCCTGAGCTCCTTTCTTCAACTCGCTTTCTTGTGAGCTGGCCGCAACACCGCAGGATTGCTTCAGGCCCTAATCTGGTTCCGGCACGGCACGCTGAGCCTTTGGTTAATTCCTCTTCCTGGTGGGAAATGAGAGTTAAATTTGCCCGTCCGGACACCTCCAGCTAGTCTCTCATTGGTTCTCCCTATTCCTGTTCATCTTCCGCAGAAATTGCAAACTGGGCCAAACAGGAGGTTAAAGGCACTGACTCTCCAAGTCGGGAGAGTGTTAGTAAAGCGTCTGGAATGTTGCACCCGAGTACCAGGGGACGAGAACTGAGACATATTGGAACACGTCTCCCGATCACACGGTTGATCATACTCTGGGTTCCACGTGCATGTTTTAGCTGAAGGAAGAATCCCTTAAACCTGGAGAGTTGAGACCCGTGGAATGGGTACCATGCAATATGACTTCAAAGGGTCTTCATTTGCTCACCGAACCTCTCCAATCCTATCACTGCTGCGTTTGTGCCCCTGTACACACGCTTGATTTTCTTTCAGAGACATAGCAATTCATAGGTTTTAAGATACTTACTAGTCAGGTACATTCTTAGGCGTTTAATATGGGGTGTTGAGTCCATTTCGTTGAGCAAGGAGTAGTTCTTGTCTATTCCATATTTGGCTTAAGGAACTTTATCTGTGTTCATTTAAATCTCTGGTTTTATGCAGCACCCCAACTCACCTTTCCCCTTAAGCAAGCATAAGTTGGTTTTCTGAACTTGAGACACTGTTCTGTTTTGTAAACCAGTTCCTGTGTAGCCAAGTTTACATTCCGTGTATTAGTGATATCTTATGATGTTTCTTTTTCTGTGTGACTTATTTCAGTTAGAATCATCATACCTGAATCCACTCATTATGCTGCTACGGGCCTGATGACATAGATTTCATTGCTGAGTGATATTGCATTGTACGTAAATACCACAACTTCTTTATCCATTTTTCACTTTCTGCGATATTGAACTTGTACCGTAAACGAGGTTCTTGTAAACAGAGCCGTCCCAAACTTTGGGGTGGCTGTGTCTTTTTGATTTTAATTTCCCTAAGCTATAGGACCATAAGTGGAAGTACACTAGGCTCTGTTGCTTTGTTTTTTAGATGTTTCAGGAAACACCATACACCTCTCCGGAGTGGCTCTTGGCAATTTACATCCCGCCCATCAGCATAACAAGGCTCCCAGTTCTCCATGGCCTGTCCTGCCTTTCTGGATTTTACACTTTTTTCAGATGACCCTTTTGACCGGGGGGAAGTGAGACTTCATTGTAGTGCAGATTTCCTTTGCAAGCTTGCTTGGTTGGCCAAAAAGGGCGTATGCGTTTTTTCCTGAATATATTCAGGAAAAAACGCATACGCCCTTTTTGGCCAAGTGCATCATTGTGGACGTTCTGCCTCTTTTCCTATGCTTTAAATGCAATTCCAGTCTACCTCCTGAAATCGGTTTCCTGCAATTCTGCCCCGCTTTCAAGTCCTCTTGGCAGCCTTACTTCAGTATATTTTTGGACGATAGCTGTCATTTATAACTCTGCAGGTTTGTGAATTACAGTGCCCCTGAGCTCCTTTCTTCAACTCGCTTTCTTGTGAGCTGGCCGCAACACCGCAGGATTGCTTCAGGCCCTAATCTGGTTCCGGCACGGCACGCTGAGCCTTTGGTTAATTCCTCTTCCTGGTGGGAAATGAGAGTTAAATTTGCCCGTCCAGACACCTCCAGCTAGTCTCTCATTGGTTCTCCCTATTCCTGTTCATCTTCCGCAGAAATTGCAAACTGGGCCAAACAGGAGGTTAAAGGCACTGACTCTCCAAGTCGGGAGAGTGTTAGTAAAGCGTCTGGAATGTTGCACCCGAGTACCAGGGGACGAGAACTGAGACATATTGGAACACGTCTCCTGATCACACGGTTGATCATACTCTGGGTTCCACGTGCATGTTTTAGCTGAAGGAAGAATCCCTTAAACCTGGAGAGTTGAGACCCGTGGAATGGGTACCATGCAATATGACTTCAAAGGGTCTTCATTTGCTCACCGAACCTCTCCAATCCTATCACTGCTGCGTTTGTGCCCCTGTACACACGCTTGATTTTCTTTCAGAGACATAGCAATTCATAGGTTTTAAGATACTTACTAGTCAGGTACATTCTTAGGCGTTTAATATGGGGTGTTGAGTCCATTTCGTTGAGCAAGGAGTAGTTCTTGTCTATTCCATATTTGGCTTAAGGAACTTTATCTGTGTTCATTTAAATCTCTGGTTTTATGCAGCACCCCAACTCACCTTTCCCCTTAAGCAAGCATAAGTTGGTTTTCTGAACTTGAGACACTGTTCTGTTTTGTAAACCAGTTCCTGTGTAGCCAAGTTTACATTCCGTGTATTAGTGATATCTTATGATGTTTCTTTTTCTGTGTGACTTATTTCAGTTAGAATCATCATACCTGAATCCACTCATTATGCTGCTACGGGCCTGATGACATAGATTTCATTGCTGAGTGATATTGCATTGTACGTAAATACCACAACTTCTTTATCCATTTTTCACTTTCTGCGATATTGAACTTGTACCGTAAACGAGGTTATTGTAAACAGAGCCGTCCCAAACTTTGGGGTGGCTGTGTCTTTTTGATTTTAATTTCCCTAAGCTATAGGACCATAAGTGGAAGTACACTAGGCTCTGTTGCTTTGTTTTTTAGATGTTTCAGGAAACACCATACACCTCTCCGGAGTGGCTCTTGGCAATTTACATCCCGCCCATCAGCATAACAAGGCTCCCAGTTCTCCATGGCCTGTCCTGCCTTTCTGGATTTTACACTTTTTTCAGATGACCCTTTTGACCGGGGGGAAGTGAGACTTCATTGTAGTGCAGATTTCCTTTGCAAGCTTGCTTGGTTGGCCAAAAAGGGCGTATGCGTTTTTTCCTGAATATATTCAGGAAAAAACGCATACGCCCTTTTTGGCCAAGTGCATCATTGTGGACGTTCTGCCTCTTTTCCTATGCTTTAAATGCAATTCCAGTCTACCTCCTGAAATCGGTTTCCTGCAATTCTGCCCCGCTTTCAAGTCCTCTTGGCAGCCTTACTTCAGTATATTTTTGGACGATAGCTGTCATTTATAACTCTGCAGGTTTGTGAATTACAGTGCCCCTGAGCTCCTTTCTTCAACTCGCTTTCTTGTGAGCTGGCCGCAACACCGCAGGATTGCTTCAGGCCCTAATCTGGTTCCGGCACGGCACGCTGAGCCTTTGGTTAATTCCTCTTCCTGGTGGGAAATGAGAGTTAAATTTGCCCGTCCGGACACCTCCAGCTAGTCTCTCATTGGTTCTCCCTATTCCTGTTCATCTTCCGCAGAAATTGCAAACTGGGCCAAACAGGAGGTTAAAGGCACTGACTCTCCAAGTCGGGAGAGTGTTAGTAAAGCGTCTGGAATGTTGCACCCGAGTACCAGGGGACGAGAACTGAGACATATTGGAACACGTCTCCTGATCACACGGTTGATCATACTCTGGGTTCCACGTGCATGTTTTACCTGAAGGCAGAATCCCTTAAACCTGGAGAGTTGAGACCCGTGGAATGGGTACCATGCAATATGACTTCAAAGGGTCTTCATTTGCTCACCGAACCTCTCCAATCCTATCACTGCTGTGTTTATGCCCCTGTACACATGCTTGATTTTCTTTCAGAGACATAGCAATCCATAGGTTTTAAGATACTTACTAGTCAGGTACATTCTTAGGCGTTTAATATGGGGTGTTGAGTCCATTTCGTTGAGCAAGGAGTAGTTCTTGTCTATTCCATATTTGGCTTAAGGAACTTTATCTGTGCTCATTTCAATCTCTGGTTTGATGCAGCACCCCAACTCACCTTTCCCCTTAAGCAAGCATAAGTTGGTTTTCTAAATTTGAGACCCTGTTCTGTTTTGTAATCCAGTTCCTGTGTAGCCAAGTTTACATTCCGTGTATTAGTGATATCTTATGATGTTTCTTTTTCTGTGTGACTTATTTCAGTTAGAATCATCATACCTGAATCCACTCATTATGCTGCTACGGGCCTGATGACATAGATTTCATTGCTGAGTGATATTGCATTGTACGTAAGTACCACAACTTCTTTATCCATTTTTCACTTTCTGCGATATTGAACTTGTTCCGTAAACGAGGTTCTTGTAAACAGAGCCGTCCCAAACTTTGGGGTGGCTGTGTCTTTTTGATTTTAATTTCCCTAAGCTATAGGACCATAAGTGGAAGTGCCCTAGGCTCTGTTGCTTTGTTTTTTAGATGTTTCAGGAAACACCATACACCTCTCCCGAGTGGCTGTTGGCAATTTACATCCCGTCCATCAGCATAACAAGGCTCCCAGTTCTCCATGGCCTGTCCTGCCTTTCTGGATTTTACACTTTTTTCAGATGGCCCTTTTGACCGGGGGGAAGTGAGACTTCATTGTAGTGCAGATTTCCTTTGCAAGCTTGCTTGGTTGGCCAAAAAGTGCGTATGCGTTTTTTCCTGAATATATTCAGGAAAAAACGCATACGCCCTTTTTGGCCAAGTGCATCATTGTGGACGTTCTGCCTCTTTTCCTATGCTTTAAATGCAATTCCAGTCTACCTCCTGAAATCGGTTTCCTGCAATTCTGCCCCGCTTTCAAGTCCTCTTGGCAGCCTTACTTCAGTATATTTTTGGACGATAGCTGTCATTTATAACTCTGCAGGTTTGTGAATTACAGTGCCCCTGAGCTCCTTTCTTCAACTCGCTTTCTTGTGAGCTGGCCGCAACACCGCAGGATTGCTTCAGGCCCTAATCTGGTTCCGGCACGGCACGCTGAGCCTTTGGTTAATTCCTCTTCCTGGTGGGAAATGAGAGTTAAATTTGCCCGTCCAGACACCTCCAGCTAGTCTCTCATTGGTTCTCCCTATTCCTGTTCATCTTCCTCAGAAATTGCAAATGGGCCAAACAGGAGGTTAAAGGCACTGACTCTCCACGTCGGGAGAGTGTTAGTAAAGCGTCTGGAATGTTGCACCCGAGTACCAGGGGACGAGAACTGAGACATATTGGAACATGTCTCCCGACCACACGGTTGATCATACTCTGGGTTCCATGTGCATGTTTTACCTGAAGGCAGAATCCCTTAAACCTGGAGAGTTGAGTCCCGTGGAATGGGTACCATGCAATATGACTTCAAAGGGTCTTCATTTGCTCACCGAACCTCTCCAATCCTATCACTGCTGCGTTTGTGCCCCTGTACACACGCTTGATTTTCTTTCAGAGACATAGCAATCCATAGGTTTTAAGATACTTACTAGTCAGGTACATTCTTAGGCGTTTAATATGGGGTGTTGAGTCCATTTCGTTGAGCAAGGAGTAGTTCTTGTCTATTCCATATTTGGCTTAAGGAACTTTATCTGTGCTCATTTCAATCTCTGGTTTTATGCAGCACCCCAACTCACCTTTCCCCTTAAGCAAGCATAAGTTGGTTTTCTAAATTTGAGACCCTGTTCTGTTTTGTAATCCAGTTCCTGTGTAGCCAAGTTTACATCCCGTGTATTAGTGATATCTTATGATGTTTCTTTTTCTGTGTGACTTATTTCAGTTAGAATCATCATACCTGAATCCACTCATTATGCTGCTACGGGCCTGATGACATAGATTTCATTGCTGAGTGATATTGCATTGTACGTAAGTACCACAACTTCTTTATCCATTTTTCACTTTCTGCGATATTGAACTTGTACCGTAAAGGAGGTTCTTGTAAACAGAGCCGTCCCAAACTTTGGGGTGGCTGTGTCTTTTTGATTTTAATTTCCCTAAGCTATAGGACCATAAGTGGAAGTGCCCTAGGCTCTGTTGCTTTGTTTTTTAGATGTTTCAGGAAACACCATACACCTCTCCGGAGTGGCTCTTGGCAATTTACATCCCGCCCATCAGCATAACAAGGCTCCCAGTTCTCCATGGCCTGTCCTGCCTTTCTGGATTTTACTTTTTTCAGATGGCCCTTTTGACCGGTGGGAAGTGAGACTTCATTGTAGTGCAGATTTCCTTTGCAAGCTTGCTTGGTTGGCCAAAAAGGGCGTATGCGTTTTTTCCTGATTCAGGAAAAAACGCATACGCCCTTTTTGGCCAAGTGCATCATTGTGGACGTTCTGCCTCTTTTCCTATGGTTTAAATGCAATTCCAGTCTACCTCCTGAAATCGGTTTCCTGCAATTCTGCCCCGCTTTCAAGTCCTCTTGGCAGCCTTACTTCAGTATATTTTTGGACGATAGCTGTCATTTATAACTCTGCAGGTTTGTGAATTACAGTGCCCCTGAGCTCCTTTCTTCAACTCGCTTTCTTGTGAGCTGGCCGCAACACCGCAGGATTGCTTCAGGCCCTAATCTGGTTCCGGCACGGCACGCTGAGCCTTTGGTTAATTCCTCTTCCTGGTGGGAAATGAGAGTTAAATTTGCCCGTCTGGACACCTCCACCTAGTCTCTCATTGGTTCTCCCTATTCCTGTTCATCTTCCTCAGAAATTGCAAATGGGCCAAACAGGAGGTTAAAGGCACTGACTCTCCACGTCGGGAGAGTGTTAGTAAAGCGTCTGGAATGTTGCACCCGAGTACCAGGGGACGAGAACTGAGACATATTGGAACATGTCTCCCGACCACACGGTTGATCATACTCTGGGTTCCATGTGCATGTTTTACCTGAAGGCAGAATCCCTTAAACCTGGAGAGTTGAGTCCCGTGGAATGGGTACCATGCAATATGACTTCAAAGGGTCTTCATTTGCTCACCGAACCTCTCCAATCCTATCACTGCTGCGTTTATGCCCCTGTACACACGCTTGATTTTCTTTCAGACACATAGCAATCCATAGGTTTTAAGATACTTACTAGTCAGGTACATTCTTAGGCGTTTAATATGGGGTGTTGAGTCCATTTCGTTGAGCAAGGAGTAGTTCTTGTCTATTCCATATTTGGCTTAAGGAACTTTATCTGTGCTCATTTAAATCTCTGGTTTTATGCAGCACCCCAACTCACCTTTCCCCTTAAGCAAGCATAAGTTGGTTTTCTAAATTTGAGACCCTGTTCTGTTTTGTAATCCAGTTCCTGTGTAGCCAAGTTTACATTCCGTGTATTAGTGATATCTTACGATGTTTCTTTTTCTGTGTGACTTATTTCAGTTAGAATCATCATACCTGAATCCACTCATTATGCTGCTATGGGCCTGATGACATAGATTTCATTGCTGAGTGATATTGCATTGTACGTAAGTACCACAACTTCTTTATCCATTTTTCACTTTCTGCGATATTGAACTTGTACCGTAAAGGAGGTTCTTGTAAACAGAGCCGTCCCAAACTTTGGGGTGGCTGTGTCTTTTTGATTTTAATTTCCCTAAGCTATAGGACCATAAGTGGAAGTGCCCTAGGCTCTGTTGCTTTGTTTTTTAGATGTTTCAGGAAACACCATACACCTCTCCCGAGTGGCTGTTGGCAATTTACATCCCGCCCATCAGCATAACAAGGCTCCCAGTTCTCCATGGCCTGTCCTGCCTTTCTGGATTTTACACTTTTTTCAGATGGCCCTTTTGACCGGGGGGAAGTGAGACTTCATTGTAGTGCAGATTTCCTTTGCAAGCTTGCTTGGTTGGCCAAAAAGGGCGTATGCGTTTTTTCCTGAATATATTCAGGAAAAAACGCATACGCCCTTTTTGGCCAAGTGCATCATTGTGGACGTTCTGCCTCTTTTCCTATGCTTTAAATGCAATTCCAGTCTACCTCCTGAAATCGGTTTCCTGCAATTCTGCCCCGCTTTCAAGTCCTCTTGGCAGCCTTACTTCAGTATATTTTTGGACGATAGCTGTCATTTATAACTCTGCAGGTTTGTGAATTACAGTGCCCCTGAGCTCCTTTCTTCAACTCGCTTTCTTGTGAGCTGGCCGCAACACCGCAGGATTGCTTCAGGCCCTAATCTGGTTCCGGCACGGCACGCTGAGCCTTTGGTTAATTCCTCTTCCTGGTGGGAAATGAGAGTTAAATTTGCCCGTCCGGACACCTCCAGCTAGTCTCTCATTGGTTCTCCCTATTCCTGTTCATCTTCCGCAGAAATTGCAAACTGGGCCAAACAGGAGGTTAAAGGCACTGACTCTCCAAGTCGGGAGAGTGTTAGTAAAGTGTGTGGAATGTTGCACCCGAGTACCAGGGGACGAGAACTGAGACATATTGGAACACGTCTCCCGATCACACGGTTGATCATACTCTGGGTTCCACGTGCATGTTTTACCTGAAGGCAGAATCCCTTAAACCTGGAGAGTTGAGACCCGTGGAATGGGTACCATGCAATATGACTTCAAAGGGTCTTCATTTGCTCACCGAACCTCTCCAATCCTATCACTGCTGTGTTTATGCCCCTGTACACACGCTTGATTTTCTTTCAGAGACATAGCAATCCATAGGTTTTAAGATACTTACTAGTCAGGTACATTCTTAGGCGTTTAATATGGGGTGTTGAGTCCATTTCGTTGAGCAAGGAGTAGTTCTTGTCTATTCCATATTTGGCTTAAGGAACTTTATCTGTGCTCATTTCAATCTCTGGTTTGATGCAGCACCCCAACTCACCTTTCCCCTTAAGCAAGCATAAGTTGGTTTTCTAAATTTGAGACCCTGTTCTGTTTTGTAATCCAGTTCCTGTGTAGCCAAGTTTACATTCCGTGTATTAGTGATATCTTATGATGTTTCTTTTTCTGTGTGACTTATTTCAGTTAGAATCATCATACCTGAATCCACTCATTATGCTGCTACGGGCCTGATGACATAGATTTCATTGCTGAGTGATATTGCATTGTACGTAAGTACCACAACTTCTTTATCCATTTTTCACTTTCTGCGATATTGAACTTGTTCCGTAAACGAGGTTCTTGTAAACAGAGCCGTCCCAAACTTTGGGGTGGCTGTGTCTTTTTGATTTTAATTTCCCTAAGCTATAGGACCATAAGTGGAAGTGCCCTAGGCTCTGTTGCTTTGTTTTTTAGATGTTTCAGGAAACACCATACACCTCTCCCGAGTGGCTGTTGGCAATTTACATCCCGTCCATCAGCATAACAAGGCTCCCAGTTCTCCATGGCCTGTCCTGCCTTTCTGGATTTTACACTTTTTTCAGATGGCCCTTTTGACCGGGGGGAAGTGAGACTTCATTGTAGTGCAGATTTCCTTTGCAAGCTTGCTTGGTTGGCCAAAAAGGGCGTATGCGTTTTTTCCTGAATATATTCAGGAAAAAACGCATACGCCCTTTTTGGCCAAGTGCATCATTGTGGACGTTCTGCCTCTTTTCCTATGCTTTAAATGCAATTCCAGTCTACCTCCTGAAATCGGTTTCCTGCAATTCTGCCCCGCTTTCAAGTCCTCTTGGCAGCCTTACTTCAGTATATTTTTGGACGATAGCTGTCATTTATAACTCTGCAGGTTTGTGAATTACAGTGCCCCTGAGCTCCTTTCTTCAACTCGCTTTCTTGTGAGCTGGCCGCAACACCGCAGGATTGCTTCAGGCCCTAATCTGGTTCCGGCACGGCACGCTGAGCCTTTGGTTAATTCCTCTTCCTGGTGGGAAATGAGAGTTAAATTTGCCCGTCCAGACACCTCCAGCTAGTCTCTCATTGGTTCTCCCTATTCCTGTTCATCTTCCTCAGAAATTGCAAATGGGCCAAACAGGAGGTTAAAGGCACTGACTCTCCACGTCGGGAGAGTGTTAGTAAAGCGTCTGGAATGTTGCACCCGAGTACCAGGGGACGAGAACTGAGACATATTGGAACATGTCTCCCGACCACACGGTTGATCATACTCTGGGTTCCATGTGCATGTTTTACCTGAAGGCAGAATCCCTTAAACCTGGAGAGTTGAGTCCCGTGGAATGGGTACCATGCAATATGACTTCAAAGGGTCTTCATTTGCTCACCGAACCTCTCCAATCCTATCACTGCTGCGTTTGTGCCCCTGTACACACGCTTGATTTTCTTTCAGAGACATAGCAATCCATAGGTTTTAAGATACTTACTAGTCAGGTACATTCTTAGGCGTTTAATATGGGGTGTTGAGTCCATTTCGTTGAGCAAGGAGTAGTTCTTGTCAATCCATATTTGGCTTAAGGAACTTTATCTGTGCTCATTTCAATCTCTGGTTTTATGCAGCACCCCAACTCACCTTTCCCCTTAAGCAAGCATAAGTTGGTTTTCTAAATTTGAGACCCTGTTCTGTTTTGTAATCCAGTTCCTGTGTAGCCAAGTTTACATCCCGTGTATTAGTGATATCTTATGATGTTTCTTTTTCTGTGTGACTTATTTCAGTTAGAATCATCATACCTGAATCCACTCATTATGCTGCTACGGGCCTGATGACATAGATTTCATTGCTGAGTGATATTGCATTGTACGTAAGTACCACAACTTCTTTATCCATTTTTCACTTTCTGCGATATTGAACTTGTACCGTAAAGGAGGTTCTTGTAAACAGAGCCGTCCCAAACTTTGGGGTGGCTGTGTCTTTTTGATTTTAATTTCCCTAAGCTATAGGACCATAAGTGGAAGTGCCCTAGGCTCTGTTGCTTTGTTTTTTAGATGTTTCAGGAAACACCATACACCTCTCCCGAGTGGCTGTTGGCAATTTACATCCCGCCCATCAGCATAACAAGGCTCCCAGTTCTCCATGGCCTGTCCTGCCTTTCTGGATTTTACTTTTTTCAGATGGCCCTTTTGACCGGTGGGAAGTGAGACTTCATTGTAGTGCAGATTTCCTTTGCAAGCTTGCTTGGTTGGCCAAAAAGGGCGTATGCGTTTTTTCCTGATTCAGGAAAAAACGCATACGCCCTTTTTGGCCAAGTGCATCATTGTGGACGTTCTGCCTCTTTTCCTATGCTTTAAATGCAATTCCAGTCTACCTCCTGAAATCGGTTTCCTGCAATTCTGCCCCGCTTTCAAGTCCTCTTGGCAGCCTTACTTCAGTATATTTTTGGACGATAGCTGTCATTTATAACTCTGCAGGTTTGTGAATTACAGTGCCCCTGAGCTCCTTTCTTCAACTCGCTTTCTTGTGAGCTGGCCGCAACACCGCAGGATTGCTTCAGGCCCTAATCTGGTTCCGGCACGGCACGCTGAGCCTTTGGTTAATTCCTCTTCCTGGTGGGAAATGAGAGTTAAATTTGCCCGTCTGGACACCTCCAGCTAGTCTCTCATTGGTTCTCCCTATTCCTGTTCATCTTCCTCAGAAATTGCAAATGGGCCAAACAGGAGGTTAAAGGCACTGACTCTCCACGTCGGGAGAGTGTTAGTAAAGCGTCTGGAATGTTGCACCCGAGTACCAGGGGACGAGAACTGAGACATATTGGAACATGTCTCCCGACCACACGGTTGATCATACTCTGGGTTCCATGTGCATGTTTTACCTGAAGGCAGAATCCCTTAAACCTGGAGAGTTGAGTCCCGTGGAATGGGTACCATGCAATATGACTTCAAAGGGTCTTCATTTGCTCACCGAACCTCTCCAATCCTATCACTGCTGCGTTTATGCCCCTGTACACACGCTTGATTTTCTTTCAGACACATAGCAATCCATAGGTTTTAAGATACTTACTAGTCAGGTACATTCTTAGGCGTTTAATATGGGGTGTTGAGTCCATTTCGTTGAGCAAGGAGTAGTTCTTGACTATTCCATATTTGGCTTAAGGAACTTTATCTGTGCTCATTTAAATCTCTGGTTTTATGCAGCACCCCAACTCACCTTTCCCCTTAAGCAAGCATAAGTTGGTTTTCTAAATTTGAGACCCTGTTCTGTTTTGTAATCCAGTTCCTGTGTAGCCAAGTTTACATTCCGTGTATTAGTGATATCTTACGATGTTTCTTTTTCTGTGTGACTTATTTCAGTTAGAATCATCATACCTGAATCCACTCATTATGCTGCTATGGGCCTGATGACATAGATTTCATTGCTGAGTGATATTGCATTGTACGTAAGTACCACAACTTCTTTATCCATTTTTCACTTTCTGCGATATTGAACTTGTACCGTAAAGGAGGTTCTTGTAAACAGAGCCGTCCCAAACTTTGGGGTGGCTGTGTCTTTTTGATTTTAATTTCCCTAAGCTATAGGACCATAAGTGGAAGTGCCCTAGGCTCTGTTGCTTTGTTTTTTAGATGTTTCAGGAAACACCATACACCTCTCCCGAGTGGCTGTTGGCAATTTACATCCCGCCCATCAGCATAACAAGGCTCCCAGTTCTCCATGGCCTGTCCTGCCTTTCTGGATTTTACACTTTTTTCAGATGGCCCTTTTGACCGGGGGGAAGTGAGACTTCATTGTAGTGCAGATTTCCTTTGCAAGCTTGCTTGGTTGGCCAAAAAGGGCGTATGCGTTTTTTCCTGAATATATTCAGGAAAAAACGCATACGCCCTTTTTGGCCAAGTGCATCATTGTGGACGTTCTGCCTCTTTTCCTATGCTTTAAATGCAATTCCAGTCTACCTCCTGAAATCGGTTTCCTGCAATTCTGCCCCGCTTTCAAGTCCTCTTGGCAGCCTTACTTCAGTATATTTTTGGACGATAGCTGTCATTTATAACTCTGCAGGTTTGTGAATTACAGTGCCCCTGAGCTCCTTTCTTCAACTCGCTTTCTTGTGAGCTGGCCGCAACACCGCAGGATTGCTTCAGGCCCTAATCTGGTTCCGGCACGGCACGCTGAGCCTTTGGTTAATTCCTCTTCCTGGTGGGAAATGAGAGTTAAATTTGCCCGTCTGGACACCTCCACCTAGTCTCTCATTGGTTCTCCCTATTCCTGTTCATCTTCCTCAGAAATTGCAAATGGGCCAAACAGGAGGTTAAAGGCACTGACTCTCCACGTCGGGAGAGTGTTAGTAAAGCGTCTGGAATGTTGCACCCGAGTACCAGGGGACGAGAACTGAGACATATTGGAACATGTCTCCCGACCACACGGTTGATCATACTCTGGGTTCCATGTGCATGTTTTACCTGAAGGCAGAATCCCTTAAACCTGGAGAGTTGAGTCCCGTGGAATGGGTACCATGCAATATGACTTCAAAGGGTCTTCATTTGCTCACCGAACCTCTCCAATCCTATCACTGCTGCGTTTATGCCCCTGTACACACGCTTGATTTTCTTTCAGACACATAGCAATCCATAGGTTTTAAGATACTTACTAGTCAGGTACATTCTTAGGCGTTTAATATGGGGTGTTGAGTCCATTTCGTTGAGCAAGGAGTAGTTCTTGTCTATTCCATATTTGGCTTAAGGAACTTTATCTGTGCTCATTTAAATCTCTGGTTTTATGCAGCACCCCAACTCACCTTTCCCCTTAAGCAAGCATAAGTTGGTTTTCTAAATTTGAGACCCTGTTCTGTTTTGTAATCCAGTTCCTGTGTAGCCAAGTTTACATTCCGTGTATTAGTGATATCTTACGATGTTTCTTTTTCTGTGTGACTTATTTCAGTTAGAATCATCATACCTGAATCCACTCATTATGCTGCTACGGGCCTGATGACATAGATTTCATTGCTGAGTGATATTGCATTGTACGTAAGTACCACAACTTCTTTATCCATTTTTCACTTTCTGCGATATTGAACTTGTACCGTAAAGGAGGTTCTTGTAAACAGAGCCGTCCCAAACTTTGGGGTGGCTGTGTCTTTTTGATTTTAATTTCCCTAAGCTATAGGACCATAAGTGGAAGTACCCTAGGCTCTGTTGCTTTGTTTTTTAGATGTTTCAGGAAACACCATACACCTCTCCGGAGTGGCTCTTGGCAATTTACATCCCGCCCATCAGCATAACAAGGCTCCCAGTTCTCCATGGCCTGTCCTGCCTTTCTGGATTTTACACTTTTTTCAGATGGCCCTTTTGACCGGGGGGAAGTGAGACTTCATTGTAGTGCAGATTTCCTTTGCAAGCTTGCTTGGTTGGCCAAAAAGGGCGTATGCGTTTTTTCCTGAATATATTCAGGAAAAAACGCATACGCCCTTTTTGGCCAAGTGCATCATTGTGGACGTTCTGCCTCTTTTCCTATGCTTTAAATGCAATTCCAGTCTACCTCCTGAAATCGGTTTCCTGCAATTCTGCCCCGCTTTCAAGTCCTCTTGGCAGCCTTACTTCAGTATATTTTTGGACGATAGCTGTCATTTATAACTCTGCAGGTTTGTGAATTACAGTGCCCCTGAGCTCCTTTCTTCAACTCGCTTTCTTGTGAGCTGGCCGCAACACCGCAGGATTGCTTCAGGCCCTAATCTGGTTCCGGCACGGCACGCTGAGCCTTTGGTTAATTCCTCTTCCTGGTGGGAAATGAGAGTTAAATTTGCCCGTCCAGACACCTCCAGCTAGTCTCTCATTGGTTCTCCCTATTCCTGTTCATCTTCCGCAGAAATTGCAAACTGGGCCAAACAGGAGGTTAAAGGCACTGACTCTCCAAGTCGGGAGAGTGTTAGTAAAGCGTCTGGAATGTTGCACCCGAGTACCAGGGGACGAGAACTGAGACATATTGGAACACGTCTCCCGATCACACGGTTGATCATACTCTGGGTTCCACGTGCATGTTTTACCTGAAGGCAGAATCCCTTAAACCTGGAGAGTTGAGACCCGTGGAATGGGTTCCATGCAATATGACTTCAAAGGGTCTTCATTTGCTCACCGAACCTCTCCAATCCTATCACTGCTGTGTTTATGCCCCTGTACACATGCTTGATTTTCTTTCAGAGACATAGCAATCCATAGGTTTTAAGATACTTACTAGTCAGGTACATTCTTAGGCGTTTAATATGGGGTGTTGAGTCCATTTCGTTGAGCAAGGAGTAGTTCTTGTCTATTCCATATTTGGCTTAAGGAACTTTATCTGTGCTCATTTAAATCTCTGGTTTGATGCAGCACCCCAACTCACCTTTCCCCTTAAGCAAGCATAAGTTGGTTTTCTAAATTTGAGACCCTGTTCTGTTTTGTAATCCAGTTCCTGTGTAGCCAAGTTTACATTCCGTGTATTAGTGATATCTTATGATGTTTCTTTTTCTGTGTGACTTATTTCAGTTAGAATCATCATACCTGAATCCACTCATTATGCTGCTACGGGCCTGATGACATAGATTTCATTGCTGAGTGATATTGCATTGTACGTAAGTACCACAACTTCTTTATCCATTTTTCACTTTCTGCGATATTGAACTTGTTCCGTAAACGAGGTTCTTGTAAACAGAGCCGTCCCAAACTTTGGGGTGGCTGTGTCTTTTTGATTTTAATTTCCCTAAGCTATAGGACCATAAGTGGAAGTGCCCTAGGCTCTGTTGCTTTGTTTTTTAGATGTTTCAGGAAACACCATACACCTCTCCCGAGTGGCTGTTGGCAATTTACATCCCGTCCATCAGCATAACAAGGCTCCCAGTTCTCCATGGCCTGTCCTGCCTTTCTGGATTTTACACTTTTTTCAGATGGCCCTTTTGACCGGGGGGAAGTGAGACTTCATTGTAGTGCAGATTTCCTTTGCAAGCTTGCTTGGTTGGCCAAAAAGGGCGTATGCGTTTTTTCCTGAATATATTCAGGAAAAAACGCATACGCCCTTTTTGGCCAAGTGCATCATTGTGGACGTTCTGCCTCTTTTCCTATGCTTTAAATGCAATTCCAGTCTACCTCCTGAAATCGGTTTCCTGCAATTCTGCCCCGCTTTCAAGTCCTCTTGGCAGCCTTACTTCAGTATATTTTTGGACGATAGCTGTCATTTATAACTCTGCAGGTTTGTGAATTACAGTGCCCCTGAGCTCCTTTCTTCAACTCGCTTTCTTGTGAGCTGGCCGCAACACCGCAGGATTGCTTCAGGCCCTAATCTGGTTCCGGCACGGCACGCTGAGCCTTTGGTTAATTCCTCTTCCTGGTGGGAAATGAGAGTTAAATTTGCCCGTCCAGACACCTCCAGCTAGTCTCTCATTGGTTCTCCCTATTCCTGTTCATCTTCCGCAGAAATTGCAAACTGGGCCAAACAGGAGGTTAAAGGCACTGACTCTCCAAGTCGGGAGAGTGTTAGTAAAGCGTCTGGAATGTTGCACCCGAGTACCAGGGGACGAGAACTGAGACATATTGGAACACGTCTCCCGATCACACGGTTGATCATACTCTGGGTTCCACGTGCATGTTTTACCTGAAGGCAGAATCCCTTAAACCTGGAGAGTTGAGACCCGTGGAATGGGTTCCATGCAATATGACTTCAAAGGGTCTTCATTTGCTCACCGAACCTCTCCAATCCTATCACTGCTGTGTTTATGCCCCTGTACACATGCTTGATTTTCTTTCAGAGACATAGCAATCCATAGGTTTTAAGATACTTACTAGTCAGGTACATTCTTAGGCGTTTAATATGGGGTGTTGAGTCCATTTCGTTGAGCAAGGAGTAGTTCTTGTCTATTCCATATTTGGCTTAAGGAACTTTATCTGTGCTCATTTCAATCTCTGGTTTGATGCAGCACCCCAACTCACCTTTCCCCTTAAGCAAGCATAAGTTAGTTTTCTAAATTTGAGACCCTGTTCTGTTTTGTAATCCAGTTCCTGTGTAGCCAAGTTTACATTCCGTGTATTAGTGATATCTTATGATGTTTCTTTTTCTGTGTGACTTATTTCAGTTAGAATCATCATACCTGAATCCACTCATTATGCTGCTACGGGCCTGATGACATAGATTTCATTGCTGAGTGATATTGCATTGTACGTAAGTACCACAACTTCTTTATCCATTTTTCACTTTCTGCGATATTGAACTTGTTCCGTAAACGAGGTTCTTGTAAACAGAGCCGTCCCAAACTTTGGGGTGGCTGTGTCTTTTTGATTTTAATTTCCCTAAGCTATAGGACCATAAGTGGAAGTGCCCTAGGCTCTGTTGCTTTGTTTTTTAGATGTTTCAGGAAACACCATACACCTCTCCCGAGTGGCTGTTGGCAATTTACATCCCGTCCATCAGCATAACAAGGCTCCCAGTTCTCCATGGCCTGTCCTGCCTTTCTGGATTTTACACTTTTTTCAGATGGCCCTTTTGACCGGGGGGAAGTGAGACTTCATTGTAGTGCAGATTTCCTTTGCAAGCTTGCTTGGTTGGCCAAAAAGGGCGTATGCGTTTTTTCCTGAATATATTCAGGAAAAAACGCATACGCCCTTTTTGGCCAAGTGCATCATTGTGGACGTTCTGCCTCTTTTCCTATGCTTTAAATGCAATTCCAGTCTAGCTCCTGAAATCGGTTTCCTGCAATTCTGCCCCGCTTTCAAGTCCTCTTGGCAGCCTTACTTCAGTATATTTTTGGACGATAGCTGTCATTTATAACTCTGCAGGTTTGTGAATTACAGTGCCCCTGAGCTCCTTTCTTCAACTCGCTTTCTTGTGAGCTGGCCGCAACACCGCAGGATTGCTTCAGGCCCTAATCTGGTTCCGGCACGGCACGCTGAGCCTTTGGTTAATTCCTCTTCCTGGTGGGAAATGAGAGTTAAATTTGCCCGTCCAGACACCTCCAGCTAGTCTCTCATTGGTTCTCCCTATTCCTGTTCATCTTCCGCAGAAATTGCAAACTGGGCCAAACAGGAGGTTAAAGGCACTGACTCTCCAAGTCGGGAGAGTGTTAGTAAAGCGTCTGGAATGTTGCACCCGAGTACCAGGGGACGAGAACTGAGACATATTGGAACACGTCTCCCGATCACACGGTTGATCATACTCTGGGTTCCACGTGCATGTTTTACCTGAAGGCAGAATCCCTTAAACCTGGAGAGTTGAGACCCGTGGAATGGGTACCATGCAATATGACTTCAAAGGGTCTTCATTTGCTCACCGAACCTCTCCAATCCTATCACTGCTGTGTTTATGCCCCTGTACACATGCTTGATTTTCTTTCAGAGACATAGCAATCCATAGGTTTTAAGATACTTACTAGTCAGGTACATTCTTAGGCGTTTAATATGGGGTGTTGAGTCCATTTCGTTGAGCAAGGAGTAGTTCTTGTCTATTCCATATTTGGCTTAAGGAACTTTATCTGTGCTCATTTCAATCTCTGGTTTGATGCAGCACCCCAACTCACCTTTCCCCTTAAGCAAGCATAAGTTGGTTTTCTAAATTTGAGACCCTGTTCTGTTTTGTAATCCAGTTCCTGTGTAGCCAAGTTTACATTCCGTGTATTAGTGATATCTTATGATGTTTCTTTTTCTGTGTGACTTATTTCAGTTAGAATCATCATACCTGAATCCACTCATTATGCTGCTACGGGCCTGATGACATAGATTTCATTGCTGAGTGATATTGCATTGTACGTAAGTACCACAACTTCTTTATCCATTTTTCACTTTCTGCGATATTGAACTTGTTCCGTAAACGAGGTTCTTGTAAACAGAGCCGTCCCAAACTTTGGGGTGGCTGTGTCTTTTTGATTTTAATTTCCCTAAGCTATAGGACCATAAGTGGAAGTGCCCTAGGCTCTGTTGCTTTGTTTTTTAGATGTTTCAGGAAACACCATACACCTCTCCCGAGTGGCTGTTGGCAATTTACATCCCGTCCATCAGCATAACAAGGCTCCCAGTTCTCCATGGCCTGTCCTGCCTTTCTGGATTTTACACTTTTTTCAGATGGCCCTTTTGACCGGGGGGAAGTGAGACTTCATTGTAGTGCAGATTTCCTTTGCAAGCTTGCTTGGTTGGCCAAAAAGGGCGTATGCGTTTTTTCCTGAATATATTCAGGAAAAAACGCATACGCCCTTTTTGGCCAAGTGCATCATTGTGGACGTTCTGCCTCTTTTCCTATGCTTTAAATGCAATTCCAGTCTACCTCCTGAAATCGGTTTCCTGCAATTCTGCCCCGCTTTCAAGTCCTCTTGGCAGCCTTACTTCAGTATATTTTTGGACGATAGCTGTCATTTATAACTCTGCAGGTTTGTGAATTACAGTGCCCCTGAGCTCCTTTCTTCAACTCGCTTTCTTGTGAGCTGGCCGCAACACCGCAGGATTGCTTCAGGCCATAATCTGGTTCCGGCACGGCACGCTGAGCCTTTGGTTAATTCCTCTTCCTGGTGGGAAATGAGAGTTAAATTTGCCCGTCCAGACACCTCCAGCTAGTCTCTCATTGGTTCTCCCTATTCCTGTTCATCTTCCTCAGAAATTGCAAATGGGCCAAACAGGAGGTTAAAGGCACTGACTCTCCACGTCGGGAGAGTGTTAGTAAAGCGTCTGGAATGTTGCACCCGAGTACCAGGGGA
Source organism: Leucopleurus acutus (assembly GCF_964270905.1). NCBI lineage: Eukaryota > Metazoa > Chordata > Mammalia > Artiodactyla > Delphinidae > Leucopleurus > Leucopleurus acutus. The sequence continues at coordinate 161,668 of NW_028139150.1, forward strand.
CGAGAACTGAGACATATTGGAACATGTCTCCCGACCACACGGTTGATCATACTCTGGGTTCCATGTGCATGTTTTACCTGAAGGCAGAATCCCTTAAACCTGGAGAGTTGAGTCCCGTGGAATGGGTACCATGCAATATGACTTCAAAGGGTCTTCATTTGCTCACCGAACCTCTCCAATCCTATCACTGCTGCGTTTGTGCCCCTGTACACACGCTTGATTTTCTTTCAGAGACATAGCAATCCATAGGTTTTAAGATACTTACTAGTCAGGTACATTCTTAGGCGTTTAATATGGGGTGTTGAGTCCATTTCGTTGAGCAAGGAGTAGTTCTTGTCTATTCCATATTTGGCTTAAGGAACTTTATCTGTGCTCATTTCAATCTCTGGTTTTATGCAGCACCCCAACTCACCTTTCCCCTTAAGCAAGCATAAGTTGGTTTTCTAAATTTGAGACCCTGTTCTGTTTTGTAATCCAGTTCCTGTGTAGCCAAGTTTACATCCCGTGTATTAGTGATATCTTATGATGTTTCTTTTTCTGTGTGACTTATTTCAGTTAGAATCATCATACCTGAATCCACTCATTATGCTGCTACGGGCCTGATGACATAGATTTCATTGCTGAGTGATATTGCATTGTACGTAAGTACCACAACTTCTTTATCCATTTTTCACTTTCTGCGATATTGAACTTGTACCGTAAAGGAGGTTCTTGTAAACAGAGCTGTCCCAAACTTTGGGGTGGCTGTGTCTTTTTGATTTTAATTTCCCTAAGCTATAGGACCATAAGTGGAAGTGCCCTAGGCTCTGTTGCTTTGTTTTTTAGATGTTTCAGGAAACACCATACACCTCTCCCGAGTGGCTGTTGGCAATTTACATCCCGCCCATCAGCATAACAAGGCTCCCAGTTCTCCATGGCCTGTCCTGCCTTTCTGGATTTTACTTTTTTCAGATGGCCCTTTTGACCGGTGGGAAGTGAGACTTCATTGTAGTGCAGATTTCCTTTGCAAGCTTGCTTGGTTGGCCAAAAAGGGCGTATGCGTTTTTTCCTGATTCAGGAAAAAACGCATACGCCCTTTTTGGCCAAGTGCATCATTGTGGACGTTCTGCCTCTTTTCCTATGCTTTAAATGCAATTCCAGTCTACCTCCTGAAATCGGTTTCCTGCAATTCTGCCCCGCTTTCAAGTCCTCTTGGCAGCCTTACTTCAGTATATTTTTGGACGATAGCTGTCATTTATAACTCTGCAGGTTTGTGAATTACAGTGCCCCTGAGCTCCTTTCTTCAACTCGCTTTCTTGTGAGCTGGCCGCAACACCGCAGGATTGCTTCAGGCCCTAATCTGGTTCCGGCACGGCACGCTGAGCCTTTGGTTAATTCCTCTTCCTGGTGGGAAATGAGAGTTAAATTTGCCCGTCTGGACACCTCCAGCTAGTCTCTCATTGGTTCTCCCTATTCCTGTTCATCTTCCTCAGAAATTGCAAATGGGCCAAACAGGAGGTTAAAGGCACTGACTCTCCACGTCGGGAGAGTGTTAGTAAAGCGTCTGGAATGTTGCACCCGAGTACCAGGGGACGAGAACTGAGACATATTGGAACACGTCTCCCGATCACACGGTTGATCATACTCTGGGTTCCACGTGCATGTTTTACCTGAAGGCAGAATCCCTTAAACCTGGAGAGTTGAGACCCGTGGAATGGGTTCCATGCAATATGACTTCAAAGGGTCTTCATTTGCTCACCGAACCTCTCCAATCCTATCACTGCTGTGTTTATGCCCCTGTACACATGCTTGATTTTCTTTCAGAGACATAGCAATCCATAGGTTTTAAGATACTTACTAGTCAGGTACATTCTTAGGCGTTTAATATGGGGTGTTGAGTCCATTTCGTTGAGCAAGGAGTAGTTCTTGTCTATTCCATATTTGGCTTAAGGAACTTTATCTGTGCTCATTTCAATCTCTGGTTTGATGCAGCACCCCAACTCACCTTTCCCCTTAAGCAAGCATAAGTTGGTTTTCTAAATTTGAGACCCTGTTCTGTTTTGTAATCCAGTTCCTGTGTAGCCAAGTTTACATTCCGTGTATTAGTGATATCTTATGATGTTTCTTTTTCTGTGTGACTTATTTCAGTTAGAATCATCATACCTGAATCCACTCATTATGCTGCTACGGGCCTGATGACATAGATTTCATTGCTGAGTGATATTGCATTGTACGTAAGTACCACAACTTCTTTATCCATTTTTCACTTTCTGCGATATTGAACTTGTTCCGTAAACGAGGTTCTTGTAAACAGAGCCGTCCCAAACTTTGGGGTGGCTGTGTCTTTTTGATTTTAATTTCCCTAAGCTATAGGACCATAAGTGGAAGTGCCCTAGGCTCTGTTGCTTTGTTTTTTAGATGTTTCAGGAAACACCATACACCTCTCCCGAGTGGCTGTTGGCAATTTACATCCCGTCCATCAGCATAACAAGGCTCCCAGTTCTCCATGGCCTGTCCTGCCTTTCTGGATTTTACACTTTTTTCAGATGGCCCTTTTGACCGGGGGGAAGTGAGACTTCATTGTAGTGCAGATTTCCTTTGCAAGCTTGCTTGGTTGGCCAAAAAGGGCGTATGCGTTTTTTCCTGAATATATTCAGGAAAAAACGCATACGCCCTTTTTGGCCAAGTGCATCATTGTGGACGTTCTGCCTCTTTTCCTATGCTTTAAATGCAATTCCAGTCTACCTCCTGAAATCGGTTTCCTGCAATTCTGCCCTGCTTTCAAGTCCTCTTGGCAGCCTTACTTCAGTATATTTTTGGACGATAGCTGTCATTTATAACTCTGCAGGTTTGTGAATTACAGTGCCCCTGAGCTCCTTTCTTCAACTCGCTTTCTTGTGAGCTGGCCGCAACACCGCAGGATTGCTTCAGGCCCTAATCTGGTTCCGGCACGGCACGCTGAGCCTTTGGTTAATTCCTCTTCCTGGTGGGAAATGAGAGTTAAATTTGCCCGTCCAGACACCTCCACCTAGTCTCTCATTGGTTCTCCCTATTCCTGTTCATCTTCCTCAGAAATTGCAAATGGGCCAAACAGGAGGTTAAAGGCACTGACTCTCCACGTCGGGAGAGTGTTAGTAAAGCGTGTGGAATGTTACACCTGAGTACCAGGGGACGAGAACTGAGACATATTGGAACATGTCTCCCGACCACACGGTTGATCATACTCTGGGTTCCATGTGCATGTTTTACCTGAAGGCAGAATCCCTTAAACCTGGAGAGTTGAGTCCCGTGGAATGGGTACCATGCAATATGACTTCAAAGGGTCTTCATTTGCTCACCGAACCTCTCCAATCCTATCACTGCTGCGTTTATGCCCCTGTACACACGCTTGATTTTCTTTCAGACACATAGCAATCCATAGGTTTTAAGATACTTACTAGTCAGGTACATTCTTAGGCGTTTAATATGGGGTGTTGAGTCCATTTCGTTGAGCAAGGAGTAGTTCTTGTCTATTCCATATTTGGCTTAAGGAACTTTATCTGTGCTCATTTCAATCTCTGGTTTTATGCAGCACCCCAACTCACCTTTCCCCTTAAGCAAGCATAAGTTGGTTTTCTAAATTTGAGACCCTGTTCTGTTTTGTAATCCAGTTCCTGTGTAGCCAAGTTTACATCCCGTGTATTAGTGATATCTTATGATGTTTCTTTTTCTGTGTGACTTATTTCAGTTAGAATCATCATACCTGAATCCACTCATTATGCTGCTACGGGCCTGATGACATAGATTTCATTGCTGAGTGATATTGCATTGTACGTAAGTACCACAACTTCTTTATCCATTTTTCACTTTCTGCGATATTGAACTTGTACCGTAAAGGAGGTTCTTGTAAACAGAGCCGTCCCAAACTTTGGGGTGGCTGTGTCTTTTTGATTTTAATTTCCCTAAGCTATAGGACCATAAGTGGAAGTGCCCTAGGCTCTGTTGCTTTGTTTTTTAGATGTTTCAAGAAACACCATACACCTCTCCCGAGTGGCTCTTGGCAATTTACATCCCGCCCATCAGCATAACAAGGCTCCCAGTTCTCCATGGCCTGTCCTGCCTTTCTGGATTTTACACTTTTTTCAGATGGCCCTTTTGACCGGGGGGAAGTGAGACTTCATTGTAGTGCAGATTTCCTTTGCAAGCTTGCTTGGTTGGCCAAAAAGGGCGTATGCGTTTTTTCCTGAATATATTCAGGAAAAAACGCATACGCCCTTTTTGGCCAAGTGCATCATTGTGGACGTTCTGCCTCTTTTCCTATGGTTTAAATGCAATTCCAGTCTACCTCCTGAAATCGGTTTCCTGCAATTCTGCCCCGCTTTCAAGTCCTCTTGGCAGCCTTACTTCAGTATATTTTTGGACGATAGCTGTCATTTATAACTCTGCAGGTTTGTGAATTACAGTGCCCCTGAGCTCCTTTCTTCAACTCGCTTTCTTGTGAGCTGGCCGCAACACCGCAGGATTGCTTCAGGCCCTAATCTGGTTCCGGCACGGCACGCTGAGCCTTTGGTTAATTCCTCTTCCTGGTGGGAAATGAGAGTTAAATTTGCCCGTCTGGACACCTCCACCTAGTCTCTCATTGGTTCTCCCTATTCCTGTTCATCTTCCTCAGAAATTGCAAATGGGCCAAACAGGAGGTTAAAGGCACTGACTCTCCACGTCGGGAGAGTGTTAGTAAAGCGTCTGGAATGTTGCACCCGAGTACCAGGGGACGAGAACTGAGACATATTGGAACATGTCTCCCGACCACACGGTTGATCATACTCTGGGTTCCATGTGCATGTTTTACCTGAAGGCAGAATCCCTTAAACCTGGAGAGTTGAGTCCCGTGGAATGGGTACCATGCAATATGACTTCAAAGGGTCTTCATTTGCTCACCGAACCTCTCCAATCCTATCACTGCTGCGTTTATGCCCCTGTACACACGCTTGATTTTCTTTCAGACACATAGCAATCCATAGGTTTTAAGATACTTACTAGTCAGGTACATTCTTAGGCGTTTAATATGGGGTGTTGAGTCCATTTCGTTGAGCAAGGAGTAGTTCTTGTCTATTCCATATTTGGCTTAAGGAACTTTATCTGTGCTCATTTAAATCTCTGGTTTTATGCAGCACCCCAACTCACCTTTCCCCTTAAGCAAGCATAAGTTGGTTTTCTAAATTTGAGACCCTGTTCTGTTTTGTAATCCAGTTCCTGTGTAGCCAAGTTTACATTCCGTGTATTAGTGATATCTTACGATGTTTCTTTTTCTGTGTGACTTATTTCAGTTAGAATCATCATACCTGAATCCACTCATTATGCTGCTACGGGCCTGATGACATAGATTTCATTGCTGAGTGATATTGCATTGTACGTAAGTACCACAACTTCTTTATCCATTTTTCACTTTCTGCGATATTGAACTTGTACCGTAAAGGAGGTTCTTGTAAACAGAGCCGTCCCAAACTTTGGGGTGGCTGTGTCTTTTTGATTTTAATTTCCCTAAGCTATAGGACCATAAGTGGAAGTGCCCTAGGCTCTGTTGCTTTGTTTTTTAGATGTTTCAGGAAACACCATACACCTCTCCCGAGTGGCTCTTGGCAATTTACATCCCGCCCATCAGCATAACAAGGCTCCCAGTTCTCCATGGCCTGTCCTGCCTTTCTGGATTTTACACTTTTTTCAGATGGCCCTTTTGACCGGGGGGAAGTGAGACTTCATTGTAGTGCAGATTTCCTTTGCAAGCTTGCTTGGTTGGCCAAAAAGGGCGTATGCGTTTTTTCCTGAATATATTCAGGAAAAAACGCATACGCCCTTTTTGGCCAAGTGCATCATTGTGGACGATCTGCCTCTTTTCCTATGCTTTAAATGCAATTCCAGTCTACCTCCTGAAATCGGTTTCCTGCAATTCTGCCCCGCTTTCAAGTCCTCTTGGCAGCCTTACTTCAGTATATTTTTGGACGATAGCTGTCATTTATAACTCTGCAGGTTTGTGAATTACAGTGCCCCTGAGCTCCTTTCTTCAACTCGCTTTCTTGTGAGCTGGCCGCAACACCGCAGGATTGCTTCAGGCCCTAATCTGGTTCCGGCACGGCACGCTGAGCCTTTGGTTAATTCCTCTTCCTGGTGGGAAATGAGAGTTAAATTTGCCCGTCTGGACACCTCCAGCTAGTCTCTCATTGGTTCTCCCTATTCCTGTTCATCTTCCTCAGAAATTGCAAATGGGCCAAACAGGAGGTTAAAGGCACTGACTCTCCACGTCGGGAGAGTGTTAGTAAAGCGTCTGGAATGTTGCACCCGAGTACCAGGGGACGAGAACTGAGACATATTGGAACATGTCTCCCGACCACACGGTTGATCATACTCTGGGTTCCATGTGCATGTTTTACCTGAAGGCAGAATCCCTTAAACCTGGAGAGTTGAGTCCCGTGGAATGGGTACCATGCAATATGACTTCAAAGGGTCTTCATTTGCTCACCGAACCTCTCCAATCCTATCACTGCTGCGTTTATGCCCCTGTACACACGCTTGATTTTCTTTCAGACACATAGCAATCCATAGGTTTTAAGATACTTACTAGTCAGGTACATTCTTAGGCGTTTAATATGGGGTGTTGAGTCCATTTCGTTGAGCAAGGAGTAGTTCTTGTCTATTCCATATTTGGCTTAAGGAACTTTATCTGTGCTCATTTCAATCTCTGGTTTTATGCAGCACCCCAACTCACCTTTCCCCTTAAGCAAGCATAAGTTGGTTTTCTAAATTTGAGACCCTGTTCTGTTTTGTAATCCAGTTCCTGTGTAGCCAAGTTTACATTCCGTGTATTAGTGATATCTTACGATGTTTCTTTTTCTGTGTGACTTATTTCAGTTAGAATCATCATACCTGAATCCACTCATTATGCTGCTATGGGCCTGATGACATAGATTTCATTGCTGAGTGATATTGCATTGTACGTAAGTACCACAACTTCTTTATCCATTTTTCACTTTCTGCGATATTGAACTTGTACCGTAAAGGAGGTTCTTGTAAACAGAGCCGTCCCAAACTTTGGGGTGGCTGTGTCTTTTTGATTTTAATTTCCCTAAGCTATAGGACCATAAGTGGAAGTGCCCTAGGCTCTGTTGCTTTGTTTTTTAGATGTTTCAGGAAACACCATACACCTCTCCCGAGTGGCTCTTGGCAATTTACATCCCGCCCATCAGCATAACAAGGCTCCCAGTTCTCCATGGCCTGTCCTGCCTTTCTGGATTTTACACTTTTTTCAGAAGGCCCTTTTGACCGGGGGGAAGTGAGACTTCATTGTAGTGCAGATTTCCTTTGCAAGCTTGCTTGGTTGGCCAAAAAGGGCGTATGCGTTTTTTCCTGAATATATTCAGGAAAAAACGCATACGCCCTTTTTGGCCAAGTGCATCATTGTGGACGTTCTGCCTCTTTTCCTATGCTTTAAATGCAATTCCAGTCTACCTCCTGAAATCGGTTTCCTGCAATTCTGCCCCGCTTTCAAGTCCTCTTGGCAGCCTTACTTCAGTATATTTTTGGACGATAGCTGTCATTTATAACTCTGCAGGTTTGTGAATTACAGTGCCCCTGAGCTCCTTTCTTCAACTCGCTTTCTTGTGAGCTGGCCGCAACACCGCAGGATTGCTTCAGGCCCTAATCTGGTTCCGGCACGGCACGCTGAGCCTTTGGTTAATTCCTCTTCCTGGTGGGAAATGAGAGTTAAATTTGCCCGTCCAGACACCTCCAGCTAGTCTCTCATTGGTTCTCCCTATTCCTGTTCATCTTCCGCAGAAATTGCAAACTGGGCCAAACAGGAGGTTAAAGGCACTGACTCTCCAAGTCGGGAGAGTGTTAGTAAAGCGTCTGGAATGTTGCACCCGAGTACCAGGGGACGAGAACTGAGACATATTGGAACACGTCTCCCGATCACACGGTTGATCATACTCTGGGTTCCACGTGCATGTTTTAGCTGAAGGAAGAATCCCTTAAACCTGGAGAGTTGAGACCCGTGGAATGGGTACCATGCAATATGACTTCAAAGGGTCTTCATTTGCTCACCGAACCTCTCCAATCCTATCACTGCTGCGTTTGTGCCCCTGTACACACGCTTGATTTTCTTTCAGAGACATAGCAATTCATAGGTTTTAAGATACTTACTAGTCAGGTACATTCTTAGGCGTTTAATATGGGGTGTTGAGTCCATTTCGTTGAGCAAGGAGTAGTTCTTGTCTATTCCATATTTGGCTTAAGGAACTTTATCTGTGTTCATTTAAATCTCTGGTTTTATGCAGCACCCCAACTCACCTTTCCCCTTAAGCAAGCATAAGTTGGTTTTCTAAACTTGAGACACTGTTCTGTTTTGTAAACCAGTTCCTGTGTAGCCAAGTTTACATTCCGTGTATTAGTGATATCTTATGATGTTTCTTTTTCTGTGTGACTTATTTCAGTTAGAATCATCATACCTGAATCCACTCATTATGCTGCTACGGGCCTGATGACATAGATTTCATTGCTGAGTGATATTGCATTGTACGTAAATACCACAACTTCTTTATCCATTTTTCACTTTCTGCGATATTGAACTTGTACCGTAAACGAGGTTCTTGTAAACAGAGCCGTCCCAAACTTTGGGGTGGCTGTGTCTTTTTGATTTTAATTTCCCTAAGCTATAGGACCATAAGTGGAAGTACACTAGGCTCTGTTGCTTTGTTTTTTAGATGTTTCAGGAAACACCATACACCTCTCCGGAGTGGCTCTTGGCAATTTACATCCCGCCCATCAGCATAACAAGGCTCCCAGTTCTCCATGGCCTGTCCTGCCTTTCTGGATTTTACACTTTTTTCAGATGACCCTTTTGACCGGGGGGAAGTGAGACTTCATTGTAGTGCAGATTTCCTTTGCAAGCTTGCTTGGTTGGCCAAAAAGGGCGTATGCGTTTTTTCCTGAATATATTCAGGAAAAAACGCATACGCCCTTTTTGGCCAAGTGCATCATTGTGGACGTTCTGCCTCTTTTCCTATGCTTTAAATGCAATTCCAGTCTACCTCCTGAAATCGGTTTCCTGCAATTCTGCCCCGCTTTCAAGTCCTCTTGGCAGCCTTACTTCAGTATATTTTTGGACGATAGCTGTCATTTATAACTCTGCAGGTTTGTGAATTACAGTGCCCCTGAGCTCCTTTCTTCAACTCGCTTTCTTGTGAGCTGGCCGCAACACCGCAGGATTGCTTCAGGCCCTAATCTGGTTCCGGCACGGCACGCTGAGCCTTTGGTTAATTCCTCTTCCTGGTGGGAAATGAGAGTTAAATTTGCCCGTCCAGACACCTCCAGCTAGTCTCTCATTGGTTCTCCCTATTCCTGTTCATCTTCCGCAGAAATTGCAAACTGGGCCAAACAGGAGGTTAAAGGCACTGACTCTCCAAGTCGGGAGAGTGTTAGTAAAGCGTCTGGAATGTTGCACCCGAGTACCAGGGGACGAGAACTGAGACATATTGGAACACGTCTCCCGATCACACGGTTGATCATACTCTGGGTTCCACGTGCATGTTTTAGCTGAAGGAAGAATCCCTTAAACCTGGAGAGTTGAGACCCGTGGAATGGGTACCATGCAATATGACTTCAAAGGGTCTTCATTTGCTCACCGAACCTCTCCAATCCTATCACTGCTGCGTTTGTGCCCCTGTACACACGCTTGATTTTCTTTCAGAGACATAGCAATTCATAGGTTTTAAGATACTTACTAGTCAGGTACATTCTTAGGCGTTTAATATGGGGTGTTGAGTCCATTTCGTTGAGCAAGGAGTAGTTCTTGTCTATTCCATATTTGGCTTAAGGAACTTTATCTGTGTTCATTTAAATCTCTGGTTTTATGCAGCACCCCAACTCACCTTTCCCCTTAAGCAAGCATAAGTTGGTTTTCTGAACTTGAGACACTGTTCTGTTTTGTAAACCAGTTCCTGTGTAGCCAAGTTTACATTCCGTGTATTAGTGATATCTTATGATGTTTCTTTTTCTGTGTGACTTATTTCAGTTAGAATCATCATACCTGAATCCACTCATTATGCTGCTACGGGCCTGATGACATAGATTTCATTGCTGAGTGATATTGCATTGTACGTAAATACCACAACTTCTTTATCCATTTTTCACTTTCTGCGATATTGAACTTGTACCGTAAACGAGGTTATTGTAAACAGAGCCGTCCCAAACTTTGGGGTGGCTGTGTCTTTTTGATTTTAATTTCCCTAAGCTATAGGACCATAAGTGGAAGTACACTAGGCTCTGTTGCTTTGTTTTTTAGATGTTTCAGGAAACAACATACACCTCTCCGGAGTGGCTCTTGGCAATTTACATCCCGCCCATCAGCATAACAAGGCTCCCAGTTCTCCATGGCCTGTCCTGCCTTTCTGGATTTTACACTTTTTTCAGATGACCCTTTTGACCGGGGGGAAGTGAGACTTCATTGTAGTGCAGATTTCCTTTGCAAGCTTGCTTGGTTGGCCAAAAAGGGCGTATGCGTTTTTTCCTGAATATATTCAGGAAAAAACGCATACGCCCTTTTTGGCCAAGTGCATCATTGTGGACGTTCTGCCTCTTTTCCTATGCTTTAAATGCAATTCCAGTCTACCTCCTGAAATCGGTTTCCTGCAATTCTGCCCCGCTTTCAAGTCCTCTTGGCAGCCTTACTTCAGTATATTTTTGGACGATAGCTGTCATTTATAACTCTGCAGGTTTGTGAATTACAGTGCCCCTGAGCTCCTTTCTTCAACTCGCTTTCTTGTGAGCTGGCCGCAACACCGCAGGATTGCTTCAGGCCCTAATCTGGTTCCGGCACGGCACGCTGAGCCTTTGGTTAATTCCTCTTCCTGGTGGGAAATGAGAGTTAAATTTGCCCGTCCGGACACCTCCAGCTAGTCTCTCATTGGTTCTCCCTATTCCTGTTCATCTTCCGCAGAAATTGCAAACTGGGCCAAACAGGAGGTTAAAGGCACTGACTCTCCAAGTCGGGAGAGTGTTAGTAAAGCGTCTGGAATGTTGCACCCGAGTACCAGGGGACGAGAACTGAGACATATTGGAACACGTCTCCTGATCACACGGTTGATCATACTCTGGGTTCCACGTGCATGTTTTACCTGAAGGCAGAATCCCTTAAACCTGGAGAGTTGAGACCCGTGGAATGGGTACCATGCAATATGACTTCAAAGGGTCTTCATTTGCTCACCGAACCTCTCCAATCCTATCACTGCTGTGTTTATGCCCCTGTACACATGCTTGATTTTCTTTCAGAGACATAGCAATCCATAGGTTTTAAGATACTTACTAGTCAGGTACATTCTTAGGCGTTTAATATGGGGTGTTGAGTCCATTTCGTTGAGCAAGGAGTAGTTCTTGTCTATTCCATATTTGGCTTAAGGAACTTTATCTGTGCTCATTTCAATCTCTGGTTTGATGCAGCACCCCAACTCACCTTTCCCCTTAAGCAAGCATAAGTTGGTTTTCTAAATTTGAGACCCTGTTCTGTTTTGTAATCCAGTTCCTGTGTAGCCAAGTTTACATTCCGTGTATTAGTGATATCTTATGATGTTTCTTTTTCTGTGTGACTTATTTCAGTTAGAATCATCATACCTGAATCCACTCATTATGCTGCTACGGGCCTGATGACATAGATTTCATTGCTGAGTGATATTGCATTGTACGTAAGTACCACAACTTCTTTATCCATTTTTCACTTTCTGCGATATTGAACTTGTTCCGTAAACGAGGTTCTTGTAAACAGAGCCGTCCCAAACTTTGGGGTGGCTGTGTCTTTTTGATTTTAATTTCCCTAAGCTATAGGACCATAAGTGGAAGTGCCCTAGGCTCTGTTGCTTTGTTTTTTAGATGTTTCAGGAAACACCATACACCTCTCCCGAGTGGCTGTTGGCAATTTACATCCCGTCCATCAGCATAACAAGGCTCCCAGTTCTCCATGGCCTGTCCTGCCTTTCTGGATTTTACACTTTTTTCAGATGGCCCTTTTGACCGGGGGGAAGTGAGACTTCATTGTAGTGCAGATTTCCTTTGCAAGCTTGCTTGGTTGGCCAAAAAGGGCGTATGCGTTTTTTCCTGAATATATTCAGGAAAAAACGCATACGCCCTTTTTGGCCAAGTGCATCATTGTGGACGTTCTGCCTCTTTTCCTATGCTTTAAATGCAATTCCAGTCTACCTCCTGAAATCGGTTTCCTGCAATTCTGCCCCGCTTTCAAGTCCTCTTGGCAGCCTTACTTCAGTATATTTTTGGACGATAGCTGTCATTTATAACTCTGCAGGTTTGTGAATTACAGTGCCCCTGAGCTCCTTTCTTCAACTCGCTTTCTTGTGAGCTGGCCGCAACACCGCAGGATTGCTTCAGGCCCTAATCTGGTTCCGGCACGGCACGCTGAGCCTTTGGTTAATTCCTCTTCCTGGTGGGAAATGAGAGTTAAATTTGCCCGTCCAGACACCTCCAGCTAGTCTCTCATTGGTTCTCCCTATTCCTGTTCATCTTCCTCAGAAATTGCAAATGGGCCAAACAGGAGGTTAAAGGCACTGACTCTCCACGTCGGGAGAGTGTTAGTAAAGCGTCTGGAATGTTGCACCCGAGTACCAGGGGACGAGAACTGAGACATATTGGAACATGTCTCCCGACCACACGGTTGATCATACTCTGGGTTCCATGTGCATGTTTTACCTGAAGGCAGAATCCCTTAAACCTGGAGAGTTGAGTCCCGTGGAATGGGTACCATGCAATATGACTTCAAAGGGTCTTCATTTGCTCACCGAACCTCTCCAATCCTATCACTGCTGCGTTTGTGCCCCTGTACACACGCTTGATTTTCTTTCAGAGACATAGCAATCCATAGGTTTTAAGATACTTACTAGTCAGGTACATTCTTAGGCGTTTAATATGGGGTGTTGAGTCCATTTCGTTGAGCAAGGAGTAGTTCTTGTCTATTCCATATTTGGCTTAAGGAACTTTATCTGTGCTCATTTCAATCTCTGGTTTTATGCAGCACCCCAACTCACCTTTCCCCTTAAGCAAGCATAAGTTGGTTTTCTAAATTTGAGACCCTGTTCTGTTTTGTAATCCAGTTCCTGTGTAGCCAAGTTTACATCCCGTGTATTAGTGATATCTTATGATGTTTCTTTTTCTGTGTGACTTATTTCAGTTAGAATCATCATACCTGAATCCACTCATTATGCTGCTACGGGCCTGATGACATAGATTTCATTGCTGAGTGATATTGCATTGTACGTAAGTACCACAACTTCTTTATCCATTTTTCACTTTCTGCGATATTGAACTTGTACCGTAAAGGAGGTTCTTGTAAACAGAGCCGTCCCAAACTTTGGGGTGGCTGTGTCTTTTTGATTTTAATTTCCCTAAGCTATAGGACCATAAGTGGAAGTGCCCTAGGCTCTGTTGCTTTGTTTTTTAGATGTTTCAGGAAACACCATACACCTCTCCCGAGTGGCTGTTGGCAATTTACATCCCGCCCATCAGCATAACAAGGCTCCCAGTTCTCCATGGCCTGTCCTGCCTTTCTGGATTTTACTTTTTTCAGATGGCCCTTTTGACCGGTGGGAAGTGAGACTTCATTGTAGTGCAGATTTCCTTTGCAAGCTTGCTTGGTTGGCCAAAAAGGGCGTATGCGTTTTTTCCTGATTCAGGAAAAAACGCATACGCCCTTTTTGGCCAAGTGCATCATTGTGGACGTTCTGCCTCTTTTCCTATGGTTTAAATGCAATTCCAGTCTACCTCCTGAAATCGGTTTCCTGCAATTCTGCCCCGCTTTCAAGTCCTCTTGGCAGCCTTACTTCAGTATATTTTTGGACGATAGCTGTCATTTATAACTCTGCAGGTTTGTGAATTACAGTGCCCCTGAGCTCCTTTCTTCAACTCGCTTTCTTGTGAGCTGGCCGCAACACCGCAGGATTGCTTCAGGCCCTAATCTGGTTCCGGCACGGCACGCTGAGCCTTTGGTTAATTCCTCTTCCTGGTGGGAAATGAGAGTTAAATTTGCCCGTCTGGACACCTCCACCTAGTCTCTCATTGGTTCTCCCTATTCCTGTTCATCTTCCTCAGAAATTGCAAATGGGCCAAACAGGAGGTTAAAGGCACTGACTCTCCACGTCGGGAGAGTGTTAGTAAAGCGTCTGGAATGTTGCACCCGAGTACCAGGGGACGAGAACTGAGACATATTGGAACATGTCTCCCGACCACACGGTTGATCATACTCTGGGTTCCATGTGCATGTTTTACCTGAAGGCAGAATCCCTTAAACCTGGAGATTTGAGTCCCGTGGAATGGGTACCATGCAATATGACTTCAAAGGGTCTTCATTTGCTCACCGAACCTCTCCAATCCTATCACTGCTGCGTTTATGCCCCTGTACACACGCTTGATTTTCTTTCAGACACATAGCAATCCATAGGTTTTAAGATACTTACTAGTCAGGTACATTCTTAGGCGTTTAATATGGGGTGTTGAGTCCATTTCGTTGAGCAAGGAGTAGTTCTTGTCTATTCCATATTTGGCTTAAGGAACTTTATCTGTGCTCATTTAAATCTCTGGTTTTATGCAGCACCCCAACTCACCTTTCCCCTTAAGCAAGCATAAGTTGGTTTTCTAAATTTGAGACCCTGTTCTGTTTTGTAATCCAGTTCCTGTGTAGCCAAGTTTACATTCCGTGTATTAGTGATATCTTACGATGTTTCTTTTTCTGTGTGACTTATTTCAGTTAGAATCATCATACCTGAATCCACTCATTATGCTGCTATGGGCCTGATGACATAGATTTCATTGCTGAGTGATATTGCATTGTACGTAAGTACCACAACTTCTTTATCCATTTATCACTTTCTGCGATATTGAACTTGTACCGTAAAGGAGGTTCTTGTAAACAGAGCCGTCCCAAACTTTGGGGTGGCTGTGTCTTTTTGATTTTAATTTCCCTAAGCTATAGGACCATAAGTGGAAGTGCCCTAGGCTCTGTTGCTTTGTTTTTTAGATGTTTCAGGAAACACCATACACCTCTCCCGAGTGGCTCTTGGCAATTTACATCCCGCCCATCAGCATAACAAGGCTCCCAGTTCTCCATGGCCTGTCCTGCCTTTCTGGATTTTACACTTTTTTCAGATGGCCCTTTTGACCGGGGGGGAAGTGAGACTTCATTGTAGTGCAGATTTCCTTTGCAAGCTTGCTTGGTTGGCCAAAAAGGGCGTATGCGTTTTTTCCTGAATATATTCAGGAAAAAACGCATACGCCCTTTTTGGCCAAGTGCATCATTGTGGACGTTCTGCCTCTTTTCCTATGCTTTAAATGCAATTCCAGTCTACCTCCTGAAATCGGTTTCCTGCAATTCTGCCCCGCTTTCAAGTCCTCTTGGCAGCCTTACTTCAGTATATTTTTGGACGATAGCTGTCATTTATAACTCTGCAGGTTTGTGAATTACAGTGCCCCTGAGCTCCTTTCTTCAACTCGCTTTCTTGTGAGCTGGCCGCAACACCGCAGGATTGCTTCAGGCCCTAATCTGGTTCCGGCACGGCACGCTGAGCCTTTGGTTAATTCCTCTTCCTGGTGGGAAATGAGAGTTAAATTTGCCCGTCCGGACACCTCCAGCTAGTCTCTCATTGGTTCTCCCTATTCCTGTTCATCTTCCGCAGAAATTGCAAACTGGGCCAAACAGGAGGTTAAAGGCACTGACTCTCCAAGTCGGGAGAGTGTTAGTAAAGTGTGTGGAATGTTGCACCCGAGTACCAGGGGACGAGAACTGAGACATATTGGAACACGTCTCCCGATCACACGGTTGATCATACTCTGGGTTCCACGTGCATGTTTTACCTGAAGGCAGAATCCCTTAAACCTGGAGAGTTGAGACCCGTGGAATGGGTACCATGCAATATGACTTCAAAGGGTCTTCATTTGCTCACCGAACCTCTCCAATCCTATCACTGCTGTGTTTATGCCCCTGTACACACGCTTGATTTTCTTTCAGAGACATAGCAATCCATAGGTTTTAAGATACTTACTAGTCAGGTACATTCTTAGGCGTTTAATATGGGGTGTTGAGTCCATTTCGTTGAGCAAGGAGTAGTTCTTGTCTATTCCATATTTGGCTTAAGGAACTTTATCTGTGCTCATTTCAATCTCTGGTTTGATGCAGCACCCCAACTCACCTTTCCCCTTAAGCAAGCATAAGTTGGTTTTCTAAATTTGAGACCCTGTTCTGTTTTGTAATCCAGTTCCTGTGTAGCCAAGTTTACATTCCGTGTATTAGTGATATCTTATGATGTTTCTTTTTCTGTGTGACTTATTTCAGTTAGAATCATCATACCTGAATCCACTCATTATGCTGCTACGGGCCTGATGACATAGATTTCATTGCTGAGTGATATTGCATTGTACGTAAGTACCACAACTTCTTTATCCATTTTTCACTTTCTGCGATATTGAACTTGTTCCGTAAACGAGGTTCTTGTAAACAGAGCCGTCCCAAACTTTGGGGTGGCTGTGTCTTTTTGATTTTAATTTCCCTAAGCTATAGGACCATAAGTGGAAGTGCCCTAGGCTCTGTTGCTTTGTTTTTTAGATGTTTCAGGAAACACCATACACCTCTCCCGAGTGGCTGTTGGCAATTTACATCCCGTCCATCAGCATAACAAGGCTCCCAGTTCTCCATGGCCTGTCCTGCCTTTCTGGATTTTACACTTTTTTCAGATGGCCCTTTTGACCGGGGGGAAGTGAGACTTCATTGTAGTGCAGATTTCCTTTGCAAGCTTGCTTGGTTGGCCAAAAAGGGCGTATGCGTTTTTTCCTGAATATATTCAGGAAAAAACGCATACGCCCTTTTTGGCCAAGTGCATCATTGTGGACGTTCTGCCTCTTTTCCTATGCTTTAAATGCAATTCCAGTCTACCTCCTGAAATCGGTTTCCTGCAATTCTGCCCCGCTTTCAAGTCCTCTTGGCAGCCTTACTTCAGTATATTTTTGGACGATAGCTGTCATTTATAACTCTGCAGGTTTGTGAATTACAGTGCCCCTGAGCTCCTTTCTTCAACTCGCTTTCTTGTGAGCTGGCCGCAACACCGCAGGATTGCTTCAGGCCCTAATCTGGTTCCGGCACGGCACGCTGAGCCTTTGGTTAATTCCTCTTCCTGGTGGGAAATGAGAGTTAAATTTGCCCGTCCAGACACCTCCAGCTAGTCTCTCATTGGTTCTCCCTATTCCTGTTCATCTTCCTCAGAAATTGCAAATGGGCCAAACAGGAGGTTAAAGGCACTGACTCTCCACGTCGGGAGAGTGTTAGTAAAGCGTCTGGAATGTTGCACCCGAGTACCAGGGGACGAGAACTGAGACATATTGGAACATGTCTCCCGACCACACGGTTGATCATACTCTGGGTTCCATGTGCATGTTTTACCTGAAGGCAGAATCCCTTAAACCTGGAGAGTTGAGTCCCGTGGAATGGGTACCATGCAATATGACTTCAAAGGGTCTTCATTTGCTCACCGAACCTCTCCAATCCTATCACTGCTGCGTTTGTGCCCCTGTACACACGCTTGATTTTCTTTCAGAGACATAGCAATCCATAGGTTTTAAGATACTTACTAGTCAGGTACATTCTTAGGCGTTTAATATGGGGTGTTGAGTCCATTTCGTTGAGCAAGGAGTAGTTCTTGTCTATTCCATATTTGGCTTAAGGAACTTTATCTGTGCTCATTTCAATCTCTGGTTTTATGCAGCACCCCAACTCACCTTTCCCCTTAAGCAAGCATAAGTTGGTTTTCTAAATTTGAGACCCTGTTCTGTTTTGTAATCCAGTTCCTGTGTAGCCAAGTTTACATCCCGTGTATTAGTGATATCTTATGATGTTTCTTTTTCTGTGTGACTTATTTCAGTTAGAATCATCATACCTGAATCCACTCATTATGCTGCTACGGGCCTGATGACATAGATTTCATTGCTGAGTGATATTGCATTGTACGTAAGTACCACAACTTCTTTATCCATTTTTCACTTTCTGCGATATTGAACTTGTACCGTAAAGGAGGTTCTTGTAAACAGAGCCGTCCCAAACTTTGGGGTGGCTGTGTCTTTTTGATTTTAATTTCCCTAAGCTATAGGACCATAAGTGGAAGTGCCCTAGGCTCTGTTGCTTTGTTTTTTAGATGTTTCAGGAAACACCATACACCTCTCCCGAGTGGCTGTTGGCAATTTACATCCCGCCCATCAGCATAACAAGGCTCCCAGTTCTCCATGGCCTGTCCTGCCTTTCTGGATTTTACTTTTTTCAGATGGCCCTTTTGACCGGTGGGAAGTGAGACTTCATTGTAGTGCAGATTTCCTTTGCAAGCTTGCTTGGTTGGCCAAAAAGGGCGTATGCGTTTTTTCCTGATTCAGGAAAAAACGCATACGCCCTTTTTGGCCAAGTGCATCATTGTGGACGTTCTGCCTCTTTTCCTATGCTTTAAATGCAATTCCAGTCTACCTCCTGAAATCGGTTTCCTGCAATTCTGCCCCGCTTTCAAGTCCTCTTGGCAGCCTTACTTCAGTATATTTTTGGACGATAGCTGTCATTTATAACTCTGCAGGTTTGTGAATTACAGTGCCCCTGAGCTCCTTTCTTCAACTCGCTTTCTTGTGAGCTGGCCGCAACACCGCAGGATTGCTTCAGGCCCTAATCTGGTTCCGGCACGGCACGCTGAGCCTTTGGTTAATTCCTCTTCCTGGTGGGAAATGAGAGTTAAATTTGCCCGTCTGGACACCTCCAGCTAGTCTCTCATTGGTTCTCCCTATTCCTGTTCATCTTCCTCAGAAATTGCAAATGGGCCAAACAGGAGGTTAAAGGCACTGACTCTCCACGTCGGGAGAGTGTTAGTAAAGCGTCTGGAATGTTGCACCCGAGTACCAGGGGACGAGAACTGAGACATATTGGAACATGTCTCCCGACCACACGGTTGATCATACTCTGGGTTCCATGTGCATGTTTTACCTGAAGGCAGAATCCCTTAAACCTGGAGAGTTGAGTCCCGTGGAATGGGTACCATGCAATATGACTTCAAAGGGTCTTCATTTGCTCACCGAACCTCTCCAATCCTATCACTGCTGCGTTTATGCCCCTGTACACACGCTTGATTTTCTTTCAGACACATAGCAATCCATAGGTTTTAAGATACTTACTAGTCAGGTACATTCTTAGGCGTTTAATATGGGGTGTTGAGTCCATTTCGTTGAGCAAGGAGTAGTTCTTGTCTATTCCATATTTGGCTTAAGGAACTTTATCTGTGCTCATTTAAATCTCTGGTTTTATGCAGCACCCCAACTCACCTTTCCCCTTAAGCAAGCATAAGTTGGTTTTCTAAATTTGAGACCCTGTTCTGTTTTGTAATCCAGTTCCTGTGTAGCCAAGTTTACATTCCGTGTATTAGTGATATCTTACGATGTTTCTTTTTCTGTGTGACTTATTTCAGTTAGAATCATCATACCTGAATCCACTCATTATGCTGCTATGGGCCTGATGACATAGATTTCATTGCTGAGTGATATTGCATTGTACGTAAGTACCACAACTTCTTTATCCATTTTTCACTTTCTGCGATATTGAACTTGTACCGTAAAGGAGGTTCTTGTAAACAGAGCCGTCCCAAACTTTGGGGTGGCTGTGTCTTTTTGATTTTAATTTCCCTAAGCTATAGGACCATAAGTGGAAGTGCCCTAGGCTCTGTTGCTTTGTTTTTTAGATGTTTCAGGAAACACCATACACCTCTCCCGAGTGGCTGTTGGCAATTTACATCCCGCCCATCAGCATAACAAGGCTCCCAGTTCTCCATGGCCTGTCCTGCCTTTCTGGATTTTACACTTTTTTCAGATGGCCCTTTTGACCGGGGGGAAGTGAGACTTCATTGTAGTGCAGATTTCCTTTGCAAGCTTGCTTGGTTGGCCAAAAAGGGCGTATGCGTTTTTTCCTGAATATATTCAGGAAAAAACGCATACGCCCTTTTTGGCCAAGTGCATCATTGTGGACGTTCTGCCTCTTTTCCTATGCTTTAAATGCAATTCCAGTCTACCTCCTGAAATCGGTTTCCTGCAATTCTGCCCCGCTTTCAAGTCCTCTTGGCAGCCTTACTTCAGTATATTTTTGGACGATAGCTGTCATTTATAACTCTGCAGGTTTGTGAATTACAGTGCCCCTGAGCTCCTTTCTTCAACTCGCTTTCTTGTGAGCTGGCCGCAACACCGCAGGATTGCTTCAGGCCCTAATCTGGTTCCGGCACGGCACGCTGAGCCTTTGGTTAATTCCTCTTCCTGGTGGGAAATGAGAGTTAAATTTGCCCGTCTGGACACCTCCACCTAGTCTCTCATTGGTTCTCCCTATTCCTGTTCATCTTCCTCAGAAATTGCAAATGGGCCAAACAGGAGGTTAAAGGCACTGACTCTCCACGTCGGGAGAGTGTTAGTAAAGCGTCTGGAATGTTGCACCCGAGTACCAGGGGACGAGAACTGAGACATATTGGAACATGTCTCCCGACCACACGGTTGATCATACTCTGGGTTCCATGTGCATGTTTTACCTGAAGGCAGAATCCCTTAAACCTGGAGAGTTGAGTCCCGTGGAATGGGTACCATGCAATATGACTTCAAAGGGTCTTCATTTGCTCACCGAACCTCTCCAATCCTATCACTGCTGCGTTTATGCCCCTGTACACACGCTTGATTTTCTTTCAGACACATAGCAATCCATAGGTTTTAAGATACTTACTAGTCAGGTACATTCTTAGGCGTTTAATATGGGGTGTTGAGTCCATTTCGTTGAGCAAGGAGTAGTTCTTGTCTATTCCATATTTGGCTTAAGGAACTTTATCTGTGCTCATTTAAATCTCTGGTTTTATGCAGCACCCCAACTCACCTTTCCCCTTAAGCAAGCATAAGTTGGTTTTCTAAATTTGAGACCCTGTTCTGTTTTGTAATCCAGTTCCTGTGTAGCCAAGTTTACATTCCGTGTATTAGTGATATCTTACGATGTTTCTTTTTCTGTGTGACTTATTTCAGTTAGAATCATCATACCTGAATCCACTCATTATGCTGCTACGGGCCTGATGACATAGATTTCATTGCTGAGTGATATTGCATTGTACGTAAGTACCACAACTTCTTTATCCATTTTTCACTTTCTGCGATATTGAACTTGTACCGTAAAGGAGGTTCTTGTAAACAGAGCCGTCCCAAACTTTGGGGTGGCTGTGTCTTTTTGATTTTAATTTCCCTAAGCTATAGGACCATAAGTGGAAGTACCCTAGGCTCTGTTGCTTTGTTTTTTAGATGTTTCAGGAAACACCATACACCTCTCCGGAGTGGCTCTTGGCAATTTACATCCCGCCCATCAGCATAACAAGGCTCCCAGTTCTCCATGGCCTGTCCTGCCTTTCTGGATTTTACACTTTTTTCAGATGGCCCTTTTGACCGGGGGGAAGTGAGACTTCATTGTAGTGCAGATTTCCTTTGCAAGCTTGCTTGGTTGGCCAAAAAGGGCGTATGCGTTTTTTCCTGAATATATTCAGGAAAAAACGCATACGCCCTTTTTGGCCAAGTGCATCATTGTGGACGTTCTGCCTCTTTTCCTATGCTTTAAATGCAATTCCAGTCTACCTCCTGAAATCGGTTTCCTGCAATTCTGCCCCGCTTTCAAGTCCTCTTGGCAGCCTTACTTCAGTATATTTTTGGACGATAGCTGTCATTTATAACTCTGCAGGTTTGTGAATTACAGTGCCCCTGAGCTCCTTTCTTCAACTCGCTTTCTTGTGAGCTGGCCGCAACACCGCAGGATTGCTTCAGGCCCTAATCTGGTTCCGGCACGGCACGCTGAGCCTTTGGTTAATTCCTCTTCCTGGTGGGAAATGAGAGTTAAATTTGCCCGTCTGGACACCTCCAGCTAGTCTCTCATTGGTTCTCCCTATTCCTGTTCATCTTCCTCAGAAATTGCAAATGGGCCAAACAGGAGGTTAAAGGCACTGACTCTCCACGTCGGGAGAGTGTTAGTAAAGCGTCTGGAATGTTGCACCCGAGTACCAGGGGACGAGAACTGAGACATATTGGAACATGTCTCCCGACCACACGGTTGATCATACTCTGGGTTCCATGTGCATGTTTTACCTGAAGGCAGAATCCCTTAAACCTGGAGAGTTGAGTCCCGTGGAATGGGTACCATGCAATATGACTTCAAAGGGTCTTCATTTGCTCACCGAACCTCTCCAATCCTATCACTGCTGCGTTTATGCCCCTGTACACACGCTTGATTTTCTTTCAGACACATAGCAATCCATAGGTTTTAAGATACTTACTAGTCAGGTACATTCTTAGGCGTTTAATATGGGGTGTTGAGTCCATTTCGTTGAGCAAGGAGTAGTTCTTGTCTATTCCATATTTGGCTTAAGGAACTTTATCTGTGCTCATTTAAATCTCTGGTTTTATGCAGCACCCCAACTCACCTTTCCCCTTAAGCAAGCATAAGTTGGTTTTCTAAATTTGAGACCCTGTTCTGTTTTGTAATCCAGTTCCTGTGTAGCCAAGTTTACATTCCGTGTATTAGTGATATCTTACGATGTTTCTTTTTCTGTGTGACTTATTTCAGTTAGAATCATCATACCTGAATCCACTCATTATGCTGCTATGGGCCTGATGACATAGATTTCATTGCTGAGTGATATTGCATTGTACGTAAGTACCACAACTTCTTTATCCATTTTTCACTTTCTGCGATATTGAACTTGTACCGTAAAGGAGGTTCTTGTAAACAGAGCCGTCCCAAACTTTGGGGTGGCTGTGTCTTTTTGATTTTAATTTCCCTAAGCTATAGGACCATAAGTGGAAGTGCCCTAGGCTCTGTTGCTTTGTTTTTTAGATGTTTCAGGAAACACCATACACCTCTCCCGAGTGGCTGTTGGCAATTTACATCCCGCCCATCAGCATAACAAGGCTCCCAGTTCTCCATGGCCTGTCCTGCCTTTCTGGATTTTACACTTTTTTCAGATGGCCCTTTTGACCGGGGGGAAGTGAGACTTCATTGTAGTGCAGATTTCCTTTGCAAGCTTGCTTGGTTGGCCAAAAAGGGCGTATGCGTTTTTTCCTGAATATATTCAGGAAAAAACGCATACGCCCTTTTTGGCCAAGTGCATCATTGTGGACGTTCTGCCTCTTTTCCTATGCTTTAAATGCAATTCCAGTCTACCTCCTGAAATCGGTTTCCTGCAATTCTGCCCCGCTTTCAAGTCCTCTTGGCAGCCTTACTTCAGTATATTTTTGGACGATAGCTGTCATTTATAACTCTGCAGGTTTGTGAATTACAGTGCCCCTGAGCTCCTTTCTTCAACTCGCTTTCTTGTGAGCTGGCCGCAACACCGCAGGATTGCTTCAGGCCCTAATCTGGTTCCGGCACGGCACGCTGAGCCTTTGGTTAATTCCTCTTCCTGGTGGGAAATGAGAGTTAAATTTGCCCGTCTGGACACCTCCACCTAGTCTCTCATTGGTTCTCCCTATTCCTGTTCATCTTCCTCAGAAATTGCAAATGGGCCAAACAGGAGGTTAAAGGCACTGACTCTCCACGTCGGGAGAGTGTTAGTAAAGCGTCTGGAATGTTGCACCTGAGTACCAGGGGACGAGAACTGAGACATATTGGAACATGTCTCCCGACCACACGGTTGATCATACTCTGGGTTCCATGTGCATGTTTTACCTGAAGGCAGAATCCCTTAAACCTGGAGAGTTGAGTCCCGTGGAATGGGTACCATGCAATATGACTTCAAAGGGTCTTCATTTGCTCACCGAACCTCTCCAATCCTATCACTGCTGCGTTTATGCCCCTGTACACACGCTTGATTTTCTTTCAGACACATAGCAATCCATAGGTTTTAAGATACTTACTAGTCAGGTACATTCTTAGGCGTTTAATATGGGGTGTTGAGTCCATTTCGTTGAGCAAGGAGTAGTTCTTGTCTATTCCATATTTGGCTTAAGGAACTTTATCTGTGCTCATTTAAATCTCTGGTTTTATGCAGCACCCCAACTCACCTTTCCCCTTAAGCAAGCATAAGTTGGTTTTCTAAATTTGAGACCCTGTTCTGTTTTGTAATCCAGTTCCTGTGTAGCCAAGTTTACATTCCGTGTATTAGTGATATCTTACGATGTTTCTTTTTCTGTGTGACTTATTTCAGTTAGAATCATCATACCTGAATCCACTCATTATGCTGCTACGGGCCTGATGACATAGATTTCATTGCTGAGTGATATTGCATTGTACGTAAGTACCACAACTTCTTTATCCATTTTTCACTTTCTGCGATATTGAACTTGTACCGTAAAGGAGGTTCTTGTAAACAGAGCCGTCCCAAACTTTGGGGTGGCTGTGTCTTTTTGATTTTAATTTCCCTAAGCTATAGGACCATAAGTGGAAGTACCCTAGGCTCTGTTGCTTTGTTTTTTAGATGTTTCAGGAAACACCATACACCTCTCCGGAGTGGCTCTTGGCAATTTACATCCCGCCCATCAGCATAACAAGGCTCCCAGTTCTCCATGGCCTGTCCTGCCTTTCTGGATTTTACACTTTTTTCAGATGGCCCTTTTGACCGGGGGGAAGTGAGACTTCATTGTAGTGCAGATTTCCTTTGCAAGCTTGCTTGGTTGGCCAAAAAGGGCGTATGCGTTTTTTCCTGAATATATTCAGGAAAAAACGCATACGCCCTTTTTGGCCAAGTGCATCATTGTGGACGTTCTGCCTCTTTTCCTATGCTTTAAATGCAATTCCAGTCTACCTCCTGAAATCGGTTTCCTGCAATTCTGCCCCGCTTTCAAGTCCTCTTGGCAGCCTTACTTCAGTATATTTTTGGACGATAGCTGTCATTTATAACTCTGCAGGTTTGTGAATTACAGTGCCCCTGAGCTCCTTTCTTCAACTCGCTTTCTTGTGAGCTGGCCGCAACACCGCAGGATTGCTTCAGGCCCTAATCTGGTTCCGGCACGGCACGCTGAGCCTTTGGTTAATTCCTCTTCCTGGTGGGAAATGAGAGTTAAATTTGCCCGTCCAGACACCTCCAGCTAGTCTCTCATTGGTTCTCCCTATTCCTGTTCATCTTCCGCAGAAATTGCAAACTGGGCCAAACAGGAGGTTAAAGGCACTGACTCTCCAAGTCGGGAGAGTGTTAGTAAAGCGTCTGGAATGTTGCACCCGAGTACCAGGGGACGAGAACTGAGACATATTGGAACACGTCTCCCGATCACACGGTTGATCATACTCTGGGTTCCACGTGCATGTTTTACCTGAAGGCAGAATCCCTTAAACCTGGAGAGTTGAGACCCGTGGAATGGGTTCCATGCAATATGACTTCAAAGGGTCTTCATTTGCTCACCGAACCTCTCCAATCCTATCACTGCTGTGTTTATGCCCCTGTACACATGCTTGATTTTCTTTCAGAGACATAGCAATCCATAGGTTTTAAGATACTTACTAGTCAGGTACATTCTTAGGCGTTTAATATGGGGTGTTGAGTCCATTTCGTTGAGCAAGGAGTAGTTCTTGTCTATTCCATATTTGGCTTAAGGAACTTTATCTGTGCTCATTTAAATCTCTGGTTTGATGCAGCACCCCAACTCACCTTTCCCCTTAAGCAAGCATAAGTTGGTTTTCTAAATTTGAGACCCTGTTCTGTTTTGTAATCCAGTTCCTGTGTAGCCAAGTTTACATTCCGTGTATTAGTGATATCTTATGATGTTTCTTTTTCTGTGTGACTTATTTCAGTTAGAATCATCATACCTGAATCCACTCATTATGCTGCTACGGGCCTGATGACATAGATTTCATTGCTGAGTGATATTGCATTGTACGTAAGTACCACAACTTCTTTATCCATTTTTCACTTTCTGCGATATTGAACTTGTTCCGTAAACGAGGTTCTTGTAAACAGAGCCGTCCCAAACTTTGGGGTGGCTGTGTCTTTTTGATTTTAATTTCCCTAAGCTATAGGACCATAAGTGGAAGTGCCCTAGGCTCTGTTGCTTTGTTTTTTAGATGTTTCAGGAAACACCATACACCTCTCCCGAGTGGCTGTTGGCAATTTACATCCCGTCCATCAGCATAACAAGGCTCCCAGTTCTCCATGGCCTGTCCTGCCTTTCTGGATTTTACACTTTTTTCAGATGGCCCTTTTGACCGGGGGGAAGTGAGACTTCATTGTAGTGCAGATTTCCTTTGCAAGCTTGCTTGGTTGGCCAAAAAGGGCGTATGCGTTTTTTCCTGAATATATTCAGGAAAAAACGCATACGCCCTTTTTGGCCAAGTGCATCATTGTGGACGTTCTGCCTCTTTTCCTATGCTTTAAATGCAATTCCAGTCTACCTCCTGAAATCGGTTTCCTGCAATTCTGCCCCGCTTTCAAGTCCTCTTGGCAGCCTTACTTCAGTATATTTTTGGACGATAGCTGTCATTTATAACTCTGCAGGTTTGTGAATTACAGTGCCCCTGAGCTCCTTTCTTCAACTCGCTTTCTTGTGAGCTGGCCGCAACACCGCAGGATTGCTTCAGGCCCTAATCTGGTTCCGGCACGGCACGCTGAGCCTTTGGTTAATTCCTCTTCCTGGTGGGAAATGAGAGTTAAATTTGCCCGTCCAGACACCTCCAGCTAGTCTCTCATTGGTTCTCCCTATTCCTGTTCATCTTCCGCAGAAATTGCAAACTGGGCCAAACAGGAGGTTAAAGGCACTGACTCTCCAAGTCGGGAGAGTGTTAGTAAAGCGTCTGGAATGTTGCACCCGAGTACCAGGGGACGAGAACTGAGACATATTGGAACACGTCTCCCGATCACACGGTTGATCATACTCTGGGTTCCACGTGCATGTTTTACCTGAAGGCAGAATCCCTTAAACCTGGAGAGTTGAGACCCGTGGAATGGGTTCCATGCAATATGACTTCAAAGGGTCTTCATTTGCTCACCGAACCTCTCCAATCCTATCACTGCTGTGTTTATGCCCCTGTACACATGCTTGATTTTCTTTCAGAGACATAGCAATCCATAGGTTTTAAGATACTTACTAGTCAGGTACATTCTTAGGCGTTTAATATGGGGTGTTGAGTCCATTTCGTTGAGCAAGGAGTAGTTCTTGTCTATTCCATATTTGGCTTAAGGAACTTTATCTGTGCTCATTTCAATCTCTGGTTTGATGCAGCACCCCAACTCACCTTTCCCCTTAAGCAAGCATAAGTTAGTTTTCTAAATTTGAGACCCTGTTCTGTTTTGTAATCCAGTTCCTGTGTAGCCAAGTTTACATTCCGTGTATTAGTGATATCTTATGATGTTTCTTTTTCTGTGTGACTTATTTCAGTTAGAATCATCATACCTGAATCCACTCATTATGCTGCTACGGGCCTGATGACATAGATTTCATTGCTGAGTGATATTGCATTGTACGTAAGTACCACAACTTCTTTATCCATTTTTCACTTTCTGCGATATTGAACTTGTTCTGTAAACGAGGTTCTTGTAAACAGAGCCGTCCCAAACTTTGGGGTGGCTGTGTCTTTTTGATTTTAATTTCCCTAAGCTATAGGACCATAAGTGGAAGTGCCCTAGGCTCTGTTGCTTTGTTTTTTAGATGTTTCAGGAAACACCATACACCTCTCCCGAGTGGCTGTTGGCAATTTACATCCCGTCCATCAGCATAACAAGGCTCCCAGTTCTCCATGGCCTGTCCTGCCTTTCTGGATTTTACACTTTTTTCAGATGGCCCTTTTGACCGGGGGGAAGTGAGACTTCATTGTAGTGCAGATTTCCTTTGCAAGCTTGCTTGGTTGGCCAAAAAGGGCGTATGCGTTTTTTCCTGAATATATTCAGGAAAAAACGCATACGCCCTTTTTGGCCAAGTGCATCATTGTGGACGTTCTGCCTCTTTTCCTATGCTTTAAATGCAATTCCAGTCTACCTCCTGAAATCGGTTTCCTGCAATTCTGCCCCGCTTTCAAGTCCTCTTGGCAGCCTTACTTCAGTATATTTTTGGACGATAGCTGTCATTTATAACTCTGCAGGTTTGTGAATTACAGTGCCCCTGAGCTCCTTTCTTCAACTCGCTTTCTTGTGAGCTGGCCGCAACACCGCAGGATTGCTTCAGGCCCTAATCTGGTTCCGGCACGGCACGCTGAGCCTTTGGTTAATTCCTCTTCCTGGTGGGAAATGAGAGTTAAATTTGCCCGTCCAGACACCTCCAGCTAGTCTCTCATTGGTTCTCCCTATTCCTGTTCATCTTCCGCAGAAATTGCAAACTGGGCCAAACAGGAGGTTAAAGGCACTGACTCTCCAAGTCGGGAGAGTGTTAGTAAAGCGTCTGGAATGTTGCACCCGAGTACCAGGGGACGAGAACTGAGACATATTGGAACACGTCTCCCGATCACACGGTTGATCATACTCTGGGTTCCACGTGCATGTTTTACCTGAAGGCAGAATCCCTTAAACCTGGAGAGTTGAGACCCGTGGAATGGGTACCATGCAATATGACTTCAAAGGGTCTTCATTTGCTCACCGAACCTCTCCAATCCTATCACTGCTGTGTTTATGCCCCTGTACACATGCTTGATTTTCTTTCAGAGACATAGCAATCCATAGGTTTTAAGATACTTACTAGTCAGGTACATTCTTAGGCGTTTAATATGGGGTGTTGAGTCCATTTCGTTGAGCAAGGAGTAGTTCTTGTCTATTCCATATTTGGCTTAAGGAACTTTATCTGTGCTCATTTCAATCTCTGGTTTGATGCAGCACCCCAACTCACCTTTCCCCTTAAGCAAGCATAAGTTGGTTTTCTAAATTTGAGACCCTGTTCTGTTTTGTAATCCAGTTCCTGTGTAGCCAAGTTTACATTCCGTGTATTAGTGATATCTTATGATGTTTCTTTTTCTGTGTGACTTATTTCAGTTAGAATCATCATACCTGAATCCACTCATTATGCTGCTACGGGCCTGATGACATAGATTTCATTGCTGAGTGATATTGCATTGTACGTAAGTACCACAACTTCTTTATCCATTTTTCACTTTCTGCGATATTGAACTTGTTCCGTAAACGAGGTTCTTGTAAACAGAGCCGTCCCAAACTTTGGGGTGGCTGTGTCTTTTTGATTTTAATTTCCCTAAGCTATAGGACCATAAGTGGAAGTGCCCTAGGCTCTGTTGCTTTGTTTTTTAGATGTTTCAGGAAACACCATACACCTCTCCCGAGTGGCTGTTGGCAATTTACATCCCGTCCATCAGCATAACAAGGCTCCCAGTTCTCCATGGCCTGTCCTGCCTTTCTGGATTTTACACTTTTTTCAGATGGCCCTTTTGACCGGGGGGCAGTGAGACTTCATTGTAGTGCAGATTTCCTTTGCAAGCTTGCTTGGTTGGCCAAAAAGGGCGTATGCGTTTTTTCCTGAATATATTCAGGAAAAAACGCATACGCCCTTTTTGGCCAAGTGCATCATTGTGGACGTTCTGCCTCTTTTCCTATGCTTTAAATGCAATTCCAGTCTACCTCCTGAAATCGGTTTCCTGCAATTCTGCCCCGCTTTCAAGTCCTCTTGGCAGCCTTACTTCAGTATATTTTTGGACGATAGCTGTCATTTATAACTCTGCAGGTTTGTGAATTACAGTGCCCCTGAGCTCCTTTCTTCAACTCGCTTTCTTGTGAGCTGGCCGCAACACCGCAGGATTGCTTCAGGCCATAATCTGGTTCCGGCACGGCACGCTGAGCCTTTGGTTAATTCCTCTTCCTGGTGGGAAATGAGAGTTAAATTTGCCCGTCCAGACACCTCCAGCTAGTCTCTCATTGGTTCTCCCTATTCCTGTTCATCTTCCTCAGAAATTGCAAATGGGCCAAACAGGAGGTTAAAGGCACTGACTCTCCACGTCGGGAGAGTGTTAGTAAAGCGTCTGGAATGTTGCACCCGAGTACCAGGGGACGAGAACTGAGACATATTGGAACATGTCTCCCGACCACACGGTTGATCATACTCTGGGTTCCATGTGCATGTTTTACCTGAAGGCAGAATCCCTTAAACCTGGAGAGTTGAGTCCCGTGGAATGGGTACCATGCAATATGACTTCAAAGGGTCTTCATTTGCTCACCGAACCTCTCCAATCCTATCACTGCTGCGTTTGTGCCCCTGTACACACGCTTGATTTTCTTTCAGAGACATAGCAATCCATAGGTTTTAAGATACTTACTAGTCAGGTACATTCTTAGGCGTTTAATATGGGGTGTTGAGTCCATTTCGTTGAGCAAGGAGTAGTTCTTGTCTATTCCATATTTGGCTTAAGGAACTTTATCTGTGCTCATTTCAATCTCTGGTTTTATGCAGCACCCCAACTCACCTTTCCCCTTAAGCAAGCATAAGTTGGTTTTCTAAATTTGAGACCCTGTTCTGTTTTGTAATCCAGTTCCTGTGTAGCCAAGTTTACATCCCGTGTATTAGTGATATCTTATGATGTTTCTTTTTCTGTGTGACTTATTTCAGTTAGAATCATCATACCTGAATCCACTCATTATGCTGCTACGGGCCTGATGACATAGATTTCATTGCTGAGTGATATTGCATTGTACGTAAGTACCACAACTTCTTTATCCATTTTTCACTTTCTGCGATATTGAACTTGTACCGTAAAGGAGGTTCTTGTAAACAGAGCCGTCCCAAACTTTGGGGTGGCTGTGTCTTTTTGATTTTAATTTCCCTAAGCTATAGGACCATAAGTGGAAGTGCCCTAGGCTCTGTTGCTTTGTTTTTTAGATGTTTCAGGAAACACCATACACCTCTCCCGAGAGGCTCTTGGCAATTTACATCCCGCCCATCAGCATAACAAGGCTCCCAGTTCTCCATGGCCTGTCCTGCCTTTCTGGATTTTACTTTTTTCAGATGGCCCTTTTGACCGGTGGGAAGTGAGACTTCATTGTAGTGCAGGTTTCCTTTGCAAGCTTGCTTGGTTGGCCAAAAAGGGCGTATGCGTTTTTTCCTGATTCACGAAAAAACGCATACGCCCTTTTTGGCCAAGTGCATCATTGTGGACGTTCTGCCTCTTTTCCTATGCTTTAAATGCAATTCCAGTCTACCTCCTGAAATCGGTTTCCTGCAATTCTGCCCCGCTTTCAAGTCCTCTTGGCAGCCTTACTTCAGTATATTTTTGGACGATAGCTGTCATTTATAACTCTGCAGGTTTGTGAATTACAGTGCCCCTGAGCTCCTTTCTTCAACTCGCTTTCTTGTGAGCTGGCCGCAACACCGCAGGATTGCTTCAGGCCCTAATCTGGTTCCGGCACGGCACGCTGAGCCTTTGGTTAATTCCTCTTCCTGGTGGGAAATGAGAGTTAAATTTGCCCGTCCAGACACCTCCAGCTAGTCTCTCATTGGTTCTCCCTATTCCTGTTCATCTTCCGCAGAAATTGCAAACTGGGCCAAACAGGAGGTTAAAGGCACTGACTCTCCAAGTCGGGAGAGTGTTAGTAAAGCGTCTGGAATGTTGCACCCGAGTACCAGGGGACGAGAACTGAGACATATTGGAACACGTCTCCCGATCACACGGTTGATCATACTCTGGGTTCCACGTGCATGTTTTACCTGAAGGCAGAATCCCTTAAACCTGGAGAGTTGAGACCCGTGGAATGGGTTCCATGCAATATGACTTCAAAGGGTCTTCATTTGCTCACCGAACCTCTCCAATCCTATCACTGCTGTGTTTATGCCCCTGTACACATGCTTGATTTTCTTTCAGAGACATAGCAATCCATAGGTTTTAAGATACTTACTAGTCAGGTACATTCTTAGGCGTTTAATATGGGGTGTTGAGTCCATTTCGTTGAGCAAGGAGTAGTTCTTGTCTATTCCATATTTGGCTTAAGGAACTTTATCTGTGCTCATTTCAATCTCTGGTTTGATGCAGCACCCCAACTCACCTTTCCCCTTAAGCAAGCATAAGTTAGTTTTCTAAATTTGAGACCCTGTTCTGTTTTGTAATCCAGTTCCTGTGTAGCCAAGTTTACATTCCGTGTATTAGTGATATCTTATGATGTTTCTTTTTCTGTGTGACTTATTTCAGTTAGAATCATCATACCTGAATCCACTCATTATGCTGCTACGGGCCTGATGACATAGATTTCATTGCTGAGTGATATTGCATTGTACGTAAGTACCACAACTTCTTTATCCATTTTTCACTTTCTGCGATATTGAACTTGTTCCGTAAACGAGGTTCTTGTAAACAGAGCCGTCCCAAACTTTGGGGTGGCTGTGTCTTTTTGATTTTAATTTCCCTAAGCTATAGGACCATAAGTGGAAGTGCCCTAGGCTCTGTTGCTTTGTTTTTTAGATGTTTCAGGAAACACCATACACCTCTCCCGAGTGGCTGTTGGCAATTTACATCCCGTCCATCAGCATAACAAGGCTCCCAGTTCTCCATGGCCTGTCCTGCCTTTCTGGATTTTACACTTTTTTCAGATGGCCCTTTTGACCGGGGGGAAGTGAGACTTCATTGTAGTGCAGATTTCCTTTGCAAGCTTGCTTGGTTGGCCAAAAAGGGCGTATGCGTTTTTTCCTGAATATATTCAGGAAAAAACGCATACGCCCTTTTTGGCCAAGTGCATCATTGTGGACGTTCTGCCTCTTTTCCTATGCTTTAAATGCAATTCCAGTCTACCTCCTGAAATCGGTTTCCTGCAATTCTGCCCCGCTTTCAAGTCCTCTTGGCAGCCTTACTTCAGTATATTTTTGGACGATAGCTGTCATTTATAACTCTGCAGGTTTGTGAATTACAGTGCCCCTGAGCTCCTTTCTTCAACTCGCTTTCTTGTGAGCTGGCCGCAACACCGCAGGATTGCTTCAGGCCATAATCTGGTTCCGGCACGGCACGCTGAGCCTTTGGTTAATTCCTCTTCCTGGTGGGAAATGAGAGTTAAATTTGCCCGTCCAGACACCTCCAGCTAGTCTCTCATTGGTTCTCCCTATTCCTGTTCATCTTCCTCAGAAATTGCAAATGGGCCAAACAGGAGGTTAAAGGCACTGACTCTCCACGTCGGGAGAGTGTTAGTAAAGCGTCTGGAATGTTGCACCCGAGTACCAGGGGACGAGAACTGAGACATATTGGAACATGTCTCCCGACCACACGGTTGATCATACTCTGGGTTCCATGTGCATGTTTTACCTGAAGGCAGAATCCCTTAAACCTGGAGAGTTGAGTCCCGTGGAATGGGTACCATGCAATATGACTTCAAAGGGTCTTCATTTGCTCACCGAACCTCTCCAATCCTATCACTGCTGCGTTTGTGCCCCTGTACACACGCTTGATTTTCTTTCAGAGACATAGCAATCCATAGGTTTTAAGATACTTACTAGTCAGGTACATTCTTAGGCGTTTAATATGGGGTGTTGAGTCCATTTCGTTGAGCAAGGAGTAGTTCTTGTCTATTCCATATTTGGCTTAAGGAACTTTATCTGTGCTCATTTCAATCTCTGGTTTTATGCAGCACCCCAACTCACCTTTCCCCTTAAGCAAGCATAAGTTGGTTTTCTAAATTTGAGACCCTGTTCTGTTTTGTAATCCAGTTCCTGTGTAGCCAAGTTTACATCCCGTGTATTAGTGATATCTTATGATGTTTCTTTTTCTGTGTGACTTATTTCAGTTAGAATCATCATACCTGAATCCACTCATTATGCTGCTACGGGCCTGATGACATAGATTTCATTGCTGAGTGATATTGCATTGTACGTAAGTACCACAACTTCTTTATCCATTTTTCACTTTCTGCGATATTGAATTTGTACCGTAAAGGAGGTTCTTGTAAACAGAGCCGTCCCAAACTTTGGGGTGGCTGTGTCTTTTTGATTTTAATTTCCCTAAGCTATAGGACCATAAGTGGAAGTGCCCTAGGCTCTGTTGCTTTGTTTTTTAGATGTTTCAGGAAACACCATACACCTCTCCCGAGTGGCTGTTGGCAATTTACATCCCGCCCATCAGCATAACAAGGCTCCCAGTTCTCCATGGCCTGTCCTGCCTTTCTGGATTTTACTTTTTTCAGATGGCCCTTTTGACCGGTGGGAAGTGAGACTTCATTGTAGTGCAGGTTTCCTTTGCAAGCTTGCTTGGTTGGCCAAAAAGGGCGTATGCGTTTTTTCCTGATTCACGAAAAAACGCATACGCCCTTTTTGGCCAAGTGCATCATTGTGGACGTTCTGCCTCTTTTCCTATGCTTTAAATGCAATTCCAGTCTACCTCCTGAAATCGGTTTCCTGCAATTCTGCCCCGCTTTCAAGTCCTCTTGGCAGCCTTACTTCAGTATATTTTTGGACGATAGCTGTCATTTATAACTCTGCAGGTTTGTGAATTACAGTGCCCCTGAGCTCCTTTCTTCAACTCGCTTTCTTGTGAGCTGGCCGCAACACCGCAGGATTGCTTCAGGCCCTAATCTGGTTCCGGCACGGCACGCTGAGCCTTTGGTTAATTCCTCTTCCTGGTGGGAAATGAGAGTTAAATTTGCCCGTCTGGACACCTCCACCTAGTCTCTCATTGGTTCTCCCTATTCCTGTTCATCTTCCTCAGAAATTGCAAATGGGCCAAACAGGAGGTTAAAGGCACTGACTCTCCACGTCGGGAGAGTGTTAGTAAAGCGTCTGGAATGTTGCACCCGAGTACCAGGGGACGAGAACTGAGACATATTGGAACATGTCTCCCGACCACACGGTTGATCATACTCTGGGTTCCATGTGCATGTTTTACCTGAAGGCAGAATCCCTTAAACCTGGAGAGTTGAGTCCCGTGGAATGGGTACCATGCAATATGACTTCAAAGGGTCTTCATTTGCTCACCGAACCTCTCCAATCCTATCACTGCTGCGTTTATGCCCCTGTACACACGCTTGATTTTCTTTCAGACACATAGCAATCCATAGGTTTTAAGATACTTACTAGTCAGGTACATTCTTAGGCGTTTAATATGGGGTGTTGAGTCCATTTCGTTGAGCAAGGAGTAGTTCTTGTCTATTCCATATTTGGCTTAAGGAACTTTATCTGTGCTCATTTCAATCTCTGGTTTTATGCAGCACCCCAACTCACCTTTCCCCTTAAGCAAGCATAAGTTGGTTTTCTAAATTTGAGACCCTGTTCTGTTTTGTAATCCAGTTCCTGTGTAGCCAAGTTTACATCCCGTGTATTAGTGATATCTTATGATGTTTCTTTTTCTGTGTGACTTATTTCAGTTAGAATCATCATACCTGAATCCACTCATTATGCTGCTACGGGCCTGATGACATAGATTTCATTGCTGAGTGATATTGCATTGTACGTAAGTACCACAACTTCTTTATCCATTTTTCACTTTCTGCGATATTGAACTTGTACCGTAAAGGAGGTTCTTGTAAACAGAGCCGTCCCAAACTTTGGGGTGGCTGTGTCTTTTTGATTTTAATTTCCCTAAGCTATAGGACCATAAGTGGAAGTGCCCTAGGCTCTGTTGCTTTGTTTTTTAGATGTTTCAGGAAACACCATACACCTCTCCGGAGTGGCTCTTGGCAATTTACATCCCGCCCATCAGCATAACAAGGCTCCCAGTTCTCCATGGCCTGTCCTGCCTTTCTGGATTTTACACTTTTTTCAGATGGCCCTTTTGACCGGGGGGAAGTGAGACTTCATTGTAGTGCAGATTTCCTTTGCAAGCTTGCTTGGTTGGCCAAAAAGGGCGTATGCGTTTTTTCCTGAATATATTCAGGAAAAAACGCATACGCCCTTTTTGGCCAAGTGCATCATTGTGGACGTTCTGCCTCTTTTCCTATGGTTTAAATGCAATTCCAGTCTACCTCCTGAAATCGGTTTCCTGCAATTCTGCCCCGCTTTCAAGTCCTCTTGGCAGCCTTACTTCAGTATATTTTTGGACGATAGCTGTCATTTATAACTCTGCAGGTTTGTGAATTACAGTGCCCCTGAGCTCCTTTCTTCAACTCGCTTTCTTGTGAGCTGGCCGCAACACCGCAGGATTGCTTCAGGCCCTAATCTGGTTCCGGCACGGCACGCTGAGCCTTTGGTTAATTCCTCTTCCTGGTGGGAAATGAGAGTTAAATTTGCCCGTCTGGACACCTCCACCTAGTCTCTCATTGGTTCTCCCTATTCCTGTTCATCTTCCTCAGAAATTGCAAATGGGCCAAACAGGAGGTTAAAGGCACTGACTCTCCACGTCGGGAGAGTGTTAGTAAAGCGTCTGGAATGTTGCACCCGAGTACCAGGGGACGAGAACTGAGACATATTGGAACATGTCTCCCGACCACACGGTTGATCATACTCTGGGTTCCATGTGCATGTTTTACCTGAAGGCAGAATCCCTTAAACCTGGAGAGTTGAGTCCCGTGGAATGGGTACCATGCAATATGACTTCAAAGGGTCTTCATTTG
Source organism: Leucopleurus acutus (assembly GCF_964270905.1). NCBI lineage: Eukaryota > Metazoa > Chordata > Mammalia > Artiodactyla > Delphinidae > Leucopleurus > Leucopleurus acutus. The sequence continues at coordinate 198,120 of NW_028139150.1, forward strand.
CTCACCGAACCTCTCCAATCCTATCACTGCTGCGTTTATGCCCCTGTACACACGCTTGATTTTCTTTCAGACACATAGCAATCCATAGGTTTTAAGATACTTACTAGTCAGGTACATTCTTAGGCGTTTAATATGGGGTGTTGAGTCCATTTCGTTGAGCAAGGAGTAGTTCTTGTCTATTCCATATTTGGCTTAAGGAACTTTATCTGTGCTCATTTAAATCTCTGGTTTTATGCAGCACCCCAACTCACCTTTCCCCTTAAGCAAGCATAAGTTGGTTTTCTAAATTTGAGACCCTGTTCTGTTTTGTAATCCAGTTCCTGTGTAGCCAAGTTTACATTCCGTGTATTAGTGATATCTTACGATGTTTCTTTTTCTGTGTGACTTATTTCAGTTAGAATCATCATACCTGAATCCACTCATTATGCTGCTATGGGCCTGATGACATAGATTTCATTGCTGAGTGATATTGCATTGTACGTAAGTACCACAACTTCTTTATCCATTTTTCACTTTCTGCGATATTGAACTTGTACCGTAAAGGAGGTTCTTGTAAACAGAGCCGTCCCAAACTTTGGGGTGGCTGTGTCTTTTTGATTTTAATTTCCCTAAGCTATAGGACCATAAGTGGAAGTGCCCTAGGCTCTGTTGCTTTGTTTTTTAGATGTTTCAGGAAACACCATACACCTCTCCCGAGTGGCTCTTGGCAATTTACATCCCGCCCATCAGCATAACAAGGCTCCCAGTTCTCCATGGCCTGTCCTGCCTTTCTGGATTTTACACTTTTTTCAGATGGCCCTTTTGACCGGGGGGAAGTGAGACTTCATTGTAGTGCAGATTTCCTTTGCAAGCTTGCTTGGTTGGCCAAAAAGGGCGTATGCGTTTTTTCCTGAATATATTCAGGAAAAAACGCATACGCCCTTTTTGGCCAAGTGCATCATTGTGGACGTTCTGCCTCTTTTCCTATGCTTTAAATGCAATTCCAGTCTACCTCCTGAAATCGGTTTCCTGCAATTCTGCCCCGCTTTCAAGTCCTCTTGGCAGCCTTACTTCAGTATATTTTTGGACGATAGCTGTCATTTATAACTCTGCAGGTTTGTGAATTACAGTGCCCCTGAGCTCCTTTCTTCAACTCGCTTTCTTGTGAGCTGGCCGCAACACCGCAGGATTGCTTCAGGCCCTAATCTGGTTCCGGCACGGCACGCTGAGCCTTTGGTTAATTCCTCTTCCTGGTGGGAAATGAGAGTTAAATTTGCCCGTCTGGACACCTCCAGCTAGTCTCTCATTGGTTCTCCCTATTCCTGTTCATCTTCCTCAGAAATTGCAAATGGGCCAAACAGGAGGTTAAAGGCACTGACTCTCCACGTCGGGAGAGTGTTAGTAAAGCGTCTGGAATGTTGCACCCGAGTACCAGGGGACGAGAACTGAGACATATTGGAACATGTCTCCCGACCACACGGTTGATCATACTCTGGGTTCCATGTGCATGTTTTACCTGAAGGCAGAATCCCTTAAACCTGGAGAGTTGAGTCCCGTGGAATGGGTACCATGCAATATGACTTCAAAGGGTCTTCATTTGCTCACCGAACCTCTCCAATCCTATCACTGCTGCGTTTATGCCCCTGTACACACGCTTGATTTTCTTTCAGACACATAGCAATCCATAGGTTTTAAGATACTTACTAGTCAGGTACATTCTTAGGCGTTTAATATGGGGTGTTGAGTCCATTTCGTTGAGCAAGGAGTAGTTCTTGTCTATTCCATATTTGGCTTAAGGAACTTTATCTGTGCTCATTTAAATCTCTGGTTTTATGCAGCACCCCAACTCACCTTTCCCCTTAAGCAAGCATAAGTTGGTTTTCTAAATTTGAGACCCTGTTCTGTTTTGTAATCCAGTTCCTGTGTAGCCAAGTTTACATTCCGTGTATTAGTGATATCTTACGATGTTTCTTTTTCTGTGTGACTTATTTCAGTTAGAATCATCATACCTGAATCCACTCATTATGCTGCTATGGGCCTGATGACATAGATTTCATTGCTGAGTGATATTGCATTGTACGTAAGTACCACAACTTCTTTATCCATTTTTCACTTTCTGCGATATTGAACTTGTACCGTAAAGGAGGTTCTTGTAAACAGAGCCGTCCCAAACTTTGGGGTGGCTGTGTCTTTTTGATTTTAATTTCCCTAAGCTATAGGACCATAAGTGGAAGTGCCCTAGGCTCTGTTGCTTTGTTTTTTAGATGTTTCAGGAAACACCATACACCTCTCCCGAGTGGCTCTTGGCAATTTACATCCCGCCCATCAGCATAACAAGGCTCCCAGTTCTCCATGGCCTGTCCTGCCTTTCTGGATTTTACACTTTTTTCAGAAGGCCCTTTTGACCGGGGGGAAGTGAGACTTCATTGTAGTGCAGATTTCCTTTGCAAGCTTGCTTGGTTGGCCAAAAAGGGCGTATGCGTTTTTTCCTGAATATATTCAGGAAAAAACGCATACGCCCTTTTTGGCCAAGTGCATCATTGTGGACGTTCTGCCTCTTTTCCTATGCTTTAAATGCAATTCCAGTCTACCTCCTGAAATCGGTTTCCTGCAATTCTGCCCCGCTTTCAAGTCCTCTTGGCAGCCTTACTTCAGTATATTTTTGGACGATAGCTGTCATTTATAACTCTGCAGGTTTGTGAATTACAGTGCCCCTGAGCTCCTTTCTTCAACTCGCTTTCTTGTGAGCTGGCCGCAACACCGCAGGATTGCTTCAGGCCCTAATCTGGTTCCGGCACGGCACGCTGAGCCTTTGGTTAATTCCTCTTCCTGGTGGGAAATGAGAGTTAAATTTGCCCGTCCAGACACCTCCAGCTAGTCTCTCATTGGTTCTCCCTATTCCTGTTCATCTTCCGCAGAAATTGCAAACTGGGCCAAACAGGAGGTTAAAGGCACTGACTCTCCAAGTCGGGAGAGTGTTAGTAAAGCGTCTGGAATGTTGCACCCGAGTACCAGGGGACGAGAACTGAGACATATTGGAACACGTCTCCCGATCACACGGTTGATCATACTCTGGGTTCCACGTGCATGTTTTAGCTGAAGGAAGAATCCCTTAAACCTGGAGAGTTGAGACCCGTGGAATGGGTACCATGCAATATGACTTCAAAGGGTCTTCATTTGCTCACCGAACCTCTCCAATCCTATCACTGCTGCGTTTGTGCCCCTGTACACACGCTTGATTTTCTTTCAGAGACATAGCAATTCATAGGTTTTAAGATACTTACTAGTCAGGTACATTCTTAGGCGTTTAATATGGGGTGTTGAGTCCATTTCGTTGAGCAAGGAGTAGTTCTTGTCTATTCCATATTTGGCTTAAGGAACTTTATCTGTGTTCATTTAAATCTCTGGTTTTATGCAGCACCCCAACTCACCTTTCCCCTTAAGCAAGCATAAGTTGGTTTTCTAAACTTGAGACACTGTTCTGTTTTGTAAACCAGTTCCTGTGTAGCCAAGTTTACATTCCGTGTATTAGTGATATCTTATGATGTTTCTTTTTCTGTGTGACTTATTTCAGTTAGAATCATCATACCTGAATCCACTCATTATGCTGCTACGGGCCTGATGACATAGATTTCATTGCTGAGTGATATTGCATTGTACGTAAATACCACAACTTCTTTATCCATTTTTCACTTTCTGCGATATTGAACTTGTACCGTAAACGAGGTTCTTGTAAACAGAGCCGTCCCAAACTTTGGGGTGGCTGTGTCTTTTTGATTTTAATTTCCCTAAGCTATAGGACCATAAGTGGAAGTACACTAGGCTCTGTTGCTTTGTTTTTTAGATGTTTCAGGAAACACCATACACCTCTCCGGAGTGGCTCTTGGCAATTTACATCCCGCCCATCAGCATAACAAGGCTCCCAGTTCTCCATGGCCTGTCCTGCCTTTCTGGATTTTACACTTTTTTCAGATGGCCCTTTTGACCGGGGGGAAGTGAGACTTCATTGTAGTGCAGATTTCCTTTGCAAGCTTGCTTGGTTGGCCAAAAAGGGCGTATGCGTTTTTTCCTGAATATATTCAGGAAAAAACGCATACGCCCTTTTTGGCCAAGTGCATCATTGTGGACGTTCTGCCTCTTTTCCTATGCTTTAAATGCAATTCCAGTCTACCTCCTGAAATCGGTTTCCTGCAATTCTGCCCCGCTTTCAAGTCCTCTTGGCAGCCTTACTTCAGTATATTTTTGGACGATAGCTGTCATTTATAACTCTGCAGGTTTGTGAATTACAGTGCCCCTGAGCTCCTTTCTTCAACTCGCTTTCTTGTGAGCTGGCCGCAACACCGCAGGATTGCTTCAGGCCCTAATCTGGTTCTGGCTCGGCACGCTGAGCCTTTGGTTAATTCCTCTTCCTGGTGGGAAATGAGAGTTAAATTTGCCCGTCCAGACACCTCCAGCTAGTCTCTCATTGGTTCTCCCTATTCCTGTTCATCTTCCGCAGAAATTGCAAACTGGGCCAAACAGGAGGTTAAAGGCACTGACTCTCCAAGTCGGGAGAGTGTTAGTAAAGCGTCTGGAATGTTGCACCCGAGTACCAGGGGACGAGAACTGAGACATATTGGAACACGTCTCCCGATCACACGGTTGATCATACTCTGGGTTCCACGTGCATGTTTTAGCTGAAGGAAGAATCCCTTAAACCTGGAGAGTTGAGACCCGTGGAATGGGTACCATGCAATATGACTTCAAAGGGTCTTCATTTGCTCACCGAACCTCTCCAATCCTATCACTGCTGCGTTTGTGCCCCTGTACACACGCTTGATTTTCTTTCAGAGACATAGCAATTCATAGGTTTTAAGATACTTACTAGTCAGGTACATTCTTAGGCGTTTAATATGGGGTGTTGAGTCCATTTCGTTGAGCAAGGAGTAGTTCTTGTCTATTCCATATTTGGCTTAAGGAACTTTATCTGTGTTCATTTAAATCTCTGGTTTTATGCAGCACCCCAACTCACCTTTCCCCTTAAGCAAGCATAAGTTGGATTTCTAAATTTGAGACCCTGTTCTGTTTTGTAATCCAGTTCCTGTGTAGCCAAGTTTACATTCCGTGTATTAGTGATATCTTATGATGTTTCTTTTTCTGTGTGACTTATTTCAGTTAGAATCATCATACCTGAATCCACTCATTATGCTGCTACAGGCCTGATGACATAGATTTCATTGCTGAGTGATATTGCATTGTACGTAAGTACCACAACTTCTTTATCCATTTTTCACTTTCTGCGATATTGAACTTGTACCGTAAACGAGGTTCTTGTAAACAGAGCCGTCCCAAACTTTGGGGTGGCTGTGTCTTTTTGATTTTAATTTCCCTAAGCTATAGGACCATAAGTGGAAGTACACTAGGCTCTGTTGCTTTGTTTTTTAGATGTTTCAGGAAACACCATACACCTCTCCGGAGTGGCTCTTGGCAATTTACATCCCGCCCATCAGCATAACAAGGCTCCCAGTTCTCCATGGCCTGTCCTGCCTTTCTGGATTTTACACTTTTTTCAGATGACCCTTTTGACCGGGGGGAAGTGAGACTTCATTGTAGTGCAGATTTCCTTTGCAAGCTTGCTTGGTTGGCCAAAAAGGGCGTATGCGTTTTTTCCTGAATATATTCAGGAAAAAACGCATACGCCCTTTTTGGCCAAGTGCATCATTGTGGACGTTCTGCCTCTTTTCCTATGCTTTAAATGCAATTCCAGTCTACCTCCTGAAATCGGTTTCCTGCAATTCTGCCCCGCTTTCAAGTCCTCTTGGCAGCCTTACTTCAGTATATTTTTGGACGATAGCTGTCATTTATAACTCTGCAGGTTTGTGAATTACAGTGCCCCTGAGCTCCTTTCTTCAACTCGCTTTCTTGTGAGCTGGCCGCAACACCGCAGGATTGCTTCAGGCCCTAATCTGGTTCCGGCACGGCACGCTGAGCCTTTGGTTAATTCCTCTTCCTGGTGGGAAATGAGAGTTAAATTTGCCCGTCCAGACACCTCCAGCTAGTCTCTCATTGGTTCTCCCTATTCCTGTTCATCTTCCGCAGAAATTGCAAACTGGGCCAAACAGGAGGTTAAAGGCACTGACTCTCCAAGTCGGGAGAGTGTTAGTAAAGCGTCTGGAATGTTGCACCCGAGTACCAGGGGACGAGAACTGAGACATATTGGAACACGTCTCCCGATCATACGGTTGATCATACTCTGGGTTCCACGTGCATGTTTTACCTGAAGGCAGAATCCATTAAACCTGGAGAGTTGAGACCCGTGGAATGGGTACCATGCAATATGACTTCAAAGGGTCTTCATTTGCTCACAGAACCTCTCCAATCCTATCACTGCTGCGTTTGTGCCCCTGTACACACGCTTGATTTTCTTTCAGACACATAGCAATCCATAGGTTTTAAGATACTTACTAGTCAGGTACATTCTTAGGCGTTTAATATGGGGTGTTGAGTCCATTTCGTTGAGCAAGGAGTAGTTCTTGTCTATTCCATATTTGGCTTAAGGAACTTTATCTGTGCTCATTTCAATCTCTGGTTTTATGCAGCACCCCAACTCACCTTTCCCCTTAAGCAAGCATAAGTTGGTTTTCTAAATTTGAGACCCTGTTCTGTTTTGTAATCCAGTTCCTGTGTAGCCAAGTTTACATCCCGTGTATTAGTGATATCTTATGATGTTTCTTTTTCTGTGTGACTTATTTCAGTTAGAATCATCATACCTGAATCCACTCATTATGCTGCTACGGGCCTGATGACATAGATTTCATTGCTGAGTGATATTGCATTGTACGTAAGTACCACAACTTCTTTATCCATTTTTCACTTTCTGCGATATTGAACTTGTACCGTAAAGGAGGTTCTTGTAAACAGAGCCGTCCCAAACTTTGGGGTGGCTGTGTCTTTTTGATTTTAATTTCCCTAAGCTATAGGACCATAAGTGGAAGTGCCCTAGGCTCTGTTGCTTTGTTTTTTAGATGTTTCAGGAAACACCATACACCTCTCCCGAGTGGCTGTTGGCAATTTACATCCCGCCCATCAGCATAACAAGGCTCCCAGTTCTCCATGGCCTGTCCTGCCTTTCTGGATTTTATTTTTTCAGATGGCCCTTTTGACCGGTGGGAAGTGAGACTTCATTGTAGTGCAGATTTCCTTTGCAAGCTTGCTTGGTTGGCCAAAAAGGGCGTATGCGTTTTTTCCTGATTCAGGAAAAAACGCATACGCCCTTTTTGGCCAAGTGCATCATTGTGGACGTTCTGCCTCTTTTCCTATGGTTTAAATGCAATTCCAGTCTACCTCCTGAAATCGGTTTCCTGCAATTCTGCCCCGCTTTCAAGTCCTCTTGGCAGCCTTACTTCAGTATATTTTTGGACGATAGCTGTCATTTATAACTCTGCAGGTTTGTGAATTACAGTGCCCCTGAGCTCCTTTCTTCAACTCGCTTTCTTGTGAGCTGGCCGCAACACCGCAGGATTGCTTCAGGCCCTAATCTGGTTCCGGCACGGCACACTGAGCCTTTGGTTAATTCCTCTTCCTGGTGGGAAATGAGAGTTAAATTTGCCCGTCTGGACACCTCCACCTAGTCTCTCATTGGTTCTCCCTATTCCTGTTCATCTTCCTCAGAAATTGCAAATGGGCCAAACAGGAGGTTAAAGGCACTGACTCTCCACGTCGGGAGAGTGTTAGTAAAGCATCTGGAATGTTGCACCCGAGTACCAGGGGACGAGAACTGAGACATATTGGAACATGTCTCCCGACCACACGGTTGATCATACTCTGGGTTCCATGTGCATGTTTTACCTGAAGGCAGAATCCCTTAAACCTGGAGAGTTGAGTCCCGTGGAATGGGTACCATGCAATATGACTTCAAAGGGTCTTCATTTGCTCACCGAACCTCTCCAATCCTATCACTGCTGCGTTTATGCCCCTGTACACACGCTTGATTTTCTTTCAGACACATAGCAATCCATAGGTTTTAAGATACTTACTAGTCAGGTACATTCTTAGGCGTTTAATATGGGGTGTTGAGTCCATTTCGTTGAGCAAGGAGTAGTTCTTGTCTATTCCATATTTGGCTTAAGGAACTTTATCTGTGCTCATTTAAATCTCTGGTTTTATGCAGCACCCCAACTCACCTTTCCCCTTAAGCAAGCATAAGTTGGTTTTCTAAATTTGAGACCCTGTTCTGTTTTGTAATCCAGTTCCTGTGTAGCCAAGTTTACATTCCGTGTATTAGTGATATCTTACGATGTTTCTTTTTCTGTGTGACTTATTTCAGTTAGAATCATCATACCTGAATCCACTCATTATGCTGCTATGGGCCTGATGACATAGATTTCATTGCTGAGTGATATTGCATTGTACGTAAGTACCACAACTTCTTTATCCATTTTTCACTTTCTGCGATATTGAACTTGTACCGTAAAGGAGGTTCTTGTAAACAGAGCCGTCCCAAACTTTGGGGTGGCTGTGTGTTTTTGATTTTAATTTCCCTAAGCTATAGGACCATAAGTGGAAGTGCCCTAGGCTCTGTTGCTTTGTTTTTTAGATGTTTCAGGAAACACCATACACCTCTCCCGAGTGGCTCTTGGCAATTTACATCCCGCCCATCAGCATAACAAGGCTCCCAGTTCTCCATGGCCTGTCCTGCCTTTCTAGATTTTACACTTTTTTCAGATGGCCCTTTTGACCGGGGGGGAAGTGAGACTTCATTGTAGTGCAGATTTCCTTTGCAAGCTTGCTTGGTTGGCCAAAAAGGGCGTATGCGTTTTTTCCTGAATATATTCAGGAAAAAACGCATACGCCCTTTTTGGCCAAGTGCATCATTGTGGACGTTCTGCCTCTTTTCCTATGCTTTAAATGCAATTCCAGTCTACCTCCTGAAATCGGTTTCCTGCAATTCTGCCCCGCTTTCAAGTCCTCTTGGCAGCCTTACTTCAGTATATTTTTGGACGATAGCTGTCATTTATAACTCTGCAGGTTTGTGAATTACAGTGCCCCTGAGCTCCTTTCTTCAACTCGCTTTCTTGTGAGCTGGCCGCAACACCGCAGGATTGCTTCAGGCCCTAATCTGGTTCCGGCACGGCACGCTGAGCCTTTGGTTAATTCCTCTTCCTGGTGGGAAATGAGAGTTAAATTTGCCCGTCCGGACACCTCCAGCTAGTCTCTCATTGGTTCTCCCTATTCCTGTTCATCTTCCGCAGAAATTGCAAACTGGGCCAAACAGGAGGTTAAAGGCACTGACTCTCCAAGTCGGGAGAGTGTTAGTAAAGCGTCTGGAATGTTGCACCCGAGTACCAGGGGACGAGAACTGAGACATATTGGAACACGTCTCCCGATCACACGGTTGATCATACTCTGGGTTCCACGTGCATGTTTTACCTGAAGGCAGAATCCCTTAAACCTGGAGAGTTGAGACCCGTGGAATGGGTACCATGCAATATGACTTCAAAGGGTCTTCATTTGCTCACCGAACCTCTCCAATCCTATCACTGCTGTGTTTATGCCCCTGTACACATGCTTGATTTTCTTTCAGAGACATAGCAATCCATAGGTTTTAAGATACTTACTAGTCAGGTACATTCTTAGGCGTTTAATATGGGGTGTTGAGTCCATTTCGTTGAGCAAGGAGTAGTTCTTGTCTATTCCATATTTGGCTTAAGGAACTTTATCTGTGCTCATTTCAATCTCTGGTTTGATGCAGCACCCCAACTCACCTTTCCCCTTAAGCAAGCATAAGTTGGTTTTCTAAATTTGAGACCCTGTTCTGTTTTGTAATCCAGTTCCTGTGTAGCCAAGTTTACATTCCGTGTATTAGTGATATCTTATGATGTTTCTTTTTCTGTGTGACTTATTTCAGTTAGAATCATCATACCTGAATCCACTCATTATGCTGCTACGGGCCTGATGACATAGATTTCATTGCTGAGTGATATTGCATTGTACGTAAGTACCACAACTTCTTTATCCATTTTTCACTTTCTGCGATATTGAACTTGTTCCGTAAACGAGGTTCTTGTAAACAGAGCCGTCCCAAACTTTGGGGTGGCTGTGTCTTTTTGATTTTAATTTCCCTAAGCTATAGGACCATAAGTGGAAGTGCCCTAGGCTCTGTTGCTTTGTTTTTTAGATGTTTCAGGAAACACCATACACCTCTCCCGAGTGGCTGTTGGCAATTTACATCCCGTCCATCAGCATAACAAGGCTCCCAGTTCTCCATGGCCTGTCCTGCCTTTCTGGATTTTACACTTTTTTCAGATGGCCCTTTTGACCGGGGGGAAGTGAGACTTCATTGTAGTGCAGATTTCCTTTGCAAGCTTGCTTGGTTGGCCAAAAAGGGCGTATGCGTTTTTTCCTGAATATATTCAGGAAAAAACGCATACGCCCTTTTTGGCCAAGTGCATCATTGTGGACGTTCTGCCTCTTTTCCTATGCTTTAAATGCAATTCCAGTCTACCTCCTGAAATCGGTTTCCTGCAATTCTGCCCCGCTTTCAAGTCCTCTTGGCAGCCTTACTTCAGTATATTTTTGGACGATAGCTGTCATTTATAACTCTGCAGGTTTGTGAATTACAGTGCCCCTGAGCTCCTTTCTTCAACTCGCTTTCTTGTGAGCTGGCCGCAACACCGCAGGATTGCTTCAGGCCATAATCTGGTTCCGGCACGGCACGCTGAGCCTTTGGTTAATTCCTCTTCCTGGTGGGAAATGAGAGTTAAATTTGCCCGTCCAGACACCTCCAGCTAGTCTCTCATTGGTTCTCCCTATTCCTGTTCATCTTCCTCAGAAATTGCAAATGGGCCAAACAGGAGGTTAAAGGCACTGACTCTCCACGTCGGGAGAGTGTTAGTAAAGCATCTGGAATGTTGCACCCGAGTACCAGGGGACGAGAACTGAGACATATTGGAACATGTCTCCCGACCACACGGTTGATCATACTCTGGGTTCCATGTGCATGTTTTACCTGAAGGCAGAATCCCTTAAACCTGGAGAGTTGAGTCCCGTGGAATGGGTACCATGCAATATGACTTCAAAGGGTCTTCATTTGCTCACCGAACCTCTCCAATCCTATCACTGCTGCGTTTGTGCCCCTGTACACACGCTTGATTTTCTTTCAGAGACATAGCAATCCATAGGTTTTAAGATACTTACTAGTCAGGTACATTCTTAGGCGTTTAATATGGGGTGTTGAGTCCATTTCGTTGAGCAAGGAGTAGTTCTTGTCTATTCCATATTTGGCTTAAGGAACTTTATCTGTGCTCATTTCAATCTCTGGTTTTATGCAGCACCCCAACTCACCTTTCCCCTTAAGCAAGCATAAGTTGGTTTTCTAAATTTGAGACCCTGTTCTGTTTTGTAATCCAGTTCCTGTGTAGCCAAGTTTACATCCCGTGTATTAGTGATATCTTATGATGTTTCTTTTTCTGTGTGACTTATTTCAGTTAGAATCATCATACCTGAATCCACTCATTATGCTGCTACGGGCCTGATGACATAGATTTCATTGCTGAGTGATATTGCATTGTACGTAAGTACCACAACTTCTTTATCCATTTTTCACTTTCTGCGATATTGAACTTGTACCGTAAAGGAGGTTCTTGTAAACAGAGCCGTCCCAAACTTTGGGGTGGCTGTGTCTTTTTGATTTTAATTTCCCTAAGCTATAGGACCATAAGTGGAAGTGCCCTAGGCTCTGTTGCTTTGTTTTTTAGATGTTTCAGGAAACACCATACACCTCTCCCGAGTGGCTGTTGGCAATTTACATCCTGCCCATCAGCATAACAAGGCTCCCAGTTCTCCATGGCCTGTCCTGCCTTTCTGGATTTTACTTTTTTCAGATGGCCCTTTTGACCGGTGGGAAGTGAGACTTCATTGTAGTGCAGATTTCCTTTGCAAGCTTGCTTGGTTGGCCAAAAAGGGCGTATGCGTTTTTTCCTGATTCAGGAAAAAAACGCATACGCCCTTTTTGGCCAAGTGCATCATTGTGGACGTTCTGCCTCTTTTCCTATGCTTTAAATGCAATTCCAGTCTACCTCCTGAAATCGGTTTCCTGCAATTCTGCCCCGCTTTCAAGTCCTCTTGGCAGCCTTACTTCAGTATATTTTTGGACGATAGCTGTCATTTATAACTCTGCAGGTTTGTGAATTACAGTGCCCCTGAGCTCCTTTCTTCAACTCGCTTTCTTGTGAGCTGGCCGCAACACCGCAGGATTGCTTCAGGCCCTAATCTGGTTCCGGCACGGCACGCTGAGCCTTTGGTTAATTCCTCTTCCTGGTGGGAAATGAGAATTAAATTTGCCCGTCTGGACACCTCCACCTAGTCTCTCATTGGTTCTCCCTATTCCTGTTCATCTTCCTCAGAAATTGCAAATGGGCCAAACAGGAGGTTAAAGGCACTGACTCTCCACGTCGGGAGAGTGTTAGTAAAGCGTCTGGAATGTTGCACCCGAGTACCAGGGGACGAGAACTGAGACATATTGGAACATGTCTCCCGACCACACGGTTGATAATACTCTGGGTTCCATGTGCATGTTTTACCTGAAGGCAGAATCCCTTAAACCTGGAGAGTTGAGTCCCGTGGAATGGGTACCATGCAATATGACTTCAAAGGGTCTTCATTTGCTCACCGAACCTCTCCAATCCTATCACTGCTGCGTTTATGCCCCTGTACACACGCTTGATTTTCTTTCAGACACATAGCAATCCATAGGTTTTAAGATACTTACTAGTCAGGTACATTCTTAGGCGTTTAATATGGGGTGTTGAGTCCATTTCGTTGAGCAAGGAGTAGTTCTTGTCTATTCCATATTTGGCTTAAGGAACTTTATCTGTGCTCATTTAAATCTCTGGTTTTATGCAGCACCCCAACTCACCTTTCCCCTTAAGCAAGCATAAGTTGGTTTTCTAAATTTGAGACCCTGTTCTGTTTTGTAATCCAGTTCCTGTGTAGCCAAGTTTACATTCCGTGTATTAGTGATATCTTACGATGTTTCTTTTTCTGTGTGACTTATTTCAGTTAGAATCATCATACCTGAATCCACTCATTATGCTGCTATGGGCCTGATGACATAGATTTCATTGCTGAGTGATATTGCATTGTACGTAAGTACCACAACTTCTTTATCCATTTTTCACTTTCTGCGATATTGAACTTGTACCGTAAAGGAGGTTCTTGTAAACAGAGCCGTCCCAAACTTTGGGGTGGCTGTGTCTTTTTGATTTTAATTTCCCTAAGCTATAGGACCATAAGTGGAAGTGCCCTAGGCTCTGTTGCTTTGTTTTTTAGATGTTTCAGGAAACACCATACACCTCTCCCGAGTGGCTGTTGGCAATTTACATCCCGCCCATCAGCATAACAAGGCTCCCAGTTCTCCATGGCCTGTCCTGCCTTTCTGGATTTTACACTTTTTTCAGATGGCCCTTTTGACCGGGGGGAAGTGAGACTTCATTGTAGTGCAGATTTCCTTTGCAAGCTTGCTTGGTTGGCCAAAAAGGGCGTATGCGTTTTTTCCTGAATATATTCAGGAAAAAACGCATACGCCCTTTTTGGCCAAGTGCATCATTGTGGACGTTCTGCCTCTTTTCCTATGCTTTAAATGCAATTCCAGTCTACCTCCTGAAATCGGTTTCCTGCAATTCTGCCCCGCTTTCAAGTCCTCTTGGCAGCCTTACTTCAGTATATTTTTGGACGATAGCTGTCATTTATAACTCTGCAGGTTTGTGAATTACAGTGCCCCTGAGCTCCTTTCTTCAACTCGCTTTCTTGTGAGCTGGCCGCAACACCGCAGGATTGCTTCAGGCCCTAATCTGGTTCCGGCACGGCACGCTGAGCCTTTGGTTAATTCCTCTTCCTGGTGGGAAATGAGAGTTAAATTTGCCCGTCTGGACACCTCCACCTAGTCTCTCATTGGTTCTCCCTATTCCTGTTCATCTTCCTCAGAAATTGCAAATGGGCCAAACAGGAGGTTAAAGGCACTGACTCTCCAAGTCGGGAGAGTGTTAGTAAAGCGTCTGGAATGTTGCACCCGAGTACCAGAGGACGAGAACTGAGACATATTGGAACATGTCTCCCGACCACACGGTTGATCATACTCTGGGTTCCATGTGCATGTTTTACCTGAAGGCAGAATCCCTTAAACCTGGAGAGTTGAGTCCCGTGGAATGGGTACCATGCAATATGACTTCAAAGGGTCTTCATTTGCTCACCGAACCTCTCCAATCCTATCACTGCTGCGTTTATGCCCCTGTACACACGCTTGATTTTCTTTCAGACACATAGCAATCCATAGGTTTTAAGATACTTACTAGTCAGGTACATTCTTAGGCGTTTAATATGGGGTGTTGAGTCCATTTCGTTGAGCAAGGAGTAGTTCTTGTCTATTCCATATTTGGCTTAAGGAACTTTATCTGTGCTCATTTAAATCTCTGGTTTTATGCAGCACCCCAACTCACCTTTCCCCTTAAGCAAGCATAAGTTGGTTTTCTAAATTTGAGACCCTGTTCTGTTTTGTAATCCAGTTCCTGTGTAGCCAAGTTTACATTCCGTGTATTAGTGATATCTTACGATGTTTCTTTTTCTGTGTGACTTATTTCAGTTAGAATCATCATACCTGAATCCACTCATTATGCTGCTACGGGCCTGATGACATAGATTTCATTGCTGAGTGATATTGCATTGTACGTAAGTACCACAACTTCTTTATCCATTTTTCACTTTCTGCGATATTGAACTTGTACCGTAAAGGAGGTTCTTGTAAACAGAGCCGTCCCAAACTTTGGGGTGGCTGTGTCTTTTTGATTTTAATTTCCCTAAGCTATAGGACCATAAGTGGAAGTACCCTAGGCTCTGTTGCTTTGTTTTTTAGATGTTTCAGGAAACACCATACACCTCTCCGGAGTGGCTCTTGGCAATTTACATCCCGCCCATCAGCATAACAAGGCTCCCAGTTCTCCATGGCCTGTCCTGCCTTTCTGGATTTTACACTTTTTTCAGATGGCCCTTTTGACCGGGGGGAAGTGAGACTTCATTGTAGTGCAGATTTCCTTTGCAAGCTTGCTTGGTTGGCCAAAAAGGGCGTATGCGTTTTTTCCTGAATATATTCAGGAAAAAACGCATACGCCCTTTTTGGCCAAGTGCATCATTGTGGACGTTCTGCCTCTTTTCCTATGCTTTAAATGCAATTCCAGTCTACCTCCTGAAATCGGTTTCCTGCAATTCTGCCCCGCTTTCAACTCCTCTTGGCAGCCTTACTTCAGTATATTTTTGGACGATAGCTGTCATTTATAACTCTGCAGGTTTGTGAATTACAGTGCCCCTGAGCTCCTTTCTTCAACTCGCTTTCTTGTGAGCTGGCCGCAACACCGCAGGATTGCTTCAGGCCCTAATCTGGTTCCGGCACGGCACGCTGAGCCTTTGGTTAATTCCTCTTCCTGGTGGGAAATGAGAGTTAAATTTGCCCGTCCAGACACCTCCAGCTAGTCTCTCATTGGTTCTCCCTATTCCTGTTCATCTTCCGCAGAAATTGCAAACTGGGCCAAACAGGAGGTTAAAGGCACTGACTCTCCAAGTCGGGAGAGTGTTAGTAAAGCGTCTGGAATGTTGCACCCGAGTACCAGGGGACGAGAACTGAGACATATTGGAACACGTCTCCCGATCACACGGTTGATCATACTCTGGGTTCCACGTGCATGTTTTAGCTGAAGGAAGAATCCCTTAAACCTGGAGAGTTGAGACCCGTGGAATGGGTACCATGCAATATGACTTCAAACGGTCTTCATTTGCTCACCGAACCTCTCCAATCCTATCACTGCTGCGTTTGTGCCCCTGTACACACGCTTGATTTTCTTTCAGAGACATAGCAATTCATAGGTTTTAAGATACTTACTAGTCAGGTACATTCTTAGGCGTTTAATATGGGGTGTTGAGTCCATTTCGTTGAGCAAGGAGTAGTTCTTGTCTATTCCATATTTGGCTTAAGGAACTTTATCTGTGTTCATTTAAATCTCTGGTTTTATGCAGCACCCCAACTCACCTTTCCCCTTAAGCAAGCATAAGTTGGTTTTCTAAACTTGAGACCCTGTTCTGTTTTGTAAACCAGTTCCTGTGTAGCCAAGTTTACATTCCGTGTATTAGTGATATCTTATGATGTTTCTTTTTCTGTGTGACTTATTTCACTTAGAATCATCGTACCTGAATCCACTCATTATGCTGCTATGGGCCTGATGACATAGATTTCATTGCTGAGTGATATTGCATTGTACGTTAGTACCACAACTTCTTTATCCATTTTTCGCTTTCGGTGATATTGAACTTGTACCGTAAACGAGGTTCTTGTAAACAGAGCCGTCCCAAACTTTGGGGTGGCTGTGTCTTTTTGATTTTAATTTCCCTAAGCTATAGGACCATAAGTGGAAGTGCCCTAGGCTCTGTTGCTTTGTTTTTTGGATGTTTCAGGAAACACCATACACTTCTCCAGAGTGGCTGCTGGCAATTTACATCGCGCCCATCAGCATAACAAGGCTCCCAGTTCTCCATGGCCTGTCCTGCCTTTCTGGATTTTACACTTTTTTCAGATGGCCCTTTTGAACGGGGGGCAGTGAGACTTCATTGTAGTGCAGATTTCCTTTGCAAGCTTGCTTGGTTGGCCAAAAAGGGCGTATGCGTTTTTTCCTGAATATATTCAGGAAAAAACGCATACGCCCTTTTTGGCCAAGTGCATCATTGTGGACGTTCTGCCTCTTTTCCTATGCTTTACATGCAATTCCAGTCTACCTCCTGAAATCGGATTCCTGCAATTCTGCCCGGCTTTCAACTCCTCTTGGCTACCTTACTTCAATATATTTTTGGAAGACAGCCGTCATTTATAACTCTGCAGGTTTGTTAATTACAGTGACCCTGAGCACCTTTCTTCAACTCGCTTTCTTGTGAGCTGGCCGCAACACCGCAGGATTTCTTCAGGCCCTAGTTTGGATCCGGCACGGCATGCTGAGCCTTTGGTTAATTCCTCTTCCTGGTGGGAAATGAGAGTTAAATTTGCCCGTCCAGACACCTCCACCTAATCTCTCATTGGTTCTCCCTATTCCTGTTCATTTTCCACAGAAATTGCAAACTGGGCCAAACAGGAGGTTAAAGGCACTGACTCTCCAAGTCGGGAGAGTGTTAGTAAAGCGTCTGGAATGTTGCACCCGAGTACCAGGGGACGAGAACTGAGACATATTGGAACACGTCTTCCGATCACACGGTTGATCATACTCTGGGTTCCACGTGCATGTTTTAGCTGAAGGAAGAATCCCTTAAACCTGGAGAGTTGAGACCCGTGGAATGGGTACCATGCAATATGACTTCAAAGGGTCTTCATTTGCTCACCGAACCTCTCCAATCCTATCACTGCTGCGTTTGTGCCCCTGTACACACGCTTGATTTTCTTTCAGAGACATAGCAATTCATAGGTTTTAAGATACTTACTAGTCAGGTACATTCTTAGGCGTTTAATATGGGGTGTTGAGTCCATTTCGTTGAGCAAGGAGTAGTTCTTGTCTATTCCATATTTGGCTTAAGGAACTTTATCTGTGTTCATTTAAATCTCTGGTTTTATGCAGCACCCCAACTCACCATTCCCCTTAAGCAAGCATAAGTTGGTTTTCTAAACTTGAGACCCTGTTCTGTTTTGTAAACCAGTTCCTGTGTAGCCAAGTTTACATTCCGTGTATTAGTGATATCTTATGATGTTTCTTTTTCTGTGTGACTTATTTCAGTTAGAATCATCATACCTGAATCCACTCATTATGCTGCTCCGGGCCTGATGACATAGATTTCATTGCTGAGTGATATTGCATTGTACGTAAATACCACAACTTCTTTATCCATTTTTCACTTTCTGCGATATTGAACTTGTACCGTAAACGAGGTTCTTGTAAACAGAGCCGTCCCAAACTTTGGGGTGGCTGTGTCTTTTTGATTTTAATTTCCCTAAGCTATAGGACCATAAGTGGAAGTACACTAGGCTCTGTTGCTTTGTTTTTTAGATGTTTCAGGAAACACCATACACCTCTCCGGAGTGGCTCTTGGCAATTTACATCCCGCCCATCAGCATAACAAGGCTCCTAGTTCTCCATGGCCTGTCCTGCCTTTCTGGATTTTACACTTTTTTCAGATGGCCCTTTTGACCGGGGGGAAGTGAGACTTCATTGTAGTGCAGATTTCCTTTGCAAGCTTGCTTGGTTGGCCAAAAAGGGCGTATGCGTTTTTTCCTGAATATATTCAGGAAAAAACGCATACGCCCTTTTTGGCCAAGTGCATCATTGTGGACGTTCTGCCTCTTTTCCTATGCTTTAAATGCAATTCCAGTCTACCTCCTGAAATCGGTTTCCTGCAATTCTGCCCCGCTTTCAAGTCCTCTTGGCAGCCTTACTTCAGTATATTTTTGGACGATAGCTGTCATTTATAACTCTGCAGGTTTGTGAATTACAGTGCCCCTGAGCTCCTTTCTTCAACTCGCTTTCTTGTGAGCTGGCCGCAACACCGCAGGATTGCTTCAGGCCCTAATCTGGTTCCGGCACGGCACGCTGAGCCTTTGGTTAATTGCTCTTCCTGGTGGGAAATGAGAGTTAAATTTGCCCGTCCAGACACCTCCAGCTAGTCTCTCATTGGTTCTCCCTATTCCTGTTCATCTTCCGCAGAAATTGCAAACTGGGCCAAACAGGAGGTTAAAGGCACTGACTCTCCAAGTCGGGAGAGTGTTAGTAAAGCGTCTGGAATGTTGCACCCGAGTACCAGGGGACGAGAACTGAGACATATTGGAACACGTCTCCCGATCACACGGTTGATCATACTCTGGGTTCCACGTGCATGTTTTAGCTGAAGGAAGAATCCCTTAAACCTGGAGAGTTGAGACCCGTGGAATGGGTACCATGCAATATGACTTCAAAGGGTCTTCATTTGCTCACCGAACCTCTCCAATCCTATCACTGCTGCGTTTGTGCCCCTGTACACACGCTTGATTTTCTTTCAGAGACATAGCAATTCATAGGTTTTAAGATACTTACTAGTCAGGTACATTCTTAGGCGTTTAATATGGGGTGTTGAGTCCATTTCGTTGAGCAAGGAGTAGTTCTTGTCTATTCCATATTTGGCTTAAGGAACTTTATCTGTGTTCATTTAAATCTCTGGTTTTATGCAGCACCCCAACTCACCTTTCCCCTTAAGCAAGCATAAGTTGGTTTTCTAAACTTGAGACCCTGTTCTGTTTTGTAAACCAGTTCCTGTGTAGCCAAGTTTACATTCCGTGTATTAGTGATATCTTATGATGTTTCTTTTTCTGTGTGACTTATTTCAGTTAGAATCATCATACCTGAATCCACTCATTATGCTGCTACGGGCCTGATGACATAGATTTCATTGCTGAGTGATATTGCATTGTACGTAAATACCACAACTTCTTTATCCATTTTTCACTTTCTGCGATATTGAACTTGTACCGTAAACGAGGTTCTTGTAAACAGAGCCGTCCCAAACTTTGGGGTGGCTGTGTCTTTTTGATTTTAATTTCCCTAAGCTATAGGACCATAAGTGGAAGTACACTAGGCTCTGTTGCTTTGTTTTTTAGATGTTTCAGGAAACACCATACACCTCTCCGGAGTGGCTCTTGGCAATTTACATCCCGCCCATCAGCATAACAAGGCTCCCAGTTCTCCATGGCCTGTCCTGCCTTTCTGGATTTTACACTTTTTTCAGATGGCCCTTTTGACCGGGGGGAAGTGAGACTTCATTGTAGTGCAGATTTCCTTTGCAAGCTTGCTTGGTTGGCCAAAAAGGGCGTATGCGTTTTTTCCTGAATATATTCAGGAAAAAACGCATACGCCCTTTTTGGCCAAGTGCATCATTGTGGACGTTCTGCCTCTTTTCCTATGCTTTAAATGCAATTCCAGTCTACCTCCTGAAATCGGTTTCCTGCAATTCTGCCCCGCTTTCAAGTCCTCTTGGCAGCCTTACTTCAGTATATTTTTGGACGATAGCTGTCATTTATAACTCTGCAGGTTTGTGAATTACAGTGCCCCTGAGCTCCTTTCTTCAACTCGCTTTCTTGTGAGCTGGCCGCAACACCGCAGGATTGCTTCAGGCCCTAATCTGGTTCTGGCACGGCACGCTGAGCCTTTGGTTAATTCCTCTTCCTGGTGGGAAATGAGAGTTAAATTTGCCCGTCCAGACACCTCCAGCTAGTCTCTCATTGGTTCTCCCTATTCCTGTTCATCTTCCGCAGAAATTGCAAACTGGGCCAAACAGGAGGTTAAAGGCACTGACTCTCCAAGTCGGGAGAGTGTTAGTAAAGCGTCTGGAATGTTGCACCCGAGTACCAGGGGACGAGAACTGAGACATATTGGAACACGTCTCCCGATCACATGGTTGATCATACTCTGGGTTCCACGTGCATGTTTTAGCTGAAGGAAGAATCCCTTAAACCTGGAGAGTTGAGACCCGTGGAATGGGTACCATGCAATATGACTTCAAAGGGTCTTCATTTGCTCACCGAACCTCTCCAATCCTATCACTGCTGCGTTTGTGCCCCTGTACACACGCTTGATTTTCTTTCAGAGACATAGCAATTCATAGGTTTTAAGATACTTACTAGTCAGGTACATTCTTAGGCGTTTAATATGGGGTGTTGAGTCCATTTCGTTGAGCAAGGAGTAGTTCTTGTCTATTCCATATTTGGCTTAAGGAACTTTATCTGTGTTCATTTAAATCTCTGGTTTTATGCAGCACCCCAACTCACCTTTCCCCTTAAGCAAGCATAAGTTGGTTTTCTAAATTTGAGACCCTGTTCTGTTTTGTAATCCAGTTCCTGTGTAGCCAAGTTTACATTCCGTGTATTAGTGATATCTTATGATGTTTCTTTTTCTGTGTGACTTATTTCAGTTAGAATCATCATACCTGAATCCACTCATTATGCTGCTACAGGCCTGATGACATAGATTTCATTGCTGAGTGATATTGCATTGTACGTAAGTACCACAACTTCTTTATCCATTTTTCACTTTCTGCGATATTGAACTTGTACCGTAAACGAGGTTCTTGTAAACAGAGCCG
This sequence comes from Leucopleurus acutus, assembly GCF_964270905.1. Classification (NCBI taxonomy): domain Eukaryota; kingdom Metazoa; phylum Chordata; class Mammalia; order Artiodactyla; family Delphinidae; genus Leucopleurus; species Leucopleurus acutus. The sequence goes on from NW_028139150.1 coordinate 219,207, forward strand.
TCCCAAACTTTGGGGTGGCTGTGTCTTTTTGATTTTAATTTCCCTAAGCTATAGGACCATAAGTGGAAGTACACTAGGCTCTGTTGCTTTGTTTTTTAGATGTTTCAGGAAACACCATACACCTCTCCGGAGTGGCTCTTGGCAATTTACATCCCGCCCATCAGCATAACAAGGCTCCCAGTTCTCCATGGCCTGTCCTGCCTTTCTGGATTTTACACTTTTTTCAGATGGCCCTTTTGACCGGGGGGAAGTGAGACTTCATTGTAGTGCAGATTTCCTTTGCAAGCTTGCTTGGTTGGCCAAAAAGGGCGTATGCGTTTTTTCCTGAATATATTCAGGAAAAAACGCATACGCCCTTTTTGGCCAAGTGCATCATTGTGGACGTTCTGCCTCTTTTCCTATGCTTTAAATGCAATTCCAGTCTACCTCCTGAAATCGGTTTCCTGCAATTCTGCCCCGCTTTCAAGTCCTCTTGGCAGCCTTACTTCAGTATATTTTTGGACGATAGCTGTCATTTATAACTCTGCAGGTTTGTGAATTACAGTGCCCCTGAGCTCCTTTCTTCAACTCGCTTTCTTGTGAGCTGGCCGCAACACCGCAGGATTGCTTCAGGCCCTAATCTGGTTCCGGCACGGCACGCTGAGCCTTTGGTTAATTGCTCTTCCTGGTGGGAAATGAGAGTTAAATTTGCCCGTCCAGACACCTCCAGCTAGTCTCTCATTGGTTCTCCCTATTCCTGTTCATCTTCCGCAGAAATTGCAAACTGGGCCAAACAGGAGGTTAAAGGCACTGACTCTCCAAGTCGGGAGAGTGTTAGTAAAGCGTCTGGAATGTTGCACCCGAGTACCAGGGGACGAGAACTGAGACATATTGGAACACGTCTCACGATCACACGGTTGATCATACTCTGGGTTCCACGTGCATGTTTTAGCTGAAGGAAGAATCCCTTAAACCTGGAGAGTTGAGACCCGTGGAATGGGTACCATGCAATATGACTTCAAAGGGTCTTCATTTGCTCACCGAACCTCTCCAATCCTATCACTGCTGCGTTTGTGCCCCTGTACACACGCTTGATTTTCTTTCAGAGACATAGCAATTCATAGGTTTTAAGATACTTACTAGTCAGGTACATTCTTAGGCGTTTAATATGGGGTGTTGAGTCCATTTCGTTGAGCAAGGAGTAGTTCTTGTCTATTCCATATTTGGCTTAAGGAACTTTATCTGTGTTCATTTAAATCTCTGGTTTTATGCAGCACCCCAACTCACCTTTCCCCTTAAGCAAGCATAAGTTGGTTTTCTAAATTTGAGACCCTGTTCTGTTTTGTAATCCAGTTCCTGTGTAGCCAAGTTTACATTCCGTGTATTAGTGATATCTTATGATGTTTCTTTTTCTGTGTGACTTATTTCAGTTAGAATCATCATACCTGAATCCACTCATTATGCTGCTACGGGCCTGATGACATAGATTTCATTGCTGAGTGATATTGCATTGTACGTAAGTACCACAACTTCTTTATCCATTTTTCACTTTCTGCGATATTGAACTTGTACCGTAAACGAGGTTCTTGTAAACAGAGCCGTCCCAAACTTTGGGGTGGCTGTGTCTTTTTGATTTTAATTTCCCTAAGCTATAGGACCATAAGTGGAAGTGCCCTAGGCTCTGTTGCTTTGTTTTTTAGATGTTTCAGGAAACACCATACACCTCTCCGGAGTGGCTCTTGGCAATTTACATCCCGCCCATCAGCATAACAAGGCTCCCAGTTCTCCATGGCCTGTCCTGCCTTTCTGGATTTTACACTTTTTTCAGATGGCCCTTTTGACCGGGGGGAAGTGAGACTTCATTGTAGTGCAGATTTCCTTTGCAAGCTTGCTTGGTTGGCCAAAAAGGGCGTATGCGTTTTTTCCTGAATATATTCAGGAAAAAACGCATACGCCCTTTTTGGCCAAGTGCATCATTGTGGACGTTCTGCCTCTTTTCCTATGCTTTAAATGCAATTCCAGTCTACCTCCTGAAATCGGTTTCCTGCAATTCTGCCCCGCTTTCAAGTCCTCTTGGCAGCCTTACTTCAGTATATTTTTGGACGATAGCTGTCATTTATAACTCTGCAGGTTTGTGAATTACAGTGCCCCTGAGCTCCTTTCTTCAACTCGCTTTCTTGTGAGCTGGCCGCAACACCGCAGGATTGCTTCAGGCCCTAATCTGGTTCCGGCACGGCACGCTGAGCCTTTGGTTAATTCCTCTTCCTGGTGGGAAATGAGAGTTAAATTTGCCCGTCCAGACACCTCCACCTAGTCTCTCATTGGTTCTCCCTATTCCTGTTCATCTTCCGCAGAAATTGCAAATGGGCCAAACAGGAGGTTAAAGGCACTGACTCTCCACGTCGGGAGAGTGTTAGTAAAGCGTCTGGAATGTTACACCCGAGTACCAGGGGACGAGAACTGAGACATATTGGAACATGTCTCCCGACCACACGGTTGATCATACTCTGGGTTCCATGTGCATGTTTTACCTGAAGGCAGAATCCCTTAAACCTGGAGAGTTGAGTCCCGTGGAATGGGTACCATGCAATATGACTTCAAAGGGTCTTCATTTGCTCACCGAACCTCTCCAATCCTATCACTGCTGCGTTTATGCCCCTGTACACACGCTTGATTTTCTTTCAGACACATAGCAATCCATAGGTTTTAAGATACTTACTAGTCAGGTACATTCTTAGGCGTTTAATATGGGGTGTTGAGTCCATTTCGTTGAGCAAGGAGTAGTTCTTGTCTATTCCATATTTGGCTTAAGGAACTTTATCTGTGCTCATTTCAATCTCTGGTTTTATGCAGCACCCCAACTCACCTTTCCCCTTAAGCAAGCATAAGTTGGTTTTCTAAATTTGAGACCCTGTTCTGTTTTGTAATCCAGTTCCTGTGTAGCCAAGTTTACATTCCGTGTATTAGTGATATCTTATGATGTTTCTTTTTCTGTGTGACTTATTTCAGTTAGAATCATCATACCTGAATCCACTCATTATGCTGCTACGGGCCTGATGACATAGATTTCATTGCTGAGTGATATTGCATTGTACGTAAGTACCACAACTTCTTTATCCATTTTTCACTTTCTGCGATATTGAACTTGTACCGTAAAGGAGGTTCTTGTAAACAGAGCCGTCCCAAACTTTGGGGTGGCTGTGTCTTTTTGATTTTAATTTCCCTAAGCTATAGGACCATAAGTGGAAGTGCCCTAGGCTCTGTTGCTTTGTTTTTTAGATGTTTCAGGAAACACCATACACCTCTCCGGAGTGGCTCTTGGCAATTTACATCCCGCCCATCAGCATAACAAGGCTCCCAGTTCTCCATGGCCTGTCCTGCCTTTCTGGATTTTACACTTTTTTCAGATGGCCCTTTTGACCGGGGGGAAGTGAGACTTCATTGTAGTGCAGATTTCCTTTGCAAGCTTGCTTGGTTGGCCAAAAAGGGCGTATGCGTTTTTTCCTGAATATATTCAGGAAAAAACGCATACGCCCTTTTTGGCCAAGTGCATCATTGTGGACGTTCTGCCTCTTTTCCTATGGTTTAAATGCAATTCCAGTCTACCTCCTGAAATCGGTTTCCTGCAATTCTGCCCCGCTTTCAAGTCCTCTTGGCAGCCTTACTTCAGTATATTTTTGGACGATAGCTGTCATTTATAACTCTGCAGGTTTGTGAATTACAGTGCCCCTGAGCTCCTTTCTTCAACTCGCTTTCTTGTGAGCTGGCCGCAACACCGCAGGATTGCTTCAGGCCCTAATCTGGTTCCGGCACGGCACGCTGAGCCTTTGGTTAATTCCTCTTCCTGGTGGGAAATGAGAGTTAAATTTGCCCGTCTGGACACCTCCACCTAGTCTCTCATTGGTTCTCCCTATTCCTGTTCATCTTCCTCAGAAATTGCAAATGGGCCAAACAGGAGGTTAAAGGCACTGACTCTCCACGTCGGGAGAGTGTTAGTAAAGCGTCTGGAATGTTGCACCCGAGTACCAGGGGACGAGAACTGAGACATATTGGAACATGTCTCCCGACCACACGGTTGATCATACTCTGGGTTCCATGTGCATGTTTTACCTGAAGGCAGAATCCCTTAAACCTGGAGAGTTGAGTCCCGTGGAATGGGTACCATGCAATATGACTTCAAAGGGTCTTCATTTGCTCACCGAACCTCTCCAATCCTATCACTGCTGCGTTTATGCCCCTGTACACACGCTTGATTTTCTTTCAGACACATAGCAATCCATAGGTTTTAAGATACTTACTAGTCAGGTACATTCTTAGGCGTTTAATATGGGGTGTTGAGTCCATTTCGTTGAGCAAGGAGTAGTTCTTGTCTATTCCATATTTGGCTTAAGGAACTTTATCTGTGCTCATTTAAATCTCTGGTTTTATGCAGCACCCCAACTCACCTTTCCCCTTAAGCAAGCATAAGTTGGTTTTCTAAATTTGAGACCCTGTTCTGTTTTGTAATCCAGTTCCTGTGTAGCCAAGTTTACATTCCGTGTATTAGTGATATCTTACGATGTTTCTTTTTCTGTGTGACTTATTTCAGTTAGAATCATCATACCTGAATCCACTCATTATGCTGCTACGGGCCTGATGACATAGATTTCATTGCTGAGTGATATTGCATTGTACGTAAGTACCACAACTTCTTTATCCATTTTTCACTTTCTGTGGTATTGAACTTGTACCGTAAACGAGGTTCTAGTAAACAGAGCCGTCCCAAACTTTGCGGTGGCTGTGTCTTTTTGATTTTAATTTCCCTAAGCTATAGGACCATAAGTGGAAGTGCCCTAGGCTCTGTTGCTTTGTTTTTTAGATGTTTCAGGAAACACCATACACCTCTCCCGAGTGGCTGTTGGCAATTTACATCCCGCCCATCAGCATAACAAGGCTCCCAGTTCTCCATGGCCTGTCCTGCCTTTCTGGATTTTACACTTTTTTCAGATGGCCCTTTTGACCGGGGCGAAGTGAGACTTCATTGTAGTGCAGATTTCCTTTGCAAGCTTGCTTGGTTGGCCAAAAAGGGCGTATGCGTTTTTTCCTGAATATATTCAGGAAAAAACGCATACGCCCTTTTTGGCCAAGTGCATCATTGTGGACGTTCTGCCTCTTTTCCTATGGTTTAAATGCAATTCCAGTCTACCTCCTGAAATCGGTTTCCTGCAATTCTGCCCCGCTTTCAAGTCCTCTTGGCAGCCTTACTTCAGTATATTTTTGGACGATAGCTGTCATTTATAACTCTGCAGGTTTGTGAATTACAGTGCCCCTGAGCTCCTTTCTTCAACTCGCTTTCTTGTGAGCTGGCCGCAACACCGCAGGATTGCTTCAGGCCCTAATCTGGTTCCGGCACGGCACGCTGAGCCTTTGGTTAATTGCTCTTCCTGGTGGGAAATGAGAGTTAAATTTGCCCGTCCAGACACCTCCAGCTAGTCTCTCATTGGTTCTCCCTATTCCTGTTCATCTTCCGCAGAAATTGCAAACTGGGCCAAACAGGAGGTTAAAGGCACTGACTCTCCAAGTCGGGAGAGTGTTAGTAAAGCGTCTGGAATGTTGCACCCGAGTACCAGGGGACGAGAACTGAGACATATTGGAACACGTCTCCCGATCACACGGTTGATCATACTCTGGGTTCCACGTGCATGTTTTAGCTGAAGGAAGAATCCCTTAAACCTGGAGAGTTGAGACCCGTGGAATGGGTGCCATGCAATATGACTTCAAAGGGTCTTCATTTGCTCACCGAACCTCTCCAATCCTATCACTGCTGCGTTTGTGCCCCTGTACACACGCTTGATTTTCTTTCAGAGACATAGCAATTCATAGGTTTTAAGATACTTACTAGTCAGGTACATTCTTAGGCGTTTAATATGGGGTGTTGAGTCCATTTCGTTGAGCAAGGAGTAGTTCTTGTCTATTCCATATTTGGCTTAAGGAACTTTATCTGTGCTCATTTCAATCTCTGGTTTTATGCAGCACCCCAACTCACCTTTCCCCTTAAGCAAGCATAAGTTGGTTTTCTAAATTTGAGACCCTGTTCTGTTTTGTAATCCAGTTCCTGTGTAGCCAAGTTTACATTCCGTGTATTAGTGATATCTTACGATGTTTCTTTTTCTGTGTGACTTATTTCAGTTAGAATCATCATACCTGAATCCACTCATTATGCTGCTACGGGCCTGATGACATAGATTTCATTGCTGAGTGATATTGCATTGTACGTAAGTACCACAACTTCTTTATCCATTTTTCACTTTCTGCGATATTGAACTTGTACCGTAAAGGAGGTTCTTGTAAACAGAGCCGTCCCAAACTTTGGGGTGGCTGTGTCTTTTTGATTTTAATTTCCCTAAGCTATAGGACCATAAGTGGAAGTGCCCTAGGCTCTGTTGCTTTGTTTTTTAGATGTTTCAGGAAACACCATACACCTCTCCGGAGTGGCTCTTGGCAATTTACATCCCGCCCATCAGCATAACAAGGCTCCCAGTTCTCCATGGCCTGTCCTGCCTTTCTGGATTTTACACTTTTTTCAGATGGCCCTTTTGACCGGGGGGAAGTGAGACTTCATTGTAGTGCAGATTTCCTTTGCAAGCTTGCTTGGTTGGCCAAAAAGGGCGTATGCGTTTTTTCCTGAATATATTCAGGAAAAAACGCATACGCCCTTTTTGGCCAAGTGCATCATTGTGGACGTTCTGCCTCTTTTCCTATGGTTTAAATGCAATTCCAGTCTACCTCCTGAAATCGGTTTCCTGCAATTCTGCCCCGCTTTCAAGTCCTCTTGGCAGCCTTACTTCAGTATATTTTTGGACGATAGCTGTCATTTATAACTCTGCAGGTTTGTGAATTACAGTGCCCCTGAGCTCCTTTCTTCAACTCGCTTTCTTGTGAGCTGGCCGCAACACCGCAGGATTGCTTCAGGCCCTAATCTGGTTCCGGCACGGCACGCTGAGCCTTTGGTTAATTCCTCTTCCTGGTGGGAAATGAGAGTTAAATTTGCCCGTCTGGACACCTCCACCTAGTCTCTCATTGGTTCTCCCTATTCCTGTTCATCTTCCTCAGAAATTGCAAATGGGCCAAACAGGAGGTTAAAGGCACTGACTCTCCACGTCGGGAGAGTGTTAGTAAAGCGTCTGGAATGTTGCACCCGAGTACCATGGGACGAGAACTGAGACATATTGGAACACGTCTCCCGATCACACGGTTGATCATACTCTGGGTTCCACGTGCATGTTTTAGCTGAAGGAAGAATCCCTTAAACCTGGAGAGTTGAGACCCGTGGAATGGGTACCATGCAATATGACTTCAAAGGGTCTTCATTTGCTCACCGAACCTCTCCAATCCTATCACTGCTGCGTTTGTGCCCCTGTACACACGCTTGATTTTCTTTCAGAGACATAGCAATTCATAGGTTTTAAGATACTTACTAGTCAGGTACATTCTTAGGCGTTTAATATGGGGTGTTGAGTCCATTTCGTTGAGCAAGGAGTAGTTCTTGTCTATTCCATATTTGGCTTAAGGAACTTTATCTGTGTTCATTTAAATCTCTGGTTTGATGCAGCACCCCAACTCACCTTTCCCCTTAAGCAAGCATAAGTTGGTTTTCTAAATTTGAGACCCTGTTCTGTTTTGTAATCCAGTTCCTGTGTAGCCAAGTTTACATTCCGTGTATTAGTGATATCTTATGATGTTTCTTTTTCTGTGTGACTTATTTCAGTTAGAATCATCATACCTGAATCCACTCATTATGCTGCTACGGGCCTGATGACATAGATTTCATTGCTGAGTGATATTGCATTGTACGTAAGTACCACAACTTCTTTATCCATTTTTCACTTTCTGCGATATTGAACTTGTACCGTAAACGAGGTTCTTGTAAACAGAGCCGTCCCAAACTTTGGGGTGGCTGTGTCTTTTTGATTTTAATTTCCCTAAGCTATAGGACCATAAGTGGAAGTGCCCTAGGCTCTGTTGCTTTGTTTTTTAGATGTTTCAGGAAACACCATACACCTCTCCGGAGTGGCTCTTGGCAATTTACATCCCGCCCATCAGCATAACAAGGCTCCCAGTTCTCCATGGCCTGTCCTGCCTTTCTGGATTTTACACTTTTTTCAGATGGCCCTTTTGACCGGGGGGAAGTGAGACTTCATTGTAGTGCAGATTTCCTTTGCAAGCTTGCTTGGTTGGCCAAAAAGGGCGTATGCGTTTTTTCCTGAATATATTCAGGAAAAAACGCATACGCCCTTTTTGGCCAAGTGCATCATTGTGGACGTTCTGCCTCTTTTCCTATGCTTTAAATGCAATTCCAGTCTACCTCCTGAAATCGGTTTCCTGCAATTCTGCCCCGCTTTCAAGTCCTCTTGGCAGCCTTACTTCAGTATATTTTTGGACGATAGCTGTCATTTATAACTCTGCAGGTTTGTGAATTACAGTGCCCCTGAGCTCCTTTCTTCAACTCGCTTTCTTGTGAGCTGGCCGCAACACCGCAGGATTGCTTCAGGCCCTAATCTGATTCCGGCACGGCACGCTGAGCCTTTGGTTAATTGCTCTTCCTGGTGGGAAATGAGAGTTAAATTTGCCCGTCCAGACACCTCCAGCTAGTCTCTCATTGGTTCTCCCTATTCCTGTTCATCTTCCGCAGAAATTGCAAACTGGGCCAAACAGGAGGTTAAAGGCACTGACTCTCCAAGTCGGGAGAGTGTTAGTAAAGCGTCTGGAATGTTGCACCCGAGTACCAGGGGACGAGAACTGAGACATATTGGAACACGTCTCCCGATCACACGGTTGATCATACTCTGGGTTCCACGTGCATGTTTTAGCTGAAGGAAGAATCCCTTAAACCTGGAGAGTTGAGACCCGTGGAATGGGTACCATGCAATATGACTTCAAAGGGTCTTCGTTTGCTCACCGAACCTCTCCAATCCTATCACTGCTGCGTTTGTGCCCCTGTACACACGCTTGATTTTCTTTCAGAGACATAGCAATTCATAGGTTTTAAGATACTTACTAGTCAGGTACATTCTTAGGCGTTTAATATGGGGTGTTGAGTCCATTTCGTTGAGCAAGGAGTAGTTCTTGTCTATTCCATATTTGGCTTAAGGAACTTTATCTGTGTTCATTTAAATCTCTGGTTTTATGCAGCACCCCAACTCACCTTTCCCCTTAAGCAAGCATAAGTTGGTTTTCTAAATTTGAGACCCTGTTCTGTTTTGTAATCCTGTTCCTGTGTAGCCAAGTTTACATTCCGTGTATTAGTGATATCTTATGATGTTTCTTTTTCTGTGTGACTTATTTCAGTTAGAATCATCATACCTGAATCCACTCATTATGCTGCTACGGGCCTGATGACATAGATTTCATTGCTGAGTGATATTGCATTGTACGTAAGTACCACAACTTCTTTATCCATTTTTCACTTTCTGCGATATTGAACTTGTACCGTAAACGAGGTTCTTGTAAACAGAGCCGTCCCAAACTTTGGGGTGGCTGTGTCTTTTTGATTTTAATTTCCCTAAGCTATAGGACCATAAGTGGAAGTACACTAGGCTCTGTTGCTTTGTTTATTAGATGTTTCAGGAAACACCATACACCTCTCCGGAGTGGCTCTTGGCAATTTACATCCCGCCCATCAGCATAACAAGGCTCCCAGTTCTCCATGGCCTGTCCTGCCTTTCTGGATTTTACACTTTTTTCAGATGGCCCTTTTGACCGGGGGGAAGTGAGACTTCATTGTAGTGCAGATTTCCTTTGCAAGCTTGCTTGGTTGGCCAAAAACGGCGTATGCGTTTTTTCCTGAATATATTCAGGAAAAAACGCATACGCCCTTTTTGGCCAAGTGCATCATTGTGGACGTTCTGCCTCTTTTCCTATGCTTTAAATGCAATTCCAGTCTACCTCCTGAAATCGGTTTCCTGCAATTCTGCCCCGCTTTCAAGTCCTCTTGGCAGCCTTACTTCAGTATATTTTTGGACGATAGCTGTCATTTATAACTCTGCAGGTTTGTGAATTACAGTGCCCCTGATCTCCTTTCTTCAACTCGCTTTCTTGTGAGCTGGCCGCAACACCGCAGGATTGCTTCAGGCCCTAATCTGGTTCCGGCACGGCACGCTGAGCCTTTGGTTAATTCCTCTTCCTGGTGGGAAATGAGAGTTAAATTTGCCCGTCCAGACACCTCCAGCTAGTCTCTCATTGGTTCTCCCTATTCCTGTTCATCTTCCGCAGAAATTGCAAACTGGGCCAAACAGGAGGTTAAAGGCACTGACTCTCCAAGTCGGGAGAGTGTTAGTAAAGCGTCTGGAATGTTGCACCCGAGTACCAGGGGACGAGAACTGAGACATATTGGAACACGTCTCCCGATCACACGGTTGATCATACTCTGGGTTCCACGTGCATGTTTTAGCTGAAGGAAGAATCCCTTAAACCTGGAGAGTTGAGACCCGTGGAATGGGTACCATGCAATATGACTTCAAAGGGTCTTCATTTGCTCACCGAACCTCTCCAATCCTATCACTGCTGCGTTTGTGCCCCTGTACACACGCTTGATTTTCTTTCAGAGACATAGCAATTCATAGGTTTTAAGATACTTACTAGTCAGGTACATTCTTAGGCGTTTAATATGGGGTGTTGAGTCCATTTCGTTGAGCAAGGAGTAGTTCTTGTCTATTCCATATTTGGCTTAAGGAACTTTATCTGTGTTCATTTAAATCTCTGGTTTTATGCAGCACCCCAACTCACCTTTCCCCTTAAGCAAGCATAAGTTGGTTTTCTAAATTTGAGACCCTGTTCTGTTTTGTAATCCAGTTCCTGTGTAGCCAAGTTTACATTCCGTGTATTAGTGATATCTTATGATGTTTCTTTTTCTGTGTGACTTATTTCAGTTAGAATCATCATACCTGAATCCACTCATTATGCTGCTACAGGCCTGATGACATAGATTTCATTGCTGAGTGATATTGCATTGTACGTAAGTACCACAACTTCTTTATCCATTTTTCACTTTCTGCGATATTGAACTTGTTCCGTAAACGAGGTTCTTGTAAACAGAGCCGTCCCAAACTTTGGGGTGGCTGTGTCTTTTTGATTTTAATTTCCCTAAGCTATAGGACCATAAGTGGAAGTACACTAGGCTCTGTTGCTTTGTTTTTTAGATGTTTCAGGAAACACCATACACCTCTCCGGAGTGGCTCTTGGCAATTTACATCCCGCCCATCAGCATAACAAGGCTCCCAGTTCTCCATGGCCTGTCCTGCCTTTCTGGATTTTACACTTTTTTCAGATGGCCCTTTTGACCGGGGGGAAGTGAGACTTCATTGTAGTGCAGATTTCCTTTGCAAGCTTGCTTGGTTGGCCAAAAAGGGCGTATGCGTTTTTTCCTGAATATATTCAGGAAAAAACGCATACGCCCTTTTTGGCCAAGTGCATCATTGTGGACGTTCTGCCTCTTTTCCTATGCTTTAAATGCAATTCCAGTCTACCTCCTGAAATCGGTTTCCTGCAATTCTGCCCCGCTTTCAAGTCCTCTTGGCAGCCTTACTTCAGTATATTTTTGGACGATAGCTGTCATTTATAACTCTGCAGGTTTGTGAATTACAGTGCCCCTGAGCTCCTTTCTTCAACTCGCTTTCTTGTGAGCTGGCCGCAACACCGCAGGATTGCTTCAGGCCCTAATCTGGTTCCGGCACGGCACGCTGAGCCTTTGGTTAATTCCTCTTCCTGGTGGGAAATGAGAGTTAAATTTGCCCGTCCAGACACCTCCACCTAGTCTCTCATTGGTTCTCCCTATTCCTGTTCATCTTCCGCAGAAATTGCAAACTGGGCCAAACAGGAGGTTAAAGGCACTGACTCTCCAAGTCGGGAGAGTGTTAGTAAAGCGTCTGGAATGTTGCACCCGAGTACCAGGGGACGAGAACTGAGACATATTGGAACACGTCTCCCGATCACACGGTTGATCATACTCTGGGTTCCACGTGCATGTTTTACCTGAAGACAGAATCCCTTAAACCTGGAGAGTTGAGACCCGTGGAATGGGTACCATGCAATATGACTTCAAAGGGTCTTCATTTGCTCACCGAACCTCTCCAATCCTATCACTGCTGCGTTTGTGCCCCTGTACACACGCTTGATTTTCTTTCAGAGACATAGCAATTCATAGGTTTTAAGATACTTACTAGTCAGGTACATTCTTAGGCGTTTAATATGGGGTGTTGAGTCCATTTCATTGAGCAAGGAGTAGTTCTTGTCTATTCCATATTTGGCTTAAGGAACTTTATCTGTGTTCATTTAAATCTCTGGTTTTATGCAGCACCCCAACTCACCTTTCCCCTTAAGCAAGCATAAGTTGGTTTTCTAAATTTGAGACCCTGTTCTGTTTTGTAATCCAGTTCCTGTGTAGCCAAGTTTACATTCCGTGTATTAGTGATATCTTATGATGTTTCTTTTTCTGTGTGACTTATTTCAGTTAGAATCATCATACCTGAATCCACTCATTATGCTGCTACGGGCCTGATGACATAGATTTCATTGCTGAGTGATATTGCATTGTACGTAAGTACCACAACTTCTTTATCCATTTTTCACTTTCTGCGATATTGAACTTGTACCGTAAACGAGGTTCTTGTAAACAGAGCCGTCCCAAACTTTGGGGTGGCTGTGTCTTTTTGATTTTAATTTCCCTAAGCTATAGGACCATAAGTGGAAGTACACTAGGCTCTGTTGCTTTGTTTTTTAGATGTTTCAGGAAACACCATACACCTCTCCGGAGTGGCTCTTGGCAATTTACATCCCGCCCATCAGCATAACAAGGCTCCCAGTTCTCCATGGCCTGTCCTGCCTTTCTGGATTTTACACTTTTTTCAGATGGCCCTTTTGACCGGGGGGAAGTGAGACTTCATTGTAGTGCAGATTTCCTTTGCAAGCTTGCTTGGTTGGCCAAAAAGGGCGTATGCGTTTTTTCCTGAATATATTCAGGAAAAAACGCATACGCCCTTTTTGGCCAAGTGCATCATTGTGGACGTTCTGCCTCTTTTCCTATGCTTTACATGCAATTCCAGTCTACCTCCTGAAATCGGTTTCCTGCAATTCTGCCCCGCTTTCAAGTCCTCTTGGCAGCCTTACTTCAGTATATTTTTGGACGATAGCTGTCATTTATAACTCTGCAGGTTTGTGAATTACAGTGCCCCTGAGCTCCTTTCTTCAACTCGCTTTCTTGTGAGCTGGCCGCAACACCGCAGGATTGCTTCAGGCCCTAATCTGGTTCCGGCACGGCACGCTGAGCCTTTGGTTAATTCCTCTTCCTGGTGGGAAATGAGAGTTAAATTTGCCCGTCCAGACACCTCCAGCTAGTCTCTCATTGGTTCTCCCTATTCCTGTTCATCTTCCGCAGAAATTGCAAACTGGGCCAAACAGGAGGTTAAAGGCACTGACTCTCCAAGTCGGGAGAGTGTTAGTAAAGCGTCTGGAATGTTGCACCCGAGTACCAGGGGACGAGAACTGAGACATATTGGAACACGTCTCCCGATCACACGGTTGATCATACTCTGGGTTCCACGTGCATGTTTTACCTGAAGGCAGAATCCCTTAAACCTGGAGAGTTGAGACCCGTGGAATGGGTACCATGCAATATGACTTCAAAGGGTCTTCATTTGCTCACAGAACCTCTCCAATCCTATCACTGCTGCGTTTATGCCCCTGTACACACGCTTGATTTTCTTTCAGAGACATAGCAATCCATAGGTTTTAAGATACTTACTAGTCAGGTACATTCTTAGGCGTTTAATATGGGGTGTTGAGTCCATTTCGTTGAGCAAGGAGTAGTTCTTGTCTATTCCATATTTGGCTTAAGGAACTTTATCTGTGCTCATTTCAATCTCTGGTTTTATGCAGCACCCCAACTCACCTTTCCCCTTAAGCAAGCATAAGTTGGTTTTCTAAATTTGAGACCCTGTTCTGTTTTGTAATCCAGTTCCTGTGTAGCCAAGTTTACATCCCGTGTATTAGTGATATCTTATGATGTTTCTTTTTCTGTGTGACTTATTTCAGTTAGAATCATCATACCTGAATCCACTCATTATGCTGCTACGGGCCTGATGACATAGATTTCATTGCTGAGTGATATTGCATTGTACGTAAGTACCACAACTTCTTTATCCATTTTTCACTTTCTGCGATATTGAACTTGTACCGTAAACGAGGTTCTTGTAAACAGAGCCGTCCCAAACTTTGGGGTGGCTGTGTCTTTTTGATTTTAATTTCCCTAAGCTATAGGACCATAAGTGGAAGTGCCCTAGGCTCTGTTGCTTTGTTTTTTAGATGTTTCAGGAAACACCATACACCTCTCCCGAGTGGCTCTTGGCAATTTACATCCCGCCCATCAGCATAACAAGGCTCCCAGTTCTCCATGGCCTGTCCTGCCTTTCTGGATTTTACACTTTTTTCAGATGGCCCTTTTGACCGGGGGGAAGTGAGACTTCATTGTAGTGCAGATTTCCTTTGCAAGCTTGCTTGGTTGGCCAAAAAGGGCGTATGCGTTTTTTCCTGAATATATTCAGGAAAAAACGCATACGCCCTTTTTGGCCAAGTGCATCATTGTGGACGTTCTGCCTCTTTTCCTATGCTTTAAATGCAATTCCAGTCTACCTCCTGAAATCGGTTTCCTGCAATTCTGCCCCGCTTTCAAGTCCTCTTGGCAGCCTTACTTCAGTATATTTTTGGACGATAGCTGTCATTTATAACTCTGCAGGTTTGTGAATTACAGTGCCCCTGAGCTCCTTTCTTCAACTCGCTTTCTTGTGAGCTGGCCGCAACACCGCAGGATTGCTTCAGGCCCTAATCTGGTTCCGGCACGGCACGCTGAGCCTTTGGTTAATTCCTCTTCCTGGTGGGAAATGAGAGTTAAATTTGCCCGTCCAGACACCTCCAGCTAGTCTCTCATTGGTTCTCCCTATTCCTGTTCATCTTCCGCAGAAATTGCAAACTGGGCCAAACAGGAGGTTAAAGGCACTGACTCTCCAAGTGGGGAGAGTGTTAGTAAAGCGTCTGGAATGTTGCACCCGAGTACCAGGGGACGAGAACTGAGACATATTGGAACACGTCTCCCGATCACACGGTTGATCATACTCTGGGTTCCACGTGCATGTTTTAGCTGAAGGAAGAATCCCTTAAACCTGGAGAGTTGAGACCCGTGGAATGGGTACCATGCAATATGACTTCAAAGGGTCTTCATTTGCTCACCGAACCTCTCCAATCCTATCACTGCTGCGTTTATGCCCCTGTACACACGCTTGATTTTCTTTCAGAGACATAGCAATCCATAGGTTTTAAGATACTTACTAGTCAGGTACATTCTTAGGCGTTTAATATGGGGTGTTGAGTCCATTTCGTTGAGCAAGGAGTAGTTCTTGTCTATTCCATATTTGGCTTAAGGAACTTTATCTGTGCTCATTTCAATCTCTGGTTTTATGCAGCACCCCAACTCACCTTTCCCCTTAAGCAAGCATAAGTTGGTTTTCTAAATTTGAGACCCTGTTCTGTTTTGTAATCCAGTTCCTGTGTAGCCAAGTTTACATCCCGTGTATTAGTGATATCTTATGATGTTTCTTTTTCTGTGTGACTTATTTCAGTTAGAATCATCATACCTGAATCCACTCATTATGCTGCTACGGGCCTGATGACATAGATTTCATTGCTGAGTGATATTGCATTGTACGTAAGTACCACAACTTCTTTATCCATTTTTCACTTTCTGCGATATTGAACTTGTACCGTAAACGAGGTTCTTGTAAACAGAGCCGTCCCAAACTTTGGGGTGGCTGTGTCTTTTTGATTTTAATTTCCCTAAGCTATAGGACCATAAGTGGAAGTGCCCTAGGCTCTGTTGCTTTGTTTTTTAGATGTTTCAGGAAACACCATACACCTCTCCCGAGTGGCTCTTGGCAATTTACATCCCGCCCATCAGCATAACAAGGCTCCCAGTTCTCCATGGCCTGTCCTGCCTTTCTGGATTTTACACTTTTTTCAGATGGCCCTTTTGACCGGGGGGGAAGTGAGACTTCATTGTAGTGCAGATTTCCTTTGCAAGCTTGCTTGGTTGGCCAAAAAGGGCGTATGCGTTTTTTCCTGAATATATTCAGGAAAAAACGCATACGCCCTTTTTGGCCAAGTGCATCATTGTGGACGTTCTGCCTCTTTTCCTATGCTTTAAATGCAATTCCAGTCTACCTCCTGAAATCGGTTTCCTGCAATTCTGCCCCGCTTTCAAGTCCTCTTGGCAGCCTTACTTCAGTATATTTTTGGACGATAGCTGTCATTTATAACTCTGCAGGTTTGTGAATTACAGTGCCCCTGAGCTCCTTTCTTCAACTCGCTTTCTTGTGAGCTGGCCGCAACACCGCAGGATTGCTTCAGGCCCTAATCTGGTTCCGGCACGGCACGCTGAGCCTTTGGTTAATTCCTCTTCCTGGTGGGAAATGAGAGTTAAATTTGCCCGTCCAGACACCTCCAGCTAGTCTCTCATTGGTTCTCCCTATTCCTGTTCATCTTCCGCAGAAATTGCAAACTGGGCCAAACAGGAGGTTAAAGGCACTGACTCTCCAAGTGGGGAGAGTGTTAGTAAAGCGTCTGGAATGTTGCACCCGAGTACCAGGGGATGAGAACTGAGACATATTGGAACACGTCTCCCGATCACACGGTTGATCATACTCTGGGTTCCACGTGCATGTTTTAGCTGAAGGAAGAATCCCTTAAACCTGGAGAGTTGAGACCCGTGGAATGGGTACCATGCAATATGACTTCAAAGGGTCTTCATTTGCTCACCGAACCTCTCCAATCCTATCACTGCTGCGTTTATGCCCCTGTACACACGCTTGATTTTCTTTCAGAGACATAGCAATCCATAGGTTTTAAGATACTTACTAGTCAGGTACATTCTTAGGCGTTTAATATGGGGTGTTGAGTCCATTTCGTTGAGCAAGGAGTAGTTCTTGTCTATTCCATATTTGGCTTAAGGAACTTTATCTGTGCTCATTTCAATCTCTGGTTTTATGCAGCACCCCAACTCACCTTTCCCCTTAAGCAAGCATAAGTTGGTTTTCTAAATTTGAGACCCTGTTCTGTTTTGTAATCCAGTTCCTGTGTAGCCAAGTTTACATCCCGTGTATTAGTGATATCTTATGATGTTTCTTTTTCTGTGTGACTTATTTCAGTTAGAATCATCATACCTGAATCCACTCATTATGCTGCTACGGGCCTGATGACATAGATTTCATTGCTGAGTGATATTGCATTGTACGTAAGTACCACAACTTCTTTATCCATTTTTCACTTTCTGCGATATTGAACTTGTACCGTAAACGAGGTTCTTGTAAACAGAGCCGTCCCAAACTTTGGGGTGGCTGTGTCTTTTTGATTTTAATTTCCCTAAGCTATAGGACCATAAGTGGAAGTGCCCTAGGCTCTGTTGCTTTGTTTTTTAGATGTTTCAGGAAACACCATACACCTCTCCCGAGTGGCTGTTGGCAATTTACATCCCGCCCATCAGCATAACAAGGCTCCCAGTTCTCCATGGCCTGTCCTGCCTTTCTGGATTTTACACTTTTTTCAGATGGCCCTTTTGACCGGGGGGAAGTGAGACTTCATTGTAGTGCAGATTTCCTTTGCAAGCTTGCTTGGTTGGCCAAAAAGGGCGTATGCGTTTTTTCCTGAATATATTCAGGAAAAAACGCATACGCCCTTTTTGGCCAAGTGCATCATTGTGGACGTTCTGCCTCTTTTCCTATGCTTTAAATGCAATTCCAGTCTACCTCCTGAAATCGGTTTCCTGCAATTCTGCCCCGCTTTCAAGTCCTCTTGGCAGCCTTACTTCAGTATATTTTTGGACGATAGCTGTCATTTATAACTCTGCAGGTTTGTGAATTACAGTGCCCCTGAGCTCCTTTCTTCAACTCGCTTTCTTGTGAGCTGGCCGCAACACCGCAGGATTGCTTCAGGCCCTAATCTGGTTCCGGCACGGCACGCTGAGCCTTTGGTTAATTCCTCTTCCTGGTGGGAAATGAGAGTTAAATTTGCCCGTCCAGACACCTCCAGCTAGTCTCTCATTGGTTCTCCCTATTCCTGTTCATCTTCCGCAGAAATTGCAAACTGGGCCAAACAGGAGGTTAAAGGCACTGACTCTCCAAGTGGGGAGAGTGTTAGTAAAGCGTCTGGAATGTTGCACCCGAGTACCAGGGGATGAGAACTGAGACATATTGGAACACGTCTCCCGATCACACGGTTGATCATACTCTGGGTTCCACGTGCATGTTTTAGCTGAAGGAAGAATCCCTTAAACCTGGAGAGTTGAGACCCGTGGAATGGGTACCATGCAATATGACTTCAAAGGGTCTTCATTTGCTCACCGAACCTCTCCAATCCTATCACTGCTGCGTTTATGCCCCTGTACACACGCTTGATTTTCTTTCAGAGACATAGCAATCCATAGGTTTTAAGATACTTACTAGTCAGGTACATTCTTAGGCGTTTAATATGGGGTGTTGAGTCCATTTCGTTGAGCAAGGAGTAGTTCTTGTCTATTCCATATTTGGCTTAAGGAACTTTATCTGTGCTCATTTCAATCTCTGGTTTGATGCAGCACCCCAACTCACCTTTCCCCTTAAGCAAGCATAAGTTGGTTTTCTAAATTTGAGACCCTGTTCTGTTTTGTAATCCAGTTCCTGTGTAGCCAAGTTTACATCCCGTGTATTAGTGATATCTTATGATGTTTCTTTTTCTGTGTGACTTATTTCAGTTAGAATCATCATACCTGAATCCACTCATTATGCTGCTACGGGCCTGATGACATAGATTTCATTGCTGAGTGATATTGCATTGTACGTAAGTACCACAACTTCTTTATCCATTTTTCACTTTCTGCGATATTGAACTTGTACCGTAAACGAGGTTCTTGTAAACAGAGCCGTCCCAAACTTTGGGGTGGCTGTGTCTTTTTGATTTTAATTTCCCTAAGCTATAGGACCCTAAGTGGAAGTGCCCTAGGCTCTGTTGCTTTGTTTTTTAGATGTTTCAGGAAACACCATACACCTCTCCCGAGTGGCTGTTGGCAATTTACATCCCGCCCATCAGCATAACAAGGCTCCCAGTTCTCCATGGCCTGTCCTGCCTTTCTGGATTTTACACTTTTTTCAGATGGCCCTTTTGACCGGGGGGGAAGTGAGACTTCATTGTAGTGCAGATTTCCTTTGCAAGCTTGCTTGGTTGGCCAAAAAGGGCGTATGCGTTTTTTCCTGAATATATTCAGGAAAAAACGCATACGCCCTTTTTGGCCAAGTGCATCATTGTGGACGTTCTGCCTCTTTTCCTATGCTTTAAATGCAATTCCAGTCTACCTCCTGAAATCGGTTTCCTGCAATTCTGCCCCGCTTTCAAGTCCTCTTGGCAGCCTTACTTCAGTATATTTTTGGACGATAGCTGTCATTTATAACTCTGCAGGTTTGTGAATTACAGTGCCCCTGAGCTCCTTTCTTCAACTCGCTTTCTTGTGAGCTGGCCGCAACACCGCAGGATTGCTTCAGGCCCTAATCTGGTTCCGGCACGGCACGCTGAGCCTTTGGTTAATTCCTCTTCCTGGTGGGAAATGAGAGTTAAATTTGCCCGTCCAGACACCTCCAGCTAGTCTCTCATTGGTTCTCCCTATTCCTGTTCATCTTCCGCAGAAATTGCAAACTGGGCCAAACAGGAGGTTAAAGGCACTGACTCTCCAAGTGGGGAGAGTGTTAGTAAAGCGTCTGGAATGTTGCACCCGAGTACCAGGGGATGAGAACTGAGACATATTGGAACACGTCTCCCGATCACACGGTT
Organism: Leucopleurus acutus; assembly: GCF_964270905.1. NCBI lineage: Eukaryota > Metazoa > Chordata > Mammalia > Artiodactyla > Delphinidae > Leucopleurus > Leucopleurus acutus. Next base: position 239,064 of record NW_028139150.1, read on the forward strand.
GATCATACTCTGGGTTCCACGTGCATGTTTTAGCTGAAGGAAGAATCCCTTAAACCTGGAGAGTTGAGACCCGTGGAATGGGTACCATGCAATATGACTTCAAAGGGTCTTCATTTGCTCACCGAACCTCTCCAATCCTATCACTGCTGCGTTTATGCCCCTGTACACACGCTTGATTTTCTTTCAGAGACATAGCAATCCATAGGTTTTAAGATACTTACTAGTCAGGTACATTCTTAGGCGTTTAATATGGGGTGTTGAGTCCATTTCGTTGAGCAAGGAGTAGTTCTTGTCTATTCCATATTTGGCTTAAGGAACTTTATCTGTGCTCATTTCAATCTCTGGTTTTATGCAGCACCCCAACTCACCTTTCCCCTTAAGCAAGCATAAGTTGGTTTTCTAAATTTGAGACCCTGTTCTGTTTTGTAATCCAGTTCCTGTGTAGCCAAGTTTACATCCCGTGTATTAGTGATATCTTATGATGTTTCTTTTTCTGTGTGACTTATTTCAGTTAGAATCATCATACCTGAATCCACTCATTATGCTGCTACGGGCCTGATGACATAGATTTCATTGCTGAGTGATATTGCATTGTACGTAAGTACCACAACTTCTTTATCCATTTTTCACTTTCTGCGATATTGAACTTGTACCGTAAACGAGGTTCTTGTAAACAGAGCCGTCCCAAACTTTGGGGTGGCTGTGTCTTTTTGATTTTAATTTCCCTAAGCTATAGGACCATAAGTGGAAGTGCCCTAGGCTCTGTTGCTTTGTTTTTTAGATGTTTCAGGAAACACCATACACCTCTCCCGAGTGGCTGTTGGCAATTTACATCCCGCCCATCAGCATAACAAGGCTCCCAGTTCTCCATGGCCTGTCCTGCCTTTCTGGATTTTACACTTTTTTCACATGGCCCTTTTGACCGGGGGGAAGTGAGACTTCATTGTAGTGCAGATTTCCTTTGCAAGCTTGCTTGGTTGGCCAAAAAGGGCGTATGCGTTTTTTCCTGAATATATTCAGGAAAAAACGCATACGCCCTTTTTGGCCAAGTGCATCATTGTGGACGTTCTGCCTCTTTTCCTATGCTTTAAATGCAATTCCAGTCTACCTCCTGAAATCGGTTTCCTGCAATTCTGCCCCGCTTTCAAGTCCTCTTGGCAGCCTTACTTCAGTATATTTTTGGACGATAGCTGTCATTTATAACTCTGCAGGTTTGTGAATTACAGTGCCCCTGAGCTCCTTTCTTCAACTCGCTTTCTTGTGAGCTGGCCGCAACACCGCAGTATTGCTTCAGGCCCTAATCTGGTTCCGGCACGGCACGCTGAGCCTTTGGTTAATTCCTCTTCCTGGTGGGAAATGAGAGTTAAATTTGCCCGTCCAGACACCTCCAGCTAGTCTCTCATTGGTTCTCCCTATTCCTGTTCATCTTCCGCAGAAATTGCAAACTGGGCCAAACAGGAGGTTAAAGGCACTGACTCTCCAAGTGGGGAGAGTGTTAGTAAAGCGTCTGGAATGTTGCACCCGAGTACCAGGGGATGAGAACTGAGACATATTGGAACACGTCTCCCGATCACACGGTTGATCATACTCTGGGTTCCACGTGCATGTTTTAGCTGAAGGAAGAATCCCTTAAACCTGGAGAGTTGAGACCCGTGGAATGGGTACCATGCAATATGACTTCAAAGGGTCTTCATTTGCTCACCGAACCTCTCCAATCCTATCACTGCTGCGTTTATGCCCCTGTACACACGCTTGATTTTCTTTCAGAGACATAGCAATCCATAGGTTTTAAGATACTTACTAGTCAGGTACATTCTTAGGCGTTTAATATGGGGTGTTGAGTCCATTTCGTTGAGCAAGGAGTAGTTCTTGTCTATTCCATATTTGGCTTAAGGAACTTTATCTGTGCTCATTTCAATCTCTGGTTTGATGCAGCACCCCAACTCACCTTTCCCCTTAAGCAAGCATAAGTTGGTTTTCTAAATTTGAGACCCTGTTCTGTTTTGTAATCCAGTTCCTGTGTAGCCAAGTTTACATCCCGTGTATTAGTGATATCTTATGATGTTTCTTTTTCTGTGTGACTTATTTCAGTTAGAATCATCATACCTGAATCCACTCATTATGCTGCTACGGGCCTGATGACATAGATTTCATTGCTGAGTGATATTGCATTGTACGTAAGTACCACAACTTCTTTATCCATTTTTCACTTTCTGCGATATTGAACTTGTACCGTAAACGAGGTTCTTGTAAACAGAGCCGTCCCAAACTTTGGGGTGGCTGTGTCTTTTTGATTTTAATTTCCCTAAGCTATAGGACCATAAGTGGAAGTGCCCTAGGCTCTGTTGCTTTGTTTTTTAGATGTTTCAGGAAACACCATATACCTCTCCCGAGTGGCTGTTGGCAATTTACATCCCGCCCATCAGCATAACAAGGCTCCCAGTTCTCCATGGCCTGTCCTGCCTTTCTGGATTTTACACTTTTTTCAGATGGCCCTTTTGACCGGGGGGAAGTGAGACTTCATTGTAGTGCAGATTTCCTTTGCAAGCTTGCTTGGTTGGCCAAAAAGGGCGTATGCGTTTTTTCCTGAATATATTCAGGAAAAAACGCATACGCCCTTTTTGGCCAAGTGCATCATTGTGGACGTTCTGCCTCTTTTCCTATGCTTTAAATGCAATTCCAGTCTACCTCCTGAAATCGGTTTCCTGCAATTCTGCCCCGCTTTCAAGTCCTCTTGGCAGCCTTACTTCAGTATATTTTTGGACGATAGCTGTCATTTATAACTCTGCAGGTTTGTGAATTACAGTGCCCCTGAGCTCCTTTCTTCAACTCGCTTTCTTGTGAGCTGGCCGCAACACCGCAGGATTGCTTCAGGCCCTAATCTGGTTCCGGCACGGCACGCTGAGCCTTTGGTTAATTCCTCTTCCTGGTGGGAAATGAGAGTTAAATTTGCCCGTCCAGACACCTCCAGCTAGTCTCTCATTGGTTCTCCCTATTCCTGTTCATCTTCCGCAGAAATTGCAAACTGGGCCAAACAGGAGGTTAAAGGCACTGACTCTCCAAGTGGGGAGAGTGTTAGTAAAGCGTCTGGAATGTTGCACCCGAGTACCAGGGGATGAGAACTGAGACATATTGGAACACGTCTCCCGATCACACGGTTGATCATACTCTGGGTTCCACGTGCATGTTTTAGCTGAAGGAAGAATCCCTTAAACCTGGAGAGTTGAGACCCGTGGAATGGGTACCATGCAATATGACTTCAAAGGGTCTTCATTTGCTCACCGAACCTCTCCAATCCTATCACTGCTGCGTTTATGCCCCTGTACACACGCTTGATTTTCTTTCAGAGACATAGCAATCCATAGGTTTTAAGATACTTACTAGTCAGGTACATTCTTAGGCGTTTAATATGGGGTGTTGAGTCCATTTCGTTGAGCAAGGAGTAGTTCTTGTCTATTCCATATTTGGCTTAAGGAACTTTATCTGTGCTCATTTCAATCTCTGGTTTTATGCAGCACCCCAACTCACCTTTCCCCTTAAGCAAGCATAAGTTGGTTTTCTAAATTTGAGACCCTGTTCTGTTTTGTAATCCAGTTCCTGTGTAGCCAAGTTTACATCCCGTGTATTAGTGATATCTTATGATGTTTCTTTTTCTGTGTGACTTATTTCAGTTAGAATCATCATATCTGAATCCACTCATTATGCTGCTACGGGCCTGATGACATAGATTTCATTGCTGAGTGATATTGCATTGTACGTAAGTACCACAACTTCTTTATCCATTTTTCACTTTCTGCGATATTGAACTTGTACCGTAAACGAGGTTCTTGTAAACAGAGCCGTCCCAAACTTTGGGGTGGCTGTGTCTTTTTGATTTTAATTTCCCTAAGCTATAGGACCATAAGTGGAAGTGCCCTAGGCTCTGTTGCTTTGTTTTTTAGATGTTTCAGGAAACACCATACACCTCTCCCGAGTGGCTGTTGGCAATTTACATCCCGCCCATCAGCATAACAAGGCTCCCAGTTCTCCATGGCCTGTCCTGCCTTTCTGGATTTTACACTTTTTTCAGATGGCCCTTTTGACCGGGGGGAAGTGAGACTTCATTGTAGTGCAGATTTCCTTTGCAAGCTTGCTTGGTTGGCCAAAAAGGGCGTATGCGTTTTTTCCTGAATATATTCAGGAAAAAACGCATACGCCCTTTTTGGCCAAGTGCATCATTGTGGACGTTCTGCCTCTTTTCCTATGCTTTAAATGCAATTCCAGTCTACCTCCTGAAATCGGTTTCCTGCAATTCTGCCCCGCTTTCAAGTCCTCTTGGCAGCCTTACTTCAGTATATTTTTGGACGATAGCTGTCATTTATAACTCTGCAGGTTTGTGAATTACAGTGCCCCTGAGCTCCTTTCTTCAACTCGCTTTCTTGTGAGCTGGCCGCAACACCGCAGGATTGCTTCAGGCCCTAATCTGGTTCTGGCACGGCACGCTGAGCCTTTGGTTAATTCCTCTTCCTGGTGGGAAATGAGAGTTAAATTTGCCCGTCCAGACACCTCCAGCTAGTCTCTCATTGGTTCTCCCTATTCCTGTTCATCTTCCGCAGAAATTGCAAACTGGGCCAAACAGGAGGTTAAAGGCACTGACTCTCCAAGTCGGGAGAGTGTTAGTAAAGCGTCTGGAATGTTGCACCCGAGTACCAGGGGACGAGAACTGAGACATATTGGAACACGTCTCCCGATCACACGGTTGATCATACTCTGGGTTCCACGTGCATGTTTTAGCTGAAGGAAGAATCCCTTAAACCTGGAGAGTTGAGACCCGTGGAATGGGTACCATGCAATATAACTTCAAAGGGTCTTCATTTGCTCACCGAAACTCTCCAATCCTATCACTTCTGCGTTTATGCCCCTGTACACACGCTTGATTTTCTTTCAGAGACATAGCAATCCATAGGTTTTAAGATACTTACTAGTCAGGTACATTCTTAGGCGTTTAATATGGGGTGTTGAGTCCATTTCGTTGAGCAAGGAGTAGTTCTTGTCTATTCCATATTTGGCTTAAGGAACTTTATCTGTGCTCATTTCAATCTCTGGTTTGATGCAGCACCCCAACTCACCTTTCCCCTTAAGCAAGCATAAGTTGGTTTTCTAAATTTGAGACCCTGTTCTGTTTTGTAATCCAGTTCCTGTGTAGCCAAGTTTACATCTCGTGTATTAGTGATATCTTATGATGTTTCTTTTTCTGTGTGACTTATTTCAGTTAGAATCATCATACCTGAATCCACTCATTATGCTGCTACGGGCCTGATGACATAGATTTCATTGCTGAGTGATATTGCATTGTACGTAAGTACCACAACTTCTTTATCCATTTTTCACTTTCTGCGATATTGAACTTGTACCGTAAACGAGGTTCTTGTAAACAGAGCCGTCCCAAACTTTGGGGTGGCTGTGTCTTTTTGATTTTAATTTCCCTAAGCTATAGGACCATAAGTGGAAGTGCCCTAGGCTCTGTTGCTTTGTTTTTTAGATGTTTCAGGAAACACCATATACCTCTCCCGAGTGGCTGTTGGCAATTTACATCCCGCCCATCAGCATAACAAGGCTCCCAGTTCTCCATGGCCTGTCCTGCCTTTCTGGATTTTACACTTTTTTCAGATGGCCCTTTTGACCGGGGGGAAGTGAGACTTCATTGTAGTGCAGATTTCCTTTGCAAGCTTGCTTGGTTGGCCAAAAAGGGCGTATGCGTTTTTTCCTGAATATATTCAGGAAAAAACGCATACGCCCTTTTTGGCCAAGTGCATCATTGTGGACGTTCTGCCTCTTTTCCTATGCTTTAAATGCAATTCCAGTCTACCTCCTGAAATCGGTTTCCTGCAATTCTGCCCCGCTTTCAAGTCCTCTTGGCAGCCTTACTTCAGTATATTTTTGGACGATAGCTGTCATTTATAACTCTGCAGGTTTGTGAATTACAGTGCCCCTGAGCTCCTTTCTTCAACTCGCTTTCTTGTGAGCTGGCCGCAACACCGCAGGATTGCTTCAGGCCCTAATCTGGTTCCGGCACGGCACGCTGAGCCTTTGGTTAATTCCTCTTCCTGGTGGGAAATGAGAGTTAAATTTGCCCGTCCAGACACCTCCAGCTAGTCTCTCATTGGTTCTCCCTATTCCTGTTCATCTTCCGCAGAAATTGCAAACTGGGCCAAACAGGAGGTTAAAGGCACTGACTCTCCAAGTGGGGAGAGTGTTAGTAAAGCGTCTGGAATGTTGCACCCGAGTACCAGGGGATGAGAACTGAGACATATTGGAACACGTCTCCCGATCACACGGTTGATCATACTCTGGGTTCCACGTGCATGTTTTAGCTGAAGGAAGAATCCCTTAAACCTGGAGAGTTGAGACCCGTGGAATGGGTACCATGCAATATGACTTCAAAGGGTCTTCATTTGCTCACCGAACCTCTCCAATCCTATCACTGCTGCGTTTATGCCCCTGTACACACGCTTGATTTTCTTTCAGAGACATAGCAATCCATAGGTTTTAAGATACTTACTAGTCAGGTACATTCTTAGGCGTTTAATATGGGGTGTTGAGTCCATTTCGTTGAGCAAGGAGTAGTTCTTGTCTATTCCATATTTGGCTTAAGGAACTTTATCTGTGCTCATTTCAATCTCTGGTTTTATGCAGCACCCCAACTCACCTTTCCCCTTAAGCAAGCATAAGTTGGTTTTCTAAATTTGAGACCCTGTTCTGTTTTGTAATCCAGTTCCTGTGTAGCCAAGTTTACATCCCGTGTATTAGTGATATCTTATGATGTTTCTTTTTCTGTGTGACTTATTTCAGTTAGAATCATCATACCTGAATCCACTCATTATGCTGCTACGGGCCTGATGACATAGATTTCATTGCTGAGTGATATTGCATTGTACGTAAGTACCACAACTTCTTTATCCATTTTTCACTTTCTGCGATATTGAACTTGTACCGTAAACGAGGTTCTTGTAAACAGAGCCGTCCCAAACTTTGGGGTGGCTGTGTCTTTTTGATTTTAATTTCCCTAAGCTATAGGACCATAAGTGGAAGTGCCCTAGGCTCTGTTGCTTTGTTTTTTAGATGTTTCAGGAAACACCATACACCTCTCCCGAGTGGCTGTTGGCAATTTACATCCCGCCCATCAGCATAACAAGGCTCCCAGTTCTCCATGGCCTGTCCTGCCTTTCTGGATTTTACACTTTTTTCAGATGGCCCTTTTGACCGGGGGGAAGTGAGACTTCATTGTAGTGCAGATTTCCTTTGCAAGCTTGCTTGGTTGGCCAAAAAGGGCGTATGCGTTTTTTCCTGATATTCAGGAAAAAACGCATACGCCCTTTTTGGCCAAGTGCATCATTGTGGACGTTCTGCCTCTTTTCCTATGCTTTAAATGCAATTCCAGTCTACCTCCTGAAATCGGTTTCCTGCAATTCTGCCCCGCTTTCAAGTCCTCTTGGCAGCCTTACTTCAGTATATTTTTGGACGATAGCTGTCATTTATAACTCTGCAGGTTTGTGAATTACAGTGCCCCTGAGCTCCTTTCTTCAACTCGCTTTCTTGTGAGCTGGCCGCAACACCGCAGGATTGCTTCAGGCCCTAATCTGGTTCCGGCACGGCACGCTGAGCCTTTGGTTAATTCCTCTTCCTGGTGGGAAATGAGAGTTAAATTTGCCCGTCCAGACACCTCCAGCTAGTCTCTCATTGGTTCTCCCTATTCCTGTTCATCTTCCGCAGAAATTGCAAACTGGGCCAAACAGGAGGTTAAAGGCACTGACTCTCCAAGTGGGGAGAGTGTTAGTAAAGCGTCTGGAATGTTGCACCCGAGTACCAGGGGATGAGAACTGAGACATATTGGAACACGTCTCCCGATCACACGGTTGATCATACTCTGGGTTCCACGTGCATGTTTTAGCTGAAGGAAGAATCCCTTAAACCTGGAGAGTTGAGACCCGTGGAATGGGTACCATGCAATATGACTTCAAAGGGTCTTCATTTGCTCACCGAACCTCTCCAATCCTATCACTGCTGCGTTTATGCCCCTTTACACATGCTTGATTTTCTTTCAGAGACATAGCAATCCATAGGTTTTAAGATACTTACTAGTCAGGTACATTCTTAGGCGTTTAATATGGGGTGTTGAGTCCATTTCGTTGAGCAAGGAGTAGTTCTTGTCTATTCCATATTTGGCTTAAGGAACTTTATCTGTGCTCATTTCAATCTCTGGTTTGATGCAGCACCCCAACTCACCTTTCCCCTTAAGCAAGCATAAGTTGGTTTTCTAAATTTGAGACCCTGTTCTGTTTTGTAATCCAGTTCCTGTGTAGCCAAGTTTACATCCCGTGTATTAGTGATATCTTATGATGTTTCTTTTTCTGTGTGACTTATTTCAGTTAGAATCATCATACCTGAATCCACTCATTATGCTGCTACGGGCCTGATGACATAGATTTCATTGCTGAGTGATATTGCATTGTACGTAAGTACCACAACTTCTTTATCCATTTTTCACTTTCTGCGATATTGAACTTGTACCGTAAACGAGGTTCTTGTAAACAGAGCCGTCCCAAACTTTGGGGTGGCTGTGTCTTTTTGATTTTAATTTCCCTAAGCTATAGGACCATAAGTGGAAGTGCCCTAGGCTCTGTTGCTTTGTTTTTTAGATGTTTCAGGAAACACCATATACCTCTCCCGAGTGGCTGTTGGCAATTTACATCCCGCCCATCAGCATAACAAGGCTCCCAGTTCTCCATGGCCTGTCCTGCCTTTCTGGATTTTACACTTTTTTCAGATGGCCCTTTTGACCGGGGGGAAGTGAGACTTCATTGTAGTGCAGATTTCCTTTGCAAGCTTGCTTGGTTGGCCAAAAAGGGCGTATGCGTTTTTTCCTGAATATATTCAGGAAAAAACGCATACGCCCTTTTTGGCCAAGTGCATCATTGTGGACGTTCTGCCTCTTTTCCTATGCTTTAAATGCAATTCCAGTCTACCTCCTGAAATCGGTTTCCTGCAATTCTGCCCCGCTTTCAAGTCCTCTTGGCAGCCTTACTTCAGTATATTTTTGGACGATAGCTGTCATTTATAACTCTGCAGGTTTGTGAATTACAGTGCCCCTGAGCTCCTTTCTTCAACTCGCTTTCTTGTGAGCTGGCCGCAACACCGCAGGATTGCTTCAGGCCCTAATCTGGTTCCGGCACGGCACGCTGAGCCTTTGGTTAATTCCTCTTCCTGGTGGGAAATGAGAGTTAAATTTGCCCGTCCAGACACCTCCAGCTAGTCTCTCATTGGTTCTCCCTATTCCTGTTCATCTTCCGCAGAAATTGCAAACTGGGCCAAACAGGAGGTTAAAGGCACTGACTCTCCAAGTGGGGAGAGTGTTAGTAAAGCGTCTGGAATGTTGCACCCGAGTACCAGGGGATGAGAACTGAGACATATTGGAACACGTCTCCCGATCACACGGTTGATCATACTCTGGGTTCCACGTGCATGTTTTAGCTGAAGGAAGAATCCCTTAAACCTGGAGAGTTGAGACCCGTGGAATGGGTACCATGCAATATGACTTCAAAGGGTCTTCATTTGCTCACAGAACCTCTCCAATCCTATCACTGCTGCGTTTATGCCCCTGTACACACGCTTGATTTTCTTTCAGAGACATAGCAATCCATAGGTTTTAAGATACTTACTAGTCAGGTACATTCTTAGGCGTTTAATATGGGGTGTTGAGTCCATTTCGTTGAGCAAGGAGTAGTTCTTGTCTATTCCATATTTGGCTTAAGGAACTTTATCTGTGCTCATTTCAATCTCTGGTTTTATGCAGCACCCCAACTCACCTTTCCCCTTAAGCAAGCATAAGTTGGTTTTCTAAATTTGAGACCCTGTTCTGTTTTGTAATCCAGTTCCTGTGTAGCCAAGTTTACATCCCGTGTATTAGTGATATCTTATGATGTTTCTTTTTCTGTGTGACTTATTTCAGTTAGAATCATCATACCTGAATCCACTCATTATGCTGCTACGGGCCTGATGACATAGATTTCATTGCTGAGTGATATTGCATTGTACGTAAGTACCACAACTTCTTTATCCATTTTTCACTTTCTGCGATATTGAACTTGTACCGTAAACGAGGTTCTTGTAAACAGAGCCGTCCCAAACTTTGGGGTGGCTGTGTCTTTTTGATTTTAATTTCCCTAAGCTATAGGACCATAAGTGGAAGTGCCCTAGGCTCTGTTGCTTTGTTTTTTAGATGTTTCAGGAAACACCATACACCTCTCCCGAGTGGCTGTTGGCAATTTACATCCCGCCCATCAGCATAACAAGGCTCCCAGTTCTCCATGGCCTGTCCTGCCTTTCTGGATTTTACACTTTTTTCAGATGGCCCTTTTGACCGGGGGGAAGTGAGACTTCATTGTAGTGCAGATTTCCTTTGCAAGCTTGCTTGGTTGGCCAAAAACGGCGTATGCGTTTTTTCCTGAATATATTCAGGAAAAAACGCATACGCCCTTTTTGGCCAAGTGCATCATTGTGGACGTTCTGCCTCTTTTCCTATGCTTTAAATGCAATTCCAGTCTACCTCCTGAAATCGGTTTCCTGCAATTCTGCCCCGCTTTCAAGTCCTCTTGGCAGCCTTACTTCAGTATATTTTTGGACGATAGCTGTCATTTATAACTCTGCAGGTTTGTGAATTACAGTGCCCCTGAGCTCCTTTCTTCAACTCGCTTTCTTGTGAGCTGGCCGCAACACCGCAGGATTGCTTCAGGCCCTAATCTGGTTCCGGCACGGCACGCTGAGCCTTTGGTTAATTCCTCTTCCTGGTGGGAAATGAGAGTTAAATTTGCCCGTCCAGACACCTCCAGCTAGTCTCTCATTGGTTCTCCCTATTCCTGTTCATCTTCCGCAGAAATTGCAAACTGGGCCAAACAGGAGGTTAAAGGCACTGACTCTCCAAGTCGGGAGAGTGTTAGTAAAGCGTCTGGAATGTTGCACCCGAGTACCAGGGGACGAGAACTGAGACATATTGGAACACGTCTCCCGATCACACGGTTGATCATACTCTGGGTTCCACGTGCATGTTTTAGCTGAAGGAAGAATCCCTTAAACCTGGAGAGTGGAGACCCGTGGAATGGGTACCATGCAATATGACTTCAAAGGGTCTTCATTTGCTCACAGAACCTCTCCAATCCTATCACTGCTGCGTTTGTGCCCCTGTACACACGCTTGATTTTCTTTCAGAGACATAGCAATTCATAGGTTTTAAGATACTTACTAGTCAGGTACATTCTTAGGCGTTTAATATGGGGTGTTGAGTCCATTTCGTTGAGCAAGGAGTAGTTCTTGTCTATTACATATTTGGCTTAAGGAACTTTATCTGTGTTCATTTAAATCTCTGGTTTTATGCAGCACCCCAACTCACCTTTCCCCTTAAGCAAGCATAAGTTGGTTTTCTAAATTTGAGACCCTGTTCTGTTTTGTAATCCAGTTCCTGTGTAGCCAAGTTTACATTCCGTGTATTAGTGATATCTTATGATGTTTCTTTTTCTGTGTGACTTATTTCAGTTAGAATCATCATACCTGAATCCACTCATTATGCTGCTATGGGCCTGATGACATAGATTTCATTGCTGAGTGATATTGCATTGTACGTAAGTACCACAACTTCTTTATCCATTTTTCACTTTCTGCGATATTGAACTTGTACCGTAAACGAGGTTCTTGTAAACAGAGCCGTCCCAAACTTTGGGGTGGCTGTGTCTTTTTGATTTTAATTTCCCTAAGCTATAGGACCATAAGTGGAAGTACCCTAGGCTCTGTTGCTTTGTTTTTTAGATGTTTCAGGAAACACCATACACCTCTCCGGAGTGGCTCTTGGCAATTTACATCCCGCCCATCAGCATAACAAGGCTCCCAGTTCTCCATGGCCTGTCCTGCCTTTCTGGATTTTACACTTTTTTCAGATGGCCCTTTTGACCGTGGGGAAGTGAGACTTCATTGTAGTGCAGATTTCCTTTGCAAGCTTGCTTGGTTGGCCAAAAAGGGCGTATGCGTTTTTTCCTGAATATATTCAGGAAAAACCGCATACGCCCTTTTTGGCCAAGTGCATCATTGTGGACGTTCTGCCTCTTTTCCTATGCTTTAAATGCAATTCCAGTCTACCTCCTGAAATCGGTTTCCTGCAATTCTGCCCCGCTTTCAAGTCCTCTTGGCAGCCTTACTTCAGTATATTTTTGGACGATAGCTGTCATTTATAACTCTGCAGGTTTGTGAATTACAGTGCCCCTGAGCTCCTTTCTTCAACTCGCTTTCTTGTGAGCTGGCCGCAACACCGCAGGATTGCTTCAGGCCCTAATCTGGTTCCGGCACGGCACGCTGAGCCTTTGGTTAATTCCTCTTCCTGGTGGGAAATGAGAGTTAAATTTGCCCGTCCAGACACCTCCAGCTAGTCTCTCATTGGTTCTCCCTATTCCTGTTCATCTTCCGCAGAAATTGCAAACTGGGCCAAACAGGAGGTTAAAGGCACTGACTCTCCAAGTCGGGAGAGTGTTAGTAAAGCGTCTGGAATGTTGCACCCGAGTACCAGGGGACGAGAACTGAGACATATTGGAACACGTCTCCCGATCATACGGTTGATCATACTCTGGGTTCCACGTGCATGTTTTACCTGAAGGCAGAATCCCTTAAACCTGGAGAGTTGAGACCCGTGGAATGGGTACCATGCAATATGACTTCAAAGGGTCTTCATTTGCTCACAGAACCTCTCCAATCCTATCACTGCTGCGTTTATGCCCCTGTACACACGCTTGATTTTCTTTCAGAGACATAGCAATCCATAGGTTTTAAGATACTTACTAGTCAGGTACATTCTTAGGCGTTTAATATGGGGTGTTGAGTCCATTTCGTTGAGCAAGGAGTAGTTCTTGTCTATTCCATATTTGGCTTAAGGAACTTTATCTGTGCTCATTTCAATCTCTGGTTTTATGCAGCACCCCAACTCACCTTTCCCCTTAAGCAAGCATAAGTTGGTTTTCTAAATTTGAGACCCTGTTCTGTTTTGTAATCCAGTTCCTGTGTAGCCAAGTTTACATCCCGTGTATTAGTGATATCTTATGATGTTTCTTTTTCTGTGTGACTTATTTCAGTTAGAATCATCATACCTGAATCCACTCATTATGCTGCTACGGGCCTGATGACATAGATTTCATTGCTGAGTGATATTGCATTGTATGTAAGTACCACAACTTCTTTATCCATTTTTCACTTTCTGCGATATTGAACTTGTACCGTAAACGAGGTTCTTGTAAACAGAGCCGTCCCAAACTTTGGGGTGGCTGTGTCTTTTTGATTTTAATTTCCCTAAGCTATAGGACCATAAGTGGAAGTGCCCTAGGCTCTGTTGCTTTGTTTTTTAGATGTTTCAGGAAACACCATATACCTCTCCCGAGTGGCTGTTGGCAATTTACATCCCGCCCATCAGCATAACAAGGCTCCCAGTTCTCCATGGCCTGTCCTGCCTTTCTGGATTTTACACTTTTTTCAGATGGCCCTTTTGACCGGGGGGAAGTGAGACTTCATTGTAGTGCAGATTTCCTTTGCAAGCTTGCTTGGTTGGCCAAAAAGGGCGTATGCGTTTTTTCCTGAATATATTCAGGAAAAAACGCATACGCCCTTTTTGGCCAAGTGCATCATTGTGGACGTTCTGCCTCTTTTCCTATGCTTTAAATGCAATTCCAGTCTACCTCCTGAAATCGGTTTCCTGCAATTCTGCCCCGCTTTCAAGTCCTCTTGGCAGCCTTACTTCAGTATATTTTTGGACGATAGCTGTCATTTATAACTCTGCAGGTTTGTGAATTACAGTGCCCCTGAGCTCCTTTCTTCAACTCGCTTTCTTGTGAGCTGGCCGCAACACCGCAGGATTGCTTCAGGCCCTAATCTGGTTCCGGCACGGCACGCTGAGCCTTTGGTTAATTCCTCTTCCTGGTGGGAAATGAGAGTTAAATTTGCCCGTCCAGACACCTCCAGCTAGTGTCTCATTGGTTCTCCCTATTCCTGTTCATCTTCCGCAGAAATTGCAAACTGGGCCAAACAGGAGGTTAAAGGCACTGACTCTCCAAGTCGGGAGAGTGTTAGTAAAGCGTCTGGAATGTTGCACCCGAGTACCAGGGGACGAGAACTGAGACATATTGGAACACGTCTCCCGATCACACGGTTGATCATACTCTGGGTTCCACGTGCATGTTTTAGCTGAAGGAAGAATCCCTTAAACCTGGAGAGTTGAGACCCGTGGAATGGGTACCATGCAATATGACTTCAAAGGGTCTTCATTTGCTCACAGAACCTCTCCAATCCTATCACTGCTGCGTTTGTGCCCCTGTACACACGCTTGATTTTCTTTCAGAGACATAGCAATTCATAGGTTTTAAGATACTTACTAGTCAGGTACATTCTTAGGCGTTTAATATGGGGTGTTGAGTCCATTTCGTTGAGCAAGGAGTAGTTCTTGTCTATTACATATTTGGCTTAAGGAACTTTATCTGTGTTCATTTAAATCTCTGGTTTTATGCAGCACCCCAACTCACCTTTCCCCTTAAGCAAGCATAAGTTGGTTTTCTAAATTTGAGACCCTGTTCTGTTTTGTAATCCAGTTCCTGTGTAGCCAAGTTTACATTCCGTGTATTAGTGATATCTTATGATGTTTCTTTTTCTGTGTGACTTATTTCAGTTAGAATCATCATACCTGAATCCACTCATTATGCTGCTATGGGCCTGATGACATAGATTTCATTGCTGAGTGATATTGCATTGTACGTAAGTACCACAACTTCTTTATCCATTTTTCACTTTCTGCGATATTGAACTTGTACCGTAAACGAGGTTCTTGTAAACAGAGCCGTCCCAAACTTTGGGGTGGCTGTGTCTTTTTGATTTTAATTTCCCTAAGCTATAGGACCATAAGTGGAAGTACACTAGGCTCTGTTGCTTTGTTTTTTAGATGTTTCAGGAAACACCATACACCTCTCCGGAGTGGCTCTTGGCAATTTACATCCCGCCCATCAGCATAACAAGGCTCCCAGTTCTCCATGGCCTGTCCTGCCTTTCTGGATTTTACACTTTTTTCAGATGGCCCTTTTGACCGGGGGGAAGTGAGACTTCATTGTAGTGCAGATTTCCTTTGCAAGCTTGCTTGGTTGGCCAAAAAGGGCGTATGCGTTTTTTCCTGAATATATTCAGGAAAAAACGCATACGCCCTTTTTGGCCAAGTGCATCATTGTGGACGTTCTGCCTCTTTTCCTATGCTTTAAATGCAATTCCAGTCTACCTCCTGAAATCGGTTTCCTGCAATTCTGCCCCGCTTTCAAGTCCTCTTGGCAGCCTTACTTCAGTATATTTTTGGACGATAGCTGTCATTTATAACTCTGCAGGTTTGTGAATTACAGTGCCCCTGAGCTCCTTTCTTCAACTCGCTTTCTTGTGAGCTGGCCGCAACACCGCAGGATTGCTTCAGGCCCTAATCTGGTTCCGGCACGGCACGCTGAGCCTTTGGTTAATTCCTCTTCCTGGTGGGAAATGAGAGTTAAATTTGCCCGTCCAGACACCTCCAGCTAGTCTCTCATTGGTTCTCCCTATTCCTGTTCATCTTCCGCAGAAATTGCAAACTGGGCCAAACAGGAGGTTAAAGGCACTGACTCTCCAAGTCGGGAGAGTGTTAGTAAAGCGTCTGGAATGTTGCACCCGAGTACCAGGGGACGAGAACTGAGACATATTGGAACACGTCTCCCGATCATACGGTTGATCATACTCTGGGTTCCACGTGCATGTTTTACCTGAAGGCAGAATCCCTTAAACCTGGAGAGTTGAGACCCGTGGAATGGGTACCATGCAATATGACTTCAAAGGGTCTTCATTTGCTCACAGAACCTCTCCAATCCTATCACTGCTGCGTTTATGCCCCTGTACACACGCTTGATTTTCTTTCAGAGACATAGCAATCCATAGGTTTTAAGATACTTACTAGTCAGGTACATTCTTAGGCGTTTAATATGGGGTGTTGAGTCCATTTCGTTTAGCAAGGAGTAGTTCTTGTCTATTCCATATTTGGCTTAAGGAACTTTATCTGTGCTCATTTCAATCTCTGGTTTTATGCAGCACCCCAACTCACCTTTCCCCTTAAGCAAGCATAAGTTGGTTTTCTAAATTTGAGACCCTGTTCTGTTTTGTAATCCAGTTCCTGTGTAGCCAAGTTTACATCCCGTGTATTAGTGATATCTTATGATGTTTCTTTTTCTGTGTGACTTATTTCAGTTAGAATCATCATACCTGAATCCACTCATTATGCTGCTACGGGCCTGATGACATAGATTTCATTGCTGAGTGATATTGCATTGTACGTAAGTACCACAACTTCTTTATCCATTTTTCACTTTCTGCGATATTGAACTTGTACCGTAAACGAGGTTCTTGTAAACAGAGCCGTCCCAAACTTTGGGGTGGCTGTGTCTTTTTGATTTTAATTTCCCTAAGCTATAGGACCATAAGTGGAAGTGCCCTAGGCTCTGTTGCTTTGTTTTTTAGATGTTTCAGGAAACACCATACACCTCTCCCGAGTGGCTGTTGGCAATTTACATCCCGCCCATCAGCATAACAAGGCTCCCAGTTCTCCATGGCCTGTCCTGCCTTTCTGGATTTTACACTTTTTTCAGATGGCCCTTTTGACCGGGGGGGAAGTGAGACTTCATTGTAGTGCAGATTTCCTTTGCAAGCTTGCTTGGTTGGCCAAAAAGGGCGTATGCGTTTTTTCCTGAATATATTCAGGAAAAAACGCATACGCCCTTTTTGGCCAAGTGCATCATTGTGGACGTTCTGCCTCTTTTCCTATGCTTTAAATGCAATTCCAGTCTACCTCCTGAAATCGGTTTCCTGCAATTCTGCCCCGCTTTCAAGTCCTCTTGGCAGCCTTACTTCAGTATATTTTTGGACGATAGCTGTCATTTATAAGTCTGCATGTTTGTGAATTACAGTGCCCCTGAGCTCCTTTCTTCAACTCGCTTTCTTGTGAGCTGGCTGCAACACCGCAAGATTGCTTCAGGCCCTAATCTGGTTCTGGCACGGCACGCTGAGCCTTTGGTTAATTCCTCTTCCTGGTGGGAAATGAGAGTTAAATTTGCCCGTCCAGACACCTCCAGCTAGTCTCTCATTGGTTCTCCCTATTCCTGTTCATCTTCCGCAGAAATTGCAAACTGGGCCAAACAGGAGGTTAAAGGCACTGACTCTCCAAGTCGGGAGAGTGTTAGTAAAGCGTCTGGAATGTTGCACCCTAGTACCAGGGGACGAGAACTGAGACATATTGGAACACGTCTCCCGATCACACGGTTGATCATACTCTGGGTTCCACGTGCATGTTTTAGCTGAAGGAAGAATCCCTTAAACCTGGAGAGTTGAGACCCGTGGAATGGGTACCATGCAATATAACTTCAAAGGGTCTTCATTTGCTCACCGAAACTCTCCAATCCTATCACTTCTGCGTTTATGCCCCTGTACACACGCTTGATTTTCTTTCAGAGACATAGCAATCCATAGGTTTTAAGATACTTACTAGTCAGGTACATTCTTAGGCGTTTAATATGGGGTGTTGAGTCCATTTCGTTGAGCAAGGAGTAGTTCTTGTCTATTCCATATTTGGCTTAAGGAACTTTATCTGTGCTCATTTCAATCTCTGGTTTGATGCAGCACCCCAACTCACCTTTCCCCTTAAGCAAGCATAAGTTGGTTTTCTAAATTTGAGACCCTGTTCTGTTTTGTAATCCAGTTCCTGTGTAGCCAAGTTTACATCCCGTGTATTAGTGATATCTTATGATGTTTCTTTTTCTGTGTGACTTATTTCAGTTAGAATCATCATACCTGAATCCACTCATTATGCTGCTACGGGCCTGATGACATAGATTTCATTGCTGAGTGATATTGCATTGTACGTAAGTACCACAACTTCTTTATCCATTTTTCACTTTCTGCGATATTGAACTTGTACCGTAAACGAGGTTCTTGTAAACAGAGCCGTCCCAAACTTTGGGGTGGCTGTGTCTTTTTGATTTTAATTTCCCTAAGCTATAGGACCATAAGTGGAAGTGCCCTAGGCTCTGTTGCTTTGTTTTTTAGATGTTTCAGGAAACACCATATACCTCTCCCGAGTGGCTGTTGGCAATTTACATCCCGCCCATCAGCATAACAAGGCTCCCAGTTCTCCATGGCCTGTCCTGCCTTTCTGGATTTTACACTTTTTTCAGATGGCCCTTTTGACCGGGGGGAAGTGAGACTTCATTGTAGTGCAGATTTCCTTTGCAAGCTTGCTTGGTTGGCCAAAAAGGGCGTATGCGTTTTTTCCTGAATATATTCAGGAAAAAACGCATACGCCCTTTTTGGCCAAGTGCATCATTGTGGACGTTCTGCCTCTTTTCCTATGCTTTAAATGCAATTCCAGTCTACCTCCTGAAATCGGTTTCCTGCAATTCTGCCCCGCTTTCAAGTCCTCTTGGCAGCCTTACTTCAGTATATTTTTGGACGATAGCTGTCATTTATAACTCTGCAGGTTTGTGAATTACAGTGCCCCTGAGCTCCTTTCTTCAACTCGCTTTCTTGTGAGCTGGCCGCAACACCGCAGGATTGCTTCAGGCCCTAATCTGGTTCCGGCACGGCACGCTGAGCCTTTGGTTAATTCCTCTTCCTGGTGGGAAATGAGAGTTAAATTTGCCCGTCCAGACACCTCCAGCTAGTCTCTCATTGGTTCTCCCTATTCCTGTTCATCTTCCGCAGAAATTGCAAACTGGGCCAAACAGGAGGTTAAAGGCACTGACTCTCCAAGTGGGGAGAGTGTTAGTAAAGCGTCTGGAATGTTGCACCCGAGTACCAGGGGATGAGAACTGAGACATATTGGAACACGTCTCCCGATCACACGGTTGATCATACTCTGGGTTCCACGTGCATGTTTTAGCTGAAGGAAGAATCCCTTAAACCTGGAGAGTTGAGACCCGTGGAATGGGTACCATGCAATATGACTTCAAAGGGTCTTCATTTGCTCACCGAACCTCTCCAATCCTATCACTGCTGCGTTTATGCCCCTGTACACACGCTTGATTTTCTTTCAGAGACATAGCAATCCATAGGTTTTAAGATACTTACTAGTCAGGTACATTCTTAGGCGTTTAATATGGGGTGTTGAGTCCATTTCGTTGAGCAAGGAGTAGTTCTTGTCTATTCCATATTTGGCTTAAGGAACTTTATCTGTGCTCATTTCAATCTCTGGTTTTATGCAGCACCCCAACTCACCTTTCCCCTTAAGCAAGCATAAGTTGGTTTTCTAAATTTGAGACCCTGTTCTGTTTTGTAATCCAGTTCCTGTGTAGCCAAGTTTACATCCCGTGTATTAGTGATATCTTATGATGTTTCTTTTTCTGTGTGACTTATTTCAGTTAGAATCATCATACCTGAATCCACTCATTATGCTGCTACGGGCCTGATGACATAGATTTCATTGCTGAGTGATATTGCATTGTACGTAAGTACCACAACTTCTTTATCCATTTTTCACTTTCTGCGATATTGAACTTGTACCGTAAACGAGGTTCTTGTAAACAGAGCCGTCCCAAACTTTGGGGTGGCTGTGTCTTTTTGATTTTAATTTCCCTAAGCTATAGGACCATAAGTGGAAGTGCCCTAGGCTCTGTTGCTTTGTTTTTTAGATGTTTCAGGAAACACCATACACCTCTCCCGAGTGGCTGTTGGCAATTTACATCCCGCCCATCAGCATAACAAGGCTCCCAGTTCTCCATGGCCTGTCCTGCCTTTCTGGATTTTACACTTTTTTCAGATGGCCCTTTTGACCGGGGGGAAGTGAGACTTCATTGTAGTGCAGATTTCCTTTGCAAGCTTGCTTGGTTGGCCAAAAAGGGCGCATGCGTTTTTTCCTGAATATATTCAGGAAAAAACGCATACGCCCTTTTTGGCCAAGTGCATCATTGTGGACGTTCTGCCTCTTTTCCTATGCTTTAAATGCAATTCCAGTCTACCTCCTGAAATCGGTTTCCTGCAATTCTGCCCCGCTTTCAAGTCCTCTTGGCAGCCTTACTTCAGTATATTTTTGGACGATAGCTGTCATTTATAACTCTGCAGGTTTGTGAATTACAGTGCCCCTGAGCTCCTTTCTTCAACTCGCTTTCTTGTGAGCTGGCCGCAACACCGCAGGATTGCTTCAGGCCCTAATCTGGTTCCGGCACGGCACGCTGAGCCTTTGGTTAATTCCTCTTCCTGGTGGGAAATGAGAGTTAAATTTGCCCGTCCAGACACCTCCAGCTAGTGTCTCATTGGTTCTCCCTATTCCTGTTCATCTTCCGCAGAAATTGCAAACTGGGCCAAACAGGAGGTTAAAGGCACTGACTCTCCAAGTCGGGAGAGTGTTAGTAAAGCGTCTGGAATGTTGCACCCGAGTACCAGGGGACGAGAACTGAGACATATTGGAACACGTCTCCCGATCACACGGTTGATCATACTCTGGGTTCCACGTGCATGTTTTAGCTGAAGGAAGAATCCCTTAAACCTGGAGAGTTGAGACCCGTGGAATGGGTACCATGCAATATGACTTCAAAGGGTCTTCATTTGCTCACAGAACCTCTCCAATCCTATCACTGCTGCGTTTGTGCCCCTGTACACACGCTTGATTTTCTTTCAGAGACATAGCAATTCATAGGTTTTAAGATACTTACTAGTCAGGTACATTCTTAGGCGTTTAATATGGGGTGTTGAGTCCATTTCGTTGAGCAAGGAGTAGTTCTTGTCTATTACATATTTGGCTTAAGGAACTTTATCTGTGTTCATTTAAATCTCTGGTTTTATGCAGCACCCCAACTCACCTTTCCCCTTAAGCAAGCATAAGTTGGTTTTCTAAATTTGAGACCCTGTTCTGTTTTGTAATCCAGTTCCTGTGTAGCCAAGTTTACATTCCGTGTATTAGTGATATCTTATGATGTTTCTTTTTCTGTGTGACTTATTTCAGTTAGAATCATCATACCTGAATCCACTCATTATGCTGCTATGGGCCTGATGACATAGATTTCATTGCTGAGTGATATTGCATTGTACGTAAGTACCACAACTTCTTTATCCATTTTTCACTTTCTGCGATATTGAACTTGTACCGTAAACGAGGTTCTTGTAAACAGAGCCGTCCCAAACTTTGGGGTGGCTGTGTCTTTTTGATTTTAATTTCCCTAAGCTATAGGACCATAAGTGGAAGTACACTAGGCTCTGTTGCTTTGTTTTTTAGATGTTTCAGGAAACACCATACACCTCTCCGGAGTGGCTCTTGGCAATTTACATCCCGCCCATCAGCATAACAAGGCTCCCAGTTCTCCATGGCCTGTCCTGCCTTTCTGGATTTTACACTTTTTTCAGATGGCCCTTTTGACCGGGGGGAAGTGAGACTTCATTGTAGTGCAGATTTCCTTTGCAAGCTTGCTTGGTTGGCCAAAAAGGGCGTATGCGTTTTTTCCTGAATATATTCAGGAAAAAACGCATACGCCCTTTTTGGCCAAGTGCATCATTGTGGACGTTCTGCCTCTTTTCCTATGCTTTAAATGCAATTCCAGTCTACCTCCTGAAATCGGTTTCCTGCAATTCTGCCCCGCTTTCAAGTCCTCTTGGCAGCCTTACTTCAGTATATTTTTGGACGATAGCTGTCATTTATAACTCTGCAGGTTTGTGAATTACAGTGCCCCTGAGCTCCTTTCTTCAACTCGCTTTCTTGTGAGCTGGCCGCAACACCGCAGGATTGCTTCAGGCCCTAATCTGGTTCCGGCACGGCACGCTGAGCCTTTGGTTAATTCCTCTTCCTGGTGGGAAATGAGAGTTAAATTTGCCCGTCCAGACACCTCCAGCTAGTCTCTCATTGGTTCTCCCTATTCCTGTTCATCTTCCGCAGAAATTGCAAACTGGGCCAAACAGGAGGTTAAAGGCACTGACTCTCCAAGTCGGGAGAGTGTTAGTAAAGCGTCTGGAATGTTGCACCCGAGTACCAGGGGACGAGAACTGAGACATATTGGAACACGTCTCCCGATCATACGGTTGATCATACTCTGGGTTCCACGTGCATGTTTTACCTGAAGGCAGAATCCCTTAAACCTGGAGAGTTGAGACCCGTGGAATGGGTACCATGCAATATGACTTCAAAGGGTCTTCATTTGCTCACAGAACCTCTCCAATCCTATCACTGCTGCGTTTATGCCCCTGTACACACGCTTGATTTTCTTTCAGAGACATAGCAATCCATAGGTTTTAAGATACTTACTAGTCAGGTACATTCTTAGGCGTTTAATATGGGGTGTTGAGTCCATTTCGTTGAGCAAGGAGTAGTTCTTGTCTATTCCATATTTGGCTTAAGGAACTTTATCTGTGCTCATTTCAATCTCTGGTTTTATGCAGCACCCCAACTCACCTTTCCCCTTAAGCAAGCATAAGTTGGTTTTCTAAATTTGAGACCCTGTTCTGTTTTGTAATCCAGTTCCTGTGTAGCCAAGTTTACATCCCGTGTATTAGTGATATCTTATGATGTTTCTTTTTCTGTGTGACTTATTTCAGTTAGAATCATCATACCTGAATCCACTCATTATGCTGCTACGGGCCTGATGACATAGATTTCATTGCTGAGTGATATTGCATTGTACGTAAGTACCACAACTTCTTTATCCATTTTTCACTTTCTGCGATATTGAACTTGTACCGTAAATGAGGTTCTTGTAAACAGAGCCGTCCCAAACTTTGGGGTGGCTGTGTCTTTTTGATTTTAATTTCCCTAAGCTATAGGACCATAAGTGGAAGTGCCCTAGGCTCTGTTGCTTTGTTTTTTAGATGTTTCAGGAAACACCATACACCTCTCCCGAGTGGCTGTTGGCAATTTACATCCCGCCCATCAGCATAACAAGGCTCCCAGTTCTCCATGGCCTGTCCTGCCTTTCTGGATTTTACACTTTTTTCAGATGGCCCTTTTGACCGGGGGGGAAGTGAGACTTCATTGTAGTGCAGATTTCCTTTGCAAGCTTGCTTGGTTGGCCAAAAAGGGCGTATGCGTTTTTTCCTGATTCAGGAAAAAACGCATACGCCCTTTTTGGCCAAGTGCATCATTGTGGACGTTCTGCCTCTTTTCCTATGCTTTAAATGCAATTCCAGTCTACCTCCTGAAATCGGTTTCCTGCAATTCTGCCCCGCTTTCAAGTCCTCTTGGCAGCCTTACTTCAGTATATTTTTGGACGATAGCTGTCATTTATAACTCTGCAGGTTTGTGAATTACAGTGCCCCTGAGCTCCTTTCTTCAACTCGCTTTCTTGTGAGCTGGCCGCAACACCGCAGGATTGCTTCAGGCCCTAATCTGGTTCTGGCACGGCACGCTGAGCCTTTGGTTAATTCCTCTTCCTGGTGGGAAATGAGAGTTAAATTTGCCCGTCCAGACACCTCCAGCTAGTCTCTCATTGGTTCTCCCTATTCCTGTTCATCTTCCTCAGAAATTGCAAATGGGCCAAACAGGAGGTTAAAGGAACTGACTCTCCAAATCGGGAGAGTGTTATTAAAGCGTCTGGAATGTTGCACCCAAGTACCAGGGGACGAGAACTGAGACATATTGGAACACGTCTCCCGATCACACGGTTGATCATACTCTGGGTTCCACGTGCATGTTTTAGCTGAAGGAAGAATCCCTTAAACCTGGAGAGTTGAGACCCGTGGAATGGGTACCATGCAATATGACTTCAAAGGGTCTTCATTTGCTCACCGAACCTCTCCAATCCTATCACTGCTGCGTTTATGCCCCTGTACACATGCTTGATTTTCGTTCAGAGACATAGCAATCCATAGGTTTTAAGATACTTACTAGTCAGGTACATTCTTAGGCGTTTAATATGGGGTGTTGAGTCCATTTCATTGAGCAAGGAGTAGTTCTTGTCTATTCTATATTTGGCTTAAGGAACTTTATCTGTGCTCATTTCAATCTCTGGTTTGATGCAGCACCCCAACTCACCTTTCCCCTTAAGCAAGCATAAGTTGGTTTTCTAAATTTGAGACCCTGTTCTGTTTTGTAATCCAGTTCCTGTGTAGCCAAGTTTACATCCCGTGTATTAGTGATATCTTATGATGTTTCTTTTTCTGTGTGACTTATTTCAGTTAGAATCATCATACCTGAATCCACTCATTATGCTGCTACGGGCCTGATGACATAGGTTTCATTGCTGAGTGATATTGCATTGTACGTAAGTACCACAACTTCTTTATCCATTTTTCACTTTCTGTGATATTGAACTTGTACCGTAAATGAGGTTCTTGTAAACAGAGCCGTCCCAAAATTTGGGGTGGCTGTGTCTTTTTGATTTTAATTTCCCTAAGCTATAGGACCATAAGTGGAAGTGCCCTAGGCTCTGTTGCTTTGTTTTTTAGATGTTTCAGGAAACACCATACACCTCTCCCGAGTGGCTGTTGGCAATTTACATCCCGCCCATCAGCATAACAAGGCTCCCAGTTCTCCATGGCCTGTCCTGCCTTTCTGGATTTTACACTTTTTTCAGATGGCCCTTTTGACCGGGGGGAAGTGAGACTTCATTGTAGTGCAGATTTCCTTTGCAAGCTTGCTTGGTTGGCCAAAAAGGGCGTATGCGTTTTTTCCTGAATATATTCAGGAAAAAACGTATACGCCCTTTTTGGCCAAGTGCATCATTGTGGACGTTCTGCCTCTTTTCCTATGCTTTAAATGCAATTCCAGTCTACCTCCTGAAATCGGTTTCCTGCAATTCTGCCCCGCTTTCAAGTCCTCTTGGCAGCCTTACTTCAGTATATTTTTGGACGGTAGCTGTCATTTATAAGTCTGCAGGTTTGTGAATTACAGTGCCCCTGAGCTCCTTTCTTCAACTCGCTTTCTTGTGAGCTGGCTGCAACACCGCAAGATTGCTTCAGGCCCTAATCTGGTTCCGGCACGGCACGCTGAGCCTTTGGTTAATTCCTCTTCCTGGTGGGAAATGAGAGTTAAATTTGCCCGTCCAGACACCTCCAGCTAGTCTCTCATTGGTTCTCCCTATTCCTGTTCATCTTCCGCAGAAATTGCAAACTGGGCCAAACAGGAGGTTAAAGGCACTGACTCTCCAAGTCGGGAGAGTGTTAGTAAAGCGTCTGGAATGTTGCACCCGAGTACCAGGGGACGAGAACTGAGACATATTGGAACACGTCTCCCGATCACACGGTTGATCATACTCTGGGTTCCACGTGCATGTTTTAGCTGAAGGAAGAATCCCTTAAACCTGGAGAGTTGAGACCCTTGGAATGGGTACCATGCAATATAACTTCAAAGGGTCTTCATTTGCTCACCGAAACTCTCCAATCCTATCACTACTGCGTTTATGCCCCTGTACACACGCTTGATTTTCTTTCAGAGACATAGCAATCCATAGGTTTTAAGATACTTACTAGTCAGGTACATTCTTAGGCGTTTAATATGGGGTGTTGAGTCCATTTCGTTGAGCAAGGAGTAGTTCTTGTCTATTCCATATTTGGCTTAAGGAACTTTATCTGTGCTCATTTCAATCTCTGGTTTTATGCAGCACCCCAACTCACCTTTCCCCTTAAGCAAGCATAAGTTGGTTTTCTAAATTTGAGACCCTGTTCTGTTTTGTAATCCAGTTCCTGTGTAGCCAAGTTTACATCCCGTGTATTAGTGATATCTTATGATGTTTCTTTTTCTGTGTGACTTATTTCAGTTAGAATCATCATACCTGAATCCACTCATTATGCTGCTACGGGCCTGATGACATAGATTTCATTGCTGAGTGATATTGCATTGTACGTAAGTACCACAACTTCTTTATCCATTTTTCACTTTCTGCGATATTGAACTTGTACCGTAAACGAGGTTCTTGTAAACAGAGCCGTCCCAAACTTTGGGGTGGCTGTGTCTTTTTGATTTTAATTTCCCTAAGCTATAGGACCATAAGTGGAAGTGCCCTAGGCTCTGTTGCTTTGTTTTTTAGATGTTTCAGGAAACACCATACACCTCTCCCGAGTGGCTGTTGGCAATTTACATCCTGCCCATCAGCATAACAAGGCTCCCAGTTCTCCATGGCCTGTCCTGCCTTTCTGGATTTTACACTTTTTTCAGATGGCCCTTTTGACCGGGGGGAAGTGAGACTTCATTGTAGTGCAGATTTCCTTTGCAAGCTTGCTTGGTTGGCCAAAAAGTGCGTATGCGTTTTTTCCTGAATATATTCAGGAAAAAATGCATACGCCCTTTTTGGCCAAGTGCATCATTGTGGACGTTCTGCCTCTTTTCCTATGCTTTAAATGCAATTCCAGTCTACCTCCTGAAATCGGTTTCCTGCAATTCTGCCCCGCTTTCAAGTCCTCTTGGCAGCCTTACTTCAGTATATTTTTGGACGATAGCTGTCATTTATAACTCTGCAGGTTTGTGAATTACAGTGCCCCTGAGCTCCTTTCTTCAACTCGCTTTCTTGTGAGCTGGCCGCAACACCGCAGGATTGCTTCAGGCCCTAATCTGGTTCCGGCACGGCACGCTGAGCCTTTGGTTAATTCCTCTTCCTGGTGGGAAATGAGAGTTAAATTTGCCCGTCCAGACACCTCCAGCTAGTCTCTCATTGGTTCTCCCTATTCCTGTTCATCTTCCGCAGAAATTGCAAACTGGGCCAAACAGGAGGTTAAAGGCACTGACTCTCCAAGTCGGGAGAGTGTTAGTAAAGCGTCTGGAATGTTGCACCCGAGTACCAGGGGACGAGAACTGAGACATATTGGAACACGTCTCCCGATCACACGGTTGATCATACTCTGGGTTCCACGTGCATGTTTTAGCTGAAGGAAGAATCCCTTAAACCTGGAGAGTTGAGACCCGTGGAATGGGTACCATGCAATATGACTTCAAAGGGTCTTCATTTGCTCACCGAACCTCTCCAATCCTATCACTGCTGCGTTTATGCCCCTGTACACACGCTTGATTTTCTTTCAGAGACATAGCAGTGCATAGGTTTTAAGATACTTACTAGTCAGGTACATTCTTAGGCGTTTAATATGGGGTGTTGAGTCCATTTCGTTGAGCAAGGAGTAGTTCTTGTCTATTCCATATTTGGCTTAAGGAACTTTATCTGTGCTCATTTCAATCTCTGGTTTTATGCAGCACCCCAACTCACCTTTCCCCTTAAGCAAGCATAAGTTGGTTTTCTAAATTTGAGACCCTGTTCTGTTTTGTAATCCAGTTCCTGTGTAGCCAAGTTTACATCCCGTGTATTAGTGATATCTTATGATGTTTCTTTTTCTGTGTGACTTATTTCAGTTAGAATCATCATACCTGAATCCACTCATTATGCTGCTACGGGCCTGATGACATAGATTTCATTGCTGAGTGATATTGCATTGTACGTAAGTACCACAACTTCTTTATCCATTTTTCACTTTCTGCGATATTGAACTTGTACCGTAAACGAGGTTCTTGTAAACAGAGCCGTCCCAAACTTTGGGGTGGCTGTGTCTTTTTGATTTTAATTTCCCTAAGCTATAGGACCATAAGTGGAAGTGCCCTAGGCTCTGTTGCTTTGTTTTTTAGATGTTTCAGGAAACACCATACACCTCTCCCGAGTGGCTGTTGGCAATTTACATCCCGCCCATCAGCATAACAAGGCTCCCAGTTCTCCATGGCCTGTCCTGCCTTTCTGGATTTTACACTTTTTTCAGATGGCCCTTTTGACCGGGGGGAAGTGAGACTTCATTGTAGTGCAGATTTCCTTTGCAAGCTTGCTTGGTTGGCCAAAAAGGGCGTATGCGTTTTTTCCTGAATATATTCAGGAAAAAACGCATACGCCCTTTTTGGCCAAGTGCATCATTGTGGACGTTCTGCCTCTTTTCCTATGCTTTAAATGCAATTCCAGTCTACCTCCTGAAATCGGTTTCCTGCAATTCTGCCCCGCTTTCAAGTCCTCTTGGCAGCCTTACTTCAGTATATTTTTGGACGATAGCTGTCATTTATAACTCTGCAGGTTTGTGAATTACAGTGCCCCTGAGCTCCTTTCTTCAACTCGCTTTCTTGTGAGCTGGCCGCAACACCGCAGGATTGCTTCAGGCCCTAATCTGGTTCCGGCACGGCACGCTGAGCCTTTGGTTAATTCCTCTTCCTGGTGGGAAATGAGAGTTAAATTTGCCCGTCCAGACACCTCCAGCTAGTCTCTCATTGGTTCTCCCTGTTCCTGTTCATCTTCCGCAGAAATTGCAAACTGGGCCAAACAGGAGGTTAAAGGCACTGACTCTCCAAGTCGGGAGAGTGTTAGTAAAGTGTGTGGAATGTTGCACCCGAGTACCAGGGGACGAGAACTGAGACATATTGGAACACGTCTCCCGATCACACGGTTGATCATACTCTGGGTTCCACGTGCATGTTTTACCTGAAGGCAGAATCCGTTAAACCTGGAGAGTTGAGACCCGTGGAATGGGTTCCATGCAATATGACTTCAAAGGGTCTTCATTTGCTCACCGAACCTCTCCAATCTTATCACTGCTGTGTTTATGCCCCTGTACACATGCTTGATTTTCTTTCAGACACATAGCAATCCATAGGTTTTAAGATACTTACTAGTCAGGTACATTCTTAGGCGTTTAATATGGGGTGTTGAGTCCATTTCGTTGAGCAAGGAGTAGTTCTTGTCTATTCCATATTTGGCTTAAGGAACTTTATCTGTGCTCATTTCAATCTCTGGTTTGATGCAGCACCCCAACTCACCTTTCCCCTTAAGCAAGCATAAGTTGGTTTTCTAAATTTGAGACCCTGTTCTGTTTTGTAATCCAGTTCCTGTGTAGCCAAGTTTACATTCCGTGTATTAGTGATATCTTATGATGTTTCTTTTTCTGTGTGACTTATTTCAGTTAGAATCATCATACCTGAATCCACTCATTATGCTGCTACGGGCCTGATGACATAGATTTCATTGCTGAGTGATATTGCATTGTACGTAAGTACCACAACTTCTTTATCCATTTTTCACTTTCTGCGATATTGAACTTGTTCCGTAAACGAGGTTCTTGTAAACAGAGCCGTCCCAAACTTTGGGGTGGCTGTGTCTTTTTGATTTTAATTTCCCTAAGCTATAGGACCATAAGTGGAAGTGCCCTAGGCTCTGTTGCTTTGTTTTTTAGATGTTTCAGGAAACACCATACACCTCTCCCTAGTGGCTGTTGGCAATTTACATCCCGCCCATCAGCATAACAAGGCTCCCAGTTCTCCATGGCCTGTCCTGCCTTTCTGGATTTTACACTTTTTTCAGATGGCCCTTTTGACCGGGGGGAAGTGAGACTTCATTGTAGTGCAGATTTCCTTTGCAAGCTTGCTTGGTTGGCCAAAAAGGGCGTATGCGTTTTTTCCTGAATATATTCAGGAAAAAACGCATACGCCCTTTTTGGCCAAGTGCATCATTGTGGACGTTCTGCCTCTTTTCCTATGCTTTAAATGCAATTCCAGTCTACCTCCTGAAATCGGTTTCCTGCAATTCTGCCCCGCTTTCAAGTCCTCTTGGCAGCCTTACTTCAGTATATTTTTGGACGATAGCTGTCATTTATAACTCTGCAGGTTTGTGTATTACAGTGCCCCTGAGCTCCTTTCTTCAACTCGCTTTCTTGTGAGCTGGCCGCAACACCGCAGGATTGCTTCAGGCCCTAATCTGGTTCCGGCACGGCACGCTGAGCCTTTGGTTAATTCCTCTTCCTGGTGGGAAATGAGAGTTAAATTTGCCCGTCCAGACACCTCCAGCTAGTCTCTCATTGGTTCTCCCTATTCCTGTTCATCTTCCGCAGAAATTGCAAACTGGGCCAAACAGGAGGTTAAAGGCACTGACTCTCCAAGTCGGGAGAGTGTTAGTAAAGCGTCTGGAATGTTGCACCCGAGTACCAGGGGACGAGAACTGAGACATATTGGAACACGTCTCCCGATCACACGGTTGATCATACTCTGGGTTCCACGTGCATGTTTTAGCTGAAGGAAGAATCCCTTAAACCTGGAGAGTTGAGACCCGTGGAATGGGTACCATGCAATATGACTTCAAAGGGTCTTCATTTGCTCACCGAACCTCTCCAATCCTATCACTGCTGCGTTTATGCCCCTGTACACACGCTTGATTTTCTTTCAGAGACATAGCAGTGCATAGGTTTTAAGATACTTACTAGTCAGGTACATTCTTAGGCGTTTAATATGGGGTGTTGAGTCCATTTCGTTGAGCAAGGAGTAGTTCTTGTCTATTCCATATTTGGCTTAAGGAACTTTATCTGTGCTCATTTCAATCTCTGGTTTTATGCAGCACCCCAACTCACCTTTCCCCTTAAGCAAGCATAAGTTGGTTTTCTAAATTTGAGACCCTGTTCTGTTTTGTAATCCAGTTCCTGTGTAGCCAAGTTTACATCCCGTGTATTAGTGATATCTTATGATGTTTCTTTTTCTGTGTGACTTATTTCAGTTAGAATCATCATACCTGAATCCACTCATTATGCTGCTACGGGCCTGATGACATAGATTTCATTGCTGAGTGATATTGCATTGTACGTAAGTACCACAACTTCTTTATCCATTTTTCACTTTCTGCGATATTGAACTTGTACCGTAAACGAGGTTCTTGTAAACAGAGCCGTCCCAAACTTTGGGGTGGCTGTGTCTTTTTGATTTTAATTTCCCTAAGCTATAGGACCATAAGTGGAAGTGCCCTAGGCTCTGTTGCTTTGTTTTTTAGATGTTTCAGGAAACACCATACACCTCTCCCGAGTGGCTGTTGGCAATTTACATCCCGCCCATCAGCATAACAAGGCTCCCAGTTCTCCATGGCCTGTCCTGCCTTTCTGGATTTTACACTTTTTTCAGATGGCCCTTTTGACCGGGGGGAAGTGAGACTTCATTGTAGTGCAGATTTCCTTTGCAAGCTGGCTTGGTTGGCCAAAAAGGGCGTATGCGTTTTTTCCTGAATTCAGGAAAAAACGCATACGCCCTTTTTGGCCAAGTGCATCATTGTGGACGTTCTGCCTCTTTTCCTATGCTTTAAATGCAATTCCAGTCTACCTCCTGAAATCGGTTTCCTGCAATTCTGCCCCGCTTTCAAGTCCTCTTGGCAGCCTTACTTCAGTATATTTTTGGACGATAGCTGTCATTTATAACTCTGCAGGTTTGTGAATTACAGTGCCCCTGAGCTCCTTTCTTCAACTCGCTTTCTTGTGAGCTGGCCGCAACACCGCAGGATTGCTTCAGGCCCTAATCTGGTTCCGGCACGGCACGCTGAGCCTTTGGTTAATTCCTCTTCCTAGTGGGAAATGAGAGTTAAATTTGCCCGTCCAGACACCTCCAGCTAGTCTCTCATTGGTTCTCCCTATTCCTGTTCATCTTCCGCAGAAATTGCAAACTGGGCCAAACAGGAGGTTAAAGGCACTGACTCTCCAAGTCGGGAGAGTGTTAGTAAAGCGTCTGGAATGTTGCACCCGAGTACCAGGGGACGAGAACTGAGACATATTGGAACACGTCTCCCGATCACACGGTTGATCATACTCTGGGTTCCACGTGCATGTTTTAGCTGAAGGAAGAATCCCTTAAACCTGGAGAGTTGAGACCCGTGGAATGGGTACCATGCAATATGACTTCAAAGGGTCTTCATTTGCTCACCGAACCTCTCCAATCCTATCACTGCTGCGTTTATGCCCCTGTACACACGCTTGATTTTCTTTCAGAGACAGCAATCCATAGGTTTTAAGATATTTACTAGTCAGGTACATTCTTAGGCGTTTAATATGGGGTGTTGAGTCCATTTCGTTGAGCAAGGAGTAGTTCTTGTCTATTCCATATTTGGCTTAAGGAACTTTATCTGTGCTCATTTCAATCTCTGGTTTGATGCAGCACCCCAACTCACCTTTCCCCTTAAGCAAGCATAAGTTGGTTTTCTAAATTTGAGACCCTGTTCTGTTTTGTAATCCAGTTCCTGTGTAGCCAAGTTTACATCCCGTGTATTAGTGATATCTTATGATGTTTCTTTTTCTGTGTGACTTATTTCAGTTAGAATCATCATACCTGAATCCACTCATTATGCTGCTACGGGCCTGATGACATAGATTTCATTGCTGAGTGATATTGCATTGTACGTAAGTACCACAACTTCTTTATCCATTTTTCACTTTCTGCGATATTGAACTTGTACCGTAAACGAGGTTCTTGTAAACAGAGCCGTCCCAAACTTTGGGGTGGCTGTGTCTTTTTGATTTTAATTTCCCTAAGCTATAGGACCATAAGTGGAAGTGCCCTAGGCTCTGTTGCTTTGTTTTTTAGATGTTTCAGGAAACACCATACACCTCTCCCGAGTGGCTGTTGGCAATTTACATCCCGCCCATCAGCATAACAAGGCTCCCAGTTCTCCATGGCCTGTCCTGCCTTTCTGGATTTTACACTTTTTTCAGATGGCCCTTTTGACCGTGGGGAAGTGAGACTTCATTGTAGTGCAGATTTCCTTTGCAAGCTTGCTTGGTTGGCCAAAAAGGGCGTATGCGTTTTTTCCTGAATATATTCAGGAAAAAACGCATACGCCCTTTTTGGCCAAGTGCATCATTGTGGACGTTCTGCCTCTTTTCCTATGCTTTAAATGCAATTCCAGTCTACCTCCTGAAATCGGTTTCCTGCAATTCTGCCCCGCTTTCAAGTCCTCTTGGCAGCCTTACTTCAGTATATTTTTGGACGATAGCTGTCATTTATAACTCTGCAGGTTTGTGAATTACAGTGCCCCTGAGCTCCTTTCTTCAACTCGCTTTCTTGTGAGCTGGCCGCAACACCGCAGGATTGCTTCAGGCCCTAATCTGGTTCCGGCACGGCACGCTGAGCCTTTGGTTAATTCCTCTTCCTGGTGGGAAATGAGAGTTAAATTTGCCCGTCCAGACACCTCCAGCTAGTCTCTCATTGGTTCTCCCTATTCCTGTTCATCTTCTGCAGAAATTGCAAACTGGGCCAAACAGGAGGTTAAAGGCACTGACTCTCCAAGTCGGGAGAGTGTTAGTAAAGCGTCTGGAATGTTGCACCCGAGTACCAGGGGACGAGAACTGAGACATATTGGAACACGTCTCCCGATCACACGGTTGATCATACTCTGGGTTCCACGTGCATGTTTTACCTGAAGGCAGAATCCGTTAAACCTGGAGAGTTGAGACCCGTGGAATGGGTTCCATGCAATATGACTTCAAAGGGTCTTCATTTGCTCACCGAACCTCTCCAATCTTATCACTGCTGTGTTTATGCCCCTGTACACATGCTTGATTTTCTTTCAGACACATAGCAATCCATAGGTTTTAAGATACTTACTAGTCAGGTACATTCTTAGGCGTTTAATATGGGGTGTTGAGTCCATTTCGTTGAGCAAGGAGTAGTTCTTGTCTATTCCATATTTGGCTTAAGGAACTTTATCTGTGCTCATTTCAATCTCTGGTTTGATGCAGCACCCCAACTCACCTTTCCCCTTAAGCAAGCATAAGTTGGTTTTCTAAATTTGAGACCCTGTTCTGTTTTGTAATCCAGTTCCTGTGTAGCCAAGTTTACATCCCGTGTATTAGTGATATCTTATGATGTTTCTTTTTCTGTGTGACTTATTTCAGTTAGAATCATCATACCTGAATCCACTCATTATGCTGCTATGGGCCTGATGACATAGATTTCATTGCTGAGTGATATTGCATTGTACGTAAGTACCACAACTTCTTTATCCATTTTTCACTTTCTGCGATATTGAACTTGTACCGTAAACGAGGTTCTTGTAAACAGAGCCGTCCCAAACTTTGGGGTGGCTGTGTCTTTTTGATTTTAATTTCCCTAAGCTATAGGACCATAAGTGGAAGTGCCCTAGGCTCTGTTGCTTTGTTTTTTAGATGTTTCAGGAAACACCATACACCTCTCCCGAGTGGCTGTTGGCAATTTACATCCCGCCCATCAGCATAACAAGGCTCCCAGTTCTCCATGGCCTGTCCTGCCTTTCTGGATTTTACACTTTTTTCAGATGGCCCTTTTGACCGGGGGGAAGTGAGACTTCATTGTAGTGCAGATTTCCTTTGCAAGCTTGCTTGGTTGGCCAAAAAGGGCGTATGCGTTTTTTCCTGAATATATTCAGGAAAAAACGCATACGCCCTTTTTGGCCAAGTGCATCATTGTGGACGTTCTGCCTCTTTTCCTATGCTTTAAATGCAATTCCAGTCTACCTCCTGAAATCGGTTTCCTGCAATTCTGCCCCGCTTTCAAGTCCTCTTGGCAGCCTTACTTCAGTATATTTTTGGACGATAGCTGTCATTTATAACTCTGCAGGTTTGTGAATTACAGTGCCCCTGAGCTCCTTTCTTCAACTCGCTTTCTTGTGAGCTGGCCGCAACACCGCAGGATTGCTTCAGGCCCTAATCTGGTTCCGGCACGGCACGCTGAGCCTTTGGTTAATTCCTCTTCCTGGTGGGAAATGAGAGTTAAATTTGCCCGTCCAGACACCTCCAGCTAGTCTCTCATTGGTTCTCCCTATTCCTGTTCATCTTCCGCAGAAATTGCAAACTGGGCCAAACAGGAGGTTAAAGGCACTGACTCTCCAAGTCGGGAGAGTGTTAGTAAAGCGTCTGGAATGTTGCACCCGAGTACCAGGGGACGAGAACTGAGACATATTGGAACACGTCTCCCGATCACACGGTTGATCATACTCTGGGTTCCACGTGCATGTTTTAGCTGAAGGAAGAATCCCTTAAACCTGGAGAGTTGAGACCCGTGGAATGGGTACCATGCAATATGACTTCAAAGGGTCTTCATTTGCTCACCGAACCTCTCCAATCCTATCACTGCTGCGTTTATGCCCCTGTACACACGCTTGATTTTCTTTCAGAGACATAGCAGTGCATAGGTTTTAAGATACTTACTAGTCAGGTACATTCTTAGGCGTTTAATATGGGGTGTTGAGTCCATTTCGTTGAGCAAGGAGTAGTTCTTGTCTATTCCATATTTGGCTTAAGGAACTTTATCTGTGCTCATTTCAATCTCTGGTTTTATGCAGCACCCCAACTCACCTTTCCCCTTAAGCAAGCATAAGTTGGTTTTCTAAATTTGAGACCCTGTTCTGTTTTGTAATCCAGTTCCTGTGTAGCCAAGTTTACATCCCGTGTATTAGTGATATCTTATGATGTTTCTTTTTCTGTGTGACTTATTTCAGTTAGAATCATCATACCTGAATCCACTCATTATGCTGCTACGGGCCTGATGACATAGATTTCATTGCTGAGTGATATTGCATTGTACGTAAGTACCACAACTTCTTTATCCATTTTTCACTTTCTGCGATATTGAACTTGTACCGTAAACGAGGTTCTTGTAAACAGAGCCGTCCCAAACTTTGGGGTGGCTGTGTCTTTTTGATTTTAATTTCCCTAAGCTATAGGACCATAAGTGGAAGTGCCCTAGGCTCTGTTGCTTTGTTTTTTAGATGTTTCAGGAAACACCATACACCTCTCCCGAGTGGCTGTTGGCAATTTACATCCCGCCCATCAGCATAACAAGGCTCCCAGTTCTCCATGGCCTGTCCTGCCTTTCTGGATTTTACACTTTTTTCAGATGGCCCTTTTGACCGGGGGGAAGTGAGACTTCATTGTAGTGCAGATTTCCTTTGCAAGCTGGCTTGGTTGGCCAAAAAGGGCGTATGCGTTTTTTCCTGAATTCAGGAAAAAACGCATACGCCCTTTTTGGCCAAGTGCATCATTGTGGACGTTCTGCCTCTTTTCCTATGCTTTAAATGCAATTCCAGTCTACCTCCTGAAATCGGTTTCCTGCAATTCTGCCCCGCTTTCAAGTCCTCTTGGCAGCCTTACTTCAGTATATTTTTGGACGATAGCTGTCATTTATAACTCTGCAGGTTTGTGAATTACAGTGCCCCTGAGCTCCTTTCTTCAACTCGCTTTCTTGTGAGCTGGCCGCAACACCGCAGGATTGCTTCAGGCCCTAATCTGGTTCCGGCACGGCACGCTGAGCCTTTGGTTAATTCCTCTTCCTGGTGGGAAATGAGAGTTAAATTTGCCCGTCCAGACACCTCCAGCTAGTCTCTCATTGGTTCTCCCTATTCCTGTTCATCTTCCGCAGAAATTGCAAACTGGGCCAAACAGGAGGTTAAAGGCACTGACTCTCCAAGTCGGGAGAGTGTTAGTAAAGCGTCTGGAATGTTGCACCCGAGTACCAGGGGACGAGAACTGAGACATATTGGAACACGTCTCCCGATCACACGGTTGATCATACTCTGGGTTCCACGTGCATGTTTTAGCTGAAGGAAGAATCCCTTAAACCTGGAGAGTTGAGACCCGTGGAATGGGTACCATGCAATATGACTTCAAAGGGTCTTCATTTGCTCACCGAACCTCTCCAATCCTATCACTGCTGCGTTTATGCCCCTGTACACACGCTTGATTTTCTTTCAGAGACAGCAATCCATAGGTTTTAAGATATTTACTAGTCAGGTACATTCTTAGGCGTTTAATATGGGGTGTTGAGTCCATTTCGTTGAGCAAGGAGTAGTTCTTGTCTATTCCATATTTGGCTTAAGGAACTTTATCTGTGCTCATTTCAATCTCTGGTTTTATGCAGCACCCCAACTCACCTTTCCCCTTAAGCAAGCATAAGTTGGTTTTCTAAATTTGAGACCCTGTTCTGTTTTGTAATCCAGTTCCTGTGTAGCCAAGTTTACATCCCGTGTATTAGTGATATCTTATGATGTTTCTTTTTCTGTGTGACTTATTTCAGTTAGAATCATCATACCTGAATCCACTCATTATGCTGCTACGGGCCTGATGACATAGATTTCATTGCTGAGTGATATTGCATTGTACGTAAGTACCACAACTTCTTTATCCATTTTTCACTTTCTGCGATATTGAACTTGTACCGTAAACGAGGTTCTTGTAAACAGAGCCGTCCCAAACTTTGGGGTGGCTGTGTCTTTTTGATTTTAATTTCCCTAAGCTATAGGACCCTAAGTGGAAGTGCCCTAGGCTCTGTTGCTTTGTTTTTTAGATGTTTCAGGAAACACCATACACCTCTCCCGAGTGGCTGTTGGCAATTTACATCCCGCCCATCAGCATAACAAGGCTCCCAGTTCTCCATGGCCTGTCCTGCCTTTCTGGATTTTACACTTTTTTCAGATGGCCCTTTTGACCGGGGGGAAGTGAGACTTCATTGTAGTGCAGATTTCCTTTGCAAGCTTGCTTGGTTGGCCAAAAAGGGCGTATGCGTTTTTTCCTGAATATATTCAGGAAAAAACGCATACGCCCTTTTTGGCCAAGTGCATCATTGTGGACGTTCTGCCTCTTTTCCTATGCTTTAAATGCAATTCCAGTCTACCTCCTGAAATCGGTTTCCTGCAATTCTGCCCCGCTTTCAAGTCCTCTTGGCAGCCTTACTTCAGTATATTTTTGGACGATAGCTGTCATTTATAACTCTGCAGGTTTGTGAATTACAGTGCCCCTGAGCTCCTTTCTTCAACTCGCTTTCTTGTGAGCTGGCCACAACACCGCAGGATTGCTTCAGGCCCTAATCTGGTTCCGGCACGGCACGCTGAGCCTTTGGTTAATTCCTCTTCCTGGTGGGAAATGAGAGTTAAATTTGCCCGTCCAGACACCTCCAGCTAGTCTCTCATTGGTTCTCCCTATTCCTGTTCATCTTCCGCAGAAATTGCAAACTGGGCCAAACAGGAGGTTAAAGGCACTGACTCTCCAAGTCGGGAGAGTGTTAGTAAAGCGTCTGGAATGTTGCACCCGAGTACCAGGGGACGAGAACTGAGACATATTGGAACACGTCTCCCGATCACACGGTTGATCATACTCTGGGTTCCACGTGCATGTTTTAGCTGAAGGAAGAATCCCTTAAACCTGGAGAGTTGAGACCCGTGGAATGGGTACCATGCAATATGTCTTCAAAGGGTCTTCATTTGCTCACCGAACCTCTCCAATCCTATCACTGCTGCGTTTATGCCCCTGTACACACGCTTGATTTTCTTTCAGAGACATAGCAATCCATAGGTTTTAAGATACTTACTAGTCAGGTACATTCTTAGGCGTTTAATATGGGGTGTTGAGTCCATTTCGTTGAGCAAGGAGTAGTTCTTGTCTATTCCATATTTGGCTTAAGGAACTTTATCTGTGCTCATTTCAATCTCTGGTTTGATGCAGCACCCCAACTCACCTTTCCCCTTAAGCAAGCATAAGTTGGTTTTCTAAATTTGAGACCCTGTTCTGTTTTGTAATCCAGTTCCTGTGTAGCCAAGTTTACATCCCGTGTATTAGTGATATCTTATGATGTTTCTTTTTCTGTGTGACTTATTTCAGTTAGAATCATCATACCTGAATCCACTCATTATGCTGCTACGGGCCTGATGACATAGATTTCATTGCTGAGTGATATTGCATTGTACGTAAGTACCACAACTTCTTTATCCATTTTTCACTTTCTGCAATATTGAACTTGTACCGTAAACGAGGTTCTTGTAAACAGAGCCGTCCCAAACTTTGGGGTGGCTGTGTCTTTTTGATTTTAATTTCCCTAAGCTATAGGACCATAAGTGGAAGTGCCCTAGGCTCTGTTGCTTTGTTTTTTAGATGTTTCAGGAAACACCATACACCTCTCCCGAGTGGCTGTTGGCAATTTACATCCTGCCCATCAGCATAACAAGGCTCCCAGTTCTCCATGGCCTGTCCTGCCTTTCTGGATTTTACACTTTTTTCAGATGGCCCTTTTGACCGGGGGGAAGTGAGACTTCATTGTAGTGCAGATTTCCTTTGCAAGCTTGCTTGGTTGGCCAAAAAGGGCGTATGCGTTTTTTCCTGAATATATTCAGGAAAAAACGCATACGCCCTTTTTGGCCAAGTGCATCATTGTGGACGTTCTGCCTCTTTTCCTATGCTTTAAATGCAATTCCAGTCTACCTCCTGAAATCGGTTTCCTGCAATTCTGCCCCGCTTTCAAGTCCTCTTGGCAGCCTTACTTCAGTATATTTTTGGACGATAGCTGTCATTTATAACTCTGCAGGTTTGTGAATTACAGTGCCCCTGAGCGCCTTTCTTCAACTCGCTTTCTTGTGAGCTGTCCACAACACCGCAGGATTGCTTCAGGCCCTAATCTGGTTCCGGCACGGCACGCTGAGCCTTTGGTTAATTCCTCTTCCTGGTGGGAAATGAGAGTTAAATTTGCCCGTCCAGACACCTCCAGCTAGTCTCTCATTGGTTCTCCCTATTCCTGTTCATCTTCCGCAGAAATTGCAAACTGGGCCAAACAGGAGGTTAAAGGCACTGACTCTCCAAGTCGGGAGAGTGTTAGTAAAGCGTCTGGAATGTTGCACCCGAGTACCAGGGGACGAGAACTGAGACATATTGGAACACGTCTCCCGATCACACGGTTGATCATACTCTGGGTTCCACGTGCATGTTTTAGCTGAAGGAAGAATCCCTTAAACCTGGAGAGTTGAGACCCGTGGAATGGGTACCATGCAATATGACTTCAAAGGGTCTTCATTTGCTCACCGAACCTCTCCAATCCTATCACTGCTGCGTTTATGCCCCTGTACACACGCTTCATTTTCTTTCAGAGACATAGCAGTGCATAGGTTTTAAGATACTTACTAGTCAGGTACATTCTTAGGCGTTTAATATGGGGTGTTGAGTCCATTTCGTTGAGCAAGGAGTAGTTCTTGTCTATTCCATATTTGGCTTAAGGAACTTTATCTGTGCTCATTTCAATCTCTGGTTTGATGCAGCACCCCAACTCACCTTTCCCCTTAAGCAAGCATAAGTTGGTTTTCTAAATTTGAGACCCTGTTCTGTTTTGTAATCCAGTTCCTGTGTAGCCAAGTTTACATCCCGTGTATTAGTGATATCTTATGATGTTTCTTTTTCTGTGTGACTTATTTCAGTTAGAATCATCATACCTGAATCCACTCATTATGCTGCTACGGGCCTGATGACATAGATTTCATTGCTGAGTGATATTGCATTGTACGTAAGTACCACAACTTCTTTATCCATTTTTCACTTTCTGCGATATTGAACTTGTACCGTAAACGAGGTTCTTGTAAACAGAGCCGTCCCAAACTTTGGGGTGGCTGTGTCTTTTTGATTTTAATTTCCCTAAGCTATAGGACCATAAGTGGAAGTGCCCTAGGCTCTGTTGCTTTGTTTTTTAGATGTTTCAGGAAACACCATACACCTCTCCCGAGTGGCTGTTGGCAATTTACATCCCGCCCATCAGCATAACAAGGCTCCCAGTTCTCCATGGCCTGTCCTGCCTTTCTGGATTTTACACTTTTTTCAGATGGCCCTTTTGACCAGGGGGAAGTGAGACTTCATTGTAGTGCAGATTTCCTTTGCAAGCTTGCTTGGTTGGCCAAAAAGGGCGTATGCGTTTTTTCCTGAATATATTCAGGAAAAAACGCATACGCCCTTTTTGGCCAAGTGCATCATTGTGGACGTTCTGCCTCTTTTCCTATGCTTTATATGCAATTCCAGTCTACCTCCTGAAATCGGTTTCCTGCAATTCTGCCCCGCTTTCAAGTCCTCTTGGCAGCCTTACTTCAGTATATTTTTGGACGATAGCTGTCATTTATAACTCTGCAGGTTTGTGAATTACAGTGCCCCTGATCTCCTTTCTTCAACTCGCTTTCTTGTGAGCTGGCCGCAACACCGCAGGATTGCTTCAGGCCCTAATCTGGTTCCGGCACGGCACGCTGAGCCTTTGGTTAATTCCTCTTCCTGGTGGGAAATGAGAGTTAAATTTGCCCGTCCAGACACCTCCAGCTAGTCTCTCATTGGTTCTCCCTATTCCTGTTCATCTTCCGCAGAAATTGCAAACTGGGCCAAACAGGAGGTTAAAGGCACTGACTCTCCAAGTCGGGAGAGTGTTAGTAAAGCGTCTGGAATGTTGCACCCGAGTACCAGGGGACGAGAACTGAGACATATTGGAACACGTCTCCCGATCACACGGTTGATCATACTCTGGGTTCCACGTGCATGTTTTACCTGAAGGCAGAATCCCTTAAACCTGGAGAGTTGAGACCCGTGGAATGGGTACCATGCAATATGACTTCAAAGGGTCTTCATTTGCTCACCGAACGTCTCCAATCCTATCACTGCTGCGTTTATGCCCCTGTACACACGCTTGATTTTCTTTCAGCGACATAGCAATCCATAGGTTTTAAGATACTTACTAGTCAGGTACATTCTTAGGCGTTTAATATGGGGTGTTGAGTCCATTTCGTTGAGCAAGGAGTAGTTCTTGTCTATTCCATATTTGGCTTAAGGAACTTTATCTGTGCTCATTTCAATCTCTGGTTTGATGCAGCACCCCAACTCACCTTTCCCCTTAAGCAAGCATAAGTTGGTTTTCTAAATTTGAGACCCTGTTCTGTTTTGTAATCCAGTTCCTGTGTAGCCAAGTTTACATTCCGTGTATTAGTGATAACTTATGATGTTTCTTTTTCTGTGTGACTTATTTCAGTTAGAATCATCATACCTGAATCCACTCATTATGCTGCTACGGGCCTGATGACATAGATTTCATTGCTGAGTGATATTGCATTGTACGTAAGTACCACAACTTCTTTATCCATTTTTCACTTTCTGCGCTATTGAACTTGTACCGTAAACGAGGTTCTTGTAAACAGAGCTGTCCCAAACTTTGGGGTGGCTGTGTCTTTTTGATTTTAATTTCCCTAAGCTATAGGACCATAAGTGGAAGTGCCCTAGGCTCTGTTGCTTTGTTTTTTAGATGTTTCAGGAAACACCATACACCTCTCCCGAGTGGCTGTTGGCAATTTACATCCCGCCCATCAGCATAACAAGGCTCCCAGTTCTCCATGGCCTGTCCTGCCTTTCTGGATTTTACACTTTTTTCAGATGGCCCTTTTGACCGGGGGGCAGTGAGACTTCATTGTAGTGCAGATTTCCTTTGCAAGCTTGCTTGGTTGGCCAAAAAGGGCGTATGCGTTTTTTCCTGAATATAT
Organism: Leucopleurus acutus; assembly: GCF_964270905.1. NCBI lineage: Eukaryota > Metazoa > Chordata > Mammalia > Artiodactyla > Delphinidae > Leucopleurus > Leucopleurus acutus. Next base: position 281,141 of record NW_028139150.1, read on the forward strand.
TCAGGAAAAAACGCATACGCCCTTTTTGTCCAAGTGCATCATTGTGGACGTTCTGCCTCTTTTCCTATGCTTTAAATGCAATTCCAGTCTACCTCCTGAAATCGGTTTCCTGCAATTCTGCCCCGCTTTCAAGTCCTCTGGCAGCCTTACTTCAGTATATTTTTGGACGATAGCTGTCATTTATAACTCTGCAGGTTTGTGAATTACAGTGCCCCTGAGCTCCTTTCTTCAACTCGCTTTCTTGTGAGCTGGCCGCAACACCGCAGGTTTGCTTCAGGCCCTAATCTGGTTCTGGCACGGCACGCTGAGCCTTTGGTTAATTCCTCTTCCTGGTGGGAAATGAGAGTTAAATTTGCCCGTCCAGACACCTCCAGCTAGTCTCTCATTGGTTCTCCCTATTCCTGTTCATCTTCCGCAGAAATTGCAAACTGGGCCAAACAGGAGGTTAAAGGCACTGACTCTCCAAGTCGGGAGAGTGTTAGTAAAGCGTCTGGAATGTTGCACCCGAGTACCAGGGGACGAGAACTGAGACATATTGGAACACGTCTCCCGATCACATGGTTGATCATACTCTGGGTTCCACGTGCATGTTTTAGCTGAAGGAAGAATCCCTTAAACCTGGAGAATTGAGACCCGTGGAATGGGTACCATGCAATATGACTTCAAAGGGTCTTCATTTGCTCACCGAACCTCTCCAATCCTATCACTGCTGCGTTTATGCCCCTGTACACACGCTTGATTTTCTTTCAGAGACATAGCAATCCATAGGTTTTAAGATACTTACTAGTCAGGTACATTCTTAGGCGTTTAATATGGGGTGTTGAGTCCATTTCGTTGAGCAAGGAGTAGTTCTTGTCTATTCTATATTTGGCTTAAGGAACTTTATCTGTGTTCATTTAAATCTCTGGTTTTATGCAGCACCCCAACTCACCTTTCCCCTTAAGCAAGCATAAGTTGGTTTTCTAAATTTGAGACCCTGTTCTGTTTTGTAATCCAGTTCCTGTGTAGCCAAGTTTACATCCCGTGTATTAGTTATATCTTATGATGTTTCTTTTTCTGTGTGACATATTTCAGTTAGAATCATCATACCTGAATCCACTCATTATGCTGCTACGGGCCTGATGACATAGATTTCATTGCTGAGTGATATTGCATTGTACGTAAGTACCACAACTTCTTTATCCATTTTTCACTTTCTGCGCTATTGAACTTGTACCGTAAATGAGGTTCTTGTAAACAGAGCCGTCCCAAACTTTGGGGTGGCTGTGTCTTTTTGATTTTAATTTCCCTAAGCTATAGGACCATAAGTGGAAGTGCCCTAGGCTCTGTTGCTTTGTTTTTTAGATGTTTCAGGAAACACCATACACCTCTCCCGAGTGGCTGTTGGCAATTTACATCCCGCCCATCAGCATAACAAGGCTCCCAGTTCTCCATGGCCTGTCCTGCCTTTCTGGATTTTACACTTTTTTCAGATGGCCCTTTTGACCAGGGGGAAGTGAGACTTCATTGTAGTGCAGATTTCCTTTGCAAGCTTGCTTGGTTGGCCAAAAAGGGCGTATGCGTTTTTTCCTGAATATATTCAGGAAAAAACGCATACGCCCTTTTTGGCCAAGTGCATCATTGTGGACGTTCTGCCTCTTTTCCTATGCTTTATATGCAATTCCAGTCTACCTCCTGAAATCGGTTTCCTGCAATTCTGCCCCGCTTTCAAGTCCTCTTGGCAGCCTTACTTCAGTATATTTTTGGACGATAGCTGTCATTTATAACTCTGCAGGTTTGTGAATTACAGTGCCCCTGATCTCCTTTCTTCAACTCGCTTTCTTGTGAGCTGGCCGCAACACCGCAGGATTGCTTCAGGCCCTAATCTGGTTCCGGCACGGCACGCTGAGCCTTTGGTTAATTCCTCTTCCTGGTGGGAAATGAGAGTTAAATTTGCCCGTCCAGACACCTCCAGCTAGTCTCTCATTGGTTCTCCCTATTCCTGTTCATCTTCCGCAGAAATTGCAAACTGGGCCAAACAGGAGGTTAAAGGCACTGACTCTCCAAGTCGGGAGAGTGTTAGTAAAGCGTCTGGAATGTTGCACCCGAGTACCAGGGGACGAGAACTGAGACATATTGGAACACGTCTCCCGATCACACGGTTGATCATACTCTGGGTTCCACGTGCATGTTTTACCTGAAGGCAGAATCCCTTAAACCTGGAGAATTGAGACCCGTGGAATGGGTACCATGCAATATGACTTCAAAGGGTCTTCATTTGCTCACCGAACCTCTCCAATCCTATCACTGCTGCGTTTATGCCCCTGTACACACGCTTGATTTTCTTTCAGAGACATAGCAATCCATAGGTTTTAAGATACTTACTAGTCAGGTACATTCTTAGGCGTTTAATATGGGGTGTTGAGTCCATTTCGTTGAGCAAGGAGTAGTTCTTGTCTATTCTATATTTGGCTTAAGGAACTTTATCTGTGTTCATTTAAATCTCTGGTTTTATGCAGCACCCCAACTCACCTTTCCCCTTAAGCAAGCATAAGTTGGTTTTCTAAATTTGAGACCCTGTTCTGTTTTGTAATCCAGTTCCTGTGTAGCCAAGTTTACATCCCGTGTATTAGTGATATCTTATGATGTTTCTTTTTCTGTGTGACTTATTTCAGTTAGAATCATCATACCTGAATCCACTCATTATGCTGCTACGGGCCTGATGACATAGATTTCATTGCTGAGTGATATTGCATTGTACGTAAGTACCACAACTTCTTTATCCATTTTTCACTTTCTGCGCTATTGAACTTGTACCGTAAACGAGGTTCTTGTAAACAGAGCCGTCCCAAACTTTGGGGTGGCTGTGTCTTTTTGATTTTAATTTCCCTAAGCTATAGGACCATAAGTGGAAGTGCCCTAGGCTCTGTTGCTTTGTTTTTTAGATGTTTCAGGAAACACCATACACCTCTCCCGAGTGGCTGTTGGCAATTTACATCCCGCCCATCAGCATAACAAGGCTCCCAGTTCTCCATGGCCTGTCCTGCCTTTCTGGATTTTACACTTTTTTCAGATGGCCCTTTTGACCAGGGGGAAGTGAGACTTCATTGTAGTGCAGATTTCCTTTGCAAGCTTGCTTGGTTGGCCAAAAAGGGCGTATGCGTTTTTTCCTGAATATATTCAGGAAAAAACGCATACGCCCTTTTTGGCCAAGTGCATCATTGTGGACGTTCTGCCTCTTTTCCTATGCTTTAAATGCAATTCCAGTCTACCTCCTGAAATCGGTTTCCTGCAATTCTGCCCCGCTTTCAAGTCCTCTTGGCAGCCTTACTTCAGTATATTTTTGGACGATAGCTGTCATTTATAACTCTGCAGGTTTGTGAATTACAGTGCCCCTGAGCTCCTTTCTTCAACTCGCTTTCTTGTGAGCTGGCCGCAACACCGCAGGATTGCTTCAGGCCCTAATCTGGTTCCGGCTCGGCATGCTGAGCCTTTGGTTAATTCCTCTTCCTGGTGGGAAATGAGAGTTAAATTTGCCCGTCCAGACACCTCCAGCTAGTCTCTCATTGGTTCTCCCTATTCCTGTTCATCTTCCGCAGAAATTGCAAACTGGGCCAAACAGGAGGTTAAAGGCACTGACTCTCCAAGTCGGGAGAGTGTTAGTAAAGCGTCTGGAATGTTGCACCCGAGTACCAGGGGACGAGAACTGAGACATATTGGAACACGTCTCCCGATCACACGGTTGATCATACTCTGGGTTCCACGTGCATGTTTTAGCTGAAGGAAGAATCCCTTAAACCTGGAGAGTTGAGACCTGTGGAATGGGTACCATGCAATATGACTTCAAAGGGTCTTCATTTGCTCACCGAACCTCTCCAATCCTATCACTGCTGCGTTTATGCCCCTGTACACACGCTTGATTTTCTTTCAGAGACATAGCAATCCATAGGTTTTAAGATACTTACTAGTCAGGTACATTCTTAGGCGTTTAATATGGGGTGTTGAGTCCATTTCGTTGAGCAAGGAGTAGTTCTTGTCTATTCCATATTTGGCTTAAGGAACTTTATCTGTGCTCATTTCAATCTCTGGTTTGATGCAGCACCCCAACTCACCTTTCCCCTTAAGCAAGCATTAGTTGGTTTTCTAAATTTGAGACCCTGTTCTGTTTTGTAATCCAGTTCCTGTATAGCCAAGTTTACATCCCGTGTATTAGTGATATCTTATGATGTTTCTTTTTCTGTGTGACTTATTTCAGTTAGAATCATCATACCTGAATCCACTCATTATGCTGCGACGGGCCTGATGACATAGATTTCATTGCTGAGTGATATTGCATTGTACGTAAGTACCACAACTTCTTTATCCATTTTTCACTTTCTGCGATATTGAACTTGTACCGTAAACGAGGTTCTTGTAAACAGAGCCGTCCCAAACTTTGGGGTGGCTGTGTCTTTTTGATTTTAATTTCCCTAAGCTATAGGACCATAAGTGGAAGTGCCCTAGGCTCTGTTGCTTTGTTTTTTAGATGTTTCAGGAAACACCATACACCTCTCCGGAGTGGCTCTTGGCAATTTACATCCTGCCCATCAGCATAACAAGGCTCCCAGTTCTACATGGCCTGTCCTGCCTTTCTGGATTTTACACTTTTTTCAGATGGCCCTTTTGACCGGGAGGAAGTGAGACTTCATTGTAGTGCAGATTTCCTTTGCAAGCTTGCTTGGTTGGCCAAAAAGGGCGTATGCGTTTTTTCCTGAATATATTCAGGAAAAAACGCATACGAACTTTTTGGCCAAGTGCATCATTGTGGACGTTCTGCCTCTTTTCCTATGCTTTAAATGCAATTCCAGTCTACCTCCTGAAATCGGTTTCCTGCAATTCTGCCCCGTTTTCAAGTCCTCTGGCAGCCTTACTTCAGTATATTTTTGGACGATAGCTGTCATTTATAACTCTGCAGGTTTGTGAATTACAGTGCCCCTGAGCTCCTTTCTTCAACTCGCTTTCTTGTGAGCTGGCCGCAACACCGCAGGATTGCTTCAGGCCCTAATCTGGTTCCGGCATGGCACGCTGAGCCTTTGGTTAATTCCTCTTCCTGGTGGGAAATGAGAGTTAAATTTGCCCGTCCAGACACCTCCAGCTAGTCTCTCATTGGTTCTCCCTATTCCTGTTCATCTTCCGCAGAAATTGCAAACTGGGCCAAACAGGAGGTTAAAGGCACTGACTCTCCAAGTCGGGAGAGTGTTAGTAAAGCGTCTGGAATGTTGCACCCGAGTACCAGGGGACGAGAACTGAGACATATTGGAACACGTCTCCCGATCACATGGTTGATCATACTCTGGGTTCCACGTGCATGTTTTAGCTGAAGGAAGAATCCCTTAAACCTGGAGAATTGAGACCCGTGGAATGGGTACCATGCAATATGACTTCAAAGGGTCTTCATTTGCTCACCGAACCTCTCCAATCCTATCACTGCTGCGTTTATGCCCCTGTACACACGCTTGATTTTCTTTCAGAGACATAGCAATCCATAGGTTTTAAGATACTTACTAGTCAGGTACATTCTTAGGCGTTTAATATGGGGTGTTGAGTCCATTTCGTTGAGCAAGGAGTAGTTCTTGTCTATTCTATATTTGGCTTAAGGAACTTTATCTGTGTTCATTTAAATCTCTGGTTTTATGCAGCACCCCAACTCACCTTTCCCCTTAAGCAAGCATAAGTTGGTTTTCTAAATTTGAGACCCTGTTCTGTTTTGTAATCCAGTTCCTGTGTAGCCAAGTTTACATCCCGTGTATTAGTGATATCTTATGATGTTTCTTTTTCTGTGTGACTTATTTCAGTTAGAATCATCATACCTGAATCCACTCATTATGCTGCTACGGGCCTGATGACATAGATTTCATTGCTGAGTGATATTGCATTGTACGTAAGTACCACAACTTCTTTATCCATTTTTCACTTTCTGCGCTATTGAACTTGTACCGTAAACGAGGTTCTTGTAAACAGAGCCGTCCCAAACTTTGGGGTGGCTGTGTCTTTTTGATTTTAATTTCCCTAAGCTATAGGACCATAAGTGGAAGTGCCCTAGGCTCTGTTGCTTTGTTTTTTAGATGTTTCAGGAAACACCATACACCTCTCCCGAGTGGCTGTTGGCAATTTACATCCCGCCCATCAGCATAACAAGGCTCCCAGTTCTCCATGGCCTGTCCTGCCTTTCTGGATTTTACACTTTTTTCAGATGGCCCTTTTGACCAGGGGGAAGTGAGACTTCATTGTAGTGCAGATTTCCTTTGCAAGCTTGCTTGGTTGGCCAAAAAGGGCGTATGCGTTTTTTCCTGAATATATTCAGGAAAAAACGCATACGCCCTTTTTGGCCAAGTGCATCATTGTGGACGTTCTGCCTCTTTTCCTATGCTTTAAATGCAATTCCAGTCTACCTCCTGAAATCGGTTTCCTGAAATTCTGCCCCGCTTTCAAGTCCTCTTGGCAGCCTTACTTCAGTATATTTTTGGACGATAGCTGTCATTTATAACTCTGCAGGTTTGTGAATTACAGTGCCCCTGAGCTCCTTTCTTCAACTCGCTTTCTTGTGAGCTGGCCGCAACACCGCAGGATTGCTTCAGGCCCTAATCTGGTTCCGGCATGGCACGCTGAGCCTTTGGTTAATTCCTCTTCCTGGTGGGAAATGAGAGTTAAATTTGCCCGTCCAGACACCTCCACCTAGTCTCTCATTGGTTCTCCCTATTCCTGTTCATCTTCCTCAGAAATTGCAAATGGGCCAAACAGGAGGTTAAAGGCACTGACTCTCCAAGTCGGGAGAGTGTTAGTAAAGCGTCTGGAATGTTGCACCGAGTACCAGGGGACGAGAACTGAGACATATTGGAACACGTCTCCCGATCACACGGTTGATCATACTCTGGGTTCCACGTGCATGTTTTAGCTGAAGGAAGAATCCCTTAAACCTGGAGAGTTGAGACCCGTGGAATGGGTACCATGCAATATGACTTCAAAGGGTCTTCATTTGCTCACCGAACCTCTTCAATCCTATCACTGCTGCGTTTATGCTCCTGTACACACGCTTGATTTTCTTTCAGAGACATAGCAATCCATAGGTTTTAAGATACTTACTAGTCAGGTACATTCTTAGTCGTTTAATATGGGGTGTTGAGTCCATTTCGTTGAGCAAGGAGTAGTTCTTGTCTATTCCATATTTGGCTTAAGGAACTTTATCTGTGCTCATTTAAATCTCTGGTTTTATGCAGCACCCCAACTCACCTTTCCCCTTAAGCAAGCATAAGTTGGTTTTCTAAATTTGAGACCCTGTTCTGTTTTGTAATCCAGTTCCTGTGTAGCCAAGTTTACATTCCGTGTATTAGTGATATCTTATGATGTTTCTTTTTCTGTGTGACTTATTTCAGTTAGAATCATCATACCTGAATCCACTCATTATGCTGCTACGGGCCTGATGACATAGATTTCATTGCTGAGTGATATTGCATTGTACGTAAGTACCACAACTTCTTTATCCATTTTTCACTTTCTGCGATATTGAACTTGTACCGTAAACGAGGTTCTTGTAAACAGAGCCGTTCCAAACTTTGGGGTGGCTGTGTCTTTTTGATTTTAATTTCCCTAAGCTATAGGACCATAAGTGGAAGTGCCCTAGGCTCTGTTGCTTTGTTTTTTAGATGTTTCAGGAAACACCATACACCTCTCCCGAGTGGCTGTTGGCAATTTACATCCCGCCCATCAGCATAACAAGGCTCCCAGTTCTCCATGGCCTGTCCTGCCTTTCTGGATTTTACACTTTTTTCAGATGGCCCTTTTGACTGGGGGGAAGTGAGACTTCATTGTAGTGCAGATTTCCTTTGCAAGCTTGCTTGGTTGGCCAAAAAGGGCGTATGCGTTTTTTCCTGAATATATTCAGGAAAAAACGCATACGCCCTTTTTGGCCAAGTGCATCATTGTGGACGTTCTGCCTCTTTTCCTATGCTTTAAATGCAATTCCAGTCTAGCTCCTGAAATCGGTTTCCTGCAATTCTGCCCCGCTTTCAAGTCCTCTTGGCAGCCTTACTTCAGTATATTTTTGGACGATAGCTGTCATTTATAACTCTGCAGGTTTGTGAATTACAGTGCCCCTGAGCTCCTTTCTTCAACTCGCTTTCTTGTGAGCTGGCTGCAACACCGCAGGATTGCTTCAGGCCCTAATCTGGTTCCGGCACGGCACGCTGAGCCTTTGGTTAATTCCTCTTCCTGGTGGGAAATGAGAGTTAAATTTGCCCGTCCAGACACCTCCAGCTAGTCTCTCATTGGTTCTCCCTATTCCTGTTCATCTTCCGCAGAAATTGCAAACTGGGCCAAACAGGAGGTTAAAGGCACTGACTCTCCAAGTCGGGAGAGTGTTAGTAAAGCGTCTGGAATGTTGCACCCGAGTACCAGGGGACGAGAACTGAGACATATTGGAACACGTCTCCCGATCACACGGTTGATCATACTCTGGGTTCCACGTGCATGTTTTACCTGAAGGCAGAATCCCTTAAACCTGGAGAGTTGAGACCCGTGGAATGGGTACCATGCAATATGACTTCAAAGGGTCTTCATTTGCTCACCGAACGTCTCCAATCCTATCACTGCTGCGTTTTTGCCCCTGTACACACGCTTGATTTTCTTTCAGCGACATAGCAATCCATAGGTTTTAAGATACTTACTAGTCAGGTACATTCTTAGGCGTTTAATATGGGGTGTTGAGTCCATTTCGTTGAGCAAGGAGTAGTTCTTGTCTATTCCATATTTGGCTTAAGGAACTTTATCTGTGCTCATTTCAATCTCTGGTTTGATGCAGCACCCCAACTCACCTTTCCCCTTAAGCAAGCATAAGTTGGTTTTCTAAATTTGAGACCCTGTTCTGTTTTGTAATCCAGTTCCTGTGTAGCCAAGTTTACATTCCGTGTATTAGTGATATCTTATGATGTTTCTTTTTCTGTGTGACTTATTTCAGTTAGAATCATCATACCTGAATCCACTCATTATGCTGCTACGGGCCTGATGACATAGATTTCATTGCTGAGTGATATTGCATTGTACGTAAGTACCACAACTTCTTTATCCATTTTTCACTTTCTGCGCTATTGAACTTGTACCGTAAACGAGGTTCTTGTAAACAGAGCTGTCCCAAACTTTGGGGTGGCTGTGTCTTTTTGATTTTAATTTCCCTAAGCTATAGGACCATAAGTGGAAGTGCCCTAGGCTCTGTTGCTTTGTTTTTTAGATGTTTCAGGAAACACCATACACCTCTCCCGAGTGGCTGTTGGCAATTTACATCCCGCCCATCAGCATAACAAGGCTCCCAGTTCTCCATGGCCTGTCCTGCCTTTCTGGATTTTACACTTTTTTCAGATGGCCCTTTTGACTGGGGGGAAGTGAGACTTCATTGTAGTGCAGATTTCCTTTGCAAGCTTGCTTGGTTGGCCAAAAAGGGCGTATGCGTTTTTTCCTGAATATATTCAGGAAAAAACGCATACGCCCTTTTTGGCCAAGTGCATCATTGTGGACGTTCTGCCTCTTTTCCTATGCTTTAAATGCAATTCCAGTCTACCTCCTGAAATCGGTTTCCTGCAATTCTGCCCCGCTTTCAAGTCCTCTTGGCAGCCTTACTTCAGTATATTTTTGGACGATAGCTGTCATTTATAACTCTGCAGGTTTGTGAATTACAGTGCCCCTGAGCTCCTTTCTTCAACTCGCTTTCTTGTGAGCTGGCCGCAACACCGCAGGATTGCTTCAGGCCCTAATCTGGTTCCGGCATGGCACGCTGAGCCTTTGGTTAATTCCTCTTCCTGGTGGGAAATGAGAGTTAAATTTGCCCGTCCAGACACCTCCACCTAGTCTCTCATTGGTTCTCCCTATTCCTGTTCATCTTCCTCAGAAATTGCAAATGGGCCAAACAGGAGGTTAAAGGCACTGACTCTCCACGTCGGGAGAGTGTTAGTAAAGCGTCTGGAATGTTGCACCGAGTACCAGGGGACGAGAACTGAGACATATTGGAACACGTCTCCCGATCACACGGTTGATCATACTCTGGGTTCCACGTGCATGTTTTAGCTGAAGGAAGAATCCCTTAAACCTGGAGAGTTGAGACCCGTGGAATGGGTACCATGCAATATGACTTCAAAGGGTCTTCATTTGCTCACCGAACCTCTCCAATCCTATCACTGCTGCGTTTATGCTCCTGTACACACGCTTGATTTTCTTTCAGAGACATAGCAATCCATAGGTTTTAAGATACTTACTAGTCAGGTACATTCTTAGTCGTTTAATATGGGGTGTTGAGTCCATTTCGTTGAGCAAGGAGTAGTTCTTGTTTATTCCATATTTGGCTTAAGGAACTTTATCTGTGCTCATTTAAATCTCTGGTTTTATGCAGCACCCCAACTCACCTTTCCCCTTAAGCAAGCATAAGTTGGTTTTCTAAATTTGAGACCCTGTTCTGTTTTGTAATCCAGTTCCTGTGTAGCCAAGTTTACATTCCGTGTATTAGTGATATCTTATGATGTTTCTTTTTCTGTGTGACTTATTTCAGTTAGAATCATCATACCTGAATCCACTCATTATGCTGCTACGGGCCTGATGACATAGATTTCATTGCTGAGTGATATTGCATTGTACGTAAGTACCACAACTTCTTTATCCATTTTTCACTTTCTGCGATATTGAACTTGTACCGTAAACGAGGTTCTTGTAAACAGAGCCGTTCCAAACTTTGGGGTGGCTGTGTCTTTTTGATTTTAATTTCCCTAAGCTATAGGACCATAAGTGGAAGTGCCCTAGGCTCTGTTGCTTTGTTTTTTAGATGTTTCAGGAAACACCATACACCTCTCCCGAGTGGCTGTTGGCAATTTACATCCCGCCCATCAGCATAACAAGGCTCCCAGTTCTCCATGGCCTGTCCTGCCTTTCTGGATTTTACACTTTTTTCAGATGGCCCTTTTGACTGGGGGGAAGTGAGACTTCATTGTAGTGCAGATTTCCTTTGCAAGCTTGCTTGGTTGGCCAAAAAGGGCGTATGCGTTTTTTCCTGAATATATTCAGGAAAAAACGCATACGCCCTTTTTGGCCAAGTGCATCATTGTGGACGTTCTGCCTCTTTTCCTATGCTTTAAATGCAATTCCAGTCTACCTCCTGAAATCGGTTTCCTGCAATTCTGCCCCGCTTTCAAGTCCTCTTGGCAGCCTTACTTCAGTATATTTTTGGACGATAGCTGTCATTTATAACTCTGCAGGTTTGTGAATTACAGTGCCCCTGAGCTCCTTTCTTCAACTCGCTTTCTTGTGAGCTGGCCGCAACACCGCAGGATTGCTTCAGGCCCTAATCTGGTTCCGGCACGGCACGCTGAGCCTTTGGTTAATTCCTCTTCCTGGTGGGAAATGAGAGTTAAATTTGCCCGTCCAGACACCTCCAGCTAGTCTCTCATTGGTTCTCCCTATTCCTGTTCATCTTCCGCAGAAATTGCAAACTGGGCCAAACAGGAGGTTAAAGGCACTGACTCTCCAAGTCGGGAGAGTGTTAGTAAAGCGTCTGGAATGTTGCACCCGAGTACCAGGGGACGAGAACTGAGACATATTGGAACACGTCTCCCGATCACACGGTTGATCATACTCTGGGTTCCACGTGCATGTTTTAGCTGAAGGAAGAATCCCTTAAACCTGGAGAGTTGAGACCCGTGGAATGGGTACCATGCAATATGACTTCAAAGGGTCTTCATTTGCTCACCGAACCTCTCCAATCCTGTCACTGCTGCGTTTGTGCCCCTGTACACACGCTTGATTTTCTTTCAGAGACATAGCAATCCATAGGTTTTAAGATACTTACTAGTCAGGTACATTCTTAGGCGTTTAATATGGGGTGTTGAGTCCATTTCGTTGAGCAAGGAGTAGTTCTTGTCTATTCCATATTTGGCTTAAGGAACTTTATCTGTGCTCATTTCAATCTCTGGTTTGATGCAGCACCCCAACTCACCTTTCCCCTTAAGCAAGCATAAGTTGGTTTTCTAAATTTGAGACCCTGTTCTGTTTTGTAATCCAGTTCCTGTGTAGCCAAGTTTACATCCCGTGTATTAGTGATATCTTATGATGTTTCTTTTTCTGTGTGACTTATTTCAGTTAGAATCATCATACCTGAATCCACTCATTATGCTGCTACGGGCCTGATGACATAGATTTCATTGCTGAGTGATATTTCATTGTACGTAAGTACCACAACTTCTTTATCCATTTTTCACTTTCTGCGCTATTGAACTTGTACCGTAAACGAGGTTCTTGTAAACAGAGCCGTCCCAAACTTTGGGGTGGCTGTGTCTTTTTGATTTTAATTTCCCTAAGCTATAGGACCATAAGTGGAAGTGCCCTAGGCTCTGTTGCTTTGTTTTTTAGATGTTTCAGGAAACACCATACACCTCTCCCGAGTGGCTGTTGGCAATTTACATCCCGACCATCAGCATAACAAGGCTCCCAGTTCTCCATGGCCTGTCCTGCCTTTCTGGATTTTACACTTTTTTCAGATGGCCCTTTTGACCGGGGGGAAGTGAGACTTCATTGTAGTGCAGATTTCCTTTGCAAGCTTGCTTGGTTGGCCAAAAAGGGCGTATGCGTTTTTTCCTGAATATATTCAGGAAAAAACGCATACGCCCTTTTTGGCCAAGTGCATCATTGTGGACGTTCTGCCTCTTTTCCTATGCTTTAAATGCAATTCCAGTCTACCTCCTGAAATCGGTTTCCTGCAATTCTGCCCCGCTTTCAAGTCCTCTTGGCAGCCTTACTTCAGTATATTTTTGGACGATAGCTGTCATTTATAACTCTGCAGGTTTGTGAATTACAGTGCCCCTGAGCTCCTTTCTTCAACTCGCTTTCTTGTGAGCTGGCCGCAACACCGCAGGATTGCTTCAGGCCCTAATCTGGTTCCGGCACGGCACGCTGAGCCTTTGGTTAATTCCTCTTCCTGGTGGGAAATGAGAGTTAAATTTGCCCGTCCAGACACCTCCAGCTAGTCTCTCATTGGTTCTCCCTATTCTTGTTCATCTTCCGCAGAAATTGCAAACTGGGCCAAACAGGAGGTTAAAGGCACTGACTCTCCACGTCGGGAGAGTGTTAGTAAAGCGTCTGGAATGTTGCACCCGAGTACCAGGGGACGAGAACTGAGACATATTGGAACATGTCTCCCGATCACACGGTTGATCATACTCTGGTTTCCACGTGCATGTTTTACCTGAAGGCAGAATCCCTTAAACCTGGAGAGTTGAGACCCGTGGAATGGGTACCATGCAATATGACTTCAAAGGGTCTTCATTTGCTCACCGAACCTCTCCAATCCTATCACTGCTGCGTTTATGCCCCTGTACACACGCTTGATTTTCTTTCAGCGACATAGCAATCCATAGGTTTTAAGATACTTACTAGTCAGGTACATTCTTAGGCGTTTAATATGGGGTGTTGAGTCCATTTCGTTGAGCAAGGAGTAGTTCTTGTCTATTCCATATTTGGCTTAAGGAACTTTATCTGTGCTCATTTCAATCTCTGGTTTGATGCAGCACCCCAACTCACCTTTCCCCTTAAGCAAGCATAAGTTGGTTTTCTAAATTTGAGACCCTGTTCTGTTTTGTAATCCAGTTCCTGTGTAGCCAAGTTTACATTCCGTGTATTAGTGATATCTTATGATGTTTCTTTTTCTGTGTGACTTATTTCAGTTAGAATCATCATACCTGAATCCACTCATTATGCTGCTACGGGCCTGATGACATAGATTTCATTGCTGAGTGATATTGCATTGTACGTAAGTACCACAACTTCTTTATCCATTTTTCACTTTCTGCGATATTGAACTTGTACCGTAAACGAGGTTCTTGTAAACAGAGCCGTCCCAAACTCTGGGGTGGCTGTGTCTTTTTGATTTTAATTTCCCTAAGCTATAGGACCATAAGTGGAAGTGCCCTAGGCTCTGTTGCTTTGTTTTTTAGATGTTTCAGGAAACACCATACACCTCTCCCGAGTGGCTGTTGGCAATTTACATCCCGCCTATCAGCATAACAAGGCTCCCAGTTCTCCATGGCCTGTCCTGACTTTCTGGATTTTACACTTTTTTCAGATGGCCCTTTTGACCGGGGGGAAGTGAGACTTCATTGTAGTGCAGATTTCCTTTGCAAGCTTGCTTGGTTGGCCAAAAAGGGCGTATGCGTTTTTTCCTGAATATATTCAGGAAAAAACGCATACGCCCTTTTTGTCCAAGTGCATCATTGTGGACGTTCTGCCTCTTTTCCTATGCTTTAAATGCAATTCCAGTCTACCTCCTGAAATCGGTTTCCTGCAATTCTGCCCCGCTTTCAAGTCCTCTTGGCAGCCTTACTTCAGTATATTTTTGGACGATAGCTGTCATTTATAACTCTGCAGGTTTGTGAATTACAGTGCCCCTGAGCTCCTTTCTTCAACTCGCTTTCTTGTGAGCTGGCCGCAACACCGCAGGATTGCTTCAGGCCCTAATCTGGTTCCGGCTCGGCACGCTGAGCCTTTGGTTAATTCCTCTTCCTGGTGGGAAATGAGAGTTAAATTTGCCCGTCCAGACACCTCCAGCTAGTCTCTCATTGGTTCTCCCTATTCCTGTTCATCTTCCGCAGAAATTGCAAACTGGGCCAAACAGGAGGTTAAAGGCACTGACTCTCCAAGTCGGGAGAGTGTTAGTAAAGCGTCTGGAATGTTGCACCCGAGTACCAGGGGACAAGAACTGAGACATATTGGAACACGTCTCCCGATCACACGGTTGATCATACTCTGGGTTCCACGTGCATGTTTTAGCTGAAGGAAGAATCCCTTAAACCTGGAGAGTTGAGACCCGTGGAATGGGTACCATGCAATATGACTTCAAAGGGTCTTCATTTGCTCACCGAACCTCTCCAATCCTATCACTGCTGCGTTTATGCCCCTGTACACACGCTTGATTTTCTTTCAGCGACATAGCAATCCATAGGTTTTAAGATACTTACTAGTCAGGTACATTCTTAGGCGTTTAATATGGGGTGTTGAGTCCATTTCGTTGAGCAAGGAGTAGTTCTTGTCTATTCCATATTTGGCTTAAGGAACTTTATCTGTGCTCATTTCAATCTCTGGTTTGATGCAGCACCCCAACTCACCTTTCCCCTTAAGCAAGCATAAGTTGGTTTTCTAAATTTGAGACCCTGTTCTGTTTTGTAATCCAGTTCCTGTGTAGCCAAGTTTACATTCCGTGTATTAGTGATATCTTATGATGTTTCTTTTTCTGTGTGACTTATTTCAGTTAGAATCATCATACCTGAATCCACTCATTATGCTGCTACGGGCCTGATGACATAGATTTCATTGCTGAGTGATATTGCATTGTACGTAAGTACCACAACTTCTTTATCCATTTTTCACTTTCTGTGATATTGAACTTGTACCGTAAACGAGGTTCTTGTAAACAGAGCCGTCCCAAACTCTGGGGTGGCTGTGTCTTTTTGATTTTAATTTCCCTAAGCTATAGGACCATAAGTGGAAGTGCCCTAGGCTCTGTTGCTTTGTTTTTTAGATGTTTCAGGAAACACCATACACCTCTCCTGAGTGGCTGTTGGCAATTTACATCCCGCCTATCAGCATAACAAGGCTCCCAGTTCTCCATGGCCTGTCCTGCCTTTCTGGATTTTACACTTTTTTCAGATGGCCCTTTTGACCGGGGGGAAGTGAGACTTCATTGTAGTGCAGATTTCCTTTGCAAGCTTGCTTGGTTGGCCAAAAAGGGCGTATGCGTTTTTTCCTGAATATATTCAGGAAAAAACGCATACGCCCTTTTTGTCCAAGTGCATCATTGTGGACGTTCTGCCTCTTTTCCTATGCTTTAAATGCAATTCCAGTCTACCTCCTGAAATCGGTTTCCTGCAATTCTGCCCCGCTTTCAAGTCCTCTTGGCAGCCTTACTTCAGTATATTTTTGGACGATAGCTGTCATTTATAACTCTGCAGGTTTGTGAATTACAGTGCCCCTGAGCTCCTTTCTTCAACTCGCTTTCTTGTGAGCTGGCCGCAACACCGCAGGATTGCTTCAGGCCCTAATCTGGTTCCGGCTCGGCACGCTGAGCCTTTGGTTAATTCCTCTTCCTGGTGGGAAATGAGAGTTAAATTTGCCCGTCCAGACACCTCCAGCTAGTCTCTCATTGGTTCTCCCTATTCCTGTTCATCTTCCGCAGAAATTGCAAACTGGGCCAAACAGGAGGTTAAAGGCACTGACTCTCCAAGTCGGGAGAGTGTTAGTAAAGCGTCTGGAATGTTGCACCCGAGTACCAGGGGACAAGAACTGAGACATATTGGAATACGTCTCCCGATCACACGGTTGATCATACTCTGGGTTCCACGTGCATGTTTTAGCTGAAGGAAGAATCCCTTAAACCTGGAGAGTTGAGACCCGTGGAATGGGTACCATGCAATATGACTTCAAAGGGTCTTCATTTGCTCACCGAACCTCTCCAATCCTATCACTGCTGCGTTTATGCCCCTGTACACACGCTTGATTTTCTTTCAGAGACATAGCAATCCATAGGTTTTAAGATACTTACTAGTCAGGTACATTCTTAGGCGTTTAATATGGGGTGTTGAGTCCATTTCGTTGAGCAAGGAGTAGTTCTTGTCTATTCCATATTTGGCTTAAGGAACTTTATCTGTGCTCATTTCAATCTCTGGTTTGATGCAGCACCCCAACTCACCTTTCCCCTTAAGCAAGCATAAGTTGGTTTTCTAAATTTGAGACCCTGTTCTGTTTTGTAATCCAGTTCCTGTGTAGCCAAGTTTACATTCCGTGTATTAGTGATATCTTATGATGTTTCTTTTTCTGTGTGACTTATTTCAGTTAGAATCATCATACCTGAATCCACTCATTATGCTGCTACGGGCCTGATGACATAGATTTCATTGCTGAGTGATATTGCATTGTACGTAAGTACCACAACTTCTTTATCCATTTTTCACTTTCTGCGCTATTGAACTTGTACCGTAAACGAGGTTCTTGTAAACAGAGCTGTCCCAAACTTTGGGGTGGCTGTGTCTTTTTGATTTTAATTTCCCTAAGCTATAGGACCATAAGTGGAAGTGCCCTAGGCTCTGTTGCTTTGTTTTTTAGATGTTTCAGGAAACACCATACACCTCTCCCGAGTGGCTGTTGGCAATTTACATCCCGCCCATCAGCATAACAAGGCTCCCAGTTCTCCATGGCCTGTCCTGCCTTTCTGGATTTTACACTTTTTTCAGATGGCCCTTTTGACCGGGGGGCAGTGAGACTTCATTGTAGTGCAGATTTCCTTTGCAAGCTTGCTTGGTTGGCCAAAAAGGGCGTATGCGTTTTTTCCTGAATATATTCAGGAAAAAACGCATACGCCCTTTTTGTCCAAGTGCATCATTGTGGACGTTCTGCCTCTTTTCCTATGCTTTAAATGCAATTCCAGTCTACCTCCTGAAATCGGTTTCCTGCAATTCTGCCCCGCTTTCAAGTCCTCTTGGCAGCCTTACTTCAGTATATTTTTGGACGATAGCTGTCATTTATAACTCTGCAGGTTTGTGAATTACAGTGCCCCTGAGCTCCTTTCTTCAACTCGCTTTCTTGTGAGCTGGCCGCAACACCGCAGGATTGCTTCAGGCCCTAATCTGGTTCCGGCTCGGCATGCTGAGCCTTTGGTTAATTCCTCTTCCTGGTGGGAAATGAGAGTTAAATTTGCCCGTCCAGACACCTCCAGCTAGTCTCTCATTGGTTCTCCCTATTCCTGTTCATCTTCCGCAGAAATTGCAAACTGGGCCAAACAGGAGGTTAAAGGCACTGACTCTCCAAGTCGGGAGAGTGTTAGTAAAGCGTCTGGAATGTTGCACCCGAGTACCAGGGGACGAGAACTGAGACATATTGGAACACGTCTCCCGATCACACGGTTGATCATACTCTGGGTTCCACGTGCATGTTTTAGCTGAAGGAAGAATCCCTTAAACCTGGAGAGTTGAGACCCGTGGAATGGGTACCATGCAATATGACTTCAAAGGGTCTTCATTTGCTCACCGAACCTCTCCAATCCTATCACTGCTGCGTTTGTGCCCCTGTACACACGCTTGATTTTCTTTCAGAGACATAGCAATCCATAGGTTTTAAGATACTTACTAGTCAGGTACATTCTTAGGCGTTTAATATGGGGTGTTGAGTCCATTTCGTTGAGCAAGGAGTAGTTCTTGTCTATTCCATATTTGGCTTAAGGAACTTTATCTGTGCTCATTTCAATCTCTGGTTTGATGCAGCACCCCAACTCACCTTTCCCCTTAAGCAAGCATAAGTTGGTTTTCTAAATTTGAGACCCTGTTCTGTTTTGTAATCCAGTTCCTGTGTAGCCAAGTTTACATTCCGTGTATTAGTGATATCTTATGATGTTTCTTTTTCTGTGTGACTTATTTCAGTTAGAATCATCATACCTGAATCCACTCATTATGCTGCTACGGGCCTGATGACATAGATTTCATTGCTGAGTGATATTTCATTGTACGTAAGTACCACAACTTCTTTATCCATTTTTCACTTTCTGCGCTATTGAACTTGTACCGTAAACGAGGTTCTTGTAAACAGAGCCGTCCCAAACTTTGGGGTGGCTGTGTCTTTTTGATTTTAATTTCCCTAAGCTATAGGACCATAAGTGGAAGTGCCCTAGGCTCTGTTGCTTTGTTTTTTAGATGTTTCAGGAAACACCATACACCTCTCCCGAGTGGCTGTTGGCAATTTACATCCCGACCATCAGCATAACAAGGCTCCCAGTTCTCCATGGCCTGTCCTGCCTTTCTGGATTTTACACTTTTTTCAGATGGCCCTTTTGACCGGGGGGAAGTGAGACTTCATTGTAGTGCAGATTTCCTTTGCAAGCTTGCTTGGTTGGCCAAAAAGGGCGTATGCGTTTTTTCCTGAATATATTCAGGAAAAAACGCATACGCCCTTTTTGGCCAAGTGCATCATTGTGGACGTTCTGCCTCTTTTCCTATGCTTTAAATGCAATTCCAGTCTACCTCCTGAAATCGGTTTCCTGCAATTCTGCCCCGCTTTCAAGTCCTCTTGGCAGCCTTACTTAGGTATATTTTTGGACGATAGCTGTCATTTATAACTCTGCAGGTTTGTGAATTACAGTGCCCCTGAGCTCCTTTCTTCAACTCGCTTTCTTGTGAGCTGGCCGCAACACCGCAGGATTGCTTCAGGCCCTAATCTGGTTCCGGCACGGCACGCTGAGCCTTTGGTTAATTCCTCTTCCTGGTGGGAAATGAGAGTTAAATTTGCCCGTCCAGACACCTCCAGCTAGTCTCTCATTGGTTCTCCCTATTCCTGTTCATCTTCCGCAGAAATTGCAAACTGAGCCAAACAGGAGGTTAAAGGCACTGACTCTCCAAGTCGGGAGAGTGTTAGTAAAGCGTCTGGAATGTTGCACCCGAGTACCAGGGGACAAGAACTGAGACATATTGGAACACGTCTCCCGATCACACGGTTGATCATACTCTGGGTTCCACGTGCATGTTTTAGCTGAAGGAAGAATCCCTTAAACCTGGAGAGTTGAGACGCGTGGAATGGGTACCATGCAATATGACTTCAAAGGGTCTTCATTTGCTCACCGAACCTCTCCAATCCTATCACTGCTGCGTTTATGCCCCTGTACACACGCTTGATTTTCTTTCAGAGACATAGCAATCCATAGGTTTTAAGATACTTACTAGTCAGGTACATTCTTAGGCGTTTAATATGGGGTGTTGAGTCCATTTCGTTGAGCAAGGAGTAGTTCTTGTCTATTCCATATTTGGCTTAAGGAACTTTATCTGTGCTCATTTCAATCTCTGGTTTTATGCAGCACCCCAACTCACCTTTCCCCTTAAGCAAGCATAAGTTGGTTTTCTAAATTTGAGACCCTGTTCTGTTTTGTAATCCAGTTCCTGTGTAGCCAAGTTTACATTCCGTGTATTAGTGATATCTTATGATGTTTCTTTTTCTGTGTGACTTATTTCAGTTAGAATCATCATACCTGAATCCACTCATTATGCTGCTACGGGCCTGATGACATAGATTTCATTGCTGAGTGATATTGCATTGTACGTAAGTACCACAACTTCTTTATCCATTTTTCACTTTCTGCGATATTGAACTTGTACCGTAAACGATGTTCTTGTAAACAGAGCCGTCCCAAACTTTGGGGTGGCTGTGTCTTTTTGATTTTAATTTCCCTAAGCTATAGGACCATAAGTGGAAGTGCCCTAGGCTCTGTTGCTTTGTTTTTTAGATGTTTCAGGAAACACCATACACCTCTCCCGAGTGGCTGTTGGCAATTTACATCCCGCCCATCAGCATAACAAGGCTCCCAGTTCTCCATGGCCTGTCCTGCCTTTCTGGATTTTACACTTTTTTCAGATGGCCCTTTTGACTGGGGGGAAGTGAGACTTCATTGTAGTGCAGATTTCCTTTGCAAGCTTGCTTGGTTGGCCAAAAAGGGCGTATGCGTTTTTTCCTGAAAGGAAAAAACTCATACGCCCTTTTTGGCCAAGCGCATCATTGTGGACGTTCTGCCTCTTTTCCTATGCTTTAAATGCAATTCCAGTCTACCTCCTGAAATCGGTTTCCTGCAATTCTGCCCCGCTTTCAAGTCCTCTTGGCAGCCTTACTTCAGTATATTTTTGGACGATAGCTGTCATTTATAACTCTGCAGGTTTGTGAATTACAGTGCCCCTGAGCTCCTTTCTTCAACTCGCTTTCTTGTGAGCTGGCCGCAACACCGCAGGATTGCTTCAGGCCCTATTCTGGTTCCGGCACGGCACGCTGAGCCTTTGGTTAATTCCTCTTCCTGGTGGGAAATGAGAGTTAAATTTGCCCGTCCAGACACCTCCAGCTAGTCTCTCATTGGTTCTCCCTATTCCTGTTCATCTTCCTCAGAAATTGCAAATGGGCCAAACAGGAGGATAAAGGCACTGACTCTCCAAGTCGGGAGAGTGTTAGTAAGCGTGTGGAATGTTGCACCCGAGTACCAGGGGACGAGAACTGAGACATATTGGAACACGTCTCCCGATCACACGGTTGATCATACTCTGGGTTCCACGTGCATGTTTTACCTGAAGGCAGAATCCCTTAAACCTGGAGAGTTGAGACCCGTGGAATGGGTACCATGCAATATGACTTCAAAGGGTCTTCATTTGCTCACAGAACCTCTCCAATCCTATCACTGCTGCGTTTATGCCCCTGTACACACGCTTGATTTTCTTTCAGACACATAGCAATCCATAGGTTTTAAGATACTTACTAGTCAGGTACATTCTTAGGCGTTTAATATGGGGTGTTGAGTCCATTTCGTTGAGCAAGGAGTAGTTCTTGTCTATTCCATATTTGGCTTAAGGAACTTTATCTGTGCTCATTTCAATCTCTGGTTTGATGCAGCACCCCAACTCACCTTTCCCCTTAAGCAAGCATAAGTTGGTTTTCTAAATTTGAGACCCTGTTCTGTTTTGTAATCCAGTTCCTGTGTAGCCAAGTTTACATCCCGTGTATTAGTGATATCTTATGATGTTTCTTTTTCTGTGTGACTTATTTCAGTTAGAATCATCATACCTGAATCCACTCATTATGCTGCTACGGGCCTGATGACATAGATTTCATTGCTGAGTGATATTGCATTGTACGTAAGTACCACAACTTCTTTATCCATTTTTCACTTTCTGCGATATTGAACTTGTACCGTAAACGAGGTTCTTGTAAACAGAGCTGTCCCAAACTTTGGGGTGGCTGTGTCTTTTTGATTTTAATTTCCCTAAGCTATAGGACCATAAGTGGAAGTGCCCTAGGCTCTGTTGCTTTGTTTTTTAGATGTTTCAGGAAACACCATACACCTCTTCCGAGTGGCTCTTGGCAATTTACATCCCGCCCATCAGCATAACAAGGCTCCCAGTTCTCCATGGCCTGTCCTGCCTTTCTGGATTTTACACTTTTTTCAGATGGCCCTTTTGACCGGGGGGAAGTGAGACTTCATTGTAGTGCAGATTTCCTTTGCAAGCTTGCTTGGTTGGCCAAAAAGGGCGTATGCGTTTTTTCCTGAATATATTCAGGAAAAAACGCATACGCCCTTTTTGGCCAAGTGCATCATTGTGGACGTTCTGCCTCTTTTCCTATGCTTTAAATGCAATTCCAGTCTACCTCCTGAAAATGGTTTCCTGCAATTCTGCCCCGCTTTCAAGTCCTCTTGGCAGCCTTACTTCAGTATATTTATGGACGATAGCTGTCATTTATAACTCTGCAGGTTTGTGAATTACAGTGCCCCTGAGCTCCTTTCTTCAACTCGCTTTCTTGTGAGCTGGCCGCAACACCGCAGGATTGCTTCAGGCCCTAATCTGGTTCTGGCACGGCACGCTGAGCCTTAGGTTAATTCCTCTTCCTGGTGGGAAATGAGAGTTAAATTTGCCCGTCCAGACACCTCCAGCTAGTCTCTCATTGGTTCTCCCTATTCCTGTTCATCTTCCGCAGAAATTGCAAACTGGGCCAAACAGGAGGTTAAAGGCACTGACTCTCCAAGTCGGGAGAGTGTTAGTAAAGCGTCTGGAATGTTGCACCCGAGTACCAGGGGACGAGAACTGAGACATATTGGAACACGTCTCCCGATCACACGGTTGATCCTACTCTGGGTTCCACGTGCATGTTTTAGCTGAAGGAAGAATCCCTTAAACCTGGAGAGTTGAGACCCGTGGAATGGGTACCATGCAATATGACTTCAAAGGGTCTTCATTTGCTCACCGAACCTCTCCAATCCTATCACTGCTGCGTTTATGCCCCTGTACACACGCTTGATTTTCTTTCAGCGACATAGCAATCCATAGGTTTTAAGATACTTACTAGTCAGGTACATTCTTAGGCGTTTAATATGGGGTGTTGAGTCCATTTCGTTGAGCAAGGAGTAGTTCTTGTCTATTCTATATTTGGCTTAAGGAACTTTATCTGTGTTCATTTAAATCTCTGGTTTTATGCAGCACCCCAACTCACCTTTCCCCTTAAGCAAGCATAAGTTGGTTTTCTAAATTTGAGACCCTGTTCTGTTTTGTAATCCAGTTCCTGTGTAGCCAAGTTTACATCCCGTGTATTAGTGATATCTTATGATGTTTCTTTTTCTGTGTGACTTATTTCAGTTAGAATCATCATACCTGAATCCACTCATTATGCTGCTACGGGCCTGATGACATAGATTTCATTGCTGAGTGATACTGCATTGTACGTAAGTACCACAACTTCTTTATCCATTTTTCACTTTCTGCGATATTGAACTTGTACCGTAAACGAGGTTCTTGTAAACAGAGCCGTCCCAAACTTTGGGGTGGCTGTGTCTTTTTGATTTTAATTTCCCTAAGCTATAGGACCATAAGTGGAAGTGCCCTAGGCTCTGTTGCTTTGTTTTTTAGATGTTTCAGGAAACACCATACACCTCTCCGGAGTGGCTCTTGGCAATTTACATCCCGCCCATCAGCATAACAAGGCTCCCAGTTCTCCATGGCCTGTCCTGCCTTTCTGGATTTTACACTTTTTTCAGTTGGCCCTTTTGACCGGGGGGAAGTGAGACTTCATTGTAGTGCAGATTTCCTTTGCAAGCTTGCTTGGTTGGCCAAAAAGGGCGTATGCGTTTTTTCCTGAATATATTCAGGAAAAAACGCATACGCCCTTTTTGGCCAAGTGCATCATTGTGGACGTTCTGCCTCTTTTCCTATGCTTTAAATGCAATTCCAGTCTACCTCCTGAAATCGGTTTCCTGCAATTCTGCCCCGCTTTCAAGTCCTCTTGGCAGCCTTACTTCAGTATATTTTTGGACGATAGCTGTCATTTATAACTCTGCAGGTTTGTGAATTACAGTGCCCCTGAGCTCCTTTCTTCAACTCGCTTTCTTGTGAGCTGGCCGCAACACCGCAGGATTGCTTCAGGCCCTAATCTGGTTCCGGCACGGCACGCTGAGCCTTTGGTTAATTCCTCTTCCTGGTGGGAAATGAGAGTTAAATTTGCCCGTCCAGACACCTCCAGCTAGTCTCTCATTGGTTCTCCCTATTCCTGTTCATCTTCCGCAGAAATTGCAAACTGGGCCAAACAGGAGGTTAAAGGCACTGACTCTCCAAGTCGGGAGAGTGTTAGTAAAGCGTCTGGAATGTTGCACCCGAGTACCAGGGGACGAGAACTGAGACATATTGGAACACGTCTCCCGATCACACGGTTGATCATACTCGGGGTTCCACGTGCATGTTTTAGCTGAAGGAAGAATCCCTTAAACCTGGAGAGTTGAGACCCGTGGAATGGGTACCATGCAATATGACTTCAAAGGGTCTTCATTTGCTCACCGAACCTCTCCAATCCTATCACTGCTGCGTTTGTGCCCCTGTACACACGCTTGATTTTCTTTCAGAGACATAGCAATCCATAGGTTTTAAGATACTTACTAGTCAGGTACATTCTTAGGCGTTTAATATGGGGTGTTGAGTCCATTTCGTTGAGCAAGGAGTAGTTCTTGTCTATTCTATATTTGGCTTAAGGAACTTTATCTGTGCTCATTTCAATCTCTGGTTTGATGCAGCACCCCAACTCACCTTTCCCCTTAAGCAAGCATAAGTTGGTTTTCTAAATTTGAGACCCTGTTCTGTTTTGTAATCCAGTTCCTGTATAGCCAAGTTTACATCCCGTGTATTAGTGATATCTTATGATGTTTCTTTTTCTGTGTGACTTATTTCAGTTAGAATCATCATACCTGAATCCACTCATTATGCTGCTACGGGCCTGATGACATAGATTTCATTGCTGAGTGATATTGCATTGTACGTAAGTACCACAACTTCTTTATCCATTTTTCACTTTCTGCGATATTGAACTTGTATCGTAAACGAGGTTCTTGTAAACAGAGCCGTCCCAAACTTTGGGGTGGCTGTGTCTTTTTGATTTTAATTTCCCTAAGCTATAGGACCATAAGTGGAAGTGCCCTAGGCTCTGTTGCTTTGTTTTTTAGATGTTTCAGGAAACACCATACACCTCTCCCGAGTGGCTGTTGGCAATTTACATCCCGCCCATCAGCATAACAAGGCTCCCAGTTCTCCATGGCCTGTCCTGCCTTTCTGGATTTTACACTTTTTTCAGATGGCCCTTTTGACCGGGGGGAAGTGAGACTTCATTGTAGTGCAGATTTCCTTTGCAAGCTTGCTTGGTTGGCCAAAAAGGGCGTATGCGTTTTTTCCTGAATATATTCAGGAAAAAACGCATACGCCCTTTTTGGCCAAGCGCATCATTGTGGACGTTCTGCCTCTTTTCCTATGCTTTAAATGCAATTCCAGTCTACCTCCTGAAATCGGTTTCCTGCAATTCTGCCCCGCTTTCAAGTCCTCTTGGCAGCCTTACTTCAGTATATTTTTGGACGATAGCTGTCATTTATAACTCTGCAGGTTTGTGAATTACAGTGCCCCTGAGCTCCTTTCTTCAACTCGCTTTCTTGTGAGCTGGCTGCAACACCGCAGGATTGCTTCAGGCCCTATTCTGGTTCCGGCACGGCACGCTGAGCTTTTGGTTAATTCCTCTTCCTGGTGGGAAATGAGAGTTAAATTTGCCCGTCCAGACACCTCCAGCTAGTCTCTCATTGGTTCTCCCTATTCCTGTTCATCTTCCTCAGAAATTGCAAATGGGCCAAACAGGAGGATAAAGGCACTGACTCTCCAAGTCGGGAGAGTGTTAGTAAAGCGCCTGGAATGTTGCACCCGAGTACCAGGGGACGAGAACTGAGACATATTGGAACACGTCTCCCGATCACACGGTTGATCATACTCTGGGTTCCACGTGCATGTTTTACCTGAAGGCAGAATCCCTTAAACCTGGAGAGTTGAGACCCGTGGAATGGGTACCATGCAATATGACTTCAAAGGGTCTTCATTTGCTCACCGAACCTCTCCAATCCTATCACTGCTGCGTTTATGCCCCTGTACACATGCTTGATTTTCTTTCAGAGACATAGCAGTGCATAGGTTTTAAGATACTTACTAGTCAGGTACATTCTTAGGCATTTAATATGGGGTGTTGAGTCCATTTCGTTGAGCAAGGAGTAGTTCTTGTCTATTCTATATTTGGCTTAAGGAACTTTATCTGTGCTCATTTCAATCTCTGGTTTGATGCAGCACCCCAACTCACCTTTCCCCTTAAGCAAGCATAAGTTGGTTTTCTAAATTTGAGACCCTGTTCTGTTTTGTAATCCAGTTCCTGTGTAGCCAAGTTTACATTCCGTGTATTAGTGATATCTTATGATGTTTCTTTTTCTGTGTGACTTATTTCAGTTAGAATCATCATACCTGAATCCACTCATTATGCTGCTACGGGCCTGATGACATAGATTTCATTGCTGAGTGATATTGCATTGTACGTAAGTACCACAACTTCTTTATCCATTTTTCACTTTCTGCGATATTGAACTTGTACCGTAAACGAGGTTCTTGTAAACAGAGCCGTCCCAAACTTTGGGGTGGCTGTGTCTTTTTGATTTTAATTTCCCTAAGCTATAGGACCATAAGTGGAAGTGCCCTAGGCTCTGTTGCTTTGTTTTTTAGATGTTTCAGGAAACACCATACACCTCTCCCGAGTGGCTGTTGGCAATTTACATCCCGCCCATCAGCATAACAAGGCTCCCAGTTCTCCATGGCCTGTCCTGCCTTTCTTGATTTTACACTTTTTTCAGATGGCCCCTTTGACTGGCGGGAAGTGAGACTTCATTGTAGTGCAGATTTCCTTTGCAAGCTTGCTTGGTTGGCCAAAAATGGCGTATGCGTTTTTTCCTGCACGAAAATACGCATACGCCCTTGTTGGCCAAGTGCATCATTGTGGACGTTCTGCCTCTTTTCCTATGCTTTAAATGCAATTCCAGTCTACCTCCTGAAATCGGTTTCCTGCAATTCTGCCCCGCTTTCAAGTCCTCTTGGCAGCCTTACTTCAGTATATTTTTGGACGATAGCTGTCATTTATAACTCTGCAGGTTTGTGAATTACAGTGCCCCTGAGCTCCTTTCTTCAACTCGCTTTCTTGTGAGCTGGCCGCAACACCGCAGGATTGCTTCAGGCCCTAATCTGGTTCCGGCACGGCACGCTGAGCCTTTGGTTAATTCCTCTTCCTGGTGGGAAATGAGAGTTAAATTTGCCCGTCCAGACACCTCCAGCTAGTCTCTCATTGGTTCTCCCTATTCCTGTTCATCTTCCGCAGAAATTGCAAACTGGGCCAAACAGGAGGTTAAAGGCACTGACTCTCCAAGTCGGGAGAGTGTTAGTAAAGCATCTGGAATGTTGCACCCGAGTACCAGGGGACGAGAACTGAGACATATTGGAACACGTCTCCCGATCACACGGTTGATCATACTCTGGGTTCCACGTGCATGTTTTAGCTGAAGGAAGAATCCCTTAAACCTGGAGAGTTGAGACCCGTGGAATGGGTACCATGCAATATGACTTCAAAGGGTCTTCATTTGCTCACCGAACCTCTCCAATCCTATCACTGCTGCGTTTGTGCCCCTGTACACACGCTTGATTTTCTTTCAGAGACATAGCAATCCATAGGTTTTAAGATACTTACTAGTCAGGTACATTCTTAGGCGTTTAATATGGGGTGTTGAGTCCATTTCGTTGAACAAGGAGTAGTTCTTGTCTATTCCATATTTGGCTTAAGGAACTTTATCTGTGCTCATTTCAATCTCTGGTTTGATGCAGCACCCCAACTCACCTTTCCCCTTAAGCAAGCATAAGTTGGTTTTCTAAATTTGAGACCCTGTTCTGTTTTGTAATCCAGTTCCTGTGTAGCCAAGTTTACATCCCATGTATTAGTGATATCTTATGATGTTTCTTTTTCTGTGTGACTTATTTCAGTTAGAATCATCATACCTGAATCCACTCATTATGCTGCTACGGGCCTGATGACATAGATTTCATTGCTGAGTGATATTTCATTGTACGTAAGTACCACAACTTCTTTATCCATTTTTCACTTTCTGCGATATTGAACTTGTACCGTAAACGAGGTTCTTGTAAACAGAGCTGTCCCAAACTTTGGGGTGGCTGTGTCTTTTTGATTTTAATTTCCCTAAGCTATAGGACCATAAGTGGAAGTGCCCTAGGCTCTGTTGCT
This sequence comes from Leucopleurus acutus, assembly GCF_964270905.1. Classification (NCBI taxonomy): domain Eukaryota; kingdom Metazoa; phylum Chordata; class Mammalia; order Artiodactyla; family Delphinidae; genus Leucopleurus; species Leucopleurus acutus. Next base: position 309,311 of record NW_028139150.1, read on the forward strand.
TTGTTTTTTAGATGTTTCAGGAAACACCATACACCTCTCCCGAGTGGCTGTTGGCAATTTACATCCCACCCATCAGCATAACAAGGTTCCCAGTTATCCATGGCCTGTCCTGCCTTTCTGGATTTTACACTTTTTTCAGATGGCCCTTTTGACCGGGGGGAAGTGAGACTTCATTGTAGTGCAGATTTCCTTTGCAAGCTTGCTTGGTTGGCCAAAAAGGGCGTATGCGTTTTTTCCTGAATATATTCAGGAAAAAACGCATACGCCCTTTTTGGCCAAGTGCATCATTGTGGACGTTCTGCCTCTTTTCCTATGCTTTAAATGCAATTCCAGTCTACCTCCTGAAATCGGTTTCCTGCAATTCTGCCCCGCTTTCAAGTCCTCTTGGCAGCCTTACTTCAGTATATTTTTGGACGATAGCTGTCATTTATAACTCTGCAGGTTTGTGAATTACAGTGCCCCTGAGCTCCTTTCTTCAACTCGCTTTCTTGTGAGCTGGCCGCAACACCGCAGGATTGCTTCAGGCCCTAATCTGGTTCCGGCACGGCACGCTGAGCCTTTGGTTACTTCCTCTTCCTGGTGGGAAATGAGAGTTAAATTTGCCCGTCCAGACACCTCCAGCTAGTCTCTCATTGGTTCTCCCTTTTCCTGTTCATCTTCCGCAGAAATTGCAAACTGGGCCAAACAGGAGGTTAAAGGCACTGACTCTCCAAGTCGGGAGAGTGTTAGTAAAGCGTCTGGAATGTTGCACCCGAGTACCAGGGGACGAGAACTGAGACATATTGGAACACGTCTCCCGATCACACGGTTGATCATACTCTGGGTTCCACGTGCATGTTTTAGCTGAAGGAAGAATCCCTTAAACCTGGAGAGTTGAGACCCGTGGAATGGGTACCATGCAATATGACTTCAAAGGGTCTTCATTTGCTCACCGAACGTCTCCAATCCTATCAATGCTGCTTTTATGCCCCTGTACACACGCTTGATTTTCTTTCAGAGACATAGCAATCCATAGGTTTTAAGATACTTACTAGTCAGGTACATTCTTAGGCGTTTAATATGGGGTGTTGAGTCCATTTCGTTGAGCAAGGAGTAGTTCTTGTCTATTCTATATTTGGCTTAAGGAACTTTATCTGTGCTCATTTCAATCTCTGGTTTTATGCAGCACCCCAACTCACCTTTCCCCTTAAGCAAGCATAAGTTGGTTTTCTAAATTTGAGACCCTGTTCTGTTTTGTAATCCAGTTCCTGTGTAGCCAAGTTTACATCCCGTGTATTAGTGATATCTTATGATGTTTCTTTTTCTGTGTGACTTATTTCAGTTAGAATCATCATACCTGAATCCACTCATTATACTGCTACGGGCCTGATGACATAGATTTCATTGCTGAGTGATATTGCATTGTACATAAGTACCACAACTTCTTTATCCATTTTTCACTTTCTGCGATATTGAACTTGTACCGTAAACGAGGTTCTTGTAAACAGAGCCGTCCCAAACTTTGGGGTGGCTGTGTCTTTTTGATTTTAATTTCCCTAAGCTATAGGACCATAAGTGGAAGTGCCCTAGGCTCTGTTGCTTTGTTTTTTAGATGTTTCAGGAAACACCATACACCTCTCCCGAGTGGCTGTTGGCAATTTACATCCCGCCCATCAGCATAACAAGGCTCCCAGTTCTCCATGGCCTGTCCTGCCTTTCTGGATTTTACACTTTTTTCAGATGGCCCTTTTGACCGGGGGGAAGTGAGACTTCATTGTAGTGCAGATTTCCTTTGCAAGCTTGCTTGGTTGGCCAAAAAGGGCGTATGCGTTTTTTCCTGAAAGGAAAAAATGCATACGCCCTTTTTGGCCAAGCGCATCATTGTGGACGTTCTGCCTCTTTTCCTATGCTTTAAATGCAATTCCAGTCTACCTCCTGAAATCGGTTTCCTGCAATTCTGCCCCGCTTTCAAGTCCTCTTGGCAGCCTTACTTCAGTATATTTTTGGACGATAGCTGTCATTTATAACTCTGCAGGTTTGTGAATTACAGTGCCCCTGAGCTCCTTTCTTCAACTCGCTTTCTTGTGAGCTGGCCGCAACACCGCAGGATTGCTTCAGGCCCTATTCTGGTTCCGGCACGGCACGCTGAGCTTTTGGTTAATTCCTCTTCCTGGTGGGAAATGAGAGTTAAATTTGCCCGTCCAGACACCTCCAGCTAGTCTCTCATTGGTTCTCCCTATTCCTGTTCATCTTCCGCAGAAATTGCAAACTGAGCCAAACAGGAGGTTAAAGGCACTGACTCTCCAAGTCGGGAGAGTGTTAGTAAAGCGTCTGGAATGTTGCACCCGAGTACCAGGGGACAAGAACTGAGACATATTGGAACACGTCTCCCGATCACATGGTTGATCATACTCTGGGTTCCACGTGCATGTTTTAGCTGAAGGAAGAATCCCTTAAACCTGGAGAGTTGAGACCCGTGGAATGGGTACCATGCAATATGACTTCAAAGGGTCTTCATTTGCTCACCGAACCTCTCCAATCCTATCACTGCTGCGTTTATGCCCCTGTACACACGCTTGATTTTCTTTCAGAGACATAGCAATCCATAGGTTTTAAGATACTTACTAGTCAGGTACATTCTTAGGCGTTTAATATGGGGTGTTGAGTCCATTTCGTTGAGCAAGGAGTAGTTCTTGTCTATTCCATATTTGGCTTAAGGAACTTTATCTGTGCTCATTTCAATCTCTGGTTTTATGCAGCACCCCAACTCACCTTTCCCCTTAAGCAAGCATAAGTTGGTTTTCTAAATTTGAGACCCTGTTCTGTTTTGTAATCCAGTTCCTGTGTAGCCAAGTTTACATTCCGTGTATTAGTGATATCTTATGATGTTTCTTTTTCTGTGTGACTTATTTCAGTTAGAATCATCATACCTGAATCCACTCATTATGCTGCTACGGGCCTGATGACATAGATTTCATTGCTGAGTGATATTGCATTGTACGTAAGTACCACAACTTCTTTATCCATTTTTCACTTTCTGCGATATTGAACTTGTACCGTAAACGATGTTCTTGTAAACAGAGCCGTCCCAAACTTTGGGGTGGCTGTGTCTTTTTGATTTTAATTTCCCTAAGCTATAGGACCATAAGTGGAAGTGCCCTAGGCTCTGTTGCTTTGTTTTTTAGATGTTTCAGGAAACACCATACACCACTCCCGAGTGGCTGTTGGCAATTTACATCCCGCCCATCAGCATAACAAGGCTCCCAGTTCTCCATGGCCTGTCCTGCCTTTCTTGATTTTACACTTTTTTCAGATGGCCCCTTTGACTGGCGGGAAGTGAGACTTCATTGTAGTGCAGATTTCCTTTGCAAGCTTGCTTGGTTGGCCAAAAAGGGCGTATGCGTTTTTTCCTGAATATATTCAGGAAAAAACGCATACGCCCTTTTTGGCCAAGTGCATCATTGTGGACGTTCTGCCTCTTTTCCTATGCTTTAAATGCAATTCCAGTCTACCTCCTGAAATCGGTTTCCTGCAGTTCTGCCCCGCTTTCAAGTCCTCTTGGCAGCCTTACTTCAGTATATTTTTGGACGATAGCTGTCATTTATAACTCTGCAGGTTTGTGAATTACAGTGCCCCTGAGCTCCTTTCTTCAACTCGCTTTCTTGTGAGCTGGCCGCAACACCGCAGGATTGCTTCAGGCCCTAATCTGGTTCCGGCACGGCACGCTGAGCCTTTGGTTAATTCCTCTTCCTGGTGGGAAATGAGAGTTAAATTTGCCCGTCCAGACACCTCCAGCTAGTCTCTCATTGGTTCTCCCTATTCCTGTTCATCTTCCGCAGAAATTGCAAACTGGGCCAAACAGGAGGTTAAAGGCACTGACTCTCCAAGTCGGGAGAGTGTTAGTAAAGCGTCTGGAATGTTGCACCCGAGTACCAGGGGACGAGAACTGAGACATATTGGAACACGTCTCCCGATCACACGGTTGATCATACTCTGGGTTCCACGTGCATGTTTTAGCTGAAGGAAGAATCCCTTAAACCTGGAGAGTTGAGACCCGTGGAATGGGTACCATGCAATATGACTTCAAAGGGTCTTCATTTGCTCACCGAACCTCTCCAATCCTATCACTGCTGCGTTTGTGCCCCTGTACACACGCTTGATTTTCTTTCAGAGACATAGCAATCCATAGGTTTTAAGATACTTACTAGTCAGGTACATTCTTAGGCGTTTAATATGGGGTGTTGAGTCCATTTCGTTGAGCAAGGAGTAGTTCTTGTCTATTCCATATTTGGCTTAAGGAACTTTATCTGTGCTCATTTCAATCTCTGGTTTGATGCAGCACCCCAACTCACCTTTCCCCTTAAGCAAGCATAAGTTGGTTTTCTAAATTTGAGACCCTGTTCTGTTTTGTAATCCAGTTCCTGTGTAGCCAAGTTTACATCCCATGTATTAGTGATATCTTATGATGTTTCTTTTTCTGTGTGACTTATTTCAGTTAGAATCATCATACCTGAATCCACTCATTATGCTGCTACGGGCCTGATGACATAGATTTCATTGCTGAGTGATATTGCATTGTACGTAAGTACCACAACTTCTTTATCCATTTTTCACTTTCTGCGATATTGAACTTGTACCGTAAACGAGGTTCTTGTAAACAGAGCTGTCCCAAACTTTGGGGTGGCTGTGTCTTTTTGATTTTAATTTCCCTAAGCTATAGGACCATAAGTGGAAGTGCCCTAGGCTCTGTTGCTTTGTTTTTTAGATGTTTCAGGAAACACCATACACCTCTCCCGAGTGGCTGTTGGCAATTTACATCCCACCCATCAGCATAACAAGGTTCCCAGTTATCCATGGCCTGTCCTGCCTTTCTGGATTTTACACTTTTTTCAGATGGCCCTTTTGACCGGGGGGAAGTGAGACTTCATTGTAGTGCAGATTTCCTTTGCAAGCTTGCTTGGTTGGCCAAAAAGGGCGTATGCGTTTTTTCCTGAATATATTCAGGAAAAAACGCATACGCCCTTTTTGGCCAAGTGCATCATTGTGGACGTTCTGCCTCTTTTCCTATGCTTTAAATGCAATTCCAGTCTACCTCCTGAAATCGGTTTCCTGCAATTCTGCCCCGCTTTCAAGTCCTCTTGGCAGCCTTACTTCAGTATATTTTTGGACGATAGCTGTCATTTATAACTCTGCAGGTTTGTGAATTACAGTGCCCCTGAGCTCCTTTCTTCAACTCGCTTTCTTGTGAGCTGGCCGCAACACCGCAGGATTGCTTCAGGCCCTAATCTGGTTCCGGCACGGCACGCTGAGCCTTTGGTTACTTCCTCTTCCTGGTGGGAAATGAGAGTTAAATTTGCCCGTCCAGACACCTCCAGCTAGTCTCTCATTGGTTCTCCCTTTTCCTGTTCATCTTCCGCAGAAATTGCAAACTGGGCCAAACAGGAGGTTAAAGGCACTGACTCTCCAAGTCGGGAGAGTGTTAGTAAAGCGTCTGGAATGTTGCACCCGAGTACCAGGGGACGAGAACTGAGACATATTGGAACACGTCTCCCGATCACACGGTTGATCATACTCTGGGTTCCACGTGCATGTTTTAGCTGAAGGAAGAATCCCTTAAACCTGGAGAGTTGAGACCCGTGGAATGGGTACCATGCAATATGACTTCAAAGGGTCTTCATTTGCTCACCGAACGTCTCCAATCCTATCAATGCTGCTTTTATGCCCCTGTACACACGCTTGATTTTCTTTCAGAGACATAGCAATCCATAGGTTTTAAGATACTTACTAGTCAGGTACATTCTTAGGCGTTTAATATGGGGTGTTGAGTCCATTTCGTTGAGCAAGGAGTAGTTCTTGTCTATTCTATATTTGGCTTAAGGAACTTTATCTGTGCTCATTTCAATCTCTGGTTTTATGCAGCACCCCAACTCACCTTTCCCCTTAAGCAAGCATAAGTTGGTTTTCTAAATTTGAGACCCTGTTCTGTTTTGTAATCCAGTTCCTGTGTAGCCAAGTTTACATCCCGTGTATTAGTGATATCTTATGATGTTTCTTTTTCTGTGTGACTTATTTCAGTTAGAATCATCATACCTGAATCCACTCATTATACTGCTACGGGCCTGATGACATAGATTTCATTGCTGAGTGATATTGCATTGTACATAAGTACCACAACTTCTTTATCCATTTTTCACTTTCTGCGCTATTGAACTTGTACCGTAAACGAGGTTCTTGTAAACAGAGCCGTCCCAAACTTTGGGGTGGCTGTGTCTTTTTGATTTTAATTTCCCTAAGCTATAGGACCATAAGTGGAAGTGCCCTAGGCTCTGTTGCTTTGTTTTTTAGATGTTTCAGGAAACACCATACACCTCTCCCGAGTGGCTGTTGGCAATTTACATCCCGCCCATCAGCATAACAAGGCTCCCAGTTCTCCATGGCCTGTCCTGCCTTTCTGGATTTTACACTTTTTTCAGATGGCCCTTTTGACCGGGGGGAAGTGAGACTTCATTGTAGTGCAGATTTCCTTTGCAAGCTTGCTTGGTTGGCCAAAAAGGGCGTATGCGTTTTTTCCTGAAAGGAAAAAATGCATACGCCCTTTTTGGCCAAGCGCATCATTGTGGACGTTCTGCCTCTTTTCCTATGCTTTAAATGCAATTCCAGTCTACCTCCTGAAATCGGTTTCCTGCAATTCTGCCCCGCTTTCAAGTCCGCTTGGCAGCCTTACTTCAGTATATTTTTGGACGATAGCTGTCATTTATAACTCTGCAGGTTTGTGAATTACAGTGCCCCTGAGCTCCTTTCTTCAACTCGCTTTCTTGTGAGCTGGCCGCAACACCGCAGGATTGCTTCAGGCCCTATTCTGGTTCCGGCACGGCACGCTGAGCTTTTGGTTAATTCCTCTTCCTGGTGGGAAATGAGAGTTAAATTTGCCCGTCCAGACACCTCCAGCTAGTCTCTCATTGGTTCTCCCTATTCCTGTTCATCTTCCTCAGAAATTGCAAATGGGCCAAACAGGAGGATAAAGGCACTGACTCTCCAAGTCGGGAGAGTGTTAGTAAAGCGTGTGGAATGTTGCACCCGAGTACCAGGGGACGAGAACTGAGACATATTGGAACACGTCTCCCGATCACACGGTTGATCATACTCTGGGTTCCACGTGCATGTTTTACCTGAAGGCAGAATCCCTTAAACCTGGAGAGTTGAGACCCGTGGAATGGGTACCATGCAATATGACTTCAAAGGGTCTTCATTTGCTCACCGAACCTCTCCAATCCTATCAATGCTGCGTTTATGCCCCTGTACACACACTTGATTTTCTTTCAGCGACATAGCAATCCATAGGTTTTAAGATACTTACTAGTCAGGTACATTCTTAGGCGTTTAATATGGGGTGTTGAGTCCATTTCGTTGAGCAAGGAGTAGTTCTTGTCTATTCTATATTTGGCTTAAGGAACTTTATCTGTGTTCATTTAAATCTCTGGTTTTATGCAGCACCCCAACTCACCTTTCCCCTTAAGCAAGCATAAGTTGGTTTTCTAAATTTGAGACCCTGTTCTGTTTTGTAATCCAGTTCCTGTGTAGCCAAGTTTACATCCCGTGTATTAGTGATATCTTATGATGTTTCTTTTTCTGTGTGACTTATTTCAGTTAGAATCATCATACCTGAATCCACTCATTATGCTGCTACGGGCCTGATGACATAGATTTCATTGCTGAGTGATATTGCATTGTACATAAGTACCACACTTCTTTATCCATTTTTCACTTTCTGCGATATTGAACTTGTACCGTAAACGAGGTTCTTGTAAACAGAGCCGTCCCAAACTTTGGGGTGGCTGTGTCTTTTTGATTTTAATTTCCCTAAGCTATAGGACCATAAGTGGAAGTGCCCTAGGCTCTGTTGCTTTGTTTTTTAGATGTTTCAGGAAACACCATACAGCTCTCCTGAGTGGCTCTTGGCAATTTACATCCCGCCCATCAGCATAACAAGGCTCCCAGTTCTCCATGGCCTGTCCTGCCTTTCTGGATTTTACACTTTTTTCAGTTGGCCCTTTTGACCGGGGGGAAGTGAGACTTCATTGTAGTGCAGATTTCCTTTGCAAGCTTGCTTGGTTGGCCAAAAAGGGCGTATGCGTTTTTTCCTGAATATATTCAGGAAAAAACGCATACGCCCTTTTTGGCCAAGTGCATCATTGTGGACGTTCTGCCTCTTTTCCTATGCTTTAAATGCAATTCCTGTCTACCTCCTGAAATCGGTTTCCTGCAATTCTGCCCCGCTTTCAAGTCCTCTTGGCAGCCTTACTTCAGTATATTTTTGGACGATAGCTGTCATTTATAACTCTGCAGGTTTGTGAATTACAGTGCCCCTGAGCTCCTTTCTTCAACTCGCTTTCTTGTGAGCTGGCCGCAACACCGCAGGATTGCTTCAGGCCCTAATCTGGTTCCGGCACGGCACGCTGAGCCTTTGGTTAATTCCTCTTCCTGGTGGGAAATGAGAGTTAAATTTGCCCGTCCAGACACCTCCAGCTAGTCTCTCATTGGTTCTCCCTATTCCTGTTCATCTTCCGCAGAAATTGCAAACTGGGCCAAACAGGAGGTTAAAGGCACTGACTCTCCAAGTCGGGAGAGTGTTAGTAAAGCGTCTGGAATGTTGCACCCGAGTACCAGGGGACGAGAACTGAGACATATTGGAACACGTCTCCCGATCACACGGTTGATCATACTCTGGGTTCCACGTGCATGTTTTACCTGAAGGCAGAATCCCTTAAACCTGGAGAGTTGAGACCCGTGGAATGGGTACCATGCAATATGACTTCAAAGGGTCTTCATTTGCTCACCGAACCTCTCCAATCCTATCACTGCTGCGTTTGTGCCCCTGTACACACGCTTGATTTTCTTTCAGAGACATAGCAATCCATAGGTTTTAAGATACTTACTAGTCAGGTACATTCTTAGGCGTTTAATATGGGGTGTTGAGTCCATTTCGTTGAGCAAGGAGTAGTTCTTGTCTATTCCATATTTGGCTTAAGGAACTTTATCTGTGCTCATTTCAATCTCTGGTTTGATGCAGCACCCCAACTCACCTTTCCCCTTAAGCAAGCATAAGTTGGTTTTCTAAATTTGAGACCCTGTTCTGTTTTGTAATCCAGTTCCTGTGTAGCCAAGTTTACATCCCATGTATTAGTGATATCTTATGATGTTTCTTTTTCTGTGTGACTTATTTCAGTTAGAATCATCATACCTGAATCCACTCATTATGCTGCTACGGGCCTGATGACATAGATTTCATTGCTGAGTGATATTGCATTGTACGTAAGTACCACAACTTCTTTATCCATTTTTCACTTTCTGCGATATTGAACTTGTACCGTAAACGAGGTTCTTGTAAACAGAGCTGTCCCAAACTTTGGGGTGGCTGTGTCTTTTTGATTTTAATTTCCCTAAGCTATAGGACCATAAGTGGAAGTGCCCTAGGCTCTGTTGCTTTGTTTTTTAGATGTTTCAGGAAACACCATACACCTCTCCCGAGTGGCTGTTGGCAATTTACATCCCACCCATCAGCATAACAAGGTTCCCAGTTATCCATGGCCTGTCCTGCCTTTCTGGATTTTACACTTTTTTCAGATGGCCCTTTTGACCGGGGGGAAGTGAGACTTCATTGTAGTGCAGATTTCCTTTGCAAGCTTGCTTGGTTGGCCAAAAAGGGCGTATGCGTTTTTTCCTGAATATATTCAGGAAAAAACGCATACGCCCTTTTTGGCCAAGTGCATCATTGTGGACGTTCTGCCTCTTTTCCTATGCTTTAAATGCAATTCCAGTCTACCTCCTGAAATCGGTTTCCTGCAATTCTGCCCCGCTTTCAAGTCCTCTTGGCAGCCTTACTTCAGTATATTTTTGGACGATAGCTGTCATTTATAACTCTGCAGGTTTGTGAATTACAGTGCCCCTGAGCTCCTTTCTTCAACTCGCTTTCTTGTGAGCTGGCCGCAACACCGCAGGATTGCTTCAGGCCCTAATCTGGTTCCGGCACGGCACGCTGAGCCTTTGGTTACTTCCTCTTCCTGGTGGGAAATGAGAGTTAAATTTGCCCGTCCAGACACCTCCAGCTAGTCTCTCATTGGTTCTCCCTTTTCCTGTTCATCTTCCGCAGAAATTGCAAACTGGGCCAAACAGGAGGTTAAAGGCACTGACTCTCCAAGTCGGGAGAGTGTTAGTAAAGCGTCTGGAATGTTGCACCCGAGTACCAGGGGACGAGAACTGAGACATATTGGAACACGTCTCCCGATCACACGGTTGATCATACTCTGGGTTCCACGTGCATGTTTTAGCTGAAGGAAGAATCCCTTAAACCTGGAGAGTTGAGACCCGTGGAATGGGTACCATGCAATATGACTTCAAAGGGTCTTCATTTGCTCACCGAACGTCTCCAATCCTATCAATGCTGCTTTTATGCCCCTGTACACACGCTTGATTTTCTTTCAGAGACATAGCAATCCATAGGTTTTAAGATACTTACTAGTCAGGTACATTCTTAGGCGTTTAATATGGGGTGTTGAGTCCATTTCGTTGAGCAAGGAGTAGTTCTTGTCTATTCTATATTTGGCTTAAGGAACTTTATCTGTGCTCATTTCAATCTCTGGTTTTATGCAGCACCCCAACTCACCTTTCCCCTTAAGCAAGCATAAGTTGGTTTTCTAAATTTGAGACCCTGTTCTGTTTTGTAATCCAGTTCCTGTGTAGCCAAGTTTACATCCCGTGTATTAGTGATATCTTATGATGTTTCTTTTTCTGTGTGACTTATTTCAGTTAGAATCATCATACCTGAATCCACTCATTATACTGCTACGGGCCTGATGACATAGATTTCATTGCTGAGTGATATTGCATTGTACATAAGTACCACAACTTCTTTATCCATTTTTCACTTTCTGCGCTATTGAACTTGTACCGTAAACGAGGTTCTTGTAAACAGAGCCGTCCCAAACTTTGGGGTGGCTGTGTCTTTTTGATTTTAATTTCCCTAAGCTATAGGACCATAAGTGGAAGTGCCCTAGGCTCTGTTGCTTTGTTTTTTAGATGTTTCAGGAAACACCATACACCTCTCCCGAGTGGCTGTTGGCAATTTACATCCCGCCCATCAGCATAACAAGGCTCCCAGTTCTCCATGGCCTGTCCTGCCTTTCTGGATTTTACACTTTTTTCAGATGGCCCTTTTGACCGGGGGGAAGTGAGACTTCATTGTAGTGCAGATTTCCTTTGCAAGCTTGCTTGGTTGGCCAAAAAGGGCGTATGCGTTTTTTCCTGAAAGGAAAAAATGCATACGCCCTTTTTGGCCAAGCGCATCATTGTGGACGTTCTGCCTCTTTTCCTATGCTTTAAATGCAATTCCAGTCTACCTCCTGAAATCGGTTTCCTGCAATTCTGCCCCGCTTTCAAGTCCGCTTGGCAGCCTTACTTCAGTATATTTTTGGACGATAGCTGTCATTTATAACTCTGCAGGTTTGTGAATTACAGTGCCCCTGAGCTCCTTTCTTCAACTCGCTTTCTTGTGAGCTGGCCGCAACACCGCAGGATTGCTTCAGGCCCTATTCTGGTTCCGGCACGGCACGCTGAGCTTTTGGTTAATTCCTCTTCCTGGTGGGAAATGAGAGTTAAATTTGCCCGTCCAGACACCTCCAGCTAGTCTCTCATTGGTTCTCCCTATTCCTGTTCATCTTCCTCAGAAATTGCAAATGGGCCAAACAGGAGGATAAAGGCACTGACTCTCCAAGTCGGGAGAGTGTTAGTAAAGCGTGTGGAATGTTGCACCCGAGTACCAGGGGACGAGAACTGAGACATATTGGAACACGTCTCCCGACCACACGGTTGATCATACTCTGGGTTCCACGTGCATGTTTTACCTGAAGGCAGAATCCCTTAAACCTGGAGAGTTGAGACCCGTGGAATGGGTACCATGCAATATGACTTCAAAGGGTCTTCATTTGCTCACCGAACCTCTCCAATCCTATCAATGCTGCGTTTATGCCCCTGTACACACACTTGATTTTCTTTCAGCGACATAGCAATCCATAGGTTTTAAGATACTTACTAGTCAGGTACATTCTTAGGCGTTTAATATGGGGTGTTGAGTCCATTTCGTTGAGCAAGGAGTAGTTCTTGTCTATTCTATATTTGGCTTAAGGAACTTTATCTGTGTTCATTTAAATCTCTGGTTTTATGCAGCACCCCAACTCACCTTTCCCCTTAAGCAAGCATAAGTTGGTTTTCTAAATTTGAGACCCTGTTCTGTTTTGTAATCCAGTTCCTGTGTAGCCAAGTTTACATCCCGTGTATTAGTGATATCTTATGATGTTTCTTTTTCTGTGTGACTTATTTCAGTTAGAATCATCATACCTGAATCCACTCATTATGCTGCTACGGGCCTGATGACATAGATTTCATTGCTGAGTGATATTGCATTGTACATAAGTACCACACTTCTTTATCCATTTTTCACTTTCTGCGATATTGAACTTGTACCGTAAACGAGGTTCTTGTAAACAGAGCCGTCCCAAACTTTGGGGTGGCTGTGTCTTTTTGATTTTAATTTCCCTAAGCTATAGGACCATAAGTGGAAGTGCCCTAGGCTCTGTTGCTTTGTTTTTTAGATGTTTCAGGAAACACCATACAGCTCTCCTGAGTGGCTCTTGGCAATTTACATCCCGCCCATCAGCATAACAAGGCTCCCAGTTCTCCATGGCCTGTCCTGCCTTTCTGGATTTTACACTTTTTTCAGTTGGCCCTTTTGACCGGGGGGAAGTGAGACTTCATTGTAGTGCAGATTTCCTTTGCAAGCTTGCTTGGTTGGCCAAAAAGGGCGTATGCGTTTTTTCCTGAATATATTCAGGAAAAAACGCATACGCCCTTTTTGGCCAAGTGCATCATTGTGGACGTTCTGCCTCTTTTCCTATGCTTTAAATGCAATTCCTGTCTACCTCCTGAAATCGGTTTCCTGCAATTCTGCCCCGCTTTCAAGTCCTCTTGGCAGCCTTACTTCAGTATATTTTTGGACGATAGCTGTCATTTATAACTCTGCAGGTTTGTGAATTACAGTGCCCCTGAGCTCCTTTCTTCAACTCGCTTTCTTGTGAGCTGGCCGCAACACCGCAGGATTGCTTCAGGCCCTAATCTGGTTCCGGCACGGCACGCTGAGCCTTTGGTTAATTCCTCTTCCTGGTGGGAAATGAGAGTTAAATTTGCCCGTCCAGACACCTCCAGCTAGTCTCTCATTGGTTCTCCCTATTCCTGTTCATCTTCCGCAGAAATTGCAAACTGGGCCAAACAGGAGGTTAAAGGCACTGACTCTCCAAGTCGGGAGAGTGTTAGTAAAGCGTCTGGAATGTTGCACCCGAGTACCAGGGGACGAGAACTGAGACATATTGGAACACGTCTCCCGATCACACGGTTGATCATACTCTGGGTTCCACGTGCATGTTTTACCTGAAGGCAGAATCCCTTAAACCTGGAGAGTTGAGACCCGTGGAATGGGTACCATGCAATATGACTTCAAAGGGTCTTCATTTGCTCACCGAACGTCTCCAATCCTATCAATGCTGCTTTTATGCCCCTGTACACACGCTTGATTTTCTTTCAGAGACATAGCAATCCATAGGTTTTAAGATACTTACTAGTCAGGTACATTCTTAGGCGTTTAATATGGGGTGTTGAGTCCATTTCGTTGAGCAAGGAGTAGTTCTTGTCTATTCTATATTTGGCTTAAGGAACTTTATCTGTGCTCATTTCAATCTCTGGTTTTATGCAGCACCCCAACTCACCTTTCCCCTTAAGCAAGCATAAGTTGGTTTTCTAAATTTGAGACCCTGTTCTGTTTTGTAATCCAGTTCCTGTGTAGCCAAGTTTACATCCCGTGTATTAGTGATATCTTATGATGTTTCTTTTTCTGTGTGACTTATTTCAGTTAGAATCATCATACCTGAATCCACTCATTATACTGCTACGGGCCTGATGACATAGATTTCATTGCTGAGTGATATTGCATTGTACGTAAGTACCACAACTTCTTTATCCATTTTTCACTTTCTGCGCTATTGAACTTGTACCGTAAACGAGGTTCTTGTAAACAGAGCCGTCCCAAACTTTGGGGTGGCTGTGTCTTTTTGATTTTAATTTCCCTAAGCTATAGGACCATAAGTGGAAGTGCCCTAGGCTCTGTTGCTTTGTTTTTTAGATGTTTCAGGAAACACCATACACCTCTCCCGAGTGGCTGTTGGCAATTTACATCCCGCCCATCAGCATAACAATGCTCCCAGTTCTCCATGACCTGTCCTGCCTTTCTGGATTTTACTTTTTTCAGATGGCCCTTTTGACCGGTGGGAAGTGAGACTTCATTGTAGTGCAGATTTCCTTTGCAAGCTTGCTTGGTTGGCCAAAAAGGTTGGCCAAAAGGGTTGGCCAAAAATTTCCTGAATATATTCAGGAAAAAACGCATACGCCCTTTTTGGCCAAGTGCATCATTGTGGACGTTCTGCCTCTTTTCCTATGCTTTAAATGCAATTCCAGTCTACCTCCTGAAATCGGTTTCCTGCAATTCTGCCCCGCTTTCAAGTCCTCTTGGCAGCCTTACTTCAGTATATTTTTGGACGATAGCTGTCATTTATAACTCTGCAGGTTTGTGAATTACAGTGCCCCTGAGCTCCTTTCTTCAACTCGTTTTCTTGTGAGCTGGCCGCAACACCGCAGGATTGCTTCAGGCCCTAATCTGGTTCCGGCTCGGCACGCTGAGCCTTTGGTTAATTCCTCTTCCTGGTGGGAAATGAGAGTTAAATTTGCCCGTCCAGACACCTCCAGCTAGTCTCTCATTGGTTCTCCCTATTCCTGTTCATCTTCCGCAGAAATTGCAAACTGGGCCAAACAGGAGGTTAAAGGCACTGACTCTCCAAGTCGGGAGAGTGTTAGTAAAGCGTCTGGAATGTTGCACCCGAGTACCAGGGGACGAGAACTGAGACATATTGGAACACGTCTCCCGATCACACGGTTGATCATACTCTGGGTTCCACGTGCATGTTTTACCTGAAGGCAGAATCCCTTAAAACTGGAGAGTTGAGACCCGTGGAATGGGTACCATGCAATATGACTTCAAAGGGTCTTCATTTGCTCACCGAACCTCTCCAATCCTATCACTGCTGCGTTTATGCCCCTGTACACACGCTTGATTTTCTTTCAGCGACATAGCAATCCATAGGTTTTAAGATACTTACTAGTCAGGTACATTCTTAGGCGTTTAATATGGGGTGTTGAGTCCATTTCGTTGAGCAAGGAGTAGTTCTTGTCTATTCCATATTTGGCTTAAGGAACTTTATCTGTGCTCATTTCAATCTCTGGTTTTATGCAGCACCCCAACTCACCTTTCCCCTTAAGCAAGCATAAGTTGGTTTTCTAAATTTGAGACCCTGTTCTGTTTTGTAATCCAGTTCCTGTGTAGCCAAGTTTACATTCCGTGTATTAGTGATATCTTATGATGTTTCTTTTTCTGTGTGACTTATTTCAGTTAGAATCATCATACCTGAATCCACTCATTATGCTGCTACGGGCCTGATGACATAGATTTCATTGCTGAGTGATATTGCATTGTACGTAAGTACCACAACTTCTTTATCCATTTTTCACTTTCTGCGATATTGAACTTGTACCGTAAACGAGGTTCTTGTAAACAGAGCCGTCCCAAACTTTGGGGTGGCTGTGTCTTTTTGATTTTAATTTCCCTAAGCTATAGGACCATAAGTGGAAGTGCCCTAGGCTCTGTTGCTTTGTTTTTTAGATGTTTCAGGAAACACCATACACCTCTCCCGAGTGGCTGTTGGCAATTTACATCCCGCCCATCAGCATAACAAGGCTCCCAGTTCTCCATGGCCTGTCCTGCCTTTCTTGATTTTACACTTTTTTCAGATGGCCCCTTTGACTGGCGGGAAGTGAGACTTCATTGTAGTGCAGATTTCCTTTGCAAGCTTGCTTGGTTGGCCAAAAATGGCGTATGCGTTTTTTCCTGCACGAAAATACGCATACGCCCTTGTTGGCCAAGTGCATCATTGTGGACGTTCTGCCTCTTTTCCTATGCTTTAAATGCAATTCCAGTCTACCTCCTGAAATCGGTTTCCTGCAGTTCTGCCCCGCTTTCAAGTCCTCTTGGCAGCCTTACTTCAGTATATTTTTGGACGATAGCTGTCATTTATAACTCTGCAGGTTTGTGAATTACAGTGCCCCTGAGCTCCTTTCTTCAACTCGCTTTCTTGTGAGCTGGCCGCAACACCGCAGGATTGCTTCAGGCCCTAATCTGGTTCCGGCACGGCACGCTGAGCCTTTGGTTAATTCCTCTTCCTGGTGGGAAATGAGAGTTAAATTTGCCCGTCCAGACACCTCCAGCTAGTCTCTCATTGGTTCTCCCTATTCCTGTTCATCTTCCGCAGAAATTGCAAACTGGGCCAAACAGGAGGTTAAAGGCACTGACTCTCCAAGTCGGGAGAGTGTTAGTAAAGCGTCTGGAATGTTGCACCCGAGTACCAGGGGACGAGAACTGAGACATATTGGAACACGTCTCCCGATCACACGGTTGATCATACTCTGGGTTCCACGTGCATGTTTTACCTGAAGGCAGAATCCCTTAAAACTGGAGAGTTGAGACCCGTGGAATGGGAACCATGCAATATGACTTCAAAGGGTCTTCATTTGCTCACCGAACCTCTCCAATCCTATCACTGCTGCGTTTATGCCCCTGTACACACGCTTGATTTTCTTTCAGCGACATAGCAATCCATAGGTTTTAAGATACTTACTAGTCAGGTACATTCTTAGGCGTTTAATATGGGGTGTTGAGTCCATTTCGTTGAGCAAGGAGTAGTTCTTGTCTATTCCATATTTGGCTTAAGGAACTTTATCTGTGCTCATTTCAATCTCTGGTTTTATGCAGCACCCCAACTCACCTTTCCCCTTAAGCAAGCATAAGTTGGTTTTCTAAATTTGAGACCCTGTTCTGTTTTGTAATCCAGTTCCTGTGTAGCCAAGTTTACATTCCGTGTATTAGTGATATCTTATGATGTTTCTTTTTCTGTGTGACTTATTTCAGTTAGAATCATCATACCTGAATCCACTCATTATGCTGCTACGGGCCTGATGACATAGATTTCATTGCTGAGTGATATTGCATTGTACGTAAGTACCACAACTTCTTTATCCATTTTTCACTTTCTGCGATATTGAACTTGTACCGTAAACGAGGTTCTTGTAAACAGAGCCGTCCCAAACTTTGGGGTGGCTGTGTCTTTTTGATTTTAATTTCCCTAAGCTATAGGACCATAAGTGGAAGTGCCCTAGGCTCTGTTGCTTTGTTTTTTAGATGTTTCAGGAAACACCATACACCTCTCCCGAGTGGCTGTTGGCAATTTACATCCCGCCCATCAGCATAACAAGGCTCCCAGTTCTCCATGGCCTGTCCTGCCTTTCTTGATTTTACACTTTTTTCAGATGGCCCCTTTGACTGGCGGGAAGTGAGACTTCATTGTAGTGCAGATTTCCTTTGCAAGCTTGCTTGGTTGGCCAAAAATGGCGTATGCGTTTTTTCCTGCACGAAAATACGCATACGCCCTTTTTGGCCAAGTGCATCATTGTGGACGTTCTGCCTCTTTTCCTATGCTTTAAATGCAATTCCAGTCTACCTCCTGAAATCGGTTTCCTGCAGTTCTGCCCCGCTTTCAAGTCCTCTTGGCAGCCTTACTTCAGTATATTTTTGGACGATAGCTGTCATTTATAACTCTGCAGGTTTGTGAATTACAGTGCCCCTGAGCTCCTTTCTTCAACTCGCTTTCTTGTGAGCTGGCCGCAACACCGCAGGATTGCTTCAGGCCCTAATCTGGTTCCGGCACGGCACGCTGAGCCTTTGGTTAATTCCTCTTCCTGGTGGGAAATGAGAGTTAAATTTGCCCGTCCAGACACCTCCAGCTAGTCTCTCATTGGTTCTCCCTATTCCTGTTCATCTTCCGCAGAAATTGCAAACTGGGCCAAACAGGAGGTTAAAGGCACTGACTCTCCAAGTCGGGAGAGTGTTAGTAAAGCGTCTGGAATGTTGCACCCGAGTACCAGGGGACGAGAACTGAGACATATTGGAACACGTCTCCCGATCACACGGTTGATCATACTCTGGGTTTCACGTGCATGTTTTAGCTGAAGGAAGAATCCCTTAAACCTGGAGAGTTGAGACCCGTGGAATGGGTACCATGCAATATGACTTCAAAGGGTCTTCATTTGCTCACCGAACCTCTCCAATCCTATCACTGCTGCGTTTGTGCCCCTGTACACACGCTTGATTTTCTTTCAGAGACATAGCAATCCATAGGTTTTAAGATACTTACTAGTCAGGTACATTCTTAGGCGTTTAATATGGGGTGTTGAGTCCATTTCGTTGAGCAAGGAGTAGTTCTTGTCTATTCCATATTTGGCTTAAGGAACTTTATCTGTGCTCATTTCAATCTCTGGTTTTATGCAGCACCCCAACTCACCTTTCCCCTTAAGCAAGCATAAGTTGGTTTTCTAAATTTGAGACCCTGTTCTGTTTTGTAATCCAGTTCCTGTGTAGCCAAGTTTACATTCCGTGTATTAGTGATATCTTATGATGTTTCTTTTTCTGTGTGACTTATTTCAGTTAGAATCATCATACCTGAATCCACTCATTATGCTGCTACGGGCCTGATGACATAGATTTCATTGCTGAGTGATATTGCATTGTACGTAAGTACCACAACTTCTTTATCCATTTTTCACTTTCTGCGATATTGAACTTGTACCGTAAACGAGGTTCTTGTAAACAGAGCCGTCCCAAACTTTGGGGTGGCTGTGTCTTTTTGATTTTAATTTCCCTAAGCTATAGGACCATAAGTGGAAGTGCCCTAGGCTCTGTTGCTTTGTTTTTTAGATGTTTCAGGAAACACCATACACCTCTCCCGAGTGGCTGTTGGCAATTTACATCCCGCCCATCAGCATAACAAGGCTCCCAGTTCTCCATGGCCTGTCCTGCCTTTCTTGATTTTACACTTTTTTCAGATGGCCCCTTTGACTGGCGGGAAGTGAGACTTCATTGTAGTGCAGATTTCCTTTGCAAGCTTGCTTGGTTGGCCAAAAATGGCGTATGCGTTTTTTCCTGCACGAAAATACGCATACGCCCTTTTTGGCCAAGTGCATCATTGTGGACGTTCTGCCTCTTTTCCTATGCTTTAAATGCAATTCCAGTCTACCTCCTGAAATCGGTTTCCTGCAGTTCTGCCCCGCTTTCAAGTCCTCTTGGCAGCCTTACTTCAGTATATTTTTGGACGATAGCTGTCATTTATAACTCTGCAGGTTTGTGAATTACAGTGCCCCTGAGCTCCTTTCTTCAACTCGCTTTCTTGTGAGCTGGCCGCAACACCGCAGGATTGCTTCAGGCCCTAATCTGGTTCCGGCACGGCACGCTGAGCCTTTGGTTAATTCCTCTTCCTGGTGGGAAATGAGAGTTAAATTTGCCCGTCCAGACACCTCCAGCTAGTCTCTCATTGGTTCTCCCTATTCCTGTTCATCTTCCGCAGAAATTGCAAACTGGGCCAAACAGGAGGTTAAAGGCACTGACTCTCCAAGTCGGGAGAGTGTTAGTAAAGCGTCTGGAATGTTGCACCCGAGTACCAGGGGACGAGAACTGAGACATATTGGAACACGTCTCCCGATCACACGGTTGATCATACTCTGGGTTCCACGTGCATGTTTTAGCTGAAGGAAGAATCCCTTAAACCTGGAGAGTTGAGACCCGTGGAATGGGTACCATGCAATATGACTTCAAAGGGTCTTCATTTGCTCACCGAACCTCTCCAATCCTATCACTGCTGCGTTTGTGCCCCTGT
This sequence comes from Leucopleurus acutus, assembly GCF_964270905.1. NCBI lineage: Eukaryota > Metazoa > Chordata > Mammalia > Artiodactyla > Delphinidae > Leucopleurus > Leucopleurus acutus. The sequence continues at coordinate 329,206 of NW_028139150.1, forward strand.
ACACACGCTTGATTTTCTTTCAGAGACATAGCAATCCATAGGTTTTAAGATACTTACTAGTCAGGTACATTCTTAGGCGTTTAATATGGGGTGTTGAGTCCATTTCGTTGAGCAAGGAGTAGTTCTTGTCTATTCCATATTTGGCTTAAGGAACTTTATCTGTGCTCATTTCAATCTCTGGTTTGATGCAGCACCCCAACTCACCTTTCCCCTTAAGCAAGCATAAGTTGGTTTTCTAAATTTGAGACCCTGTTCTGTTTTGTAATCCAGTTCCTGTGTAGCCAAGTTTACATCCCGTGTATTAGTGATATCTTATGATGTTTCTTTTCTGTGTGACTTATTTCAGTTAGAATCATCATACCTGAATCCACTCATTATGCTGCTACGGGCCTGATGACATAGATTTCATTGCTGAGTGATATTGCATTGTACGTAAGTACCACAACTTCTTTATCCATTTTTCACTTTCTGCGCTATTGAACTTGTACCGTAAACGAGGTTCTTGTAAACAGAGCCGTCCCAAACTTTGGGGTGGCTGTGTCTTTTTGATTTTAATTTCCCTAAGCTATAGGACCATAAGTGGAAGTGCCCTAGGCTCTGTTGCTTTGTTTTTTAGATGTTTCAGGAAACACCATACACCTCTCCCGAGTGGCTGTTGGCAATTTACATCCCGCCCATCAGCATAACAAGGCTCCCAGTTCTCCATGGCCTGTCCTGCCTTTCTGGATTTTACACTTTTTTCAGATGGCCCTTTTGACCGGGGGGAAGTGAGACTTCATTGTAGTGCAGATTTCCTTTGCAAGCTTGCTTGGTTGGCCAAAAAGGGCGTATGCGTTTTTTCCTGAAAGGAAAAAACGCATACGCCCTTTTTGGCCAAGCGCATCATTGTGGACGTTCTGCCTCTTTTCCTATGCTTTAAATGCAATTCCAGTCTACCTCCTGAAATCGGTTTCCTGCAATTCTGCCCCGCTTTCAAGTCCTCTTGGCAGCCTTACTTCAGTATATTTTTGGACGATAGCTGTCATTTATAACTCTGCAGGTTTGTGAATTACAGTGCCCCTGAGCTCCTTTCTTCAACTCGCTTTCTTGTGAGCTGGCCGCAACACCGCAGGATAGCTTCAGGCCCTATTCTGGTTCCGGCACGGCACGCTGAGCTTTTGGTTAATTCCTCTTCCTGGTGGGAAATGAGAGTTAAATTTGCCCGTCCAGACACCTCCAGCTAGTCTCTCATTGGTTCTCCCTATTCCTGTTCATCTTCCTCAGAAATTGCAAATGGGCCAAACAGGAGGATAAAGGCACTGACTCTCCACGTCGGGAGAGTGTTAGTAAAGCGTGTGGAATGTTGCACCCGAGTACCAGGGGACGAGAACTGAGACATATTGGAACACGTCTCCCGATCACACGGTTGATCATACTCTGGGTTCCACGTGCATGTTTTACCTGAAGGCAGAATCCCTTAAACCTGGAGAGTTGAGACCCGTGGAATGGGTACCATGCAATATGACTTCAAAGGGTCTTCATTTGCTCACCGAACCTCTCCAATCCTATCACTGCTGCGTTTATGCCCCTGTACACACGCTTGATTTTCTTTCAGCGACATAGCAATCCATAGGTTTTAAGATACTTACTAGTCAGGTACATTCTTAGGCGTTAAATATGGGGTGTTGAGTCCATTTCGTTGAGCAAGGAGTAGTTCTTGTCTATTCTATATTTGGCTTAAGGAACTTTATCTGTGTTCATTTAAATCTCTGGTTTTATGCAGCACCCCAACTCACCTTTCCCCTTAAGCAAGCATAAGTTGGTTTTCTAAATTTGAGACCCTGTTCTGTTTTGTAATCCAGTTCCTGTGTAGCCAAGTTTACATCCCGTGTATTAGTGATATCTTATGATGTTTCTTTTTCTGTGTGACTTATTTCAGTTAGAATCATCATACCTGAATCCACTCATTATGCTGCTACGGGCCTGATGACATAGATTTCATTGCTGAGTGATATTGCATTGTACGTAAGTACCACAACTTCTTTATCCATTTTTCACTTTCTGCGATATTGAACTTGTACCGTAAACGAGGTTCTTGTAAACAGAGCTGTCCCAAACTTTGGGGTGGCTGTGTCTTTTTGATTTTAATTTCCCTAAGCTATAGGACCATAAGTGGAAGTGCCCTAGGCTCTGTTGCTTTGTTTTTTAGATGTTTCAGGAAACACCATACAGCTCTCCCGAGTGGCTGTTGGCAATTTACATCCCGCCCATCAGCATAACAAGGCTCCCAGTTCTCCATGGCCTGTCCTGCCTTTCTGGATTTTACACTTTTTTCAGTTGGCCCTTTTGACCGGGGGGAAGTGAGACTTCATTGTAGTGCAGATTTCCTTTGCAAGCTTGCTTGGTTGGCCAAAAAGGGCGTATGCGTTTTTTCCTGAATATATTCAGGAAAAAACGCATACGCCCTTTTTGGCCAAGTGCATCATTGTGGACGTTCTGCCTCTTTTCCTATGCTTTAAATGCAATTCCAGTCTACCTCCTGAAATCGGTTTCCTGCAATTCTGCCCCGCTTTCAAGTCCTCTTGGCAGCCTTACTTCAGTATATTTTTGGACGATAGCTGTCATTTATAACTCTGCAGGTTTGTGAATTACAGTGCCCCTGAGCTCCTTTCTTCAACTCGCTTTCTTGTGAGCTGGCCGCAACACCGCAGGATTGCTTCAGGCCCTAATCTGGTTCCGGCACGGCACACTGAGCCTTTGGTTAATTCCTCTTCCTGGTGGGAAATGAGAGTTAAATTTGCCCGTCCAGACACCTCCAGCTAGTCTCTCATTGGTTCTCCCTATTCCTGTTCATCTTCCGCAGAAATTGCAAACTGGGCCAAACAGGAGGTTAAAGGCACTGACTCTCCAAGTCGGGAGAGTGTTAGTAAAGCGTCTGGAATGTTGCACCCGAGTACCAGGGGACGAGAACTGAGACATATTGGAACACGTCTCCCGATCACACGGTTGATCATACTCTGGGTTCCACGTGCATGTTTTAGCTGAAGGAAGAATCCCTTAAACCTGGAGAGTTGAGACCCGTGGAATGGGTACCATGCAATATGACTTCAAAGGGTCTTCATTTGCTCACAGAACCTCTCCAATCCTATCACTGCTGCGTTTGTGCCCCTGTACACACGCTTGATTTTCTTTCAGAGACATAGCAATTCATAGGTTTTAAGATACTTACTAGTCAGGTACATTCTTAGGCGTTTAATATGGGGTGTTGAGTCCATTTCGTTGAGCAAGGAGTAGTTCTTGTCTATTACATATTTGGCTTAAGGAACTTTATCTGTGTTCATTTAAATCTCTGGTTTTATGCAGCACCCCAACTCACCTTTCCCCTTAAGCAAGCATAAGTTGGTTTTCTAAATTTGAGACCCTGTTCTGTTTTGTAATCCAGTTCCTGTGTAGCCAAGTTTACATCCCGTGTATTAGTGATATCTTATGATGTTTCTTTTTCTGTGTGACTTATTTCAGTTAGAATCATCATACCTGAATCCACTCATTATGCTGCTACGGGCCTGATGACATAGATTTCATTGCTGAGTGATATTGCATTGTACGTAAGTACCACAACTTCTTTATCCATTTTTCACTTTCTGCGATATTGAACTTGTACCGTAAACGAGGTTCTTGTAAACAGAGCCGTCCCAAACTTTGGGGTGGCTGTGTCTTTTTGATTTTAATTTCCCTAAGCTATAGGACCATAAGTGGAAGTGCCCTAGGCTCTGTTGCTTTGTTTTTTAGATGTTTCAGGAAACACCATACACCTCTCCCGAGTGGCTCTTGGCAATTTACATCCCGCCCATCAGCATAACAAGGCTCCCAGTTCTCCATGGCCTGTCCTGCCTTTCTGGATTTTACACTTTTTTCAGATGGCCCTTTTGACAGGGGGGAAGTGAGACTTCATTGTAGTGCAGATTTCCTTTGCAAGCTTGCTTGGTTGGCCAAAAAGGGCGTATGCGTTTTTTCCTGAATATATTCAGGAAAAAACGCATACGCCCTTTTTGGCCAAGTGCATCATTGTGGACGTTCTGCCTCTTTTCCTATGCTTTAAATGCAATTCCAGTCTACCTCCTGAAATCGGTTTCCTGCAATTCTGCCCCGCTTTCAAGTCCTCTTGGCAGCCTTACTTCAGTATATTTTTGGACGATAGCTGTCATTTATAACTCTGCAGGTTTGTGAATTACAGTGCCCCTGAGCTCCTTTCTTCAACTCGCTTTCTTGTGAGCTGGCCGCAACACCGCAGGATTGCTTCAGGCCCTAATCTGGTTCCGGCACGGCACGCTGAGCCTTTGGTTAATTCCTCTTCCTGGTGGGAAATGAGAGTTAAATTTGCCCGTCCAGACACCTCCAGCTAGTCTCTCATTGGTTCTCCCTATTCCTGTTCATCTTCCGCAGAAATTGCAAACTGGGCCAAACAGGAGGTTAAAGGCACTGACTCTCCAAGTCGGGAGAGTGTTAGTAAAGCGTCTGGAATGTTGCACCCGAGTACCAGGGGACGAGAACTGAGACATATTGGAACACGTCTCCCGATCACACGGTTGATCATACTCTGGGTTCCACGTGCATGTTTTAGCTGAAGGAAGAATCCCTTAAACCTGGAGAGTTGAGACCCGTGGAATGGGTACCATGCAATATGTCTTCAAAGGGTCTTCATTTGCTCACCGAACCTCTCCAATCCTATCACTGCTGCGTTTATGCCCCTGTACACACGCTTGATTTTCTTTCAGAGACATAGCAATCCATAGGTTTTAAGATACTTACTAGTCAGGTACATTCTTAGGCGTTTAATATGGGGTGTTGAGTCCATTTCGTTGAGCAAGGAGTAGTTCTTGTCTATTCCATATTTGGCTTAAGGAACTTTATCTGTGCTCATTTCAATCTCTGGTTTGATGCAGCACCCCAACTCACCTTTCCCCTTAAGCAAGCATAAGTTGGTTTTCTAAATTTGAGACCCTGTTCTGTTTTGTAATCCAGTTCCTGTGTAGCCAAGTTTACATCCCGTGTATTAGTGATATCTTATGATGTTTCTTTTTCTGTGTGACTTATTTCAGTTAGAATCATCATACCTGAATCCACTCATTATGCTGCTACGGGCCTGATGACATAGATTTCATTGCTGAGTGATATTGCATTGTACGTAAGTACCACAACTTCTTTATCCATTTTTCACTTTCTGCAATATTGAACTTGTACCGTAAACGAGGTTCTTGTAAACAGAGCCGTCCCAAACTTTGGGGTGGCTGTGTCTTTTTGATTTTAATTTCCCTAAGCTATAGGACCATAAGTGGAAGTGCCCTAGGCTCTGTTGCTTTGTTTTTTAGATGTTTCAGGAAACACCATACACCTCTCCCGAGTGGCTGTTGGCAATTTACATCCTGCCCATCAGCATAACAAGGCTCCCAGTTCTCCATGGCCTGTCCTGCCTTTCTGGATTTTACACTTTTTTCAGATGGCCCTTTTGACCGGGGGGAAGTGAGACTTCATTGTAGTGCAGATTTCCTTTGCAAGCTTGCTTGGTTGGCCAAAAAGGGCGTATGCGTTTTTTCCTGAATATATTCAGGAAAAAACGCATACGCCCTTTTTGGCCAAGTGCATCATTGTGGACGTTCTGCCTCTTTTCCTATGCTTTAAATGCAATTCCAGTCTACCTCCTGAAATCGGTTTCCTGCAATTCTGCCCCGCTTTCAAGTCCTCTTGGCAGCCTTACTTCAGTATATTTTTGGACGATAGCTGTCATTTATAACTCTGCAGGTTTGTGAATTACAGTGCCCCTGAGCTCCTTTCTTCAACTCGCTTTCTTGTGAGCTGGCCGCAACACCGCAGGATTGCTTCAGGCCCTAATCTGGTTCCGGCACGGCACGCTGAGCCTTTGGTTAATTCCTCTTCCTGGTGGGAAATGAGAGTTAAATTTGCCCGTCCGGACACCTCCAGCTAGTCTCTCATTGGTTCTCCCTATTCCTGTTCATCTTCCGCAGAAATTGCAAACTGGGCCAAACAGGAGGTTAAAGGCACTGACTCTCCAAGTCGGGAGAGTGTTAGTAAAGCGTCTGGAATGTTGCACCCGAGTACCAGGGGACGAGAACTGAGACATATTGGAACACGTCTCCCGATCACACGGTTGATCATACTCTGGGTTCCACGTGCATGTTTTACCTGAAGGCAGAATCCCTTAAACCTGGAGAGTTGAGACCCGTGGAATGGGTACCATGCAATATGACTTCAAAGGGTCTTCATTTGCTCACCGAACCTCTCCAATCCTATCACTGCTGTGTTTATGCCCCTGTACACATGCTTGATTTTCTTTCAGAGACATAGCAATCCATAGGTTTTAAGATACTTACTAGTCAGGTACATTCTTAGGCGTTTAATATGGGGTGTTGAGTCCATTTCGTTGAGCAAGGAGTAGTTCTTGTCTATTCCATATTTGGCTTAAGGAACTTTATCTGTGCTCATTTCAATCTCTGGTTTGATGCAGCACCCCAACTCACCTTTCCCCTTAAGCAAGCATAAGTTGGTTTTCTAAATTTGAGACCCTGTTCTGTTTTGTAATCCAGTTCCTGTGTAGCCAAGTTTACATTCCGTGTATTAGTGATATCTTATGATGTTTCTTTTTCTGTGTGACTTATTTCAGTTAGAATCATCATACCTGAATCCACTCATTATGCTGCTACGGGCCTGATGACATAGATTTCATTGCTGAGTGATATTGCATTGTACGTAAGTACCACAACTTCTTTATCCATTTTTCACTTTCTGCGATATTGAACTTGTTCCGTAAACGAGGTTCTTGTAAACAGAGCCGTCCCAAACTTTGGGGTGGCTGTGTCTTTTTGATTTTAATTTCCCTAAGCTATAGGACCATAAGTGGAAGTGCCCTAGGCTCTGTTGCTTTGTTTTTTAGATGTTTCAGGAAACACCATACACCTCTCCCGAGTGGCTGTTGGCAATTTACATCCCGTCCATCAGCATAACAAGGCTCCCAGTTCTCCATGGCCTGTCCTGCCTTTCTGGATTTTACACTTTTTTCAGATGGCCCTTTTGACCGGGGGGAAGTGAGACTTCATTGTAGTGCAGATTTCCTTTGCAAGCTTGCTTGGTTGGCCAAAAAGGGCGTATGCGTTTTTTCCTGAATATATTCAGGAAAAAACGCATACGCCCTTTTTGGCCAAGTGCATCATTGTGGACGTTCTGCCTCTTTTCCTATGCTTTAAATGCAATTCCAGTCTACCTCCTGAAATCGGTTTCCTGCAATTCTGCCCCGCTTTCAAGTCCTCTTGGCAGCCTTACTTCAGTATATTTTTGGACGATAGCTGTCATTTATAACTCTGCAGGTTTGTGAATTACAGTGCCCCTGAGCTCCTTTCTTCAACTCGCTTTCTTGTGAGCTGGCCGCAACACCGCAGGATTGCTTCAGGCCATAATCTGGTTCCGGCACGGCACGCTGAGCCTTTGGTTAATTCCTCTTCCTGGTGGGAAATGAGAGTTAAATTTGCCCGTCTGGACACCTCCACCTAGTCTCTCATTGGTTCTCCCTATTCCTGTTCATCTTCCTCAGAAATTGCAAATGGGCCAAACAGGAGGTTAAAGGCACTGACTCTCCACGTCGGGAGAGTGTTAGTAAAGCGTCTGGAATGTTGCACCCGAGTACCAGGGGACGAGAACTGAGACATATTGGAACATGTCTCCCGACCACACGGTTGATCATACTCTGGGTTCCATGTGCATGTTTTACCTGAAGGCAGAATCCCTTAAACCTGGAGAGTTGAGTCCCGTGGAATGGGTACCATGCAATATGACTTCAAAGGGTCTTCATTTGCTCACCGAACCTCTCCAATCCTATCACTGCTGCGTTTATGCCCCTGTACACACGCTTGATTTTCTTTCAGACACATAGCAATCCATAGGTTTTAAGATACTTACTAGTCAGGTACATTCTTAGGCGTTTAATATGGGGTGTTGAGTCCATTTCGTTGAGCAAGGAGTAGTTCTTGTCTATTCCATATTTGGCTTAAGGAACTTTATCTGTGCTCATTTAAATCTCTGGTTTTATGCAGCACCCCAACTCACCTTTCCCCTTAAGCAAGCATAAGTTGGTTTTCTAAATTTGAGACCCTGTTCTGTTTTGTAATCCAGTTCCTGTGTAGCCAAGTTTACATTCCGTGTATTAGTGATATCTTACGATGTTTCTTTTTCTGTGTGACTTATTTCAGTTAGAATCATCATACCTGAATCCACTCATTATGCTGCTATGGGCCTGATGACATAGATTTCATTGCTGAGTGATATTGCATTGTACGTAAGTACCACAACTTCTTTATCCATTTTTCACTTTCTGCGATATTGAACTTGTACCGTAAAGGAGGTTCTTGTAAACAGAGCCGTCCCAAACTTTGGGGTGGCTGTGTCTTTTTGATTTTAATTTCCCTAAGCTATAGGACCATAAGTGGAAGTGCCCTAGGCTCTGTTGCTTTGTTTTTTAGATGTTTCAGGAAACACCATACACCTCTCCCGAGTGGCTCTTGGCAATTTACATCCCGCCCATCAGCATAACAAGGCTCCCAGTTCTCCATGGCCTGTCCTGCCTTTCTAGATTTTACACTTTTTTCAGATGGCCCTTTTGACCGGGGGGGAAGTGAGACTTCATTGTAGTGCAGATTTCCTTTGCAAGCTTGCTTGGTTGGCCAAAAAGGGCGTATGCGTTTTTTCCTGAATATATTCAGGAAAAAACGCATACGCCCTTTTTGGCCAAGTGCATCATTGTGGACGTTCTGCCTCTTTTCCTATGCTTTAAATGCAATTCCAGTCTACCTCCTGAAATCGGTTTCCTGCAATTCTGCCCCGCTTTCAAGTCCTCTTGGCAGCCTTACTTCAGTATATTTTTGGACGATAGCTGTCATTTATAACTCTGCAGGTTTGTGAATTACAGTGCCCCTGAGCTCCTTTCTTCAACTCGCTTTCTTGTGAGCTGGCCGCAACACCGCAGGATTGCTTCAGGCCCTAATCTGGTTCCGGCACGGCACGCTGAGCCTTTGGTTAATTCCTCTTCCTGGTGGGAAATGAGAGTTAAATTTGCCCGTCCGGACACCTCCAGCTAGTCTCTCATTGGTTCTCCCTATTCCTGTTCATCTTCCGCAGAAATTGCAAACTGGGCCAAACAGGAGGTTAAAGGCACTGACTCTCCAAGTCGGGAGAGTGTTAGTAAAGCGTCTGGAATGTTGCACCCGAGTACCAGGGGACGAGAACTGAGACATATTGGAACATGTCTCCCGACCACACGGTTGATCATACTCTGGGTTCCATGTGCATGTTTTACCTGAAGGCAGAATCCCTTAAACCTGGAGAGTTGAGTCCCGTGGAATGGGTACCATGCAATATGACTTCAAAGGGTCTTCATTTGCTCACCGAACCTCTCCAATCCTATCACTGCTGCGTTTGTGCCCCTGTACACACGCTTGATTTTCTTTCAGAGACATAGCAATCCATAGGTTTTAAGATACTTACTAGTCAGGTACATTCTTAGGCGTTTAATATGGGGTGTTGAGTCCATTTCGTTGAGCAAGGAGTAGTTCTTGTCTATTCCATATTTGGCTTAAGGAACTTTATCTGTGCTCATTTCAATCTCTGGTTTTATGCAGCACCCCAACTCACCTTTCCCCTTAAGCAAGCATAAGTTGGTTTTCTAAATTTGAGACCCTGTTCTGTTTTGTAATCCAGTTCCTGTGTAGCCAAGTTTACATCCCGTGTATTAGTGATATCTTATGATGTTTCTTTTTCTGTGTGACTTATTTCAGTTAGAATCATCATACCTGAATCCACTCATTATGCTGCTACGGGCCTGATGACATAGATTTCATTGCTGAGTGATATTGCATTGTACGTAAGTACCACAACTTCTTTATCCATTTTTCACTTTCTGCGATATTGAACTTGTACCGTAAAGGAGGTTCTTGTAAACAGAGCCGTCCCAAACTTTGGGGTGGCTGTGTCTTTTTGATTTTAATTTCCCTAAGCTATAGGACCATAAGTGGAAGTGCCCTAGGCTCTGTTGCTTTGTTTTTTAGATGTTTCAGGAAACACCATACACCTCTCCCGAGTGGCTGTTGGCAATTTACATCCCGCCCATCAGCATAACAAGGCTCCCAGTTCTCCATGGCCTGTCCTGCCTTTCTGGATTTTACTTTTTTCAGATGGCCCTTTTGACCGGTGGGAAGTGAGACTTCATTGTAGTGCAGATTTCCTTTGCAAGCTTGCTTGGTTGGCCAAAAAGGGCGTATGCGTTTTTTCCTGATTCAGGAAAAAAACGCATACGCCCTTTTTGGCCAAGTGCATCATTGTGGACGTTCTGCCTCTTTTCCTATGGTTTAAATGCAATTCCAGTCTACCTCCTGAAATCGGTTTCCTGCAATTCTGCCCCGCTTTCAAGTCCTCTTGGCAGCCTTACTTCAGTATATTTTTGGACGATAGCTGTCATTTATAACTCTGCAGGTTTGTGAATTACAGTGCCCCTGAGCTCCTTTCTTCAACTCGCTTTCTTGTGAGCTGGCCGCAACACCGCAGGATTGCTTCAGGCCCTAATCTGGTTCCGGCACGGCACGCTGAGCCTTTGGTTAATTCCTCTTCCTGGTGGGAAATGAGAATTAAATTTGCCCGTCTGGACACCTCCACCTAGTCTCTCATTGGTTCTCCCTATTCCTGTTCATCTTCCTCAGAAATTGCAAATGGGCCAAACAGGAGGTTAAAGGCACTGACTCTCCACGTCGGGAGAGTGTTAGTAAAGCGTCTGGAATGTTGCACCCGAGTACCAGGGGACGAGAACTGAGACATATTGGAACATGTCTCCCGACCACACGGTTGATCATACTCTGGGTTCCATGTGCATGTTTTACCTGAAGGCAGAATCCCTTAAACCTGGAGAGTTGAGTCCCGTGGAATGGGTACCATGCAATATGACTTCAAAGGGTCTTCATTTGCTCACCGAACCTCTCCAATCCTATCACTGCTGCGTTTATGCCCCTGTACACACGCTTGATTTTCTTTCAGACACATAGCAATCCATAGGTTTTAAGATACTTACTAGTCAGGTACATTCTTAGGCGTTTAATATGGGGTGTTGAGTCCATTTCGTTGAGCAAGGAGTAGTTCTTGTCTATTCCATATTTGGCTTAAGGAACTTTATCTGTGCTCATTTAAATCTCTGGTTTTATGCAGCACCCCAACTCACCTTTCCCCTTAAGCAAGCATAAGTTGGTTTTCTAAATTTGAGACCCTGTTCTGTTTTGTAATCCAGTTCCTGTGTAGCCAAGTTTACATTCCGTGTATTAGTGATATCTTACGATGTTTCTTTTTCTGTGTGACTTATTTCAGTTAGAATCATCATACCTGAATCCACTCATTATGCTGCTATGGGCCTGATGACATAGATTTCATTGCTGAGTGATATTGCATTGTACGTAAGTACCACAACTTCTTTATCCATTTTTCACTTTCTGCGATATTGAACTTGTACCGTAAAGGAGGTTCTTGTAAACAGAGCCGTCCCAAACTTTGGGGTGGCTGTGTCTTTTTGATTTTAATTTCCCTAAGCTATAGGACCATAAGTGGAAGTGCCCTAGGCTCTGTTGCTTTGTTTTTTAGATGTTTCAGGAAACACCATACACCTCTCCCGAGTGGCTGTTGGCAATTTACATCCCGCCCATCAGCATAACAAGGCTCCCAGTTCTCCATGGCCTGTCCTGCCTTTCTGGATTTTACACTTTTTTCAGATGGCCCTTTTGACCGGGGGGAAGTGAGACTTCATTGTAGTGCAGATTTCCTTTGCAAGCTTGCTTGGTTGGCCAAAAAGGGCGTATGCGTTTTTTCCTGAATATATTCAGGAAAAAACGCATACGCCCTTTTTGGCCAAGTGCATCATTGTGGACGTTCTGCCTCTTTTCCTATGCTTTAAATGCAATTCCAGTCTACCTCCTGAAATCGGTTTCCTGCAATTCTGCCCCGCTTTCAAGTCCTCTTGGCAGCCTTACTTCAGTATATTTTTGGACGATAGCTGTCATTTATAACTCTGCAGGTTTGTGAATTACAGTGCCCCTGAGCTCCTTTCTTCAACTCGCTTTCTTGTGAGCTGGCCGCAACACCGCAGGATTGCTTCAGGCCCTAATCTGGTTCCGGCACGGCACGCTGAGCCTTTGGTTAATTGCTCTTCCTGGTGGGAAATGAGAGTTAAATTTGCCCGTCCAGACACCTCCAGCTAGTCTCTCATTGGTTCTCCCTATTCCTGTTCATCTTCCGCAGAAATTGCAAACTGGGCCAAACAGGAGGTTAAAGGCACTGACTCTCCAAGTCGGGAGAGTGTTAGTAAAGCGTCTGGAATGTTGCACCCGAGTACCAGGGGACGAGAACTGAGACATATTGGAACACGTCTCACGATCACACGGTTGATCATACTCTGGGTTCCACGTGCATGTTTTAGCTGAAGGAAGAATCCCTTAAACCTGGAGAGTTGAGACCCGTGGAATGGGTACCATGCAATATGACTTCAAAGGGTCTTCATTTGCTCACCGAACCTCTGCAATCCTATCACTGCTGCGTTTGTGCCCCTGTACACACGCTTGATTTTCTTTCAGAGACATAGCAATTCATAGGTTTTAAGATACTTACTAGTCAGGTACATTCTTAGGCGTTTAATATGGGGTGTTGAGTCCATTTCGTTGAGCAAGGAGTAGTTCTTGTCTATTCCATATTTGGCTTAAGGAACTTTATCTGTGTTCATTTAAATCTCTGGTTTTATGCAGCACCCCAACTCACCTTTCCCCTTAAGCAAGCATAAGTTGGTTTTCTAAACTTGAGACCCTGTTCTGTTTTGTAAACCAGTTCCTGTGTAGCCAAGTTTACATTCCGTGTATTAGTGATATCTTATGATGTTTCTTTTTCTGTGTGACTTATTTCAGTTAGAATCATCATACCTGAATCCACTCATTATGCTGCTACGGGCCTGATGACATAGATTTCATTGCTGAGTGATATTGCATTGTACGTAAATACCACAACTTCTTTATCCATTTTTCACTTTCTGCGATATTGAACTTGTACCGTAAACGAGGTTCTTGTAAACAGAGCCGTCCCAAACTTTGGGGTGGCTGTGTCTTTTTGATTTTAATTTCCCTAAGCTATAGGACCATAAGTGGAAGTACACTAGGCTCTGTTGCTTTGTTTTTTAGATGTTTCAGGAAACACCATACACCTCTCCGGAGTGGCTCTTGGCAATTTACATCCCGCCCATCAGCATAACAAGGCTCCCAGTTCTCCATGGCCTGTCCTGCCTTTCTGGATTTTACACTTTTTTCAGATGGCCCTTTTGACCGGGGGGAAGTGAGACTTCATTGTAGTGCAGATTTCCTTTGCAAGCTTGCTTGGTTGGCCAAAAAGGGCGTATGCGTTTTTTCCTGAATATATTCAGGAAAAAACGCATACGCCCTTTTTGGCCAAGTGCATCATTGTGGACGTTCTGCCTCTTTTCCTATGCTTTAAATGCAATTCCAGTCTACCTCCTGAAATCGGTTTCCTGCAATTCTGCCCCGCTTTCAAGTCCTCTTGGCAGCCTTACTTCAGTATATTTTTGGACGATAGCTGTCATTTATAACTCTGCAGGTTTGTGAATTACAGTGCCCCTGAGCTCCTTTCTTCAACTCGCTTTCTTGTGAGCTGGCCGCAACACCGCAGGATTGCTTCAGGCCCTAATCTGGTTCCGGCACGGCACGCTGAGCCTTTGGTTAATTCCTCTTCCTGGTGGGAAATGAGAGTTAAATTTGCCCGTCTGGACACCTCCACCTAGTCTCTCATTGGTTCTCCCTATTCCTGTTCATCTTCCTCAGAAATTGCAAATGGGCCAAACAGGAGGTTAAAGGCACTGACTCTCCACGTCGGGAGAGTGTTAGTAAAGCGTCTGGAATGTTGCACCCGAGTACCAGGGGACGAGAACTGAGACATATTGGAACATGTCTCCCGACCACACGGTTGATCATACTCTGGGTTCCATGTGCATGTTTTACCTGAAGGCAGAATCCCTTAAACCTGGAGAGTTGAGTCCCGTGGAATGGGTACCATGCAATATGACTTCAAAGGGTCTTCATTTGCTCACCGAACCTCTCCAATCCTATCACTGCTGCGTTTATGCCCCTGTACACACGCTTGATTTTCTTTCAGACACATAGCAATCCATAGGTTTTAAGATACTTACTAGTCAGGTACATTCTTAGGCGTTTAATATGGGGTGTTGAGTCCATTTCGTTGAGCAAGGAGTAGTTCTTGTCTATTCCATATTTGGCTTAAGGAACTTTATCTGTGCTCATTTAAATCTCTGGTTTGATGCAGCACCCCAACTCACCTTTCCCCTTAAGCAAGCATAAGTTGGTTTTCTAAACTTGAGACCCTGTTCTGTTTTGTAAACCAGTTCCTGTGTAGCCAAGTTTACATTCCGTGTATTAGTGATATCTTATGATGTTTCTTTTTCTGTGTGACTTATTTCAGTTAGAATCATCATACCTGAATCCACTCATTATGCTGCTACGGGCCTGATGACATAGATTTCATTGCTGAGTGATATTGCATTGTACGTAAATACCACAACTTCTTTATCCATTTTTCACTTTCTGCGATATTGAACTTGTACCGTAAACGAGGTTCTTGTAAACAGAGCCGTCCCAAACTTTGGGGTGGCTGTGTCTTTTTGATTTTAATTTCCCTAAGCTATAGGACCATAAGTGGAAGTACACTAGGCTCTGTTGCTTTGTTTTTTAGATGTTTCAGGAAACACCATACACCTCTCCGGAGTGGCTCTTGGCAATTTACATCCCGCCCATCAGCATAACAAGGCTCCCAGTTCTCCATGGCCTGTCCTGCCTTTCTGGATTTTACACTTTTTTCAGATGACCCTTTTGACCGGGGGGAAGTGAGACTTCATTGTAGTGCAGATTTCCTTTGCAAGCTTGCTTGGTTGGCCAAAAAGGGCGTATGCGTTTTTTCCTGAATATATTCAGGAAAAAACGCATACGCCCTTTTTGGCCAAGTGCATCATTGTGGACGTTCTGCCTCTTTTCCTATGCTTTAAATGCAATTCCAGTCTACCTCCTGAAATCGGTTTCCTGCAATTCTGCCCCGCTTTCAAGTCCTCTTGGCAGCCTTACTTCAGTATATTTTTGGACGATAGCTGTCATTTATAACTCTGCAGGTTTGTGAATTACAGTGCCCCTGAGCTCCTTTCTTCAACTCGCTTTCTTGTGAGCTGGCCGCAACACCGCAGGATTGCTTCAGGCCCTAATCTGGTTCCGGCACGGCACGCTGAGCCTTTGGTTAATTGCTCTTCCTGGTGGGAAATGAGAGTTAAATTTGCCCGTCCAGACACCTCCAGCTAGTCTCTCATTGGTTCTCCCTATTCCTGTTCATCTTCCGCAGAAATTGCAAACTGGGCCAAACAGGAGGTTAAAGGCACTGACTCTCCAAGTCGGGAGAGTGTTAGTAAAGCGTCTGGAATGTTGCACCCGAGTACCAGGGGACGAGAACTGAGACATATTGGAACACGTCTCCCGATCACACGGTTGATCATACTCTGGGTTCCACGTGCATGTTTTAGCTGAAGGAAGAATCCCTTAAACCTGGAGAGTTGAGACCCGTGGAATGGGTACCATGCAATATGACTTCAAAGGGTCTTCATTTGCTCACCGAACCTCTCCAATCCTATCACTGCTGCGTTTGTGCCCCTGTACACACGCTTGATTTTCTTTCAGAGACATAGCAATTCATAGGTTTTAAGATACTTACTAGTCAGGTACATTCTTAGGCGTTTAATATGGGGTGTTGAGTCCATTTCGTTGAGCAAGGAGTAGTTCTTGTCTATTCCATATTTGGCTTAAGGAACTTTATCTGTGTTCATTTAAATCTCTGGTTTTATGCAGCACCCCAACTCACCTTTCCCCTTAAGCAAGCATAAGTTGGTTTTCTAAATTTGAGACCCTGTTCTGTTTTGTAATCCAGTTCCTGTGTAGCCAAGTTTACATTCCGTGTATTAGTGATATCTTATGATGTTTCTTTTTCTGTGTGACTTATTTCAGTTAGAATCATCATACCTGAATCCACTCATTATGCTGCTACAGGCCTGATGACATAGATTTCATTGCTGAGTGATATTGCATTGTACGTAAGTACCACAACTTCTTTATCCATTTTTCACTTTCTGCGATATTGAACTTGTACCGTAAACGAGGTTCTTGTAAACAGAGCCGTCCCAAACTTTGGGGTGGCTGTGTCTTTTTGATTTTAATTTCCCTAAGCTATAGGACCATAAGTGGAAGTGCCCTAGGCTCTGTTGCTTTGTTTTTTAGATGTTTCAGGAAACACCATACACCTCTCCGGAGTGGCTCTTGGCAATTTACATCCCGCCCATCAGCATAACAAGGCTCCCAGTTCTCCATGGCCTGTCCTGCCTTTCTGGATTTTACACTTTTTTCAGATGGCCCTTTTGACCGGGGGGAAGTGAGACTTCATTGTAGTGCAGATTTCCTTTGCAAGCTTGCTTGGTTGGCCAAAAAGGGCGTATGCGTTTTTTCCTGAATATATTCAGGAAAAAACGCATACGCCCTTTTTGGCCAAGTGCATCATTGTGGACGTTCTGCCTCTTTTCCTATGCTTTAAATGCAATTCCAGTCTACCTCCTGAAATCGGTTTCCTGCAATTCTGCCCCGCTTTCAAGTCCTCTTGGCAGCCTTACTTCAGTATATTTTTGGACGATAGCTGTCATTTATAACTCTGCAGGTTTGTGAATTACAGTGCCCCTGAGCTCCTTTCTTCAACTCGCTTTCTTGTGAGCTGGCCGCAACACCGCAGGATTGCTTCAGGCCCTAATCTGATTCCGGCACGGCACGCTGAGCCTTTGGTTAATTGCTCTTCCTGGTGGGAAATGAGAGTTAAATTTGCCCGTCCAGACACCTCCAGCTAGTCTCTCATTGGTTCTCCCTATTCCTGTTCATCTTCCGCAGAAATTGCAAACTGGGCCAAACAGGAGGTTAAAGGCACTGACTCTCCAAGTCGGGAGAGTGTTAGTAAAGCGTCTGGAATGTTGCACCCGAGTACCAGGGGACGAGAACTGAGACATATTGGAACACGTCTCCCGATCACACGGTTGATCATACTCTGGGTTCCACGTGCATGTTTTAGCTGAAGGAAGAATCCCTTAAACCTGGAGAGTTGAGACCCGTGGAATGGGTACCATGCAATATGACTTCAAAGGGTCTTCGTTTGCTCACCGAACCTCTCCAATCCTATCACTGCTGCGTTTTTGCCCCTGTACACACGCTTGATTTTCTTTCAGAGACATAGCAATTCATAGGTTTTAAGATACTTACTAGTCAGGTACATTCTTAGGCGTTTAATATGGGGTGTTGAGTCCATTTCGTTGAGCAAGGAGTAGTTCTTGTCTATTCCATATTTGGCTTAAGGAACTTTATCTGTGTTCATTTAAATCTCTGGTTTTATGCAGCACCCCAACTCACCTTTCCCCTTAAGCAAGCATAAGTTGGTTTTCTAAATTTGAGACCCTGTTCTGTTTTGTAATCCTGTTCCTGTGTAGCCAAGTTTACATTCCGTGTATTAGTGATATCTTATGATGTTTCTTTTTCTGTGTGACTTATTTCAGTTAGAATCATCATACCTGAATCCACTCATTATGCTGCTACGGGCCTGATGACATAGATTTCATTGCTGAGTGATATTGCATTGTACGTAAGTACCACAACTTCTTTATCCATTTTTCACTTTCTGCGATATTGAACTTGTACCGTAAACGAGGTTCTTGTAAACAGAGCCGTCCCAAACTTTGGGGTGGCTGTGTCTTTTTGATTTTAATTTCCCTAAGCTATAGGACCATAAGTGGAAGTACACTAGGCTCTGTTGCTTTGTTTATTAGATGTTTCAGGAAACACCATACACCTCTCCGGAGTGGCTCTTGGCAATTTACATCCCGCCCATCAGCATAACAAGGCTCCCAGTTCTCCATGGCCTGTCCTGCCTTTCTGGATTTTACACTTTTTTCAGATGGCCCTTTTGACCGGGGGGAAGTGAGACTTCATTGTAGTGCAGATTTCCTTTGCAAGCTTGCTTGGTTGGCCAAAAACGGCGTATGCGTTTTTTCCTGAATATATTCAGGAAAAAACGCATACGCCCTTTTTGGCCAAGTGCATCATTGTGGACGTTCTGCCTCTTTTCCTATGCTTTAAATGCAATTCCAGTCTACCTCCTGAAATCGGTTTCCTGCAATTCTGCCCCGCTTTCAAGTCCTCTTGGCAGCCTTACTTCAGTATATTTTTGGACGATAGCTGTCATTTATAACTCTGCAGGTTTGTGAATTACAGTGCCCCTGATCTCCTTTCTTCAACTCGCTTTCTTGTGAGCTGGCCGCAACACCGCAGGATTGCTTCAGGCCCTAATCTGGTTCCGGCACGGCACGCTGAGCCTTTGGTTAATTCCTCTTCCTGGTGGGAAATGAGAGTTAAATTTGCCCGTCCAGACACCTCCAGCTAGTCTCTCATTGGTTCTCCCTATTCCTGTTCATCTTCCGCAGAAATTGCAAACTGGGCCAAACAGGAGGTTAAAGGCACTGACTCTCCAAGTCGGGAGAGTGTTAGTAAAGCGTCTGGAATGTTGCACCCGAGTACCAGGGGACGAGAACTGAGACATATTGGAACACGTCTCCCGATCACACGGTTGATCATACTCTGGGTTCCACGTGCATGTTTTAGCTGAAGGAAGAATCCCTTAAACCTGGAGAGTTGAGACCCGTGGAATGGGTACCATGCAATATGACTTCAAAGGGTCTTCATTTGCTCACCGAACCTCTCCAATCCTATCACTGCTGCGTTTGTGCCCCTGTACACACGCTTGATTTTCTTTCAGAGACATAGCAATTCATAGGTTTTAAGATACTTACTAGTCAGGTACATTCTTAGGCGTTTAATATGGGGTGTTGAGTCCATTTCGTTGAGCAAGGAGTAGTTCTTGTCTATTCCATATTTGGCTTAAGGAACTTTATCTGTGTTCATTTAAATCTCTGCTTTTATGCAGCACCCCAACTCACCTTTCCCCTTAAGCAAGCATAAGTTGGTTTTCTAAATTTGAGACCCTGTTCTGTTTTGTAATCCAGTTCCTGTGTAGCCAAGTTTACATTCCGTGTATTAGTGATATCTTATGATGTTTCTTTTTCTGTGTGACTTATTTCAGTTAGAATCATCATACCTGAATCCACTCATTATGCTGCTACAGGCCTGATGACATAGATTTCATTGCTGAGTGATATTGCATTGTACGTAAGTACCACAACTTCTTTATCCATTTTTCACTTTCTGCGATATTGAACTTGTTCCGTAAACGAGGTTCTTGTAAACAGAGCCGTCCCAAACTTTGGGGTGGCTGTGTCTTTTTGATTTTAATTTCCCTAAGCTATAGGACCATAAGTGGAAGTACACTAGGCTCTGTTGCTTTGTTTTTTAGATGTTTCAGGAAACACCATACACCTCTCCGGAGTGGCTCTTGGCAATTTACATCCCGCCCATCAGCATAACAAGGCTCCCAGTTCTCCATGGCCTGTCCTGCCTTTCTGGATTTTACACTTTTTTCAGATGGCCCTTTTGACCGGGGGGAAGTGAGTCTTCATTGTAGTGCAGATTTCCTTTGCAAGCTTGCTTGGTTGGCCAAAAAGGGCGTATGCGTTTTTTCCTGAATATATTCAGGAAAAAACGCATACGCCCTTTTTGGCCAAGTGCATCATTGTGGACGTTCTGCCTCTTTTCCTATGCTTTAAATGCAATTCCAGTCTACCTCCTGAAATCGGTTTCCTGCAATTCTGCCCCGCTTTCAAGTCCTCTTGGCAGCCTTACTTCAGTATATTTTTGGACGATAGCTGTCATTTATAACTCTGCAGGTTTGTGAATTACAGTGCCCCTGAGCTCCTTTCTTCAACTCGCTTTCTTGTGAGCTGGCCGCAACACCGCAGGATTGCTTCAGGCCCTAATCTGGTTCCGGCACGGCACGCTGAGCCTTTGGTTAATTCCTCTTCCTGGTGGGAAATGAGAGTTAAATTTGCCCGTCCAGACACCTCCAGCTAGTCTCTCATTGGTTCTCCCTATTCCTGTTCATCTTCCGCAGAAATTGCAAACTGGGCCAAACAGGAGGTTAAAGGCACTGACTCTCCAAGTCGGGAGAGTGTTAGTAAAGCGTCTGGAATGTTGCACCCGAGTACCAGGGGACGAGAACTGAGACATATTGGAACACGTCTCCCGATCACACGGTTGATCATACTCTGGGTTCCACGTGCATGTTTTACCTGAAGACAGAATCCCTTAAACCTGGAGAGTTGAGACCCGTGGAATGGGTACCATGCAATATGACTTCAAAGGGTCTTCATTTGCTCACCGAACCTCTCCAATCCTATCACTGCTGCGTTTGTGCCCCTGTACACACGCTTGATTTTCTTTCAGAGACATAGCAATTCATAGGTTTTAAGATACTTACTAGTCAGGTACATTCTTAGGCGTTTAATATGGGGTGTTGAGTCCATTTCATTGAGCAAGGAGTAGTTCTTGTCTATTCCATATTTGGCTTAAGGAACTTTATCTGTGTTCATTTAAATCTCTGGTTTTATGCAGCACCCCAACTCACCTTTCCCCTTAAGCAAGCATAAGTTGGTTTTCTAAATTTGAGACCCTGTTCTGTTTTGTAATCCAGTTCCTGTGTAGCCAAGTTTACATCCCGTGTATTAGTGATATCTTATGATGTTTCTTTTTCTGTGTGACTTATTTCAGTTAGAATCATCATACCTGAATCCACTCATTATGCTGCTACGGGCCTGATGACATAGATTTCATTGCTGAGTGATATTGCATTGTACGTAAGTACCACAACTTCTTTATCCATTTTTCACTTTCTGCGATATTGAACTTGTACCGTAAACGAGGTTCTTGTAAACAGAGCCGTCCCAAACTTTGGGGTGGCTGTGTCTTTTTGATTTTAATTTCCCTAAGCTATAGGACCATAAGTGGAAGTGCCCTAGGCTCTGTTGCTTTGTTTTTTAGATGTTTCAGGAAACACCATACACCTCTCCCGAGTGGCTGTTGGCAATTTACATCCCGCCCATCAGCATAACAAGGCTCCCAGTTCTCCATGGCCTGTCCTGCCTTTCTGGATTTTACACTTTTTTCAGATGGCCCTTTTGACCGGGGGGGAAGTGAGACTTCATTGTAGTGCAGATTTCCTTTGCAAGCTTGCTTGGTTGGCCAAAAAGGGCGTATGCGTTTTTTCCTGAATATATTCAGGAAAAAACGCATACGCCCTTTTTGGCCAAGTGCATCATTGTGGACGTTCTGCCTCTTTTCCTATGCTTTAAATGCAATTCCAGTCTACCTCCTGAAATCGGTTTCCTGCAATTCTGCCCCGCTTTCAAGTCCTCTTGGCAGCCTTACTTCAGTATATTTTTGGACGATAGCTGTCATTTATAACTCTGCAGGTTTGTGAATTACAGTGCCCCTGAGCTCCTTTCTTCAACTCGCTTTCTTGTGAGCTGGCCGCAACACCGCAGGATTGCTTCAGGCCCTAATCTGGTTCCGGCACGGCACGCTGAGCCTTTGGTTAATTCCTCTTCCTGGTGGGAAATGAGAGTTAAATTTGCCCGTCCAGACACCTCCAGCTAGTCTCTCATTGGTTCTCCCTATTCCTGTTCATCTTCCGCAGAAATTGCAAACTGGGCCAAACAGGAGGTTAAAGGCACTGACTCTCCAAGTGGGGAGAGTGTTAGTAAAGCGTCTGGAATGTTGCACCCGAGTACCAGGGGATGAGAACTGAGACATATTGGAACACGTCTCCCGATCACACGGTTGATCATACTCTGGGTTCCACGTGCATGTTTTAGCTGAAGGAAGAATCCCTTAAA
This sequence comes from Leucopleurus acutus, assembly GCF_964270905.1. Taxonomy (NCBI): domain Eukaryota; kingdom Metazoa; phylum Chordata; class Mammalia; order Artiodactyla; family Delphinidae; genus Leucopleurus; species Leucopleurus acutus. Next base: position 351,200 of record NW_028139150.1, read on the forward strand.
CCTGGAGAGTTGAGACCCGTGGAATGGGTACCATGCAATATGACTTCAAAGGGTCTTCATTTGCTCACCGAACCTCTCCAATCCTATCACTGCTGCGTTTATGCCCCTGTACACACGCTTGATTTTCTTTCAGAGACATAGCAATCCATAGGTTTTAAGATACTTACTAGTCAGGTACATTCTTAGGCGTTTAATATGGGGTGTTGAGTCCATTTCGTTGAGCAAGGAGTAGTTCTTGTCTATTCCATATTTGGCTTAAGGAACTTTATCTGTGCTCATTTCAATCTCTGGTTTGATGCAGCACCCCAACTCACCTTTCCCCTTAAGCAAGCATAAGTTGGTTTTCTAAATTTGAGACCCTGTTCTGTTTTGTAATCCAGTTCCTGTGTAGCCAAGTTTACATCCCGTGTATTAGTGATATCTTATGATGTTTCTTTTTCTGTGTGACTTATTTCAGTTAGAATCATCATACCTGAATCCACTCATTATGCTGCTACGGGCCTGATGACATAGATTTCATTGCTGAGTGATATTGCATTGTACGTAAGTACCACAACTTCTTTATCCATTTTTCACTTTCTGCGATATTGAACTTGTACCGTAAACGAGGTTCTTGTAAACAGAGCCGTCCCAAACTTTGGGGTGGCTGTGTCTTTTTGATTTTAATTTCCCTAAGCTATAGGACCATAAGTGGAAGTGCCCTAGGCTCTGTTGCTTTGTTTTTTAGATGTTTCAGGAAACACCATATACCTCTCCCGAGTGGCTGTTGGCAATTTACATCCCGCCCATCAGCATAACAAGGCTCCCAGTTCTCCATGGCCTGTCCTGCCTTTCTGGATTTTACACTTTTTTCAGATGGCCCTTTTGACCGGGGGGAAGTGAGACTTCATTGTAGTGCAGATTTCCTTTGCAAGCTTGCTTGGTTGGCCAAAAAGGGCGTATGCGTTTTTTCCTGAATATATTCAGGAAAAAACGCATACGCCCTTTTTGGCCAAGTGCATCATTGTGGACGTTCTGCCTCTTTTCCTATGCTTTAAATGCAATTCCAGTCTACCTCCTGAAATCGGTTTCCTGCAATTCTGCCCCGCTTTCAAGTCCTCTTGGCAGCCTTACTTCAGTATATTTTTGGACGATAGCTGTCATTTATAACTCTGCAGGTTTGTGAATTACAGTGCCCCTGAGCTCCTTTCTTCAACTCGCTTTCTTGTGAGCTGGCCGCAACACCGCAGGATTGCTTCAGGCCCTAATCTGGTTCCGGCACGGCACGCTGAGCCTTTGGTTAATTGCTCTTCCTGGTGGGAAATGAGAGTTAAATTTGCCCGTCCAGACACCTCCAGCTAGTCTCTCATTGGTTCTCCCTATTCCTGTTCATCTTCCGCAGAAATTGCAAACTGGGCCAAACAGGAGGTTAAAGGCACTGACTCTCCAAGTCGGGAGAGTGTTAGTAAAGCGTCTGGAATGTTGCACCCGAGTACCAGGGGACGAGAACTGAGACATATTGGAACACGTCTCCCGATCACATGGTTGATCATACTCTGGGTTCCACGTGCATGTTTTACCTGAAGGCAGAATCCCTTAAACCTGGAGAGTTGAGACCCGTGGAATGGGTACCATGCAATATGACTTCAAAGGGTCTTCATTTGCTCACAGAACCTCTCCAATCCTATCACTGCTGCGTTTATGCCCCTGTACACACGCTTGATTTTCTTTCAGAGACATAGCAATCCATAGGTTTTAAGATACTTACTAGTCAGGTACATTCTTAGGCGTTTAATATGGGGTGTTGAGTCCATTTCGTTGAGCAAGGAGTAGTTCTTGTCTATTCCATATTTGGCTTAAGGAACTTTATCTGTGCTCATTTCAATCTCTGGTTTTATGCAGCACCCCAACTCACCTTTCCCCTTAAGCAAGCATAAGTTGGTTTTCTAAATTTGAGACCCTGTTCTGTTTTGTAATCCAGTTCCTGTGTAGCCAAGTTTACATCCCGTGTATTAGTGATATCTTATGATGTTTCTTTTTCTGTGTGACTTATTTCAGTTAGAATCATCATACCTGAATCCACTCATTATGCTGCTACGGGCCTGATGACATAGATTTCATTGCTGAGTGATATTGCATTGTACGTAAGTACCACAACTTCTTTATCCATTTTTCACTTTCTGCGATATTGAACTTGTACCGTAAACGAGGTTCTTGTAAACAGAGCCGTCCCAAACTTTGGGGTGGCTGTGTCTTTTTGATTTTAATTTCCCTAAGCTATAGGACCATAAGTGGAAGTGCCCTAGGCTCTGTTGCTTTGTTTTTTAGATGTTTCAGGAAACACCATACACCTCTCCCGAGTGGCTGTTGGCAATTTACATCCCGCCCATCAGCATAACAAGGCTCCCAGTTCTCCATGGCCTGTCCTGCCTTTCTGGATTTTACACTTTTTTCAGATGGCCCTTTTGACCGGGGGGGAAGTGAGACTTCATTGTAGTGCAGATTTCCTTTGCAAGCTTGCTTGGTTGGCCAAAAAGGGCGTATGCGTTTTTTCCTGAATATATTCAGGAAAAAACGCATACGCCCTTTTTGGCCAAGTGCATCATTGTGGACGTTCTGCCTCTTTTCCTATGCTTTAAATGCAATTCCAGTCTACCTCCTGAAATCGGTTTCCTGCAATTCTGCCCCGCTTTCAAGTCCTCTTGGCAGCCTTACTTCAGTATATTTTTGGACGATAGCTGTCATTTATAACTCTGCAGGTTTGTGAATTACAGTGCCCCTGAGCTCCTTTCTTCAACTCGCTTTCTTGTGAGCTGGCCGCAACACCGCAGGATTGCTTCAGGCCCTAATCTGGTTCCGGCACGGCACGCTGAGCCTTTGGTTAATTCCTCTTCCTGGTGGGAAATGAGAGTTAAATTTACCCGTCCAGACACCTCCAGCTAGTCTCTCATTGGTTCTCCCTATTCCTGTTCATCTTCCGCAGAAATTGCAAACTGGGCCAAACAGGAGGTTAAAGGCACTGACTCTCCAAGTGGGGAGAGTGTTAGTAAAGCGTCTGGAATGTTGCACCCGAGTACCAGGGGATGAGAACTGAGACATATTGGAACACGTCTCCCGATCACACGGTTGATCATACTCTGGGTTCCACGTGCATGTTTTAGCTGAAGGAAGAATCCCTTAAACCTGGAGAGTTGAGACCCGTGGAATGGGTACCATGCAATATGACTTCAAAGGGTCTTCATTTGCTCACCGAACCTCTCCAATCCTATCACTGCTGCGTTTATGCCCCTGTACACACGCTTGATTTTCTTTCAGAGACATAGCAATCCATAGGTTTTAAGATACTTACTAGTCAGGTACATTCTTAGGCGTTTAATATGGGGTGTTGAGTCCATTTCGTTGAGCAAGGAGTAGTTCTTGTCTATTCCATATTTGGCTTAAGGAACTTTATCTGTGCTCATTTCAATCTCTGGTTTGATGCAGCACCCCAACTCACCTTTCCCCTTAAGCAAGCATAAGTTGGTTTTCTAAATTTGAGACCCTGTTCTGTTTTGTAATCCAGTTCCTGTGTAGCCAAGTTTACATCCCGTGTATTAGTGATATCTTATGATGTTTCTTTTTCTGTGTGACTTATTTCAGTTAGAATCATCATACCTGAATCCACTCATTATGCTGCTACGGGCCTGATGACATAGATTTCATTGCTGAGTGATATTGCATTGTACGTAAGTACCACAACTTCTTTATCCATTTTTCACTTTCTGCGATATTGAACTTGTACCGTAAACGAGGTTCTTGTAAACAGAGCCGTCCCAAACTTTGGGGTGGCTGTGTCTTTTTGATTTTAATTTCCCTAAGCTATAGGACCATAAGTGGAAGTGCCCTAGGCTCTGTTGCTTTGTTTTTTAGATGTTTCAGGAAACACCATATACCTCTCCCGAGTGGCTGTTGGCAATTTACATCCCGCCCATCAGCATAACAAGGCTCCCAGTTCTCCATGGCCTGTCCTGCCTTTCTGGATTTTACACTTTTTTCAGATGGCCCTTTTGACCGGGGGGAAGTGAGACTTCATTGTAGTGCAGATTTCCTTTGCAAGCTTGCTTGGTTGGCCAAAAAGGGCGTATGCGTTTTTTCCTGAATATATTCAGGAAAAAACGCATACGCCCTTTTTGGCCAAGTGCATCATTGTGGACGTTCTGCCTCTTTTCCTATGCTTTAAATGCAATTCCAGTCTACCTCCTGAAATCGGTTTCCTGCAATTCTGCCCCGCTTTCAAGTCCTCTTGGCAGCCTTACTTCAGTATATTTTTGGACGATAGCTGTCATTTATAACTCTGCAGGTTTGTGAATTACAGTGCCCCTGAGCTCCTTTCTTCAACTCGCTTTCTTGTGAGCTGGCCGCAACACCGCAGGATTGCTTCAGGCCCTAATCTGGTTCCGGCACGGCACGCTGAGCCTTTGGTTAATTGCTCTTCCTGGTGGGAAATGAGAGTTAAATTTGCCCGTCCAGACACCTCCAGCTAGTCTCTCATTGGTTCTCCCTATTCCTGTTCATCTTCCGCAGAAATTGCAAACTGGGCCAAACAGGAGGTTAAAGGCACTGACTCTCCAAGTGGGGAGAGTGTTAGTAAAGCGTCTGGAATGTTGCACCCGAGTACCAGGGGATGAGAACTGAGACATATTGGAACACGTCTCCCGATCACACGGTTGATCATACTCTGGGTTCCACGTGCATGTTTTAGCTGAAGGAAGAATCCCTTAAACCTGGAGAGTTGAGACCCGTGGAATGGGTACCATGCAATATGACTTCAAAGGGTCTTCATTTGCTCACCGAACCTCTCCAATCCTATCACTGCTGCGTTTATGCCCCTGTACACACGCTTGATTTTCTTTCAGAGACATAGCAATCCATAGGTTTTAAGATACTTACTAGTCAGGTACATTCTTAGGCGTTTAATATGGGGTGTTGAGTCCATTTCGTTGAGCAAGGAGTAGTTCTTGTCTATTCCATATTTGGCTTAAGGAACTTTATCTGTGCTCATTTCAATCTCTGGTTTTATGCAGCACCCCAACTCACCTTTCCCCTTAAGCAAGCATAAGTTGGTTTTCTAAATTTGAGACCCTGTTCTGTTTTGTAATCCAGTTCCTGTGTAGCCAAGTTTACATCCCGTGTATTAGTGATATCTTATGATGTTTCTTTTTCTGTGTGACTTATTTCAGTTAGAATCATCATATCTGAATCCACTCATTATGCTGCTACGGGCCTGATGACATAGATTTCATTGCTGAGTGATATTGCATTGTACGTAAGTACCACAACTTCTTTATCCATTTTTCACTTTCTGCGATATTGAACTTGTACCGTAAACGAGGTTCTTGTAAACAGAGCCGTCCCAAACTTTGGGGTGGCTGTGTCTTTTTGATTTTAATTTCCCTAAGCTATAGGACCATAAGTGGAAGTGCCCTAGGCTCTGTTGCTTTGTTTTTTAGATGTTTCAGGAAACACCATACACCTCTCCCGAGTGGCTGTTGGCAATTTACATCCCGCCCATCAGCATAACAAGGCTCCCAGTTCTCCATGGCCTGTCCTGCCTTTCTGGATTTTACACTTTTTTCAGATGGCCCTTTTGACCGGGGGGAAGTGAGACTTCATTGTAGTGCAGATTTCCTTTGCAAGCTTGCTTGGTTGGCCAAAAAGGGCGTATGCGTTTTTTCCTGAATATATTCAGGAAAAAACGCATACGCCCTTTTTGGCCAAGTGCATCATTGTGGACGTTCTGCCTCTTTTCCTATGCTTTAAATGCAATTCCAGTCTACCTCCTGAAATCGGTTTCCTGCAATTCTGCCCCGCTTTCAAGTCCTCTTGGCAGCCTTACTTCAGTATATTTTTGGACGATAGCTGTCATTTATAACTCTGCAGGTTTGTGAATTACAGTGCCCCTGAGCTCCTTTCTTCAACTCGCTTTCTTGTGAGCTGGCCGCAACACCGCAGGATTGCTTCAGGCCCTAATCTGGTTCTGGCACGGCACGCTGAGCCTTTGGTTAATTCCTCTTCCTGGTGGGAAATGAGAGTTAAATTTGCCCGTCCAGACACCTCCAGCTAGTCTCTCATTGGTTCTCCCTATTCCTGTTCATCTTCCGCAGAAATTGCAAACTGGGCCAAACAGGAGGTTAAAGGCACTGACTCTCCAAGTCGGGAGAGTGTTAGTAAAGCGTCTGGAATGTTGCACCCGAGTACCAGGGGACGAGAACTGAGACATATTGGAACACGTCTCCCGATCACACGGTTGATCATACTCTGGGTTCCACGTGCATGTTTTAGCTGAAGGAAGAATCCCTTAAACCTGGAGAGTTGAGACCCGTGGAATGGGTACCATGCAATATAACTTCAAAGGGTCTTCATTTGCTCACCGAAACTCTCCAATCCTATCACTTCTGCGTTTATGCCCCTGTACACACGCTTGATTTTCTTTCAGAGACATAGCAATCCATAGGTTTTAAGATACTTACTAGTCAGGTACATTCTTAGGCGTTTAATATGGGGTGTTGAGTCCATTTCGTTGAGCAAGGAGTAGTTCTTGTCTATTCCATATTTGGCTTAAGGAACTTTATCTGTGCTCATTTCAATCTCTGGTTTGATGCAGCACCCCAACTCACCTTTCCCCTTAAGCAAGCATAAGTTGGTTTTCTAAATTTGAGACCCTGTTCTGTTTTGTAATCCAGTTCCTGTGTAGCCAAGTTTACATCCCGTGTATTAGTGATATCTTATGATGTTTCTTTTTCTGTGTGACTTATTTCAGTTAGAATCATCATACCTGAATCCACTCATTATGCTGCTACGGGCCTGATGACATAGATTTCATTGCTGAGTGATATTGCATTGTACGTAAGTACCACAACTTCTTTATCCATTTTTCACTTTCTGCGATATTGAACTTGTACCGTAAACGAGGTTCTTGTAAACAGAGCCGTCCCAAACTTTGGGGTGGCTGTGTCTTTTTGATTTTAATTTCCCTAAGCTATAGGACCATAAGTGGAAGTGCCCTAGGCTCTGTTGCTTTGTTTTTTAGATGTTTCAGGAAACACCATATACCTCTCCCGAGTGGCTGTTGGCAATTTACATCCCGCCCATCAGCATAACAAGGCTCCCAGTTCTCCATGGCCTGTCCTGCCTTTCTGGATTTTACACTTTTTTCAGATGGCCCTTTTGACCGGGGGGAAGTGAGACTTCATTGTAGTGCAGATTTCCTTTGCAAGCTTGCTTGGTTGGCCAAAAAGGGCGTATGCGTTTTTTCCTGAATATATTCAGGAAAAAACGCATACGCCCTTTTTGGCCAAGTGCATCATTGTGGACGTTCTGCCTCTTTTCCTATGCTTTAAATGCAATTCCAGTCTACCTCCTGAAATCGGTTTCCTGCAATTCTGCCCCGCTTTCAAGTCCTCTTGGCAGCCTTACTTCAGTATATTTTTGGACGATAGCTGTCATTTATAACTCTGCAGGTTTGTGAATTACAGTGCCCCTGAGCTCCTTTCTTCAACTCGCTTTCTTGTGAGCTGGCCGCAACACCGCAGGATTGCTTCAGGCCCTAATCTGGTTCCGGCACGGCACGCTGAGCCTTTGGTTAATTCCTCTTCCTGGTGGGAAATGAGAGTTAAATTTGCCCGTCCAGACACCTCCAGCTAGTCTCTCATTGGTTCTCCCTATTCCTGTTCATCTTCCGCAGAAATTGCAAACTGGGCCAAACAGGAGGTTAAAGGCACTGACTCTCCAAGTGGGGAGAGTGTTAGTAAAGCGTCTGGAATGTTGCACCCGAGTACCAGGGGATGAGAACTGAGACATATTGGAACACGTCTCCCGATCACACGGTTGATCATACTCTGGGTTCCACGTGCATGTTTTAGCTGAAGGAAGAATCCCTTAAACCTGGAGAGTTGAGACCCGTGGAATGGGTACCATGCAATATGACTTCAAAGGGTCTTCATTTGCTCACCGAACCTCTCCAATCCTATCACTGCTGCGTTTATGCCCCTGTACACACGCTTGATTTTCTTTCAGAGACATAGCAATCCATAGGTTTTAAGATACTTACTAGTCAGGTACATTCTTAGGCGTTTAATATGGGGTGTTGAGTCCATTTCGTTGAGCAAGGAGTAGTTCTTGTCTATTCCATATTTGGCTTAAGGAACTTTATCTGTGCTCATTTCAATCTCTGGTTTTATGCAGCACCCCAACTCACCTTTCCCCTTAAGCAAGCATAAGTTGGTTTTCTAAATTTGAGACCCTGTTCTGTTTTGTAATCCAGTTCCTGTGTAGCCAAGTTTACATCCCGTGTATTAGTGATATCTTATGATGTTTCTTTTTCTGTGTGACTTATTTCAGTTAGAATCATCATACCTGAATCCACTCATTATGCTGCTACGGGCCTGATGACATAGATTTCATTGCTGAGTGATATTGCATTGTACGTAAGTACCACAACTTCTTTATCCATTTTTCACTTTCTGCGATATTGAACTTGTACCGTAAACGAGGTTCTTGTAAACAGAGCCGTCCCAAACTTTGGGGTGGCTGTGTCTTTTTGATTTTAATTTCCCTAAGCTATAGGACCATAAGTGGAAGTGCCCTAGGCTCTGTTGCTTTGTTTTTTAGATGTTTCAGGAAACACCATACACCTCTCCCGAGTGGCTGTTGGCAATTTACATCCCGCCCATCAGCATAACAAGGCTCCCAGTTCTCCATGGCCTGTCCTGCCTTTCTGGATTTTACACTTTTTTCAGATGGCCCTTTTGACCGGGGGGAAGTGAGACTTCATTGTAGTGCAGATTTCCTTTGCAAGCTTGCTTGGTTGGCCAAAAAGGGCGTATGCGTTTTTTCCTGATATTCAGGAAAAAACGCATACGCCCTTTTTGGCCAAGTGCATCATTGTGGACGTTCTGCCTCTTTTCCTATGCTTTAAATGCAATTCCAGTCTACCTCCTGAAATCGGTTTCCTGCAATTCTGCCCCGCTTTCAAGTCCTCTTGGCAGCCTTACTTCAGTATATTTTTGGACGATAGCTGTCATTTATAACTCTGCAGGTTTGTGAATTACAGTGCCCCTGAGCTCCTTTCTTCAACTCGCTTTCTTGTGAGCTGGCCGCAACACCGCAGGATTGCTTCAGGCCCTAATCTGGTTCCGGCACGGCACGCTGAGCCTTTGGTTAATTCCTCTTCCTGGTGGGAAATGAGAGTTAAATTTGCCCGTCCAGACACCTCCAGCTAGTCTCTCATTGGTTCTCCCTATTCCTGTTCATCTTCCGCAGAAATTGCAAACTGGGCCAAACAGGAGGTTAAAGGCACTGACTCTCCAAGTGGGGAGAGTGTTAGTAAAGCGTCTGGAATGTTGCACCCGAGTACCAGGGGATGAGAACTGAGACATATTGGAACACGTCTCCCGATCACACGGTTGATCATACTCTGGGTTCCACGTGCATGTTTTAGCTGAAGGAAGAATCCCTTAAACCTGGAGAGTTGAGACCCGTGGAATGGGTACCATGCAATATGACTTCAAAGGGTCTTCATTTGCTCACCGAACCTCTCCAATCCTATCACTGCTGCGTTTATGCCCCTGTACACATGCTTGATTTTCTTTCAGAGACATAGCAATCCATAGGTTTTAAGATACTTACTAGTCAGGTACATTCTTAGGCGTTTAATATGGGGTGTTGAGTCCATTTCGTTGAGCAAGGAGTAGTTCTTGTCTATTCCATATTTGGCTTAAGGAACTTTATCTGTGCTCATTTCAATCTCTGGTTTGATGCAGCACCCCAACTCACCTTTCCCCTTAAGCAAGCATAAGTTGGTTTTCTAAATTTGAGACCCTGTTCTGTTTTGTAATCCAGTTCCTGTGTAGCCAAGTTTACATCCCGTGTATTAGTGATATCTTATGATGTTTCTTTTTCTGTGTGACTTATTTCAGTTAGAATCATCATACCTGAATCCACTCATTATGCTGCTACGGGCCTGATGACATAGATTTCATTGCTGAGTGATATTGCATTGTACGTAAGTACCACAACTTCTTTATCCATTTTTCACTTTCTGCGATATTGAACTTGTACCGTAAACGAGGTTCTTGTAAACAGAGCCGTCCCAAACTTTGGGGTGGCTGTGTCTTTTTGATTTTAATTTCCCTAAGCTATAGGACCATAAGTGGAAGTGCCCTAGGCTCTGTTGCTTTGTTTTTTAGATGTTTCAGGAAACACCATATACCTCTCCCGAGTGGCTGTTGGCAATTTACATCCCGCCCATCAGCATAACAAGGCTCCCAGTTCTCCATGGCCTGTCCTGCCTTTCTGGATTTTACACTTTTTTCAGATGGCCCTTTTGACCGGGGGGAAGTGAGACTTCATTGTAGTGCAGATTTCCTTTGCAAGCTTGCTTGGTTGGCCAAAAAGGGCGTATGCGTTTTTTCCTGAATATATTCAGGAAAAAACGCATACGCCCTTTTTGGCCAAGTGCATCATTGTGGACGTTCTGCCTCTTTTCCTATGCTTTAAATGCAATTCCAGTCTACCTCCTGAAATCGGTTTCCTGCAATTCTGCCCCGCTTTCAAGTCCTCTTGGCAGCCTTACTTCAGTATATTTTTGGACGATAGCTGTCATTTATAACTCTGCAGGTTTGTGAATTACAGTGCCCCTGAGCTCCTTTCTTCAACTCGCTTTCTTGTGAGCTGGCCGCAACACCGCAGGATTGCTTCAGGCCCTAATCTGGTTCCGGCACGGCACGCTGAGCCTTTGGTTAATTCCTCTTCCTGGTGGGAAATGAGAGTTAAATTTGCCCGTCCAGACACCTCCAGCTAGTCTCTCATTGGTTCTCCCTATTCCTGTTCATCTTCCGCAGAAATTGCAAACTGGGCCAAACAGGAGGTTAAAGGCACTGACTCTCCAAGTGGGGAGAGTGTTAGTAAAGCGTCTGGAATGTTGCACCCGAGTACCAGGGGATGAGAACTGAGACATATTGGAACACGTCTCCCGATCACACGGTTGATCATACTCTGGGTTCCACGTGCATGTTTTAGCTGAAGGAAGAATCCCTTAAACCTGGAGAGTTGAGACCCGTGGAATGGGTACCATGCAATATGACTTCAAAGGGTCTTCATTTGCTCACCGAACCTCTCCAATCCTATCACTGCTGCGTTTATGCCCCTGTACACACGCTTGATTTTCTTTCAGAGACATAGCAATCCATAGGTTTTAAGATACTTACTAGTCAGGTACATTCTTAGGCGTTTAATATGGGGTGTTGAGTCCATTTCGTTGAGCAAGGAGTAGTTCTTGTCTATTCCATATTTGGCTTAAGGAACTTTATCTGTGCTCATTTCAATCTCTGGTTTTATGCAGCACCCCAACTCACCTTTCCCCTTAAGCAAGCATAAGTTGGTTTTCTAAATTTGAGACCCTGTTCTGTTTTGTAATCCAGTTCCTGTGTAGCCAAGTTTACATCCCGTGTATTAGTGATATCTTATGATGTTTCTTTTTCTGTGTGACTTATTTCAGTTAGAATCATCATACCTGAATCCACTCATTATGCTGCTACGGGCCTGATGACATAGATTTCATTGCTGAGTGATATTGCATTGTACGTAAGTACCACAACTTCTTTATCCATTTTTCACTTTCTGCGATATTGAACTTGTACCGTAAACGAGGTTCTTGTAAACAGAGCCGTCCCAAACTTTGGGGTGGCTGTGTCTTTTTGATTTTAATTTCCCTAAGCTATAGGACCATAAGTGGAAGTGCCCTAGGCTCTGTTGCTTTGTTTTTTAGATGTTTCAGGAAACACCATACACCTCTCCCGAGTGGCTGTTGGCAATTTACATCCCGCCCATCAGCATAACAAGGCTCCCAGTTCTCCATGGCCTGTCCTGCCTTTCTGGATTTTACACTTTTTTCAGATGGCCCTTTTGACCGGGGGGAAGTGAGACTTCATTGTAGTGCAGATTTCCTTTGCAAGCTTGCTTGGTTGGCCAAAAAGGGCGTATGCGTTTTTTCCTGAATATATTCAGGAAAAAACGCATACGCCCTTTTTGGCCAAGTGCATCATTGTGGACGTTCTGCCTCTTTTCCTATGCTTTAAATGCAATTCCAGTCTACCTCCTGAAATCGGTTTCCTGCAATTCTGCCCCGCTTTCAAGTCCTCTTGGCAGCCTTACTTCAGTATATTTTTGGACGATAGCTGTCATTTATAACTCTGCAGGTTTGTGAATTACAGTGCCCCTGAGCTCCTTTCTTCAACTCGCTTTCTTGTGAGCTGGCCGCAACACCGCAGGATTGCTTCAGGCCCTAATCTGGTTCCGGCACGGCACGCTGAGCCTTTGGTTAATTGCTCTTCCTGGTGGGAAATGAGAGTTAAATTTGCCCGTCCAGACACCTCCAGCTAGTCTCTCATTGGTTCTCCCTATTCCTGTTCATCTTCCGCAGAAATTGCAAACTGGGCCAAACAGGAGGTTAAAGGCACTGACTCTCCAAGTCGGGAGAGTGTTAGTAAAGCGTCTGGAATGTTGCACCCGAGTACCAGGGGACGAGAACTGAGACATATTGGAACACGTCTCCCGATCACACGGTTGATCATACTCTGGGTTCCACGTGCATGTTTTAGCTGAAGGAAGAATCCCTTAAACCTGGAGAGTGGAGACCCGTGGAATGGGTACCATGCAATATGACTTCAAAGGGTCTTCATTTGCTCACAGAACCTCTCCAATCCTATCACTGCTGCGTTTGTGCCCCTGTACACACGCTTGATTTTCTTTCAGAGACATAGCAATTCATAGGTTTTAAGATACTTACTAGTCAGGTACATTCTTAGGCGTTTAATATGGGGTGTTGAGTCCATTTCGTTGAGCAAGGAGTAGTTCTTGTCTATTACATATTTGGCTTAAGGAACTTTATCTGTGTTCATTTAAATCTCTGGTTTTATGCAGCACCCCAACTCACCTTTCCCCTTAAGCAAGCATAAGTTGGTTTTCTAAATTTGAGACCCTGTTCTGTTTTGTAATCCAGTTCCTGTGTAGCCAAGTTTACATTCCGTGTATTAGTGATATCTTATGATGTTTCTTTTTCTGTGTGACTTATTTCAGTTAGAATCATCATACCTGAATCCACTCATTATGCTGCTATGGGCCTGATGACATAGATTTCATTGCTGAGTGATATTGCATTGTACGTAAGTACCACAACTTCTTTATCCATTTTTCACTTTCTGCGATATTGAACTTGTACCGTAAACGAGGTTCTTGTAAACAGAGCCGTCCCAAACTTTGGGGTGGCTGTGTCTTTTTGATTTTAATTTCCCTAAGCTATAGGACCATAAGTGGAAGTACCTTAGGCTCTGTTGCTTTGTTTTTTAGATGTTTCAGGAAACACCATACACCTCTCCGGAGTGGCTCTTGGCAATTTACATCCCGCCCATCAGCATAACAAGGCTCCCAGTTCTCCATGGCCTGTCCTGCCTTTCTGGATTTTACACTTTTTTCAGATGGCCCTTTTGACCGTGGGGAAGTGAGACTTCATTGTAGTGCAGATTTCCTTTGCAAGCTTGCTTGGTTGGCCAAAAAGGGCGTATGCGTTTTTTCCTGAATATATTCAGGAAAAACCGCATACGCCCTTTTTGGCCAAGTGCATCATTGTGGACGTTCTGCCTCTTTTCCTATGCTTTAAATGCAATTCCAGTCTACCTCCTGAAATCGGTTTCCTGCAATTCTGCCCCGCTTTCAAGTCCTCTTGGCAGCCTTACTTCAGTATATTTTTGGACGATAGCTGTCATTTATAACTCTGCAGGTTTGTGAATTACAGTGCCCCTGAGCTCCTTTCTTCAACTCGCTTTCTTGTGAGCTGGCCGCAACACCGCAGGATTGCTTCAGGCCCTAATCTGGTTCCGGCACGGCACGCTGAGCCTTTGGTTAATTCCTCTTCCTGGTGGGAAATGAGAGTTAAATTTGCCCGTCCAGACACCTCCAGCTAGTCTCTCATTGGTTCTCCCTATTCCTGTTCATCTTCCGCAGAAATTGCAAACTGGGCCAAACAGGAGGTTAAAGGCACTGACTCTCCAAGTCGGGAGAGTGTTAGTAAAGCATCTGGAATGTTGCACCCGAGTACCAGGGGACGAGAACTGAGACATATTGGAACACGTCTCCCGATCATACGGTTGATCATACTCTGGGTTCCACGTGCATGTTTTACCTGAAGGCAGAATCCCTTAAACCTGGAGAGTTGAGACCCGTGGAATGGGTACCATGCAATATGACTTCAAAGGGTCTTCATTTGCTCACAGAACCTCTCCAATCCTATCACTGCTGCGTTTATGCCCCTGTACACACGCTTGATTTTCTTTCAGAGACATAGCAATCCATAGGTTTTAAGATACTTACTAGTCAGGTACATTCTTAGGCGTTTAATATGGGGTGTTGAGTCCATTTCGTTGAGCAAGGAGTAGTTCTTGTCTATTCCATATTTGGCTTAAGGAACTTTATCTGTGCTCATTTCAATCTCTGGTTTTATGCAGCACCCCAACTCACCTTTCCCCTTAAGCAAGCATAAGTTGGTTTTCTAAATTTGAGACCCTGTTCTGTTTTGTAATCCAGTTCCTGTGTAGCCAAGTTTACATCCCGTGTATTAGTGATATCTTATGATGTTTCTTTTTCTGTGTGACTTATTTCAGTTAGAATCATCATACCTGAATCCACTCATTATGCTGCTACGGGCCTGATGACATAGATTTCATTGCTGAGTGATATTGCATTGTACGTAAGTACCACAACTTCTTTATCCATTTTTCACTTTCTGCGATATTGAACTTGTACCGTAAACGAGGTTCTTGTAAACAGAGCCGTCCCAAACTTTGGGGTGGCTGTGTCTTTTTGATTTTAATTTCCCTAAGCTATAGGACCATAAGTGGAAGTGCCCTAGGCTCTGTTGCTTTGTTTTTTAGATGTTTCAGGAAACACCATACACCTCTCCCGAGTGGCTGTTGGCAATTTACATCCCGCCCATCAGCATAACAAGGCTCCCAGTTCTCCATGGCCTGTCCTGCCTTTCTGGATTTTACACTTTTTTCAGATGGCCCTTTTGACCGGGGGGGAAGTGAGACTTCATTGTAGTGCAGATTTCCTTTGCAAGCTTGCTTGGTTGGCCAAAAAGGGCGTATGCGTTTTTTCCTGAATATATTCAGGAAAAACCGCATACGCCCTTTTTGGCCAAGTGCATCATTGTGGACGTTCTGCCTCTTTTCCTATGCTTTAAATGCAATTCCAGTCTACCTCCTGAAATCGGTTTCCTGCAATTCTGCCCCGCTTTCAAGTCCTCTTGGCAGCCTTACTTCAGTATATTTTTGGACGATAGCTGTCATTTATAACTCTGCAGGTTTGTGAATTACAGTGCCCCTGAGCTCCTTTCTTCAACTCGCTTTCTTGTGAGCTGGCCGCAACACCGCAGGATTGCTTCAGGCCCTAATCTGGTTCCGGCACGGCACGCTGAGCCTTTGGTTAATTCCTCTTCCTGGTGGGAAATGAGAGTTAAATTTGCCCGTCCAGACACCTCCAGCTAGTCTCTCATTGGTTCTCCCTATTCCTGTTCATCTTCCTCAGAAATTGCAAATGGGCCAAACAGGAGGTTAAAGGAACTGACTCTCCAAATCGGGAGAGTGTTATTAAAGCGTCTGGAATGTTGCACCCAAGTACCAGGGGACGAGAACTGAGACATATTGGAACACGTCTCCCGATCACACGGTTGATCATACTCTGGGTTCCACGTGCATGTTTTAGCTGAAGGAAGAATCCCTTAAACCTGGAGAGTTGAGACCCGTGGAATGGGTACCATGCAATATGACTTCAAAGGGTCTTCATTTGCTCACCGAACCTCTCCAATCCTATCACTGCTGCGTTTATGCCCCTGTACACACGCTTGATTTTCTTTCAGAGACATAGCAATCCATAGGTTTTAAGATACTTACTAGTCAGGTACATTCTTAGGCGTTTAATATGGGGTGTTGAGTCCATTTCATTGAGCAAGGAGTAGTTCTTGTCTATTCTATATTTGGCTTAAGGAACTTTATCTGTGCTCATTTCAATCTCTGGTTTGATGCAGCACCCCAACTCACCTTTCCCCTTAAGCAAGCATAAGTTGGTTTTCTAAATTTGAGACCCTGTTCTGTTTTGTAATCCAGTTCCTGTGTAGCCAAGTTTACATCCCGTGTATTAGTGATATCTTATGATGTTTCTTTTTCTGTGTGACTTATTTCAGTTAGAATCATCATACCTGAATCCACTCATTATGCTGCTACGGGCCTGATGACATAGGTTTCATTGCTGAGTGATATTGCATTGTACGTAAGTACCACAACTTCTTTATCCATTTTTCACTTTCTGTGATATTGAACTTGTACCGTAAATGAGGTTCTTGTAAACAGAGCTGTCCCAAAATTTAGGGTGGCTGTGTCTTTTTTATTTTAATTTCCCTAAGCTATAGGACCATAAGTGGAAGTGCCCTAGGCTCTGTTGCTTTGTTTTTTAGATGTTTCAGGAAACACCATACACCTCTCCCGAGTGGCTGTTGGCAATTTACATCCCGCCCATCAGCATAACAAGGCTCCCAGTTCTCCATGGCCTGTCCTGCCTTTCTGGATTTTACACTTTTTTCAGATGGCCCTTTTGACCGGGGGGAAGTGAGACTTCATTGTAGTGCAGATTTCCTTTGCAAGCTTGCTTGGTTGGCCAAAAAGGGCGTATGCGTTTTTTCCTGAATATATTCAGGAAAAAACGCATACGCCCTTTTTGGCCAAGTGCATCATTGTGGACGTTCTGCCTCTTTTCCTATGCTTTAAATGCAATTCCAGTCTACCTCCTGAAATCGGTTTCCTGCAATTCTGCCCCGCTTTCAAGTCCTCTTGGCAGCCTTACTTCAGTATATTTTTGGACGATAGCTGTCATTTATAAGTCTGCAGGTTTGTGAATTACAGTGCCCCTGAGCTCCTTTCTTCAACTCGCTTTCTTGTGAGCTGGCTGCAACACCGCAAGATTGCTTCAGGCCCTAATCTGGTTCCGGCACGGCACGCTGAGCCTTTGGTTAATTCCTCTTCCTGGTGGGAAATGAGAGTTAAATTTGCCCGTCCAGACACCTCCAGCTAGTCTCTCATTGGTTCTCCCTATTCCTGTTCATCTTCCGCAGAAATTGCAAACTGGGCCAAACAGGAGGTTAAAGGCACTGACTCTCCAAGTCGGGAGAGTGTTAGTAAAGCGTCTGGAATGTTGCACCCTAGTACCAGGGGACGAGAACTGAGACATATTGGAACACGTCTCCCGATCACACGGTTGATCATACTCTGGGTTCCACGTGCATGTTTTAGCTGAAGGAAGAATCCCTTAAACCTGGAGAGTTGAGACCCGTGGAATGGGTACCATGCAATATAACTTCAAAGGGTCTTCATTTGCTCACCGAAACTCTCCAATCCTATCACTTCTGCGTTTATGCCCCTGTACACACGCTTGATTTTCTTTCAGAGACATAGCAATCCATAGGTTTTAAGATACTTACTAGTCAGGTACATTCTTAGGCGTTTAATATGGGGTGTTGAGTCCATTTCGTTGAGCAAGGAGTAGTTCTTGTCTATTCCATATTTGGCTTAAGGAACTTTATCTGTGCTCATTTCAATCTCTGGTTTGATGCAGCACCCCAACTCACCTTTCCCCTTAAGCAAGCATAAGTTGGTTTTCTAAATTTGAGACCCTGTTCTGTTTTGTAATCCAGTTCCTGTGTAGCCAAGTTTACATCCCGTGTATTAGTGATATCTTATGATGTTTCTTTTTCTGTGTGACTTATTTCAGTTAGAATCATCATACCTGAATCCACTCATTATGCTGCTACGGGCCTGATGACATAGATTTCATTGCTGAGTGATATTGCATTGTACGTAAGTACCACAACTTCTTTATCCATTTTTCACTTTCTGCGATATTGAACTTGTACCGTAAACGAGGTTCTTGTAAACAGAGCCGTCCCAAACTTTGGGGTGGCTGTGTCTTTTTGATTTTAATTTCCCTAAGCTATAGGACCATAAGTGGAAGTGCCCTAGGCTCTGTTGCTTTGTTTTTTAGATGTTTCAGGAAACACCATATACCTCTCCCGAGTGGCTGTTGGCAATTTACATCCCGCCCATCAGCATAACAAGGCTCCCAGTTCTCCATGGCCTGTCCTGCCTTTCTGGATTTTACACTTTTTTCAGATGGCCCTTTTGACCGGGGGGAAGTGAGACTTCATTGTAGTGCAGATTTCCTTTGCAAGCTTGCTTGGTTGGCCAAAAAGGGCGTATGCGTTTTTTCCTGAATATATTCAGGAAAAAACGCATACGCCCTTTTTGGCCAAGTGCATCATTGTGGACGTTCTGCCTCTTTTCCTATGCTTTAAATGCAATTCCAGTCTACCTCCTGAAATCGGTTTCCTGCAATTCTGCCCCGCTTTCAAGTCCTCTTGGCAGCCTTACTTCAGTATATTTTTGGACGATAGCTGTCATTTATAACTCTGCAGGTTTGTGAATTACAGTGCCCCTGAGCTCCTTTCTTCAACTCGCTTTCTTGTGAGCTGGCCGCAACACCGCAGGATTGCTTCAGGCCCTAATCTGGTTCCGGCACGGCACGCTGAGCCTTTGGTTAATTCCTCTTCCTGGTGGGAAATGAGAGTTAAATTTGCCCGTCCAGACACCTCCAGCTAGTGTCTCATTGGTTCTCCCTATTCCTGTTCATCTTCCGCAGAAATTGCAAACTGGGCCAAACAGGAGGTTAAAGGCACTGACTCTCCAAGTCGGGAGAGTGTTAGTAAAGCGTCTGGAATGTTGCACCCGAGTACCAGGGGACGAGAACTGAGACATATTGGAACACGTCTCCCGATCACACGGTTGATCATACTCTGGGTTCCACGTGCATGTTTTAGCTGAAGGAAGAATCCCTTAAACCTGGAGAGTTGAGACCCGTGGAATGGGTACCATGCAATATGACTTCAAAGGGTCTTCATTTGCTCACAGAACCTCTCCAATCCTATCACTGCTGCGTTTATGCCCCTGTACACACGCTTGATTTTCTTTCAGAGACATAGCAATCCATAGGTTTTAAGATACTTACTAGTCAGGTACATTCTTAGGCGTTTAATATGGGGTGTTGAGTCCATTTCATTGAGCAAGGAGTAGTTCTTGTCTATTCTATATTTGGCTTAAGGAACTTTATCTGTGCTCATTTCAATCTCTGGTTTGATGCAGCACCCCAACTCACCTTTCCCCTTAAGCAAGCATAAGTTGGTTTTCTAAATTTGAGACCCTGTTCTGTTTTGTAATCCAGTTCCTGTGTAGCCAAGTTTACATCCCGTGTATTAGTGATATCTTATGATGTTTCTTTTTCTGTGTGACTTATTTCAGTTAGAATCATCATACCTGAATCCACTCATTATGCTGCTACGGGCCTGATGACATAGGTTTCATTGCTGAGTGATATTGCATTGTACGTAAGTACCACAACTTCTTTATCCATTTTTCACTTTCTGTGATATTGAACTTGTACCGTAAATGAGGTTCTTGTAAACAGAGCTGTCCCAAAATTTAGGGTGGCTGTGTCTTTTTTATTTTAATTTCCCTAAGCTATAGGACCATAAGTGGAAGTGCCCTAGGCTCTGTTGCTTTGTTTTTTAGATGTTTCAGGAAACACCATACACCTCTCCCGAGTGGCTGTTGGCAATTTACATCCCGCCCATCAGCATAACAAGGCTCCCAGTTCTCCATGGCCTGTCCTGCCTTTCTGGATTTTACACTTTTTTCAGATGGCCCTTTTGACCGGGGGGAAGTGAGACTTCATTGTAGTGCAGATTTCCTTTGCAAGCTTGCTTGGTTGGCCAAAAAGGGCGTATGCGTTTTTTCCTGAATATATTCAGGAAAAAACGCATACGCCCTTTTTGTCCAAGTGCATCATTGTGGACGTTCTGCCTCTTTTCCTATGCTTTAAATGCAATTCCAGTCTACCTCCTGAAATCGGTTTCCTGCAATTCTGCCCCGCTTTCAAGTCCTCTTGGCAGCCTTACTTCAGTATATTTTTGGACGATAGCTGTCATTTATAAGTCTGCAGGTTTGTGAATTACAGTGCCCCTGAGCTCCTTTCTTCAACTCGCTTTCTTGTGAGCTGGCTGCAACACCGCAAGATTGCTTCAGGCCCTAATCTGGTTCCGGCACGGCACGCTGAGCCTTTGGTTAATTCCTCTTCCTGGTGGGAAATGAGAGTTAAATTTGCCCGTCCAGACACCTCCAGCTAGTCTCTCATTGGTTCTCCCTATTCCTGTTCATCTTCCGCAGAAATTGCAAACTGGGCCAAACAGGAGGTTAAAGGCACTGACTCTCCAAGTCGGGAGAGTGTTAGTAAAGCGTCTGGAATGTTGCACCCTAGTACCAGGGGACGAGAACTGAGACATATTGGAACACGTCTCCCGATCACACGGTTGATCATACTCTGGGTTCCACGTGCATGTTTTAGCTGAAGGAAGAATCCCTTAAACCTGGAGAGTTGAGACCCGTGGAATGGGTACCATGCAATATAACTTCAAAGGGTCTTCATTTGCTCACCGAAACTCTCCAATCCTATCACTTCTGCGTTTATGCCCCTGTACACACGCTTGATTTTCTTTCAGAGACATAGCAATCCATAGGTTTTAAGATACTTACTAGTCAGGTACATTCTTAGGCGTTTAATATGGGGTGTTGAGTCCATTTCGTTGAGCAAGGAGTAGTTCTTGTCTATTCCATATTTGGCTTAAGGAACTTTATCTGTGCTCATTTCAATCTCTGGTTTGATGCAGCACCCCAACTCACCTTTCCCCTTAAGCAAGCATAAGTTGGTTTTCTAAATTTGAGACCCTGTTCTGTTTTGTAATCCAGTTCCTGTGTAGCCAAGTTTACATCCCGTGTATTAGTGATATCTTATGATGTTTCTTTTTCTGTGTGACTTATTTCAGTTAGAATCATCATACCTGAATCCACTCATTATGCTGCTACGGGCCTGATGACATAGATTTCATTGCTGAGTGATATTGCATTGTACGTAAGTACCACAACTTCTTTATCCATTTTTCACTTTCTGCGATATTGAACTTGTACCGTAAACGAGGTTCTTGTAAACAGAGCCGTCCCAAACTTTGGGGTGGCTGTGTCTTTTTGATTTTAATTTCCCTAAGCTATAGGACCATAAGTGGAAGTGCCCTAGGCTCTGTTGCTTTGTTTTTTAGATGTTTCAGGAAACACCATATACCTCTCCCGAGTGGCTGTTGGCAATTTACATCCCGCCCATCAGCATAACAAGGCTCCCAGTTCTCCATGGCCTGTCCTGCCTTTCTGGATTTTACACTTTTTTCAGATGGCCCTTTTGACCGGGGGGAAGTGAGACTTCATTGTAGTGCAGATTTCCTTTGCAAGCTTGCTTGGTTGGCCAAAAAGGGCGTATGCGTTTTTTCCTGAATATATTCAGGAAAAAACGCATACGCCCTTTTTGGCCAAGTGCATCATTGTGGACGTTCTGCCTCTTTTCCTATGCTTTAAATGCAATTCCAGTCTACCTCCTGAAATCGGTTTCCTGCAATTCTGCCCCGCTTTCAAGTCCTCTTGGCAGCCTTACTTCAGTATATTTTTGGACGATAGCTGTCATTTATAACTCTGCAGGTTTGTGAATTACAGTGCCCCTGAGCTCCTTTCTTCAACTCGCTTTCTTGTGAGCTGGCCGCAACACCGCAGGATTGCTTCAGGCCCTAATCTGGTTCCGGCACGGCACGCTGAGCCTTTGGTTAATTCCTCTTCCTGGTGGGAAATGAGAGTTAAATTTGCCCGTCCAGACACCTCCAGCTAGTGTCTCATTGGTTCTCCCTATTCCTGTTCATCTTCCGCAGAAATTGCAAACTGGGCCAAACAGGAGGTTAAAGGCACTGACTCTCCAAGTCGGGAGAGTGTTAGTAAAGCGTCTGGAATGTTGCACCCGAGTACCAGGGGACGAGAACTGAGACATATTGGAACACGTCTCCCGATCACACGGTTGATCATACTCTGGGTTCCACGTGCATGTTTTAGCTGAAGGAAGAATCCCTTAAACCTGGAGAGTTGAGACCCGTGGAATGGGTACCATGCAATATGACTTCAAAGGGTCTTCATTTGCTCACAGAACCTCTCCAATCCTATCACTGCTGCGTTTGTGCCCCTGTACACACGCTTGATTTTCTTTCAGAGACATAGCAATTCATAGGTTTTAAGATACTTACTAGTCAGGTACATTCTTAGGCGTTTAATATGGGGTGTTGAGTCCATTTCGTTGAGCAAGGAGTAGTTCTTGTCTATTACATATTTGGCTTAAGGAACTTTATCTGTGTTCATTTAAATCTCTGGTTTTATGCAGCACCCCAACTCACCTTTCCCCTTAAGCAAGCATAAGTTGGTTTTCTAAATTTGAGACCCTGTTCTGTTTTGTAATCCAGTTCCTGTGTAGCCAAGTTTACATTCCGTGTATTAGTGATATCTTATGATGTTTCTTTTTCTGTGTGACTTATTTCAGTTAGAATCATCATACCTGAATCCACTCATTATGCTGCTATGGGCCTGATGACATAGATTTCATTGCTGAGTGATATTGCATTGTACGTAAGTACCACAACTTCTTTATCCATTTTTCACTTTCTGCGATATTGAACTTGTACCGTAAACGAGGTTCTTGTAAACAGAGCCGTCCCAAACTTTGGGGTGGCTGTGTCTTTTTGATTTTAATTTCCCTAAGCTATAGGACCATAAGTGGAAGTACACTAGGCTCTGTTGCTTTGTTTTTTAGATGTTTCAGGAAACACCATACACCTCTCCGGAGTGGCTCTTGGCAATTTACATCCCGCCCATCAGCATAACAAGGCTCCCAGTTCTCCATGGCCTGTCCTGCCTTTCTGGATTTTACACTTTTTTCAGATGGCCCTTTTGACCGGGGGGAAGTGAGACTTCATTGTAGTGCAGATTTCCTTTGCAAGCTTGCTTGGTTGGCCAAAAAGGGCGTATGCGTTTTTTCCTGAATATATTCAGGAAAAAACGCATACGCCCTTTTTGGCCAAGTGCATCATTGTGGACGTTCTGCCTCTTTTCCTATGCTTTAAATGCAATTCCAGTCTACCTCCTGAAATCGGTTTCCTGCAATTCTGCCCCGCTTTCAAGTCCTCTTGGCAGCCTTACTTCAGTATATTTTTGGACGATAGCTGTCATTTATAACTCTGCAGGTTTGTGAATTACAGTGCCCCTGAGCTCCTTTCTTCAACTCGCTTTCTTGTGAGCTGGCCGCAACACCGCAGGATTGCTTCAGGCCCTAATCTGGTTCCGGCACGGCACGCTGAGCCTTTGGTTAATTCCTCTTCCTGGTGGGAAATGAGAGTTAAATTTGCCCGTCCAGACACCTCCAGCTAGTCTCTCATTGGTTCTCCCTATTCCTGTTCATCTTCCGCAGAAATTGCAAACTGGGCCAAACAGGAGGTTAAAGGCACTGACTCTCCAAGTCGGGAGAGTGTTAGTAAAGCGTCTGGAATGTTGCACCCGAGTACCAGGGGACGAGAACTGAGACATATTGGAACACGTCTCCCGATCATACGGTTGATCATACTCTGGGTTCCACGTGCATGTTTTACCTGAAGGCAGAATCCCTTAAACCTGGAGAGTTGAGACCCGTGGAATGGGTACCATGCAATATGACTTCAAAGGGTCTTCATTTGCTCACAGAACCTCTCCAATCCTATCACTGCTGCGTTTATGCCCCTGTACACACGCTTGATTTTCTTTCAGAGACATAGCAATCCATAGGTTTTAAGATACTTACTAGTCAGGTACATTCTTAGGCGTTTAATATGGGGTGTTGAGTCCATTTCGTTTAGCAAGGAGTAGTTCTTGTCTATTCCATATTTGGCTTAAGGAACTTTATCTGTGCTCATTTCAATCTCTGGTTTTATGCAGCACCCCAACTCACCTTTCCCCTTAAGCAAGCATAAGTTGGTTTTCTAAATTTGAGACCCTGTTCTGTTTTGTAATCCAGTTCCTGTGTAGCCAAGTTTACATCCCGTGTATTAGTGATATCTTATGATGTTTCTTTTTCTGTGTGACTTATTTCAGTTAGAATCATCATACCTGAATCCACTCATTATGCTGCTACGGGCCTGATGACATAGATTTCATTGCTGAGTGATATTGCATTGTACGTAAGTACCACAACTTCTTTATCCATTTTTCACTTTCTGCGATATTGAACTTGTACCGTAAACGAGGTTCTTGTAAACAGAGCCGTCCCAAACTTTGGGGTGGCTGTGTCTTTTTGATTTTAATTTCCCTAAGCTATAGGACCATAAGTGGAAGTGCCCTAGGCTCTGTTGCTTTGTTTTTTAGATGTTTCAGGAAACACCATACACCTCTCCCGAGTGGCTGTTGGCAATTTACATCCCGCCCATCAGCATAACAAGGCTCCCAGTTCTCCATGGCCTGTCCTGCCTTTCTGGATTTTACACTTTTTTCAGATGGCCCTTTTGACCGGGGGGGAAGTGAGACTTCATTGTAGTGCAGATTTCCTTTGCAAGCTTGCTTGGTTGGCCAAAAAGGGCGTATGCGTTTTTTCCTGAATATATTCAGGAAAAAACGCATACGCCCTTTTTGGCCAAGTGCATCATTGTGGACGTTCTGCCTCTTTTCCTATGCTTTAAATGCAATTCCAGTCTACCTCCTGAAATCGGTTTCCTGCAATTCTGCCCCGCTTTCAAGTCCTCTTGGCAGCCTTACTTCAGTATATTTTTGGACGATAGCTGTCATTTATAAGTCTGCAGGTTTGTGAATTACAGTGCCCCTGAGCTCCTTTCTTCAACTCGCTTTCTTGTGAGCTGGCTGCAACACCGCAAGACTGCTTCAGGCCCTAATCTGGTTCCGGCACGGCACGCTGAGCCTTTGGTTAATTCCTCTTCCTGGTGGGAAATGAGAGTTAAATTTGCCCGTCCAGACACCTCCAGCTAGTCTCTCATTGGTTCTCCCTATTCCTGTTCATCTTCCGCAGAAATTGCAAACTGGGCCAAACAGGAGGTTAAAGGCACTGACTCTCCAAGTCGGGAGAGTGTTAGTAAAGCGTCTGGAATGTTGCACCCTAGTACCAGGGGACGAGAACTGAGACATATTGGAACACGTCTCCCGATCACACGGTTGATCATGCTCTGGGTTCCACGTGCATGTTTTAGCTGAAGGAAGAATCCCTTAAACCTGGAGAGTTGAGACCCGTGGAATGGGTACCATGCAATATAACTTCAAAGGGTCTTCATTTGCTCACCGAAACTCTCCAATCCTATCACTTCTGCGTTTATGCCCCTGTACACACGCTTGATTTTCTTTCAGAGACATAGCAATCCATAGGTTTTAAGATACTTACTAGTCAGGTACATTCTTAGGCGTTTAATATGGGGTGTTGAGTCCATTTCGTTGAGCAAGGAGTAGTTCTTGTCTATTCCATATTTGGCTTAAGGAACTTTATCTGTGCTCATTTCAATCTCTGGTTTGATGCAGCACCCCAACTCACCTTTCCCCTTAAGCAAGCATAAGTTGGTTTTCTAAATTTGAGACCCTGTTCTGTTTTGTAATCCAGTTCCTGTGTAGCCAAGTTTACATCCCGTGTATTAGTGATATCTTATGATGTTTCTTTTTCTGTGTGACTTATTTCAGTTAGAATCATCATACCTGAATCCACTCATTATGCTGCTACGGGCCTGATGACATAGATTTCATTGCTGAGTGATATTGCATTGTACGTAAGTACCACAACTTCTTTATCCATTTTTCACTTTCTGCGATATTGAACTTGTACCGTAAACGAGGTTCTTGTAAACAGAGCCGTCCCAAACTTTGGGGTGGCTGTGTCTTTTTGATTTTAATTTCCCTAAGCTATAGGACCATAAGTGGAAGTGCCCTAGGCTCTGTTGCTTTGTTTTTTAGATGTTTCAGGAAACACCATATACCTCTCCCGAGTGGCTGTTGGCAATTTACATCCCGCCCATCAGCATAACAAGGCTCCCAGTTCTCCATGGCCTGTCCTGCCTTTCTGGATTTTACACTTTTTTCAGATGGCCCTTTTGACCGGGGGGAAGTGAGACTTCATTGTAGTGCAGATTTCCTTTGCAAGCTTGCTTGGTTGGCCAAAAAGGGCGTATGCGTTTTTTCCTGAATATATTCAGGAAAAAACGCATACGCCCTTTTTGGCCAAGTGCATCATTGTGGACGTTCTGCCTCTTTTCCTATGCTTTAAATGCAATTCCAGTCTACCTCCTGAAATCGGTTTCCTGCAATTCTGCCCCGCTTTCAAGTCCTCTTGGCAGCCTTACTTCAGTATATTTTTGGACGATAGCTGTCATTTATAACTCTGCAGGTTTGTGAATTACAGTGCCCCTGAGCTCCTTTCTTCAACTCGCTTTCTTGTGAGCTGGCCGCAACACCGCAGGATTGCTTCAGGCCCTAATCTGGTTCCGGCACGGCACGCTGAGCCTTTGGTTAATTCCTCTTCCTGGTGGGAAATGAGAGTTAAATTTGCCCGTCCAGACACCTCCAGCTAGTCTCTCATTGGTTCTCCCTATTCCTGTTCATCTTCCGCAGAAATTGCAAACTGGGCCAAACAGGAGGTTAAAGGCACTGACTCTCCAAGTGGGGAGAGTGTTAGTAAAGCGTCTGGAATGTTGCACCCGAGTACCAGGGGATGAGAACTGAGACATATTGGAACACGTCTCCCGATCACACGGTTGATCATACTCTGGGTTCCACGTGCATGTTTTAGCTGAAGGAAGAATCCCTTAAACCTGGAGAGTTGAGACCCGTGGAATGGGTACCATGCAATATGACTTCAAAGGGTCTTCATTTGCTCACCGAACCTCTCCAATCCTATCACTGCTGCGTTTATGCCCCTGTACACACGCTTGATTTTCTTTCAGAGACATAGCAATCCATAGGTTTTAAGATACTTACTAGTCAGGTACATTCTTAGGCGTTTAATATGGGGTGTTGAGTCCATTTCGTTGAGCAAGGAGTAGTTCTTGTCTATTCCATATTTGGCTTAAGGAACTTTATCTGTGCTCATTTCAATCTCTGGTTTTATGCAGCACCCCAACTCACCTTTCCCCTTAAGCAAGCATAAGTTGGTTTTCTAAATTTGAGACCCTGTTCTGTTTTGTAATCCAGTTCCTGTGTAGCCAAGTTTACATCCCGTGTATTAGTGATATCTTATGATGTTTCTTTTTCTGTGTGACTTATTTCAGTTAGAATCATCATACCTGAATCCACTCATTATGCTGCTACGGGCCTGATGACATAGATTTCATTGCTGAGTGATATTGCATTGTACGTAAGTACCACAACTTCTTTATCCATTTTTCACTTTCTGCGATATTGAACTTGTACCGTAAACGAGGTTCTTGTAAACAGAGCCGTCCCAAACTTTGGGGTGGCTGTGTCTTTTTGATTTTAATTTCCCTAAGCTATAGGACCATAAGTGGAAGTGCCCTAGGCTCTGTTGCTTTGTTTTTTAGATGTTTCAGGAAACACCATACACCTCTCCCGAGTGGCTGTTGGCAATTTACATCCCGCCCATCAGCATAACAAGGCTCCCAGTTCTCCATGGCCTGTCCTGCCTTTCTGGATTTTACACTTTTTTCAGATGGCCCTTTTGACCGGGGGGAAGTGAGACTTCATTGTAGTGCAGATTTCCTTTGCAAGCTTGCTTGGTTGGCCAAAAAGGGCGCATGCGTTTTTTCCTGAATATATTCAGGAAAAAACGCATACGCCCTTTTTGGCCAAGTGCATCATTGTGGACGTTCTGCCTCTTTTCCTATGCTTTAAATGCAATTCCAGTCTACCTCCTGAAATCGGTTTCCTGCAATTCTGCCCCGCTTTCAAGTCCTCTTGGCAGCCTTACTTCAGTATATTTTTGGACGATAGCTGTCATTTATAACTCTGCAGGTTTGTGAATTACAGTGCCCCTGAGCTCCTTTCTTCAACTCGCTTTCTTGTGAGCTGGCCGCAACACCGCAGGATTGCTTCAGGCCCTAATCTGGTTCCGGCACGGCACGCTGAGCCTTTGGTTAATTCCTCTTCCTGGTGGGAAATGAGAGTTAAATTTGCCCGTCCAGACACCTCCAGCTAGTGTCTCATTGGTTCTCCCTATTCCTGTTCATCTTCCGCAGAAATTGCAAACTGGGCCAAACAGGAGGTTAAAGGCACTGACTCTCCAAGTCGGGAGAGTGTTAGTAAAGCGTCTGGAATGTTGCACCCGAGTACCAGGGGACGAGAACTGAGACATATTGGAACACGTCTCCCGATCACACGGTTGATCATACTCTGGGTTCCACGTGCATGTTTTAGCTGAAGGAAGAATCCCTTAAACCTGGAGAGTTGAGACCCGTGGAATGGGTACCATGCAATATGACTTCAAAGGGTCTTCATTTGCTCACAGAACCTCTCCAATCCTATCACTGCTGCGTTTGTGCCCCTGTACACACGCTTGATTTTCTTTCAGAGACATAGCAATTCATAGGTTTTAAGATACTTACTAGTCAGGTACATTCTTAGGCGTTTAATATGGGGTGTTGAGTCCATTTCGTTGAGCAAGGAGTAGTTCTTGTCTATTACATATTTGGCTTAAGGAACTTTATCTGTGTTCATTTAAATCTCTGGTTTTATGCAGCACCCCAACTCACCTTTCCCCTTAAGCAAGCATAAGTTGGTTTTCTAAATTTGAGACCCTGTTCTGTTTTGTAATCCAGTTCCTGTGTAGCCAAGTTTACATTCCGTGTATTAGTGATATCTTATGATGTTTCTTTTTCTGTGTGACTTATTTCAGTTAGAATCATCATACCTGAATCCACTCATTATGCTGCTATGGGCCTGATGACATAGATTTCATTGCTGAGTGATATTGCATTGTACGTAAGTACCACAACTTCTTTATCCATTTTTCACTTTCTGCGATATTGAACTTGTACCGTAAACGAGGTTCTTGTAAACAGAGCCGTCCCAAAATTTGGGGTGGCTGTGTCTTTTTGATTTTAATTTCCCTAAGCTATAGGACCATAAGTGGAAGTACACTAGGCTCTGTTGCTTTGTTTTTTAGATGTTTCAGGAAACACCATACACCTCTCCGGAGTGGCTCTTGGCAATATACATCCCGCCCATCAGCATAACAAGGCTCCCAGTTCTCCATGGCCTGTCCTGCCTTTCTGGATTTTACACTTTTTTCAGATGGCCCTTTTGACCGGGGGGAAGTGAGACTTCATTGTAGTGCAGATTTCCTTTGCAAGCTTGCTTGGTTGGCCAAAAAGGGCGTATGCGTTTTTTCCTGAATATATTCAGGAAAAAACGCATACGCCCTTTTTGGCCAAGTGCATCATTGTGGACGTTCTGCCTCTTTTCCTATGCTTTAAATGCAATTCCAGTCTACCTCCTGAAATCGGTTTCCTGCAATTCTGCCCCGCTTTCAAGTCCTCTTGGCAGCCTTACTTCAGTATATTTTTGGACGATAGCTGTCATTTATAACTCTGCAGGTTTGTGAATTACAGTGCCCCTGAGCTCCTTTCTTCAACTCGCTTTCTTGTGAGCTGGCCGCAACACCGCAGGATTGCTTCAGGCCCTAATCTGGTTCCGGCACGGCACGCTGAGCCTTTGGTTAATTCCTCTTCCTGGTGGGAAATGAGAGTTAAATTTGCCCGTCCAGACACCTCCAGCTAGTCTCTCATTGGTTCTCCCTATTCCTGTTCATCTTCCGCAGAAATTGCAAACTGGGCCAAACAGGAGGTTAAAGGCACTGACTCTCCAAGTCGGGAGAGTGTTAGTAAAGCGTCTGGAATGTTGCACCCGAGTACCAGGGGACGAGAACTGAGACATATTGGAACACGTCTCCCGATCATACGGTTGATCATACTCTGGGTTCCACGTGCATGTTTTACCTGAAGGCAGAATCCCTTAAACCTGGAGAGTTGAGACCCGTGGAATGGGTACCATGCAATATGACTTCAAAGGGTCTTCATTTGCTCACAGAACCTCTCCAATCCTATCACTGCTGCGTTTATGCCCCTGTACACACGCTTGATTTTCTTTCAGAGACATAGCAATCCATAGGTTTTAAGATACTTACTAGTCAGGTACATTCTTAGGCGTTTAATATGGGGTGTTGAGTCCATTTCGTTGAGCAAGGAGTAGTTCTTGTCTATTCCATATTTGGCTTAAGGAACTTTATCTGTGCTCATTTCAATCTCTGGTTTTATGCAGCACCCCAACTCACCTTTCCCCTTAAGCAAGCATAAGTTGGTTTTCTAAATTTGAGACCCTGTTCTGTTTTGTAATCCAGTTCCTGTGTAGCCAAGTTTACATCCCGTGTATTAGTGATATCTTATGATGTTTCTTTTTCTGTGTGACTTATTTCAGTTAGAATCATCATACCTGAATCCACTCATTATGCTGCTACGGGCCTGATGACATAGATTTCATTGCTGAGTGATATTGCATTGTACGTAAGTACCACAACTTCTTTATCCATTTTTCACTTTCTGCGATATTGAACTTGTACCGTAAACGAGGTTCTTGTAAACAGAGCCGTCCTAAACTTTGGGGTGGCTGTGTCTTTTTGATTTTAATTTCCCTAAGCTATAGGACCATAAGTGGAAGTGCCCTAGGCTCTGTTGCTTTGTTTTTTAGATGTTTCAGGAAACACCATACACCTCTCCCGAGTGGCTGTTGGCAATTTACATCCCGCCCATCAGCATAACAAGGCTCCCAGTTCTCCATGGCCTGTCCTGCCTTTCTGGATTTTACACTTTTTTCAGATGGCCCTTTTGACCGGGGGGGAAGTGAGACTTCATTGTAGTGCAGATTTCCTTTGCAAGCTTGCTTGGTTGGCCAAAAAGGGCGTATGCGTTTTTTCCTGATTCAGGAAAAAACGCATACGCCCTTTTTGGCCAAGTGCATCATTGTGGACGTTCTGCCTCTTTTCCTATGCTTTAAATGCAATTCCAGTCTACCTCCTGAAATCGGTTTCCTGCAATTCTGCCCCGCTTTCAAGTCCTCTTGGCAGCCTTACTTCAGTATATTTTTGGACGATAGCTGTCATTTATAACTCTGCAGGTTTGTGAATTACAGTGCCCCTGAGCTCCTTTCTTCAACTCGCTTTCTTGTGAGCTGGCCGCAACACCGCAGGATTGCTTCAGGCCCTAATCTGGTTCCGGCACGGCACGCTGAGCCTTTGGTTAATTCCTCTTCCTGGTGGGAAATGAGAGTTAAATTTGCCCGTCCAGACACCTCCAGCTAGTCTCTCATTGGTTCTCCCTATTCCTGTTCATCTTCCTCAGAAATTGCAAATGGGCCAAACAGGAGGTTAAAGGAACTGACTCTCCAAATCGGGAGAGTGTTATTAAAGCGTCTGGAATGTTGCACCCAAGTACCAGGGGACGAGAACTGAGACATATTGGAACACGTCTCCCGATCACACGGTTGATCATACTCTGGGTTCCACGTGCATGTTTTAGCTGAAGGAAGAATCCCTTAAACCTGGAGAGTTGAGACGCGTGGAATGGGTACCATGCAATATGACTTCAAAGGGTCTTCATTTGCTCACCGAACCTCTCCAATCCTATCACTGCTGCGTTTATGCCCCTGTACACACGCTTGATTTTCGTTCAGAGACATAGCAATCCATAGGTTTTAAGATACTTACTAGTCAGGTACATTCTTAGGCGTTTAATATGGGGTGTTGAGTCCATTTCATTGAGCAAGGAGTAGTTCTTGTCTATTCTATATTTGGCTTAAGGAACTTTATCTGTGCTCATTTCAATCTCTGGTTTGATGCAGCACCCCAACTCACCTTTCCCCTTAAGCAAGCATAAGTTGGTTTTCTAAATTTGAGACCCTGTTCTGTTTTGTAATCCAGTTCCTGTGTAGCCAAGTTTACATCCCGTGTATTAGTGATATCTTATGATGTTTCTTTTTCTGTGTGACTTATTTCAGTTAGAATCATCATACCTGAATCCACTCATTATGCTGCTACGGGCCTGATGACATAGGTTTCATTGCTGAGTGATATTGCATTGTACGTAAGTACCACAACTTCTTTATCCATTTTTCACTTTCTGTGATATTGAACTTGTACCGTAAATGAGGTTCTTGTAAACAGAGCCGTCCCAAAATTTGGGGTGGCTGTGTCTTTTTGATTTTAATTTCCCTAAGCTATAGGACCATAAGTGGAAGTGCCCTAGGCTCTGTTGCTTTGTTTTTTAGATGTTTCAGGAAACACCATACACCTCTCCCGAGTGGCTGTTGGCAATTTACATCCCGCCCATCAGCATAACAAGGCTCCCAGTTCTCCATGGCCTGTCCTGCCTTTCTGGATTTTACACTTTTTTCAGATGGCCCTTTTGACCGGGGGGAAGTGAGACTTCATTGTAGTGCAGATTTCCTTTGCAAGCTTGCTTGGTTGGCCAAAAAGGGCGTATGCGTTTTTTCCTGAATATATTCAGGAAAAAACGCATACGCCCTTTTTGGCCAAGTGCATCATTGTGGACGTTCTGCCTCTTTTCCTATGCTTTAAATGCAATTCCAGTCTACCTCCTGAAATCGGTTTCCTGCAATTCTGCCCCGCTTTCAAGTCCTCTTGGCAGCCTTACTTCAGTATATTTTTGGACGGTAGCTGTCATTTATAAGTCTGCAGGTTTGTGAATTACAGTGCCCCTGAGCTCCTTTCTTCAACTCGCTTTCTTGTGAGCTGGCTGCAACACCGCAAGATTGCTTCAGGCCCTAATCTGGTTCCGGCACGGCACGCTGAGCCTTTGGTTAATTCCTCTTCCTGGTGGGAAATGAGAGTTAAATTTGCCCGTCCAGACACCTCCAGCTAGTCTCTCATTGGTTCTCCCTATTCCTGTTCATCTTCCGCAGAAATTGCAAACTGGGCCAAACAGGAGGTTAAAGGCACTGACTCTCCAAGTCGGGAGAGTGTTAGTAAAGCGTCTGGAATGTTGCACCCGAGTACCAGGGGACGAGAACTGAGACATATTGGAACACGTCTCCCGATCACACGGTTGATCATACTCTGGGTTCCACGTGCATGTTTTAGCTGAAGGAAGAATCCCTTAAACCTGGAGAGTTGAGACCCTTGGAATGGGTACCATGCAATATAACTTCAAAGGGTCTTCATTTGCTCACCGAAACTCTCCAATCCTATCACTACTGCGTTTATGCCCCTGTACACACGCTTGATTTTCTTTCAGAGACATAGCAATCCATAGGTTTTAAGATACTTACTAGTCAGGTACATTCTTAGGCGTTTAATATGGGGTGTTGAGTCCATTTCGTTGAGCAAGGAGTAGTTCTTGTCTATTCCATATTTGGCTTAAGGAACTTTATCTGTGCTCATTTCAATCTCTGGTTTTATGCAGCACCCCAACTCACCTTTCCCCTTAAGCAAGCATAAGTTGGTTTTCTAAATTTGAGACCCTGTTCTGTTTTGTAATCCAGTTCCTGTGTAGCCAAGTTTACATCCCGTGTATTAGTGATATCTTATGATGTTTCTTTTTCTGTGTGACTTATTTCAGTTAGAATCATCATACCTGAATCCACTCATTATGCTGCTACGGGCCTGATGACATAGATTTCATTGCTGAGTGATATTGCATTGTACGTAAGTACCACAACTTCTTTATCCATTTTTCACTTTCTGCGATATTGAACTTGTACCGTAAACGAGGTTCTTGTAAACAGAGCCGTCCCAAACTTTGGGGTGGCTGTGTCTTTTTGATTTTAATTTCCCTAAGCTATAGGACCATAAGTGGAAGTGCCCTAGGCTCTGTTGCTTTGTTTTTTAGATGTTTCAGGAAACACCATACACCTCTCCCGAGTGGCTGTTGGCAATTTACATCCTGCCCATCAGCATAACAAGGCTCCCAGTTCTCCATGGCCTGTCCTGCCTTTCTGGATTTTACACTTTTTTCAGATGGCCCTTTTGACCGGGGGGAAGTGAGACTTCATTGTAGTGCAGATTTCCTTTGCAAGCTTGCTTGGTTGGCCAAAAAGTGCGTATGCGTTTTTTCCTGAATATATTCAGGAAAAAATGCATACGCCCTTTTTGGCCAAGTGCATCATTGTGGACGTTCTGCCTCTTTTCCTATGCTTTAAATGCAATTCCAGTCTACCTCCTGAAATCGGTTTCCTGCAATTCTGCCCCGCTTTCAAGTCCTCTTGGCAGCCTTACTTCAGTATATTTTTGGACGATAGCTGTCATTTATAACTCTGCAGGTTTGTGAATTACAGTGCCCCTGAGCTCCTTTCTTCAACTCGCTTTCTTGTGAGCTGGCCGCAACACCGCAGGATTGCTTCAGGCCCTAATCTGGTTCCGGCACGGCACGCTGAGCCTTTGGTTAATTCCTCTTCCTGGTGGGAAATGAGAGTTAAATTTGCCCGTCCAGACACCTCCAGCTAGTCTCTCATTGGTTCTCCCTATTCCTGTTCATCTTCCGCAGAAATTGCAAACTGGGCCAAACAGGAGGTTAAAGGCACTGACTCTCCAAGTCGGGAGAGTGTTAGTAAAGCGTCTGGAATGTTGCACCCGAGTACCAGGGGACGAGAACTGAGACATATTGGAACACGTCTCCCGATCACACGGTTGATCATACTCTGGGTTCCACGTGCATGTTTTAGCTGAAGGAAGAATCCCTTAAACCTGGAGAGTTGAGACCCGTGGAATGGGTACCATGCAATATGACTTCAAAGGGTCTTCATTTGCTCACCGAACCTCTCCAATCCTATCACTGCTGCGTTTATGCCCCTGTACACACGCTTGATTTTCTTTCAGAGACATAGCAGTGCATAGGTTTTAAGATACTTACTAGTCAGGTACATTCTTAGGCGTTTAATATGGGGTGTTGAGTCCATTTCGTTGAGCAAGGAGTAGTTCTTGTCTATTCCATATTTGGCTTAAGGAACTTTATCTGTGCTCATTTCAATCTCTGGTTTTATGCAGCACCCCAACTCACCTTTCCCCTTAAGCAAGCATAAGTTGGTTTTCTAAATTTGAGACCCTGTTCTGTTTTGTAATCCAGTTCCTGTGTAGCCAAGTTTACATCCCGTGTATTAGTGATATCTTATGATGTTTCTTTTTCTGTGTGACTTATTTCAGTTAGAATCATCATACCTGAATCCACTCATTATGCTGCTACGGGCCTGATGACATAGATTTCATTGCTGAGTGATATTGCATTGTACGTAAGTACCACAACTTCTTTATCCATTTTTCACTTTCTGCGATATTGAACTTGTACCGTAAACGAGGTTCTTGTAAACAGAGCCGTCCCAAACTTTGGGGTGGCTGTGTCTTTTTGATTTTAATTTCCCTAAGCTATAGGACCATAAGTGGAAGTGCCCTAGGCTCTGTTGCTTTGTTTTTTAGATGTTTCAGGAAACACCATACACCTCTCCCGAGTGGCTGTTGGCAATTTACATCCCGCCCATCAGCATAACAAGGCTCCCAGTTCTCCATGGCCTGTCCTGCCTTTCTGGATTTTACACTTTTTTCAGATGGCCCTTTTGACCGGGGGGAAGTGAGACTTCATTGTAGTGCAGATTTCCTTTGCAAGCTTGCTTGGTTGGCCAAAAAGGGCGTATGCGTTTTTTCCTGAATATATTCAGGAAAAAACGCATACGCCCTTTTTGGCCAAGTGCATCATTGTGGACGTTCTGCCTCTTTTCCTATGCTTTAAATGCAATTCCAGTCTACCTCCTGAAATCGGTTTCCTGCAATTCTGCCCCGCTTTCAAGTCCTCTTGGCAGCCTTACTTCAGTATATTTTTGGACGATAGCTGTCATTTATAACTCTGCAGGTTTGTGAATTACAGTGCCCCTGAGCTCCTTTCTTCAACTCGCTTTCTTGTGAGCTGGCCGCAACACCGCAGGATTGCTTCAGGCCCTAATCTGGTTCCGGCACGGCACGCTGAGCCTTTGGTTAATTCCTCTTCCTGGTGGGAAATGAGAGTTAAATTTGCCCGTCCAGACACCTCCAGCTAGTCTCTCATTGGTTCTCCCTATTCCTGTTCATCTTCCGCAGAAATTGCAAACTGGGCCAAACAGGAGGTTAAAGGCACTGACTCTCCAAGTCGGGAGAGTGTTAGTAAAGCGTCTGGAATGTTGCACCCGAGTACCAGGGGACGAGAACTGAGACATATTGGAACACGTCTCCCGATCACACGGTTGATCATACTCTGGGTTCCACGTGCATGTTTTAGCTGAAGGAAGAATCCCTTAAACCTGGAGAGTTGAGACCCGTGGAATGGGTACCATGCAATATGACTTCAAAGGGTCTTCATTTGCTCACCGAACCTCTCCAATCCTATCACTGCTGCGTTTATGCCCCTGTACACACGCTTGATTTTCTTTCAGAGACAGCAATCCATAGGTTTTAAGATATTTACTAGTCAGGTACATTCTTAGGCGTTTAATATGGGGTGTTGAGTCCATTTCGTTGAGCAAGGAGTAGTTCTTGTCTATTCCATATTTGGCTTAAGGAACTTTATCTGTGCTCATTTCAATCTCTGGTTTGATGCAGCACCCCAACTCACCTTTCCCCTTAAGCAAGCATAAGTTGGTTTTCTAAATTTGAGACCCTGTTCTGTTTTGTAATCCAGTTCCTGTGTAGCCAAGTTTACATCCCGTGTATTAGTGATATCTTATGATGTTTCTTTTTCTGTGTGACTTATTTCAGTTAGAATCATCATACCTGAATCCACTCATTATGCTGCTACGGGCCTGATGACATAGATTTCATTGCTGAGTGATATTGCATTGTACGTAAGTACCACAACTTCTTTATCCATTTTTCACTTTCTGCGCTATTGAACTTGTACCGTAAACGAGGTTCTTGTAAACAGAGCCGTCCCAAACTTTGGGGTGGCTGTGTCTTTTTGATTTTAATTTCCCTAAGCTATAGGACCATAAGTGGAAGTGCCCTAGGCTCTGTTGCTTTGTTTTTTAGATGTTTCAGGAAACACCATACACCTCTCCCGAGTGGCTGTTGGCAATTTACATCCCGCCCATCAGCATAACAAGGCTCCCAGTTCTCCATGGCCTGTCCTGCCTTTCTGGATTTTACACTTTTTTCAGATGGCCCTTTTGACCGGGGGGAAGTGAGACTTCATTGTAGTGCAGATTTCCTTTGCAAGCTTGCTTGGTTGGCCAAAAAGGGCGTATGCGTTTTTTCCTGAATATATTCAGGAAAAAACGCATACGCCCTTTTTGGCCAAGTGCATCATTGTGGACGTTCTGCCTCTTTTCCTATGCTTTAAATGCAATTCCAGTCTACCTCCTGAAATCGGTTTCCTGCAATTCTGCCCCGCTTTCAAGTCCTCTTGGCAGCCTTACTTCAGTATATTTTTGGACGATAGCTGTCATTTATAACTCTGCAGGTTTGTGAATTACAGTGCCCCTGAGCTCCTTTCTTCAACTCGCTTTCTTGTGAGCTGGCCGCAACACCGCAGGATTGCTTCAGGCCCTAATCTGGTTCCGGCACGGCACGCTGAGCCTTTGGTTAATTCCTCTTCCTGGTGGGAAATGAGAGTTAAATTTGCCCGTCCAGACACCTCCAGCTAGTCTCTCATTGGTTCTCCCTGTTCCTGTTCATCTTCCGCAGAAATTGCAAACTGGGCCAAACAGGAGGTTAAAGGCACTGACTCTCCAAGTCGGGAGAGTGTTAGTAAAGCGTGTGGAATGTTGCACCCGAGTACCAGGGGACGAGAACTGAGACATATTGGAACACGTCTCCCGATCACACGGTTGATCATACTCTGGGTTCCACGTGCATGTTTTACCTGAAGGCAGAATCCGTTAAACCTGGAGAGTTGAGACCCGTGGAATGGGTTCCATGCAATATGACTTCAAAGGGTCTTCATTTGCTCACCGAACCTCTCCAATCTTATCACTGCTGTGTTTATGCCCCTGTACACATGCTTGATTTTCTTTCAGACACATAGCAATCCATAGGTTTTAAGATACTTACTAGTCAGGTACATTCTTAGGCGTTTAATATGGGGTGTTGAGTCCATTTCGTTGAGCAAGGAGTAGTTCTTGTCTATTCCATATTTGGCTTAAGGAACTTTATCTGTGCTCATTTCAATCTCTGGTTTGATGCAGCACCCCAACTCACCTTTCCCCTTAAGCAAGCATAAGTTGGTTTTCTAAATTTGAGACCCTGTTCTGTTTTGTAATCCAGTTCCTGTGTAGCCAAGTTTACATTCCGTGTATTAGTGATATCTTATGATGTTTCTTTTTCTGTGTGACTTATTTCAGTTAGAATCATCATACCTGAATCCACTCATTATGCTGCTACGGGCCTGATGACATAGATTTCATTGCTGAGTGATATTGCATTGTACGTAAGTACCACAACTTCTTTATCCATTTTTCACTTTCTGCGATATTGAACTTGTTCCGTAAACGAGGTTCTTGTAAACAGAGCCGTCCCAAACTTTGGGGTGGCTGTGTCTTTTTGATTTTAATTTCCCTAAGCTATAGGACCATAAGTGGAAGTGCCCTAGGCTCTGTTGCTTTGTTTTTTAGATGTTTCAGGAAACACCATACACCTCTCCCGAGTGGCTGTTGGCAATTTACATCCCGCCCATCAGCATAACAAGGCTCCCAGTTCTCCATGGCCTGTCCTGCCTTTCTGGATTTTACACTTTTTTCAGATGGCCCTTTTGACCGGGGGGAAGTGAGACTTCATTGTAGTGCAGATTTCCTTTGCAAGCTTGCTTGGTTGGCCAAAAAGGGCGTATGCGTTTTTTCCTGAATATATTCAGGAAAAAACGCATACGCCCTTTTTGGCCAAGTGCATCATTGTGGACGTTCTGCCTCTTTTCCTATGCTTTAAATGCAATTCCAGTCTACCTCCTGAAATCGGTTTCCTGCAATTCTGCCCCGCTTTCAAGTCCTCTTGGCAGCCTTACTTCAGTATATTTTTGGACGATAGCTGTCATTTATAACTCTGCAGGTTTGTGAATTACAGTGCCCCTGAGCTCCTTTCTTCAACTCGCTTTCTTGTGAGCTGGCCGCAACACCGCAGGATTGCTTCAGGCCCTAATCTGGTTCCGGCACGGCACGCTGAGCCTTTGGTTAATTCCTCTTCCTGGTGGGAAATGAGAGTTAAATTTGCCCGTCCAGACACCTCCAGCTAGTCTCTCATTGGTTCTCCCTATTCCTGTTCATCTTCCGCAGAAATTGCAAACTGGGCCAAACAGGAGGTTAAAGGCACTGACTCTCCAAGTCGGGAGAGTGTTAGTAAAGCGTCTGGAATGTTGCACCCGAGTACCAGGGGACGAGAACTGAGACATATTGGAACACGTCTCCCGATCACACGGTTGATCATACTCTGGGTTCCACGTGCATGTTTTAGCTGAAGGAAGAATCCCTTAAACCTGGAGAGTTGAGACCCGTGGAATGGGTACCATGCAATATGACTTCAAAGGGTCTTCATTTGCTCACCGAACCTCTCCAATCCTATCACTGCTGCGTTTATGCCCCTGTACACACGCTTGATTTTCTTTCAGAGACATAGCAGTGCATAGGTTTTAAGATACTTACTAGTCAGGTACATTCTTAGGCGTTTAATATGGGGTGTTGAGTTCATTTCGTTGAGCAAGGAGTAGTTCTTGTCTATTCCATATTTGGCTTAAGGAACTTTATCTGTGCTCATTTCAATCTCTGGTTTTATGCAGCACCCCAACTCACCTTTCCCCTTAAGCAAGCATAAGTTGGTTTTCTAAATTTGAGACCCTGTTCTGTTTTGTAATCCAGTTCCTGTGTAGCCAAGTTTACATCCCGTGTATTAGTGATATCTTATGATGTTTCTTTTTCTGTGTGACTTATTTCAGTTAGAATCATCATACCTGAATCCACTCATTATGCTGCTACGGGCCTGATGACATAGATTTCATTGCTGAGTGATATTGCATTGTACGTAAGTACCAAACTTCTTTATCCATTTTTCACTTTCTGCGATATTGAACTTGTACCGTAAACGAGGTTCTTGTAAACAGAGCCGTCCCAAACTTTGGGGTGGCTGTGTCTTTTTGATTTTAATTTCCCTAAGCTATAGGACCATAAGTGGAAGTGCCCTAGGCTCTGTTGCTTTGTTTTTTAGATGTTTCAGGAAACACCATACACCTCTCCCGAGTGGCTGTTGGCAATTTACATCCCGCCCATCAGCATAACAAGGCTCCCAGTTCTCCATGGCCTGTCCTGCCTTTCTGGATTTTACACTTTTTTCAGATGGCCCTTTTGACCGGGGGGAAGTGAGACTTCATTGTAGTGCAGATTTCCTTTGCAAGCTTGCTTGGTTGGCCAAAAAGGGCGTATGCGTTTTTTCCTGAATATATTCAGGAAAAAACGCATACGCCCTTTTTGGCCAAGTGCATCATTGTGGACGTTCTGCCTCTTTTCCTATGCTTTAAATGCAATTCCAGTCTACCTCCTGAAATCGGTTTCCTGCAATTCTGCCCCGCTTTCAAGTCCTCTTGGCAGCCTTACTTCAGTATATTTTTGGACGATAGCTGTCATTTATAACTCTGCAGGTTTGTGAATTACAGTGCCCCTGAGCTCCTTTCTTCAACTCGCTTTCTTGTGAGCTGGCCGCAACACCGCAGGATTGCTTCAGGCCCTAATCTGGTTCCGGCACGGCACGCTGAGCCTTTGGTTAATTCCTCTTCCTGGTGGGAAATGAGAGTTAAATTTGCCCGTCCAGACACCTCCAGCTAGTCTCTCATTGGTTCTCCCTGTTCCTGTTCATCTTCCGCAGAAATTGCAAACTGGGCCAAACAGGAGGTTAAAGGCACTGACTCTCCAAGTCGGGAGAGTGTTAGTAAAGCGTGTGGAATGTTGCACCCGAGTACCAGGGGACGAGAACTGAGACATATTGGAACACGTCTCCCGATCACACGGTTGATCATACTCTGGGTTCCACGTGCATGTTTTACCTGAAGGCAGAATCCCTTAAACCTGGAGAGTTGAGACCCGTGGAATGGGTTCCATGCAATATGACTTCAAAGGGTCTTCATTTGCTCACCGAACCTCTCCAATCTTATCACTGCTGTGTTTATGCCCCTGTACACATGCTTGATTTTCTTTCAGACACATAGCAATCCATAGGTTTTAAGATACTTACTAGTCAGGTACATTCTTAGGCGTTTAATATGGGGTGTTGAGTCCATTTCGTTGAGCAAGGAGTAGTTCTTGTCTATTCCATATTTGGCTTAAGGAACTTTATCTGTGCTCATTTCAATCTCTGGTTTGATGCAGCACCCCAACTCACCTTTCCCCTTAAGCAAGCATAAGTTGGTTTTCTAAATTTGAGACCCTGTTCTGTTTTGTAATCCAGTTCCTGTGTAGCCAAGTTTACATTCCGTGTATTAGTGATATCTTATGATGTTTCTTTTTCTGTGTGACTTATTTCAGTTAGAATCATCATACCTGAATCCACTCATTATGCTGCTACGGGCCTGATGACATAGATTTCATTGCTGAGTGATATTGCATTGTACGTAAGTACCACAACTTCTTTATCCATTTTTCACTTTCTGCGATATTGAACTTGTTCCGTAAACGAGGTTCTTGTAAACAGAGCCGTCCCAAACTTTGGGGTGGCTGTGTCTTTTTGATTTTAATTTCCCTAAGCTATAGGACCATAAGTGGAAGTGCCCTAGGCTCTGTTGCTTTGTTTTTTAGATGTTTCAGGAAACACCATACACCTCTCCCGAGTGGCTGTTGGCAATTTACATCCCGCCCATCAGCATAACAAGGCTCCCAGTTCTCCATGGCCTGTCCTGCCTTTCTGGATTTTACACTTTTTTCAGATGGCCCTTTTGACCGGGGGGAAGTGAGACTTCATTGTAGTGCAGATTTCCTTTGCAAGCTTGCTTGGTTGGCCAAAAAGGGCGTATGCGTTTTTTCCTGAATATATTCAGGAAAAAACGCATACGCCCTTTTTGGCCAAGTGCATCATTGTGGACGTTCTGCCTCTTTTCCTATGCTTTAAATGCAATTCCAGTCTACCTCCTGAAATCGGTTTCCTGCAATTCTGCCCCGCTTTCAAGTCCTCTTGGCAGCCTTACTTCAGTATATTTTTGGACGATAGCTGTCATTTATAACTCTGCAGGTTTGTGAATTACAGTGCCCCTGAGCTCCTTTCTTCAACTCGCTTTCTTGTGAGCTGGCCGCAACACCGCAGGATTGCTTCAGGCCCTAATCTGGTTCCGGCACGGCACGCTGAGCCTTTGGTTAATTCCTCTTCCTGGTGGGAAATGAGAGTTAAATTTGCCCGTCCAGACACCTCCAGCTAGTCTCTCATTGGTTCTCCCTATTCCTGTTCATCTTCCGCAGAAATTGCAAACTGGGCCAAACAGGAGGTTAAAGGCACTGACTCTCCAAGTCGGGAGAGTGTTAGTAAAGCGTCTGGAATGTTGCACCCGAGTACCAGGGGACGAGAACTGAGACATATTGGAACACGTCTCCCGATCACACGGTTGATCATACTCTGGGTTCCACGTGCATGTTTTAGCTGAAGGAAGAATCCCTTAAACCTGGAGAGTTGAGACCCGTGGAATGGGTACCATGCAATATGACTTCAAAGGGTCTTCATTTGCTCACCGAACCTCTCCAATCCTATCACTGCTGCGTTTATGCCCCTGTACACACGCTTGATTTTCTTTCAGAGACATAGCAGTGCATAGGTTTTAAGATACTTACTAGTCAGGTACATTCTTAGGCGTTTAATATGGGGTGTTGAGTCCATTTCGTTGAGCAAGGAGTAGTTCTTGTCTATTCCATATTTGGCTTAAGGAACTTTATCTGTGCTCATTTCAATCTCTGGTTTTATGCAGCACCCCAACTCACCTTTCCCCTTAAGCAAGCATAAGTTGGTTTTCTAAATTTGAGACCCTGTTCTGTTTTGTAATCCAGTTCCTGTGTAGCCAAGTTTACATCCCGTGTATTAGTGATATCTTATGATGTTTCTTTTTCTGTGTGACTTATTTCAGTTAGAATCATCATACCTGAATCCACTCATTATGCTGCTACGGGCCTGATGACATAGATTTCATTGCTGAGTGATATTGCATTGTACGTAAGTACCAAACTTCTTTATCCATTTTTCACTTTCTGCGATATTGAACTTGTACCGTAAACGAGGTTCTTGTAAACAGAGCCGTCCCAAACTTTGGGGTGGCTGTGTCTTTTTGATTTTAATTTCCCTAAGCTATAGGACCATAAGTGGAAGTGCCCTAGGCTCTGTTGCTTTGTTTTTTAGATGTTTCAGGAAACACCATACACCTCTCCCGAGTGGCTGTTGGCAATTTACATCCCGCCCATCAGCATAACAAGGCTCCCAGTTCTCCATGGCCTGTCCTGCCTTTCTGGATTTTACACTTTTTTCAGATGGCCCTTTTGACCGGGGGGAAGTGAGACTTCATTGTAGTGCAGATTTCCTTTGCAAGCTGGCTTGGTTGGCCAAAAAGGGCGTATGCGTTTTTTCCTGAATTCAGGAAAAAACGCATACGCCCTTTTTGGCCAAGTGCATCATTGTGGACGTTCTGCCTCTTTTCCTATGCTTTAAATGCAATTCCAGTCTACCTCCTGAAATCGGTTTCCTGCAATTCTGCCCCGCTTTCAAGTCCTCTTGGCA
Organism: Leucopleurus acutus; assembly: GCF_964270905.1. NCBI lineage: Eukaryota > Metazoa > Chordata > Mammalia > Artiodactyla > Delphinidae > Leucopleurus > Leucopleurus acutus. The sequence goes on from NW_028139150.1 coordinate 394,952, forward strand.
GCCTTACTTCAGTATATTTTTGGACGATAGCTGTCATTTATAACTCTGCAGGTTTGTGAATTACAGTGCCCCTGAGCTCCTTTCTTCAACTCGCTTTCTTGTGAGCTGGCCGCAACACCGCAGGATTGCTTCAGGCCCTAATCTGGTTCCGGCACGGCACGCTGAGCCTTTGGTTAATTCCTCTTCCTGGTGGGAAATGAGAGTTAAATTTGCCCGTCCAGACACCTCCAGCTAGTCTCTCATTGGTTCTCCCTATTCCTGTTCATCTTCCGCAGAAATTGCAAACTGGGCCAAACAGGAGGTTAAAGGCACTGACTCTCCAAGTCGGGAGAGTGTTAGTAAAGCGTCTGGAATGTTGCACCCGAGTACCAGGGGACGAGAACTGAGACATATTGGAACACGTCTCCCGATCACACGGTTGATCATACTCTGGGTTCCACGTGCATGTTTTAGCTGAAGGAAGAATCCCTTAAACCTGGAGAGTTGAGACCCGTGGAATGGGTACCATGCAATATGACTTCAAAGGGTCTTCATTTGCTCACCGAACCTCTCCAATCCTATCACTGCTGCGTTTATGCCCCTGTACACACGCTTGATTTTCTTTCAGAGACAGCAATCCATAGGTTTTAAGATATTTACTAGTCAGGTACATTCTTAGGCGTTTAATATGGGGTGTTGAGTCCATTTCGTTGAGCAAGGAGTAGTTCTTGTCTATTCCATATTTGGCTTAAGGAACTTTATCTGTGCTCATTTCAATCTCTGGTTTGATGCAGCACCCCAACTCACCTTTCCCCTTAAGCAAGCATAAGTTGGTTTTCTAAATTTGAGACCCTGTTCTGTTTTGTAATCCAGTTCCTGTGTAGCCAAGTTTACATCCCGTGTATTAGTGATATCTTATGATGTTTCTTTTTCTGTGTGACTTATTTCAGTTAGAATCATCATACCTGAATCCACTCATTATGCTGCTACGGGCCTGATGACATAGATTTCATTGCTGAGTGATATTGCATTGTACGTAAGTACCACAACTTCTTTATCCATTTTTCACTTTCTGCGATATTGAACTTGTACCGTAAACGAGGTTCTTGTAAACAGAGCCGTCCCAAACTTTGGGGTGGCTGTGTCTTTTTGATTTTAATTTCCCTAAGCTATAGGACCATAAGTGGAAGTGCCCTAGGCTCTGTTGCTTTGTTTTTTAGATGTTTCAGGAAACACCATACACCTCTCCCGAGTGGCTGTTGGCAATTTACATCCCGCCCATCAGCATAACAAGGCTCCCAGTTCTCCATGGCCTGTCCTGCCTTTCTGGATTTTACACTTTTTTCAGATGGCCCTTTTGACCGGGGGGAAGTGAGACTTCATTGTAGTGCAGATTTCCTTTGCAAGCTTGCTTGGTTGGCCAAAAAGGGCGTATGCGTTTTTTCCTGAATATATTCAGGAAAAAACGCATACGCCCTTTTTGGCCAAGTGCATCATTGTGGACGTTCTGCCTCTTTTCCTATGCTTTAAATGCAATTCCAGTCTACCTCCTGAAATCGGTTTCCTGCAATTCTGCCCCGCTTTCAAGTCCTCTTGGCAGCCTTACTTCAGTATATTTTTGGACGATAGCTGTCATTTATAACTCTGCAGGTTTGTGAATTACAGTGCCCCTGAGCTCCTTTCTTCAACTCGCTTTCTTGTGAGCTGGCCGCAACACCGCAGGATTGCTTCAGGCCCTAATCTGGTTCCGGCACGGCACGCTGAGCCTTTGGTTAATTCCTCTTCCTGGTGGGAAATGAGAGTTAAATTTGCCCGTCCAGACACCTCCAGCTAGTCTCTCATTGGTTCTCCCTATTCCTGTTCATCTTCCGCAGAAATTGCAAACTGGGCCAAACAGGAGGTTAAAGGCACTGACTCTCCAAGTCGGGAGAGTGTTAGTAAAGCGTGTGGAATGTTGCACCCGAGTACCAGGGGACGAGAACTGAGACATATTGGAACACGTCTCCCGATCACACGGTTGATCATACTCTGGGTTCCACGTGCATGTTTTACCTGAAGGCAGAATCCGTTAAACCTGGAGAGTTGAGACCCGTGGAATGGGTTCCATGCAATATGACTTCAAAGGGTCTTCATTTGCTCACCGAACCTCTCCAATCTTATCACTGCTGTGTTTATGCCCCTGTACACATGCTTGATTTTCTTTCAGACACATAGCAATCCATAGGTTTTAAGATACTTACTAGTCAGGTACATTCTTAGGCGTTTAATATGGGGTGTTGAGTCCATTTCGTTGAGCAAGGAGTAGTTCTTGTCTATTCCATATTTGGCTTAAGGAACTTTATCTGTGCTCATTTCAATCTCTGGTTTGATGCAGCACCCCAACTCACCTTTCCCCTTAAGCAAGCATAAGTTGGTTTTCTAAATTTGAGACCCTGTTCTGTTTTGTAATCCAGTTCCTGTGTAGCCAAGTTTACATCCCGTGTATTAGTGATATCTTATGATGTTTCTTTTTCTGTGTGACTTATTTCAGTTAGAATCATCATACCTGAATCCACTCATTATGCTGCTATGGGCCTGATGACATAGATTTCATTGCTGAGTGATATTGCATTGTACGTAAGTACCACAACTTCTTTATCCATTTTTCACTTTCTGCGATATTGAACTTGTACCGTAAACGAGGTTCTTGTAAACAGAGCCGTCCCAAACTTTGGGGTGGCTGTGTCTTTTTGATTTTAATTTCCCTAAGCTATAGGACCATAAGTGGAAGTGCCCTAGGCTCTGTTGCTTTGTTTTTTAGATGTTTCAGGAAACACCATACACCTCTCCCGAGTGGCTGTTGGCAATTTACATCCCGCCCATCAGCATAACAAGGCTCCCAGTTCTCCATGGCCTGTCCTGCCTTTCTGGATTTTACACTTTTTTCAGATGGCCCTTTTGACCGGGGGGAAGTGAGACTTCATTGTAGTGCAGATTTCCTTTGCAAGCTTGCTTGGTTGGCCAAAAAGGGCGTATGCGTTTTTTCCTGAATATATTCAGGAAAAAACGCATACGCCCTTTTTGGCCAAGTGCATCATTGTGGACGTTCTGCCTCTTTTCCTATGCTTTAAATGCAATTCCAGTCTACCTCCTGAAATCGGTTTCCTGCAATTCTGCCCCGCTTTCAAGTCCTCTTGGCAGCCTTACTTCAGTATATTTTTGGACGATAGCTGTCATTTATAACTCTGCAGGTTTGTGAATTACAGTGCCCCTGAGCTCCTTTCTTCAACTCGCTTTCTTGTGAGCTGGCCGCAACACCGCAGGATTGCTTCAGGCCCTAATCTGGTTCCGGCACGGCACGCTGAGCCTTTGGTTAATTCCTCTTCCTGGTGGGAAATGAGAGTTAAATTTGCCCGTCCAGACACCTCCAGCTAGTCTCTCATTGGTTCTCCCTATTCCTGTTCATCTTCCGCAGAAATTGCAAACTGGGCCAAACAGGAGGTTAAAGGCACTGACTCTCCAAGTCGGGAGAGTGTTAGTAAAGCGTCTGGAATGTTGCACCCGAGTACCAGGGGACGAGAACTGAGACATATTGGAACACGTCTCCCGATCACACGGTTGATCATACTCTGGGTTCCACGTGCATGTTTTAGCTGAAGGAAGAATCCCTTAAACCTGGAGAGTTGAGACCCGTGGAATGGGTACCATGCAATATGACTTCAAAGGGTCTTCATTTGCTCACCGAACCTCTCCAATCCTATCACTGCTGCGTTTATGCCCCTGTACACACGCTTGATTTTCTTTCAGAGACATAGCAGTGCATAGGTTTTAAGATACTTACTAGTCAGGTACATTCTTAGGCGTTTAATATGGGGTGTTGAGTCCATTTCGTTGAGCAAGGAGTAGTTCTTGTCTATTCCATATTTGGCTTAAGGAACTTTATCTGTGCTCATTTCAATCTCTGGTTTTATGCAGCACCCCAACTCACCTTTCCCCTTAAGCAAGCATAAGTTGGTTTTCTAAATTTGAGACCCTGTTCTGTTTTGTAATCCAGTTCCTGTGTAGCCAAGTTTACATCCCGTGTATTAGTGATATCTTATGATGTTTCTTTTTCTGTGTGACTTATTTCAGTTAGAATCATCATACCTGAATCCACTCATTATGCTGCTACGGGCCTGATGACATAGATTTCATTGCTGAGTGATATTGCATTGTACGTAAGTACCACAACTTCTTTATCCATTTTTCACTTTCTGCGATATTGAACTTGTACCGTAAACGAGGTTCTTGTAAACAGAGCCGTCCCAAACTTTGGGGTGGCTGTGTCTTTTTGATTTTAATTTCCCTAAGCTATAGGACCATAAGTGGAAGTGCCCTAGGCTCTGTTGCTTTGTTTTTTAGATGTTTCAGGAAACACCATACACCTCTCCCGAGTGGCTCTTGGCAATTTACATCCCGCCCATCAGCATAACAAGGCTCCCAGTTCTCCATGGCCTGTCCTGCCTTTCTGGATTTTACACTTTTTTCAGATGGCCCTTTTGACCGGGGGGAAGTGAGACTTCATTGTAGTGCAGATTTCCTTTGCAAGCTTGCTTGGTTGGCCAAAAAGGGCGTATGCGTTTTTTCCTGAATATATTCAGGAAAAAACGCATACGCCCTTTTTGGCCAAGTGCATCATTGTGGACGTTCTGCCTCTTTTCCTATGCTTTAAATGCAATTCCAGTCTACCTCCTGAAATCGGTTTCCTGCAGTTCTGCCCCGCTTTCAAGTCCTCTTGGCAGCCTTACTTCAGTATATTTTTGGACGATAGCTGTCATTTATAACTCTGCAGGTTTGTGAATTACAGTGCCCCTGAGCTCCTTTCTTCAACTCGCTTTCTTGTGAGCTGGCCGCAACACCGCAGGATTGCTTCAGGCCCTAATCTGGTTCCGGCACGGCACGCTGAGCCTTTGGTTAATTCCTCTTCCTGGTGGGAAATGAGAGTTAAATTTGCCCGTCCAGACACCTCCAGCTAGTCTCTCATTGGTTCTCCCTATTCCTGTTCATCTTCCGCAGAAATTGCAAACTGGGCCAAACAGGAGGTTAAAGGCACTGACTCTCCAAGTCGGGAGAGTGTTAGTAAAGCGTCTGGAATGTTGCACCCGAGTACCAGGGGACGAGAACTGAGACATATTGGAACACGTCTCCCGATCACACGGTTGATCATACTCTGGGTTCCACGTGCATGTTTTAGCTGAAGGAAGAATCCCTTAAACCTGGAGAGTTGAGACCCGTGGAATGGGTACCATGCAATATGATTTCAAAGGGTCTTCATTTGCTCACCGAACCTCTCTAATCCTATCACTGCTGCGTTTATGCCCCTGTACACACGCTTGATTTTCTTTCAGAGACATAGCAATCCATAGGTTTTAAGATACTTACTAGTCAGGTACATTCTTAGGCGTTTAATATGGGGTGTTGAGTCCATTTCGTTGAGCAAGGAGTAGTTCTTGTCTATTCCATATTTGGCTTAAGGAACTTTATCTGTGCTCATTTCAATCTCTGGTTTTATGCAGCACCCCAACTCACCTTTCCCCTTAAGCAAGCATAAGTTGGTTTTCTAAATTTGAGACCCTGTTCTGTTTTGTAATCCAGTTCCTGTGTAGCCAAGTTTACATCCCGTGTATTAGTGATATCTTATGATGTTTCTTTTTCTGTGTGACTTATTTCAGTTAGAATCATCATACCTGAATCCACTCATTATGCTGCTACGGGCCTGATGACATAGATTTCATTGCTGAGTGATATTGCATTGTACGTAAGTACCACAACTTCTTTATCCATTTTTCACTTTCTGCGCTATTGAACTTGTACCGTAAACGAGGTTCTTGTAAACAGAGCCGTCCCAAACTTTGGGGTGGCTGTGTCTTTTTGATTTTAATTTCCCTAAGCTATAGGACCATAAGTGGAAGTGCCCTAGGCTCTGTTGCTTTGTTTTTTAGATGTTTCAGGAAACACCATACACCTCTCCCGAGTGGCTGTTGGCAATTTACATCCCGCCCATCAGCATAACAAGGCTCCCAGTTCTCCATGGCCTGTCCTGCCTTTCTGGATTTTACACTTTTTTCAGATGGCCCTTTTGACCGGGGGGAAGTGAGACTTCATTGTAGTGCAGATTTCCTTTGCAAGCTGGCTTGGTTGGCCAAAAAGGGCGTATGCGTTTTTTCCTGAATTCAGGAAAAAACGCATACGCCCTTTTTGGCCAAGTGCATCATTGTGGACGTTCTGCCTCTTTTCCTATGCTTTAAATGCAATTCCAGTCTACCTCCTGAAATCGGTTTCCTGCAATTCTGCCCCGCTTTCAAGTCCTCTTGGCAGCCTTACTTCAGTATATTTTTGGACGATAGCTGTCATTTATAACTCTGCAGGTTTGTGAATTACAGTGCCCCTGAGCTCCTTTCTTCAACTCGCTTTCTTGTGAGCTGGCCGCAACACCGCAGGATTGCTTCAGGCCCTAATCTGGTTCCGGCACGGCACGCTGAGCCTTTGGTTAATTCCTCTTCCTGGTGGGAAATGAGAGTTAAATTTGCCCGTCCAGACACCTCCAGCTAGTCTCTCATTGGTTCTCCCTATTCCTGTTCATCTTCCGCAGAAATTGCAAACTGGGCCAAACAGGAGGTTAAAGGCACTGACTCTCCAAGTCGGGAGAGTGTTAGTAAAGCGTCTGGAATGTTGCACCCGAGTACCAGGGGACGAGAACTGAGACATATTGGAACACGTCTCCCGATCACACGGTTGATCATACTCTGGGTTCCACGTGCATGTTTTAGCTGAAGGAAGAATCCCTTAAACCTGGAGAGTTGAGACCCGTGGAATGGGTACCATGCAATATGACTTCAAAGGGTCTTCATTTGCTCACCGAACCTCTCCAATCCTATCACTGCTGCGTTTATGCCCCTGTACACACGCTTGATTTTCTTTCAGAGACAGCAATCCATAGGTTTTAAGATATTTACTAGTCAGGTACATTCTTAGGCGTTTAATATGGGGTGTTGAGTCCATTTCGTTGAGCAAGGAGTAGTTCTTGTCTATTCCATATTTGGCTTAAGGAACTTTATCTGTGCTCATTTCAATCTCTGGTTTTATGCAGCACCCCAACTCACCTTTCCCCTTAAGCAAGCATAAGTTGGTTTTCTAAATTTGAGACCCTGTTCTGTTTTGTAATCCAGTTCCTGTGTAGCCAAGTTTACATCCCGTGTATTAGTGATATCTTATGATGTTTCTTTTTCTGTGTGACTTATTTCAGTTAGAATCATCATACCTGAATCCACTCATTATGCTGCTACGGGCCTGATGACATAGATTTCATTGCTGAGTGATATTGCATTGTACGTAAGTACCACAACTTCTTTATCCATTTTTCACTTTCTGCGATATTGAACTTGTACCGTAAACGAGGTTCTTGTAAACAGAGCCGTCCCAAACTTTGGGGTGGCTGTGTCTTTTTGATTTTAATTTCCCTAAGCTATAGGACCCTAAGTGGAAGTGCCCTAGGCTCTGTTGCTTTGTTTTTTAGATGTTTCAGGAAACACCATACACCTCTCCCGAGTGGCTGTTGGCAATTTACATCCCGCCCATCAGCATAACAAGGCTCCCAGTTCTCCATGGCCTGTCCTGCCTTTCTGGATTTTACACTTTTTTCAGATGGCCCTTTTGACCGGGGGGAAGTGAGACTTCATTGTAGTGCAGATTTCCTTTGCAAGCTTGCTTGGTTGGCCAAAAAGGGCGTATGCGTTTTTTCCTGAATATATTCAGGAAAAAACGCATACGCCCTTTTTGGCCAAGTGCATCATTGTGGACGTTCTGCCTCTTTTCCTATGCTTTAAATGCAATTCCAGTCTACCTCCTGAAATCGGTTTCCTGCAGTTCTGCCCCGCTTTCAAGTCCTCTTGGCAGCCTTACTTCAGTATATTTTTGGACGATAGCTGTCATTTATAACTCTGCAGGTTTGTGAATTACAGTGCCCCTGAGCTCCTTTCTTCAACTCGCTTTCTTGTGAGCTGGCCACAACACCGCAGGATTGCTTCAGGCCCTAATCTGGTTCCGGCACGGCACGCTGAGCCTTTGGTTAATTCCTCTTCCTGGTGGGAAATGAGAGTTAAATTTGCCCGTCCAGACACCTCCAGCTAGTCTCTCATTGGTTCTCCCTATTCCTGTTCATCTTCCGCAGAAATTGCAAACTGGGCCAAACAGGAGGTTAAAGGCACTGACTCTCCAAGTCGGGAGAGTGTTAGTAAAGCGTCTGGAATGTTGCACCCGAGTACCAGGGGACGAGAACTGAGACATATTGGAACACGTCTCCCGATCACACGGTTGATCATACTCTGGGTTCCACGTGCATGTTTTAGCTGAAGGAAGAATCCCTTAAACCTGGAGAGTTGAGACCCGTGGAATGGGTACCATGCAATATGTCTTCAAAGGGTCTTCATTTGCTCACCGAACCTCTCCAATCCTATCACTGCTGCGTTTATGCCCCTGTACACACGCTTGATTTTCTTTCAGAGACATAGCAATCCATAGGTTTTAAGATACTTACTAGTCAGGTACATTCTTAGGCGTTTAATATGGGGTGTTGAGTCCATTTCGTTGAGCAAGGAGTAGTTCTTGTCTATTCCATATTTGGCTTAAGGAACTTTATCTGTGCTCATTTCAATCTCTGGTTTGATGCAGCACCCCAACTCACCTTTCCCCTTAAGCAAGCATAAGTTGGTTTTCTAAATTTGAGACCCTGTTCTGTTTTGTAATCCAGTTCCTGTGTAGCCAAGTTTACATCCCGTGTATTAGTGATATCTTATGATGTTTCTTTTTCTGTGTGACTTATTTCAGTTAGAATCATCATACCTGAATCCACTCATGCTGCTACGGGCCTGATGACATAGATTTCATTGCTGAGTGATATTGCATTGTACGTAAGTACCACAACTTCTTTATCCATTTTTCACTTTCTGCAATATTGAACTTGTACCGTAAACGAGGTTCTTGTAAACAGAGCCGTCCCAAACTTTGGGGTGGCTGTGTCTTTTTGATTTTAATTTCCCTAAGCTATAGGACCATAAGTGGAAGTGCCCTAGGCTCTGTTGCTTTGTTTTTTAGATGTTTCAGGAAACACCATACACCTCTCCCGAGTGGCTGTTGGCAATTTACATCCTGCCCATCAGCATAACAAGGCTCCCAGTTCTCCATGGCCTGTCCTGCCTTTCTGGATTTTACACTTTTTTCAGATGGCCCTTTTGACCGGGGGGAAGTGAGACTTCATTGTAGTGCAGATTTCCTTTGCAAGCTTGCTTGGTTGGCCAAAAAGGGCGTATGCGTTTTTTCCTGAATATATTCAGGAAAAAACGCATACACCCTTTTTGGCCAAGTGCATCATTGTGGACGTTCTGCCTCTTTTCCTATGCTTTAAATGCAATTCCAGTCTACCTCCTGAAATCGGTTTCCTGCAATTCTGCCCCGCTTTCAAGTCCTCTTGGCAGCCTTACTTCAGTATATTTTTGGACGATAGCTGTCATTTATAACTCTGCAGGTTTGTGAATTACAGTGCCCCTGAGCGCCTTTCTTCAACTCGCTTTCTTGTGAGCTGTCCACAACACCGCAGGATTGCTTCAGGCCCTAATCTGGTTCCGGCACGGCACGCTGAGCCTTTGGTTAATTCCTCTTCCTGGTGGGAAATGAGAGTTAAATTTGCCCGTCCAGACACCTCCAGCTAGTCTCTCATTGGTTCTCCCTATTCCTGTTCATCTTCCGCAGAAATTGCAAACTGGGCCAAACAGGAGGTTAAAGGCACTGACTCTCCAAGTCGGGAGAGTGTTAGTAAAGCGTCTGGAATGTTGCACCCGAGTACCAGGGGACGAGAACTGAGACATATTGGAACACGTCTCCCGATCACACGGTTGATCATACTCTGGGTTCCACGTGCATGTTTTAGCTGAAGGAAGAATCCCTTAAACCTGGAGAGTTGAGACCCGTGGAATGGGTACCATGCAATATGACTTCAAAGGGTCTTCATTTGCTCACCGAACCTCTCCAATCCTATCACTGCTGCGTTTATGCCCCTGTACACACGCTTCATTTTCTTTCAGAGACATAGCAGTGCATAGGTTTTAAGATACTTACTAGTCAGGTACATTCTTAGGCGTTTAATATGGGGTGTTGAGTCCATTTCGTTGAGCAAGGAGTAGTTCTTGTCTATTCCATATTTGGCTTAAGGAACTTTATCTGTGCTCATTTCAATCTCTGGTTTGATGCAGCACCCCAACTCACCTTTCCCCTTAAGCAAGCATAAGTTGGTTTTCTAAATTTGAGACCCTGTTCTGTTTTGTAATCCAGTTCCTGTGTAGCCAAGTTTACATCCCGTGTATTAGTGATATCTTATGATGTTTCTTTTTCTGTGTGACTTATTTCAGTTAGAATCATCATACCTGAATCCACTCATTATGCTGCTACGGGCCTGATGACATAGATTTCATTGCTGAGTGATATTGCATTGTACGTAAGTACCACAACTTCTTTATCCATTTTTCACTTTCTGCGCTATTGAACTTGTACCGTAAACGAGGTTCTTGTAAACAGAGCCGTCCCAAACTTTGGGGTGGCTGTGTCTTTTTGATTTTAATTTCCCTAAGCTATAGGACCATAAGTGGAAGTGCCCTAGGCTCTGTTGCTTTGTTTTTTAGATGTTTCAGGAAACACCATACACCTCTCCCGAGTGGCTGTTGGCAATTTACATCCCGCCCATCAGCATAACAAGGCTCCCAGTTCTCCATGGCCTGTCCTGCCTTTCTGGATTTTACACTTTTTTCAGATGGCCCTTTTGACCGGGGGGAAGTGAGACTTCATTGTAGTGCAGATTTCCTTTGCAAGCTGGCTTGGTTGGCCAAAAAGGGCGTATGCGTTTTTTCCTGAATTCAGGAAAAAACGCATACGCCCTTTTTGGCCAAGTGCATCATTGTGGACGTTCTGCCTCTTTTCCTATGCTTTAAATGCAATTCCAGTCTACCTCCTGAAATCGGTTTCCTGCAATTCTGCCCCGCTTTCAAGTCCTCTTGGCAGCCTTACTTCAGTATATTTTTGGACGATAGCTGTCATTTATAACTCTGCAGGTTTGTGAATTACAGTGCCCCTGAGCTCCTTTCTTCAACTCGCTTTCTTGTGAGCTGGCCGCAACACCGCAGGATTGCTTCAGGCCCTAATCTGGTTCCGGCACGGCACGCTGAGCCTTTGGTTAATTCCTCTTCCTGGTGGGAAATGAGAGTTAAATTTGCCCGTCCAGACACCTCCAGCTAGTCTCTCATTGGTTCTCCCTATTCCTGTTCATCTTCCGCAGAAATTGCAAACTGGGCCAAACAGGAGGTTAAAGGCACTGACTCTCCAAGTCGGGAGAGTGTTAGTAAAGCGTCTGGAATGTTGCACCCGAGTACCAGGGGACGAGAACTGAGACATATTGGAACACGTCTCCCGATCACACGGTTGATCATACTCTGGGTTCCACGTGCATGTTTTAGCTGAAGGAAGAATCCCTTAAACCTGGAGAGTTGAGACCCGTGGAATGGGTACCATGCAATATGACTTCAAAGGGTCTTCATTTGCTCACCGAACCTCTCCAATCCTATCACTGCTGCGTTTATGCCCCTGTACACACGCTTGATTTTCTTTCAGAGACAGCAATCCATAGGTTTTAAGATATTTACTAGTCAGGTACATTCTTAGGCGTTTAATATGGGGTGTTGAGTCCATTTCGTTGAGCAAGGAGTAGTTCTTGTCTATTCCATATTTGGCTTAAGGAACTTTATCTGTGCTCATTTCAATCTCTGGTTTTATGCAGCACCCCAACTCACCTTTCCCCTTAAGCAAGCATAAGTTGGTTTTCTAAATTTGAGACCCTGTTCTGTTTTGTAATCCAGTTCCTGTGTAGCCAAGTTTACATCCCGTGTATTAGTGATATCTTATGATGTTTCTTTTTCTGTGTGACTTATTTCAGTTAGAATCATCATACCTGAATCCACTCATTATGCTGCTACGGGCCTGATGACATAGATTTCATTGCTGAGTGATATTGCATTGTACGTAAGTACCACAACTTCTTTATCCATTTTTCACTTTCTGCGATATTGAACTTGTACCGTAAACGAGGTTCTTGTAAACAGAGCCGTCCCAAACTTTGGGGTGGCTGTGTCTTTTTGATTTTAATTTCCCTAAGCTATAGGACCCTAAGTGGAAGTGCCCTAGGCTCTGTTGCTTTGTTTTTTAGATGTTTCAGGAAACACCATACACCTCTCCCGAGTGGCTGTTGGCAATTTACATCCCGCCCATCAGCATAACAAGGCTCCCAGTTCTCCATGGCCTGTCCTGCCTTTCTGGATTTTACACTTTTTTCAGATGGCCCTTTTGACCGGGGGGAAGTGAGACTTCATTGTAGTGCAGATTTCCTTTGCAAGCTTGCTTGGTTGGCCAAAAAGGGCGTATGCGTTTTTTCCTGAATATATTCAGGAAAAAACGCATACGCCCTTTTTGGCCAAGTGCATCATTGTGGACGTTCTGCCTCTTTTCCTATGCTTTAAATGCAATTCCAGTCTACCTCCTGAAATCGGTTTCCTGCAGTTCTGCCCCGCTTTCAAGTCCTCTTGGCAGCCTTACTTCAGTATATTTTTGGACGATAGCTGTCATTTATAACTCTGCAGGTTTGTGAATTACAGTGCCCCTGAGCTCCTTTCTTCAACTCGCTTTCTTGTGAGCTGGCCGCAACACCGCAGGATTGCTTCAGGCCCTAATCTGGTTCCGGCACGGCACGCTGAGCCTTTGGTTAATTCCTCTTCCTGGTGGGAAATGAGAGTTAAATTTGCCCGTCCAGACACCTCCAGCTAGTCTCTCATTGGTTCTCCCTATTCCTGTTCATCTTCCGCAGAAATTGCAAACTGGGCCAAACAGGAGGTTAAAGGCACTGACTCTCCAAGTCGGGAGAGTGTTAGTAAAGCGTCTGGAATGTTGCACCCGAGTACCAGGGGACGAGAACTGAGACATATTGGAACACGTCTCCCGATCACACGGTTGATCATACTCTGGGTTCCACGTGCATGTTTTAGCTGAAGGAAGAATCCCTTAAACCTGGAGAGTTGAGACCCGTGGAATGGGTACCATGCAATATGATTTCAAAGGGTCTTCATTTGCTCACCGAACCTCTCTAATCCTATCACTGCTGCGTTTATGCCCCTGTACACACGCTTGATTTTCTTTCAGAGACATAGCAATCCATAGGTTTTAAGATACTTACTAGTCAGGTACATTCTTAGTCGTTTAATATGGGGTGTTGAGTCCATTTCGTTGAGCAAGGAGTAGTTCTTGTCTATTCCATATTTGGCTTAAGGAACTTTATCTGTGCTCATTTAAATCTCTGGTTTTATGCAGCACCCCAACTCACCTTTCCCCTTAAGCAAGCATAAGTTGGTTTTCTAAATTTGAGACCCTGTTCTGTTTTGTAATCCAGTTCCTGTGTAGCCAAGTTTACATTCCGTGTATTAGTGATATCTTATGATGTTTCTTTTTCTGTGTGACTTATTTCAGTTAGAATCATCATACCTGAATCCACTCATTATGCTGCTACGGGCCTGATGACATAGATTTCATTGCTGAGTGATATTGCATTGTACGTAAGTACCACAACTTCTTTATCCATTTTTCACTTTCTGCGCTATTGAACTTGTACCGTAAACGAGGTTCTTGTAAACAGAGCTGTCCCAAACTTTGGGGTGGCTGTGTCTTTTTGATTTTAATTTCCCTAAGCTATAGGACCATAAGTGGAAGTGCCCTAGGCTCTGTTGCTTTGTTTTTTAGATGTTTCAGGAAACACCATACACCTCTCCCGAGTGGCTGTTGGCAATTTACATCCCGCCCATCAGCATAACAAGGCTCCCAGTTCTCCATGGCCTGTCCTGCCTTTCTGGATTTTACACTTTTTTCAGATGGCCCTTTTGACTGGGGGGAAGTGAGACTTCATTGTAGTGCAGATTTCCTTTGCAAGCTTGCTTGGTTGGCCAAAAAGGGCGTATGCGTTTTTTCCTGAATATATTCAGGAAAAAACGCATACGCCCTTTTTGGCCAAGTGCATCATTGTGGACGTTCTGCCTCTTTTCCTATGCTTTAAATGCAATTCCAGTCTACCTCCTGAAATCGGTTTCCTGCAATTCTGCCCCGCTTTCAAGTCCTCTTGGCAGCCTTACTTCAGTATATTTTTGGACGATAGCTGTCATTTATAACTCTGCAGGTTTGTGAATTACAGTGCCCCTGAGCTCCTTTCTTCAACTCGCTTTCTTGTGAGCTGGCCGCAACACCGCAGGATTGCTTCAGGCCCTAATCTGGTTCCGGCACGGCACGCTGAGCCTTTGGTTAATTCCTCTTCCTGGTGGGAAATGAGAGTTAAATTTGCCCGTCCAGACACCTCCAGCTAGTCTCTCATTGGTTCTCCCTATTCCTGTTCATCTTCCGCAGAAATTGCAAACTGGGCCAAACAGGAGGTTAAAGGCACTGACTCTCCAAGTCGGGAGAGTGTTAGTAAAGCGTCTGGAATGTTGCACCCGAGTACCAGGGGACGAGAACTGAGACATATTGGAACACGTCTCCCGATCACACGGTTGATCATACTCTGGGTTCCACGTGCATGTTTTAGCTGAAGGAAGAATCCCTTAAACCTGGAGAGTTGAGACCCGTGGAATGGGTACCATGCAATATGACTTCAAAGGGTCTTCATTTGCTCACCGAACCTCTCCAATCCTGTCACTGCTGCGTTTGTGCCCCTGTACACACGCTTGATTTTCTTTCAGAGACATAGCAATCCATAGGTTTTAAGATACTTACTAGTCAGGTACATTCTTAGGCGTTTAATATGGGGTGTTGAGTCCATTTCGTTGAGCAAGGAGTAGTTCTTGTCTATTCCATATTTGGCTTAAGGAACTTTATCTGTGCTCATTTCAATCTCTGGTTTGATGCAGCACCCCAACTCACCTTTCCCCTTAAGCAAGCATAAGTTGGTTTTCTAAATTTGAGACCCTGTTCTGTTTTGTAATCCAGTTCCTGTGTAGCCAAGTTTACATCCCGTGTATTAGTGATATCTTATGATGTTTCTTTTTCTGTGTGACTTATTTCAGTTAGAATCATCATACCTGAATCCACTCATTATGCTGCTACGGGCCTGATGACATAGATTTCATTGCTGAGTGATATTTCATTGTACGTAAGTACCACAACTTCTTTATCCATTTTTCACTTTCTGCGCTATTGAACTTGTACCGTAAACGAGGTTCTTGTAAACAGAGCCGTCCCAAACTTTGGGGTGGCTGTGTCTTTTTGATTTTAATTTCCCTAAGCTATAGGACCATAAGTGGAAGTGCCCTAGGCTCTGTTGCTTTGTTTTTTAGATGTTTCAGGAAACACCATACACCTCTCCCGAGTGGCTGTTGGCAATTTACATCCCGACCATCAGCATAACAAGGCTCCCAGTTCTCCATGGCCTGTCCTGCCTTTCTGGATTTTACACTTTTTTCAGATGGCCCTTTTGACCGGGGGGAAGTGAGACTTCATTGTAGTGCAGATTTCCTTTGCAAGCTTGCTTGGTTGGCCAAAAAGGGCGTATGCGTTTTTTCCTGAATATATTCAGGAAAAAACGCATACGCCCTTTTTGGCCAAGTGCATCATTGTGGACGTTCTGCCTCTTTTCCTATGCTTTAAATGCAATTCCAGTCTACCTCCTGAAATCGGTTTCCTGCAATTCTGCCCCGCTTTCAAGTCCTCTTGGCAGCCTTACTTCAGTATATTTTTGGACGATAGCTGTCATTTATAACTCTGCAGGTTTGTGAATTACAGTGCCCCTGAGCTCCTTTCTTCAACTCGCTTTCTTGTGAGCTGGCCGCAACACCGCAGGATTGCTTCAGGCCCTAATCTGGTTCCGGCACGGCACGCTGAGCCTTTGGTTAATTCCTCTTCCTGGTGGGAAATGAGAGTTAAATTTGCCCGTCCAGACACCTCCAGCTAGTCTCTCATTGGTTCTCCCTATTCTTGTTCATCTTCCGCAGAAATTGCAAACTGGGCCAAACAGGAGGTTAAAGGCACTGACTCTCCACGTCGGGAGAGTGTTAGTAAAGCGTCTGGAATGTTGCACCCGAGTACCAGGGGACGAGAACTGAGACATATTGGAACATGTCTCCCGATCACACGGTTGATCATACTCTGGTTTCCACGTGCATGTTTTACCTGAAGGCAGAATCCCTTAAACCTGGAGAGTTGAGACCCGTGGAATGGGTACCATGCAATATGACTTCAAAGGGTCTTCATTTGCTCACCGAACCTCTCCAATCCTATCACTGCTGCGTTTATGCCCCTGTACACACGCTTGATTTTCTTTCAGCGACATAGCAATCCATAGGTTTTAAGATACTTACTAGTCAGGTACATTCTTAGGCGTTTAATATGGGGTGTTGAGTCCATTTCGTTGAGCAAGGAGTAGTTCTTGTCTATTCCATATTTGGCTTAAGGAACTTTATCTGTGCTCATTTCAATCTCTGGTTTGATGCAGCACCCCAACTCACCTTTCCCCTTAAGCAAGCATAAGTTGGTTTTCTAAATTTGAGACCCTGTTCTGTTTTGTAATCCAGTTCCTGTGTAGCCAAGTTTACATTCCGTGTATTAGTGATATCTTATGATGTTTCTTTTTCTGTGTGACTTATTTCAGTTAGAATCATCATACCTGAATCCACTCATTATGCTGCTACGGGCCTGATGACATAGATTTCATTGCTGAGTGATATTGCATTGTACGTAAGTACCACAACTTCTTTATCCATTTTTCACTTTCTGCGATATTGAACTTGTACCGTAAACGAGGTTCTTGTAAACAGAGCCGTCCCAAACTCTGGGGTGGCTGTGTCTTTTTGATTTTAATTTCCCTAAGCTATAGGACCATAAGTGGAAGTGCCCTAGGCTCTGTTGCTTTGTTTTTTAGATGTTTCAGGAAACACCATACACCTCTCCCGAGTGGCTGTTGGCAATTTACATCCCGCCTATCAGCATAACAAGGCTCCCAGTTCTCCATGGCCTGTCCTGACTTTCTGGATTTTACACTTTTTTCAGATGGCCCTTTTGACCGGGGGGAAGTGAGACTTCATTGTAGTGCAGATTTCCTTTGCAAGCTTGCTTGGTTGGCCAAAAAGGGCGTATGCGTTTTTTCCTGAATATATTCAGGAAAAAACGCATACGCCCTTTTTGTCCAAGTGCATCATTGTGGACGTTCTGCCTCTTTTCCTATGCTTTAAATGCAATTCCAGTCTACCTCCTGAAATCGGTTTCCTGCAATTCTGCCCCGCTTTCAAGTCCTCTTGGCAGCCTTACTTCAGTATATTTTTGGACGATAGCTGTCATTTATAACTCTGCAGGTTTGTGAATTACAGTGCCCCTGAGCTCCTTTCTTCAACTCGCTTTCTTGTGAGCTGGCCGCAACACCGCAGGATTGCTTCAGGCCCTAATCTGGTTCCGGCTCGGCACGCTGAGCCTTTGGTTAATTCCTCTTCCTGGTGGGAAATGAGAGTTAAATTTGCCCGTCCAGACACCTCCAGCTAGTCTCTCATTGGTTCTCCCTATTCCTGTTCATCTTCCGCAGAAATTGCAAACTGGGCCAAACAGGAGGTTAAAGGCACTGACTCTCCAAGTCGGGAGAGTGTTAGTAAAGCGTCTGGAATGTTGCACCCGAGTACCAGGGGACAAGAACTGAGACATATTGGAACACGTCTCCCGATCACACGGTTGATCATACTCTGGGTTCCACGTGCATGTTTTAGCTGAAGGAAGAATCCCTTAAACCTGGAGAGTTGAGACCCGTGGAATGGGTACCATGCAATATGACTTCAAAGGGTCTTCATTTGCTCACCGAACCTCTCCAATCCTATCACTGCTGCGTTTATGCCCCTGTACACACGCTTGATTTTCTTTCAGCGACATAGCAATCCATAGGTTTTAAGATACTTACTAGTCAGGTACATTCTTAGGCGTTTAATATGGGGTGTTGAGTCCATTTCGTTGAGCAAGGAGTAGTTCTTGTCTATTCCATATTTGGCTTAAGGAACTTTATCTGTGCTCATTTCAATCTCTGGTTTGATGCAGCACCCCAACTCACCTTTCCCCTTAAGCAAGCATAAGTTGGTTTTCTAAATTTGAGACCCTGTTCTGTTTTGTAATCCAGTTCCTGTGTAGCCAAGTTTACATTCCGTGTATTAGTGATATCTTATGATGTTTCTTTTTCTGTGTGACTTATTTCAGTTAGAATCATCATACCTGAATCCACTCATTATGCTGCTACGGGCCTGATGACATAGATTTCATTGCTGAGTGATATTGCATTGTACGTAAGTACCACAACTTCTTTATCCATTTTTCACTTTCTGTGATATTGAACTTGTACCGTAAACGAGGTTCTTGTAAACAGAGCCGTCCCAAACTCTGGGGTGGCTGTGTCTTTTTGATTTTAATTTCCCTAAGCTATAGGACCATAAGTGGAAGTGCCCTAGGCTCTGTTGCTTTGTTTTTTAGATGTTTCAGGAAACACCATACACCTCTCCTGAGTGGCTGTTGGCAATTTACATCCCGCCTATCAGCATAACAAGGCTCCCAGTTCTCCATGGCCTGTCCTGCCTTTCTGGATTTTACACTTTTTTCAGATGGCCCTTTTGACCGGGGGGAAGTGAGACTTCATTGTAGTGCAGATTTCCTTTGCAAGCTTGCTTGGTTGGCCAAAAAGGGCGTATGCGTTTTTTCCTGAATATATTCAGGAAAAAACGCATACGCCCTTTTTGTCCAAGTGCATCATTGTGGACGTTCTGCCTCTTTTCCTATGCTTTAAATGCAATTCCAGTCTACCTCCTGAAATCGGTTTCCTGCAATTCTGCCCCGCTTTCAAGTCCTCTTGGCAGCCTTACTTCAGTATATTTTTGGACGATAGCTGTCATTTATAACTCTGCAGGTTTGTGAATTACAGTGCCCCTGAGCTCCTTTCTTCAACTCGCTTTCTTGTGAGCTGGCCGCAACACCGCAGGATTGCTTCAGGCCCTAATCTGGTTCCGGCTCGGCACGCTGAGCCTTTGGTTAATTCCTCTTCCTGGTGGGAAATGAGAGTTAAATTTGCCCGTCCAGACACCTCCAGCTAGTCTCTCATTGGTTCTCCCTATTCCTGTTCATCTTCCGCAGAAATTGCAAACTGGGCCAAACAGGAGGTTAAAGGCACTGACTCTCCAAGTCGGGAGAGTGTTAGTAAAGCGTCTGGAATGTTGCACCCGAGTACCAGGGGACAAGAACTGAGACATATTGGAATACGTCTCCCGATCACACGGTTGATCATACTCTGGGTTCCACGTGCATGTTTTAGCTGAAGGAAGAATCCCTTAAACCTGGAGAGTTGAGACCCGTGGAATGGGTACCATGCAATATGACTTCAAAGGGTCTTCATTTGCTCACCGAACCTCTCCAATCCTATCACTGCTGCGTTTATGCCCCTGTACACACGCTTGATTTTCTTTCAGAGACATAGCAATCCATAGGTTTTAAGATACTTACTAGTCAGGTACATTCTTAGGCGTTTAATATGGGGTGTTGAGTCCATTTCGTTGAGCAAGGAGTAGTTCTTGTCTATTCCATATTTGGCTTAAGGAACTTTATCTGTGCTCATTTCAATCTCTGGTTTGATGCAGCACCCCAACTCACCTTTCCCCTTAAGCAAGCATAAGTTGGTTTTCTAAATTTGAGACCCTGTTCTGTTTTGTAATCCAGTTCCTGTGTAGCCAAGTTTACATTCCGTGTATTAGTGATATCTTATGATGTTTCTTTTTCTGTGTGACTTATTTCAGTTAGAATCATCATACCTGAATCCACTCATTATGCTGCTACGGGCCTGATGACATAGATTTCATTGCTGAGTGATATTGCATTGTACGTAAGTACCACAACTTCTTTATCCATTTTTCACTTTCTGCGCTATTGAACTTGTACCGTAAACGAGGTTCTTGTAAACAGAGCTGTCCCAAACTTTGGGGTGGCTGTGTCTTTTTGATTTTAATTTCCCTAAGCTATAGGACCATAAGTGGAAGTGCCCTAGGCTCTGTTGCTTTGTTTTTTAGATGTTTCAGGAAACACCATACACTTCTCCCGAGTGGCTGTTGGCAATTTACATCCCGCCCATCAGCATAACAAGGCTCCCAGTTCTCCATGGCCTGTCCTGCCTTTCTGGATTTTACACTTTTTTCAGATGGCCCTTTTGACCGGGGGGCAGTGAGACTTCATTGTAGTGCAGATTTCCTTTGCAAGCTTGCTTGGTTGGCCAAAAAGGGCGTATGCGTTTTTTCCTGAATATATTCAGGAAAAAACGCATACGCCCTTTTTGTCCAAGTGCATCATTGTGGACGTTCTGCCTCTTTTCCTATGCTTTAAATGCAATTCCAGTCTACCTCCTGAAATCGGTTTCCTGCAATTCTGCCCCGCTTTCAAGTCCTCTTGGCAGCCTTACTTCAGTATATTTTTGGACGATAGCTGTCATTTATAACTCTGCAGGTTTGTGAATTACAGTGCCCCTGAGCTCCTTTCTTCAACTCGCTTTCTTGTGAGCTGGCCGCAACACCGCAGGATTGCTTCAGGCCCTAATCTGGTTCCGGCTCGGCATGCTGAGCCTTTGGTTAATTCCTCTTCCTGGTGGGAAATGAGAGTTAAATTTGCCCGTCCAGACACCTCCAGCTAGTCTCTCATTGGTTCTCCCTATTCCTGTTCATCTTCCGCAGAAATTGCAAACTGGGCCAAACAGGAGGTTAAAGGCACTGACTCTCCAAGTCGGGAGAGTGTTAGTAAAGCGTCTGGAATGTTGCACCCGAGTACCAGGGGACGAGAACTGAGACATATTGGAACACGTCTCCCGATCACACGGTTGATCATACTCTGGGTTCCACGTGCATGTTTTAGCTGAAGGAAGAATCCCTTAAACCTGGAGAGTTGAGACCCGTGGAATGGGTACCATGCAATATGACTTCAAAGGGTCTTCATTTGCTCACCGAACCTCTCCAATCCTATCACTGCTGCGTTTGTGCCCCTGTACACACGCTTGATTTTCTTTCAGAGACATAGCAATCCATAGGTTTTAAGATACTTACTAGTCAGGTACATTCTTAGGCGTTTAATATGGGGTGTTGAGTCCATTTCGTTGAGCAAGGAGTAGTTCTTGTCTATTCCATATTTGGCTTAAGGAACTTTATCTGTGCTCATTTCAATCTCTGGTTTGATGCAGCACCCCAACTCACCTTTCCCCTTAAGCAAGCATAAGTTGGTTTTCTAAATTTGAGACCCTGTTCTGTTTTGTAATCCAGTTCCTGTGTAGCCAAGTTTACATTCCGTGTATTAGTGATATCTTATGATGTTTCTTTTTCTGTGTGACTTATTTCAGTTAGAATCATCATACCTGAATCCACTCATTATGCTGCTACGGGCCTGATGACATAGATTTCATTGCTGAGTGATATTTCATTGTACGTAAGTACCACAACTTCTTTATCCATTTTTCACTTTCTGCGCTATTGAACTTGTACCGTAAACGAGGTTCTTGTAAACAGAGCCGTCCCAAACTTTGGGGTGGCTGTGTCTTTTTGATTTTAATTTCCCTAAGCTATAGGACCATAAGTGGAAGTGCCCTAGGCTCTGTTGCTTTGTTTTTTAGATGTTTCAGGAAACACCATACACCTCTCCCGAGTGGCTGTTGGCAATTTACATCCCGACCATCAGCATAACAAGGCTCCCAGTTCTCCATGGCCTGTCCTGCCTTTCTGGATTTTACACTTTTTTCAGATGGCCCTTTTGACCGGGGGGAAGTGAGACTTCATTGTAGTGCAGATTTCCTTTGCAAGCTTGCTTGGTTGGCCAAAAAGGGCGTATGCGTTTTTTCCTGAATATATTCAGGAAAAAACGCATACGCCCTTTTTGGCCAAGTGCATCATTGTGGACGTTCTGCCTCTTTTCCTATGCTTTAAATGCAATTCCAGTCTACCTCCTGAAATCGGTTTCCTGCAATTCTGCCCCGCTTTCAAGTCCTCTTGGCAGCCTTACTTAGGTATATTTTTGGACGATAGCTGTCATTTATAACTCTGCAGGTTTGTGAATTACAGTGCCCCTGAGCTCCTTTCTTCAACTCGCTTTCTTGTGAGCTGGCCGCAACACCGCAGGATTGCTTCAGGCCCTAATCTGGTTCCGGCACGGCACGCTGAGCCTTTGGTTAATTCCTCTTCCTGGTGGGAAATGAGAGTTAAATTTGCCCGTCCAGACACCTCCAGCTAGTCTCTCATTGGTTCTCCCTATTCCTGTTCATCTTCCGCAGAAATTGCAAACTGAGCCAAACAGGAGGTTAAAGGCACTGACTCTCCAAGTCGGGAGAGTGTTAGTAAAGCGTCTGGAATGTTGCACCCGAGTACCAGGGGACAAGAACTGAGACATATTGGAACACGTCTCCCGATCACACGGTTGATCATACTCTGGGTTCCACGTGCATGTTTTAGCTGAAGGAAGAATCCCTTAAACCTGGAGAGTTGAGACCCGTGGAATGGGTACCATGCAATATGACTTCAAAGGGTCTTCATTTGCTCACCGAACCTCTCCAATCCTATCACTGCTGCGTTTATGCCCCTGTACACACGCTTGATTTTCTTTCAGAGACATAGCAATCCATAGGTTTTAAGATACTTACTAGTCAGGTACATTCTTAGGCGTTTAATATGGGGTGTTGAGTCCATTTCGTTGAGCAAGGAGTAGTTCTTGTCTATTCCATATTTGGCTTAAGGAACTTTATCTGTGCTCATTTCAATCTCTGGTTTTATGCAGCACCCCAACTCACCTTTCCCCTTAAGCAAGCATAAGTTGGTTTTCTAAATTTGAGACCCTGTTCTGTTTTGTAATCCAGTTCCTGTGTAGCCAAGTTTACATTCCGTGTATTAGTGATATCTTATGATGTTTCTTTTTCTGTGTGACTTATTTCAGTTAGAATCATCATACCTGAATCCACTCATTATGCTGCTACGGGCCTGATGACATAGATTTCATTGCTGAGTGATATTGCATTGTACGTAAGTACCACAACTTCTTTATCCATTTTTCACTTTCTGCGATATTGAACTTGTACCGTAAACGATGTTCTTGTAAACAGAGCCGTCCCAAACTTTGGGGTGGCTGTGTCTTTTTGATTTTAATTTCCCTAAGCTATAGGACCATAAGTGGAAGTGCCCTAGGCTCTGTTGCTTTGTTTTTTAGATGTTTCAGGAAACACCATACACCACTCCCGAGTGGCTGTTGGCAATTTACATCCCGCCCATCAGCATAACAAGGCTCCCAGTTCTCCATGGCCTGTCCTGCCTTTCTTGATTTTACACTTTTTTCAGATGGCCCCTTTGACTGGCGGGAAGTGAGACTTCATTGTAGTGCAGATTTCCTTTGCAAGCTTGCTTGGTTGGCCAAAAAGGGCGTATGCGTTTTTTCCTGAATATATTCAGGAAAAAACGCATACGCCCTTTTTGGCCAAGTGCATCATTGTGGACGTTCTGCCTCTTTTCCTATGCTTTAAATGCAATTCCAGTCTACCTCCTGAAATCGGTTTCCTGCAATTCTGCCCCGCTTTCAAGTCCTCTTGGCAGCCTTACTTCAGTATATTTTTGGACGATAGCTGTCATTTATAACTCTGCAGGTTTGTGAATTACAGTGCCCCTGAGCTCCTTTCTTCAACTCGCTTTCTTGTGAGCTGGCCGCAACACCGCAGGATTGCTTCAGGCCCTAATCTGGTTCCGGCACGGCACGCTGAGCCTTTGGTTAATTCCTCTTCCTGGTGGGAAATGAGAGTTAAATTTGCCCGTCCAGACACCTCCAGCTAGTCTCTCATTGGTTCTCCCTATTCCTGTTCATCTTCCACAGAAATTGCAAACTGGGCCAAACAGGAGGTTAAAGGCACTGACTCTCCAAGTCGGGAGAGTGTTAGTAAAGCGTCTGGAATGTTGCACCCGAGTACCAGGGGACGAGAACTGAGACATATTGGAACACGTCTCCCGATCACACGGTTGATCATACTCTGGGTTCCACGTGCATGTTTTAGCTGAAGGAAGAATCCCTTAAACCTGGAGAGTTGAGACGCGTGGAATGGGTACCATGCAATATGACTTCAAAGGGTCTTCATTTGCTCACCGAACCTCTCCAATCCTATCACTGCTGCGTTTATGCCCCTGTACACATGCTTGATTTTCTTTCAGAGACATAGCAGTGCATAGGTTTTAAGATACTTACTAGTCAGGTACATTCTTAGGCATTTAATATGGGGTGTTGAGTCCATTTCATTGAGCAAGGAGTAGTTCTTGTCTATTCTATATTTGGCTTAAGGAACTTTATCTGTGCTCATTTCAATCTCTGGTTTGATGCAGCACCCCAACTCACCTTTCCCCTTAAGCAAGCATAAGTTGGTTTTCTAAATTTGAGACCCTGTTCTGTTTTGTAATCCAGTTCCTGTGTAGCCAAGTTTACATCCCGTGTATTAGTGATATCTTATGATGTTTCTTTTTCTGTGTGACTTATTTCAGTTAGAATCATCATACCTGAATCCACTCATTATGCTGCTATGGGCCTGATGACATAGATTTCATTGCTGAGTGATATTGCATTGTACGTAAGTACCACAACTTCTTTATCCATTTTTCACTTTCTGCGATATTGAACTTGTACCGTAAACGAGGTTCTTGTAAACAGAGCCGTCCCAAACTTTGGGGTGGCTGTGTCTTTTTGATTTTAATTTCCCTAAGCTATAGGACCATAAGTGGAAGTGCCCTAGGCTCTGTTGCTTTGTTTTTTAGATGTTTCAGGAAACACCATACACCTCTCCCGAGTGGCTGTTGGCAATTTACATCCCGCCCATCAGCATAACAAGGCTCCCAGTTCTCCATGGCCTGTCCTGCCTTTCTGGATTTTACACTTTTTTCAGATGGCCCTTTTGACCGGGGGGAAGTGAGACTTCATTGTAGTGCAGATTTCCTTTGCAAGCTTGCTTGGTTGGCCAAAAAGGGCGTATGCGTTTTTTCCTGAAAGGAAAAAACTCATACGCCCTTTTTGGCCAAGCGCATCATTGTGGACGTTCTGCCTCTTTTCCTATGCTTTAAATGCAATTCCAGTCTACCTCCTGAAATCGGTTTCCTGCAATTCTGCCCCACTTTCAAGTCCTCTTGGCAGCCTTACTTCAGTATATTTTTGGACGATAGCTGTCATTTATAACTCTGCAGGTTTGTGAATTACAGTGCCCCTGAGCTCCTTTCTTCAACTCGCTTTCTTGTGAGCTGGCCGCAACACCGCAGGATTGCTTCAGGCCCTATTCTGGTTCCGGCACGGCACGCTGAGCCTTTGGTTAATTCCTCTTCCTGGTGGGAAATGAGAGTTAAATTTGCCCGTCCAGACACCTCCAGCTAGTCTCTCATTGGTTCTCCCTATTCCTGTTCATCTTCCTCAGAAATTGCAAATGGGCCAAACAGGAGGATAAAGGCACTGACTCTCCAAGTCGGGAGAGTGTTAGTAAGCGTGTGGAATGTTGCACCCGAGTACCAGGGGACGAGAACTGAGACATATTGGAACACGTCTCCCGATCACACGGTTGATCATACTCTGGGTTCCACGTGCATGTTTTACCTGAAGGCAGAATCCCTTAAACCTGGAGAGTTGAGACCCGTGGAATGGGTACCATGCAATATGACTTCAAAGGGTCTTCATTTGCTCACAGAACCTCTCCAATCCTATCACTGCTGCGTTTATGCCCCTGTACACACGCTTGATTTTCTTTCAGACACATAGCAATCCATAGGTTTTAAGATACTTACTAGTCAGGTACATTCTTAGGCGTTTAATATGGGGTGTTGAGTCCATTTCGTTGAGCAAGGAGTAGTTCTTGTCTATTCCATATTTGGCTTAAGGAACTTTATCTGTGCTCATTTCAATCTCTGGTTTGATGCAGCACCCCAACTCACCTTTCCCCTTAAGCAAGCATAAGTTGGTTTTCTAAATTTGAGACCCTGTTCTGTTTTGTAATCCAGTTCCTGTGTAGCCAAGTTTACATTCCGTGTATTAGTGATATCTTATGATGTTTCTTTTTCTGTGTGACTTATTTCAGTTAGAATCATCATACCTGAATCCACTCATTATGCTGCTACGGGCCTGATGACATAGATTTCATTGCTGAGTGATATTGCATTGTACGTAAGTACCACAACTTCTTTATCCATTTTTCACTTTCTGCGATATTGAACTTGTACCGTAAACGAGGTTCTTGTAAACAGAGCTGTCCCAAACTTTGGGGTGGCTGTGTCTTTTTGATTTTAATTTCCCTAAGCTATAGGACCATAAGTGGAAGTGCCCTAGGCTCTGTTGCTTTGTTTTTTAGATGTTTCAGGAAACACCATACACCTCTTCCGAGTGGCTCTTGGCAATTTACATCCCGCCCATCAGCATAACAAGGCTCCCAGTTCTCCATGGCCTGTCCTGCCTTTCTGGATTTTACACTTTTTTCAGATGGCCCTTTTGACCGGGGGGAAGTGAGACTTCATTGTAGTGCAGATTTCCTTTGCAAGCTTGCTTGGTTGGCCAAAAAGGGCGTATGCGTTTTTTCCTGAATATATTCAGGAAAAAACGCATACGCCCTTTTTGGCCAAGTGCATCATTGTGGACGTTCTGCCTCTTTTCCTATGCTTTAAATGCAATTCCAGTCTACCTCCTGAAAATGGTTTCCTGCAATTCTGCCCCGCTTTCAAGTCCTCTTGGCAGCCTTACTTCAGTATATTTTTGGACGATAGCTGTCATTTATAACTCTGCAGGTTTGTGAATTACAGTGCCCCTGAGCTCCTTTCTTCAACTCGCTTTCTTGTGAGCTGGCCGCAACACCGCAGGATTGCTTCAGGCCCTAATCTGGTTCTGGCACGGCACGCTGAGCCTTAGGTTAATTCCTCTTCCTGGTGGGAAATGAGAGTTAAATTTGCCCGTCCAGACACCTCCAGCTAGTCTCTCATTGGTTCTCCCTATTCCTGTTCATCTTCCGCAGAAATTGCAAACTGGGCCAAACAGGAGGTTAAAGGCACTGACTCTCCAAGTCGGGAGAGTGTTAGTAAAGCGTCTGGAATGTTGCACCCGAGTACCAGGGGACGAGAACTGAGACATATTGGAACACGTCTCCCGATCACACGGTTGATCATACTCTGGGTTCCACGTGCATGTTTTAGCTGAAGGAAGAATCCCTTAAACCTGGAGAGTTGAGACCCGTGGAATGGGTACCATGCAATATGACTTCAAAGGGTCTTCATTTGCTCACCGAACCTCTCCAATCCTATCACTGCTGCGTTTATGCCCCTGTACACACGCTTGATTTTCTTTCAGCGACATAGCAATCCATAGGTTTTAAGATACTTACTAGTCAGGTACATTCTTAGGCGTTTAATATGGGGTGTTGAGTCCATTTCGTTGAGCAAGGAGTAGTTCTTGTCTATTCTATATTTGGCTTAAGGAACTTTATCTGTGTTCATTTAAATCTCTGGTTTTATGCAGCACCCCAACTCACCTTTCCCCTTAAGCAAGCATAAGTTGGTTTTCTAAATTTGAGACCCTGTTCTGTTTTGTAATCCAGTTCCTGTGTAGCCAAGTTTACATTCCGTGTATTAGTGATATCTTATGATGTTTCTTTTTCTGTGTGACTTATTTCAGTTAGAATCATCATACCTGAATCCACTCATTATGCTGCTACGGGCCTGATGACATAGATTTCATTGCTGAGTGATATTGCATTGTACGTAAGTACCACAACTTCTTTATCCATTTTTCACTTTCTGCGATATTGAACTTGTACCGTAAACGAGGTTCTTGTAAACAGAGCCGTCCCAAACTTTGGGGTGGCTGTGTCTTTTTGATTTTAATTTCCCTAAGCTATAGGACCATAAGTGGAAGTGCCCTAGGCTCTGTTGCTTTGTTTTTTAGATGTTTCAGGAAACACCATACACCTCTCCGGAGTGGCTCTTGGCAATTTACATCCCGCCCATCAGCATAACAAGGCTCCCAGTTCTCCATGGCCTGTCCTGCCTTTCTGGATTTTACACTTTTTTCAGTTGGCCCTTTTGACCGGGGGGAAGTGAGACTTCATTGTAGTGCAGATTTCCTTTGCAAGCTTGCTTGGTTGGCCAAAAAGGGCGTATGCGTTTTTTCCTGAATATATTCAGGAAAAAACGCATACGCCCTTTTTGGCCAAGTGCATCATTGTGGACGTTCTGCCTCTTTTCCTATGCTTTAAATGCAATTCCAGTCTACCTCCTGAAATCGGTTTCCTGCAATTCTGCCCCGCTTTCAAGTCCTCTTGGCAGCCTTACTTCAGTATATTTTTGGACGATAGCTGTCATTTATAACTCTGCAGGTTTGTGAATTACAGTGCCCCTGAGCTCCTTTCTTCAACTCGCTTTCTTGTGAGCTGGCCGCAACACCGCAGGATTGCTTCAGGCCCTAATCTGGTTCCGGCACGGCACGCTGAGCCTTTGGTTAATTCCTCTTCCTGGTGGGAAATGAGAGTTAAATTTGCCCGTCCAGACACCTCCAGCTAGTCTCTCATTGGTTCTCCCTATTCCTGTTCATCTTCCTCAGAAATTGCAAATGGGCCAAACAGGAGGATAAAGGCACTGACTCTCCAAGTCGGGAGAGTGTTAGTAAAGCGCCTGGAATGTTGCACCCGAGTACCAGGGGACGAGAACTGAGACATATTGGAACACGTCTCCCGATCACACGGTTGATCATACTCTGGGTTCCACGTGCATGTTTTACCTGAAGGCAGAATCCCTTAAACCTGGAGAGTTGAGACCCGTGGAATGGGTACCATGCAATATGACTTCAAAGGGTCTTCATTTGCTCACCGAACCTCTCCAATCCTATCACTGCTGCGTTTATGCCCCTGTACACATGCTTGATTTTCTTTCAGAGACATAGCAGTGCATAGGTTTTAAGATACTTACTAGTCAGGTACATTCTTAGGCATTTAATATGGGGTGTTGAGTCCATTTCGTTGAGCAAGGAGTAGTTCTTGTCTATTCTATATTTGGCTTAAGGAACTTTATCTGTGCTCATTTCAATCTCTGGTTTGATGCAGCACCCCAACTCACCTTTCCCCTTAAGCAAGCATAAGTTGGTTTTCTAAATTTGAGACCCTGTTCTGTTTTGTAATCCAGTTCCTGTGTAGCCAAGTTTACATTCCGTGTATTAGTGATATCTTATGATGTTTCTTTTTCTGTGTGACTTATTTCAGTTAGAATCATCATACCTGAATCCACTCATTATGCTGCTACGGGCCTGATGACATAGATTTCATTGCTGAGTGATATTGCATTGTACGTAAGTACCACAACTTCTTTATCCATTTTTCACTTTCTGCGATATTGAACTTGTACCGTAAACGAGGTTCTTGTAAACAGAGCCGTCCCAAACTTTGGGGTGGCTGTGTCTTTTTGATTTTAATTTCCCTAAGCTATAGGACCATAAGTGGAAGTGCCCTAGGCTCTGTTGCTTTGTTTTTTAGATGTTTCAGGAAACACCATACACCTCTCCCGAGTGGCTGTTGGCAATTTACATCCCGCCCATCAGCATAACAAGGCTCCCAGTTCTCCATGGCCTGTCCTGCCTTTCTTGATTTTACACTTTTTTCAGATGGCCCCTTTGACTGGCGGGAAGTGAGACTTCATTGTAGTGCAGATTTCCTTTGCAAGCTTGCTTGGTTGGCCAAAAATGGCGTATGCGTTTTTTCCTGCACGAAAATACGCATACGCCCTTTTTGGCCAAGTGCATCATTGTGGACGTTCTGCCTCTTTTCCTATGCTTTAAATGCAATTCCAGTCTACCTCCTGAAATCGGTTTCCTGCAGTTCTGCCCCGCTTTCAAGTCCTCTTGGCAGCCTTACTTCAGTATATTTTTGGACGATAGCTGTCATTTATAACTCTGCAGGTTTGTGAATTACAGTGCCCCTGAGCTCCTTTCTTCAACTCGCTTTCTTGTGAGCTGGCCGCAACACCGCAGGATTGCTTCAGGCCCTAATCTGGTTCCGGCACGGCACGCTGAGCCTTTGGTTAATTCCTCTTCCTGGTGGGAAATGAGAGTTAAATTTGCCCGTCCAGACACCTCCAGCTAGTCTCTCATTGGTTCTCCCTATTCCTGTTCATCTTCCGCAGAAATTGCAAACTGGGCCAAACAGGAGGTTAAAGGCACTGACTCTCCAAGTCGGGAGAGTGTTAGTAAAGCGTCTGGAATGTTGCACCCGAGTACCAGGGGACGAGAACTGAGACATATTGGAACACGTCTCCCGATCACACGGTTGATCATACTCTGGGTTCCACGTGCATGTTTTAGCTGAAGGAAGAATCCCTTAAACCTGGAGAGTTGAGACCCGTGGAATGGGTACCATGCAATATGACTTCAAAGGGTCTTCATTTGCTCACCGAACCTCTCCAATCCTATCACTGCTGCGTTTGTGCCCCTGTACACACGCTTGATTTTCTTTCAGAGACATAGCAATCCATAGGTTTTAAGATACTTACTAGTCAGGTACATTCTTAGGCGTTTAATATGGGGTGTTGAGTCCATTTCGTTGAACAAGGAGTAGTTCTTGTCTATTCCATATTTGGCTTAAGGAACTTTATCTGTGCTCATTTCAATCTCTGGTTTGATGCAGCACCCCAACTCACCTTTCCCCTTAAGCAAGCATAAGTTGGTTTTCTAAATTTGAGACCCTGTTCTGTTTTGTAATCCAGTTCCTGTGTAGCCAAGTTTACATCCCATGTATTAGTGATATCTTATGATGTTTCTTTTTCTGTGTGACTTATTTCAGTTAGAATCATCATACCTGAATCCACTCATTATGCTGCTACGGGCCTGATGACATAGATTTCATTGCTGAGTGATATTGCATTGTACGTAAGTACCACAACTTCTTTATCCATTTTTCACTTTCTGCGATATTGAACTTGTACCGTAAACGAGGTTCTTGTAAACAGAGCTGTCCCAAACTTTGGGGTGGCTGTGTCTTTTTGATTTTAATTTCCCTAAGCTATAGGACCATAAGTGGAAGTGCCCTAGGCTCTGTTGCTTTGTTTTTTAGATGTTTCAGGAAACACCATACACCTCTCCCGAGTGGCTGTTGGCAATTTACATCCCACCCATCAGCATAACAAGGTTCCCAGTTATCCATGGCCTGTCCTGCCTTTCTGGATTTTACACTTTTTTCAGATGGCCCTTTTGACCGGGGGGAAGTGAGACTTCATTGTAGTGCAGATTTCCTTTGCAAGCTTGCTTGGTTGGCCAAAAAGGGCGTATGCGTTTTTTCCTGAATATATTCAGGAAAAAACGCATACGCCCTTTTTGGCCAAGTGCATCATTGTGGACGTTCTGCCTCTTTTCCTATGCTTTAAATGCAATTCCAGTCTACCTCCTGAAATCGGTTTCCTGCAATTCTGCCCCGCTTTCAAGTCCTCTTGGCAGCCTTACTTCAGTATATTTTTGGACGATAGCTGTCATTTATAACTCTGCAGGTTTGTGAATTACAGTGCCCCTGAGCTCCTTTCTTCAACTCGCTTTCTTGTGAGCTGGCCGCAACACCGCAGGATTGCTTCAGGCCCTAATCTGGTTCCGGCACGGCACGCTGAGCCTT
Source organism: Leucopleurus acutus (assembly GCF_964270905.1). Taxonomy (NCBI): domain Eukaryota; kingdom Metazoa; phylum Chordata; class Mammalia; order Artiodactyla; family Delphinidae; genus Leucopleurus; species Leucopleurus acutus. Next base: position 426,687 of record NW_028139150.1, read on the forward strand.
TGGTTACTTCCTCTTCCTGGTGGGAAATGAGAGTTAAATTTGCCCGTCCAGACACCTCCAGCTAGTCTCTCATTGGTTCTCCCTTTTCCTGTTCATCTTCCGCAGAAATTGCAAACTGGGCCAAACAGGAGGTTAAAGGCACTGACTCTCCAAGTCGGGAGAGTGTTAGTAAAGCGTCTGGAATGTTGCACCCGAGTACCAGGGGACGAGAACTGAGACATATTGGAACACGTCTCCCGATCACACGGTTGATCATACTCTGGGTTCCACGTGCATGTTTTAGCTGAAGGAAGAATCCCTTAAACCTGGAGAGTTGAGACCCGTGGAATGGGTACCATGCAATATGACTTCAAAGGGTCTTCATTTGCTCACCGAACGTCTCCAATCCTATCAATGCTGCTTTTATGCCCCTGTACACACGCTTGATTTTCTTTCAGAGACATAGCAATCCATAGGTTTTAAGATACTTACTAGTCAGGTACATTCTTAGGCGTTTAATATGGGGTGTTGAGTCCATTTCGTTGAGCAAGGAGTAGTTCTTGTCTATTCTATATTTGGCTTAAGGAACTTTATCTGTGCTCATTTCAATCTCTGGTTTTATGCAGCACCCCAACTCACCTTTCCCCTTAAGCAAGCATAAGTTGGTTTTCTAAATTTGAGACCCTGTTCTGTTTTGTAATCCAGTTCCTGTGTAGCCAAGTTTACATCCCGTGTATTAGTGATATCTTATGATGTTTCTTTTTCTGTGTGACTTATTTCAGTTAGAATCATCATACCTGAATCCACTCATTATACTGCTACGGGCCTGATGACATAGATTTCATTGCTGAGTGATATTGCATTGTACATAAGTACCACAACTTCTTTATCCATTTTTCACTTTCTGCGATATTGAACTTGTACCGTAAACGAGGTTCTTGTAAACAGAGCCGTCCCAAACTTTGGGGTGGCTGTGTCTTTTTGATTTTAATTTCCCTAAGCTATAGGACCATAAGTGGAAGTGCCCTAGGCTCTGTTGCTTTGTTTTTTAGATGTTTCAGGAAACACCATACACCTCTCCCGAGTGGCTGTTGGCAATTTACATCCCGCCCATCAGCATAACAAGGCTCCAAGTTCTCCATGGCCTGTCCTGCCTTTCTGGATTTTACACTTTTTTCAGATGGCCCTTTTGACCGGGGGGAAGTGAGACTTCATTGTAGTGCAGATTTCCTTTGCAAGCTTGCTTGGTTGGCCAAAAAGGGCGTATGCGTTTTTTCCTGAAAGGAAAAAATGCATACGCCCTTTTTGGCCAAGCGCATCATTGTGGACGTTCTGCCTCTTTTCCTATGCTTTAAATGCAATTCCAGTCTACCTCCTGAAATCGGTTTCCTGCAATTCTGCCCCGCTTTCAAGTCCTCTTGGCAGCCTTACTTCAGTATATTTTTGGACGATAGCTGTCATTTATAACTCTGCAGGTTTGTGAATTACAGTGCCCCTGAGCTCCTTTCTTCAACTCGCTTTCTTGTGAGCTGGCCGCAACACCGCAGGATTGCTTCAGGCCCTATTCTGGTTCCGGCACGGCACGCTGAGCTTTTGGTTAATTCCTCTTCCTGGTGGGAAATGAGAGTTAAATTTGCCCGTCCAGACACCTCCAGCTAGTCTCTCATTGGTTCTCCCTATTCCTGTTCATCTTCCGCAGAAATTGCAAACTGAGCCAAACAGGAGGTTAAAGGCACTGACTCTCCAAGTCGGGAGAGTGTTAGTAAAGCGTCTGGAATGTTGCACCCGAGTACCAGGGGACAAGAACTGAGACATATTGGAACACGTCTCCCGATCACACGGTTGATCATACTCTGGGTTCCACGTGCATGTTTTAGCTGAAGGAAGAATCCCTTAAACCTGGAGAGTTGAGACCCGTGGAATGGGTACCATGCAATATGACTTCAAAGGGTCTTCATTTGCTCACCGAACCTCTCCAATCCTATCACTGCTGCGTTTATGCCCCTGTACACACGCTTGATTTTCTTTCAGAGACATAGCAATCCATAGGTTTTAAGATACTTACTAGTCAGGTACATTCTTAGGCGTTTAATATGGGGTGTTGAGTCCATTTCGTTGAGCAAGGAGTAGTTCTTGTCTATTCCATATTTGGCTTAAGGAACTTTATCTGTGCTCATTTCAATCTCTGGTTTTATGCAGCACCCCAACTCACCTTTCCCCTTAAGCAAGCATAAGTTGGTTTTCTAAATTTGAGACCCTGTTCTGTTTTGTAATCCAGTTCCTGTGTAGCCAAGTTTACATTCCGTGTATTAGTGATATCTTATGATGTTTCTTTTTCTGTGTGACTTATTTCAGTTAGAATCATCATACCTGAATCCACTCATTATGCTGCTACGGGCCTGATGACATAGATTTCATTGCTGAGTGATATTGCATTGTACGTAAGTACCACAACTTCTTTATCCATTTTTCACTTTCTGCGATATTGAACTTGTACCGTAAACGATGTTCTTGTAAACAGAGCCGTCCCAAACTTTGGGGTGGCTGTGTCTTTTTGATTTTAATTTCCCTAAGCTATAGGACCATAAGTGGAAGTGCCCTAGGCTCTGTTGCTTTGTTTTTTAGATGTTTCAGGAAACACCATACACCACTCCCGAGTGGCTGTTGGCAATTTACATCCCGCCCATCAGCATAACAAGGCTCCCAGTTCTCCATGGCCTGTCCTGCCTTTCTTGATTTTACACTTTTTTCAGATGGCCCCTTTGACTGGCGGGAAGTGAGACTTCATTGTAGTGCAGATTTCCTTTGCAAGCTTGCTTGGTTGGCCAAAAAGGGCGTATGCGTTTTTTCCTGAATATATTCAGGAAAAAACGCATACGCCCTTTTTGGCCAAGTGCATCATTGTGGACGTTCTGCCTCTTTTCCTATGCTTTAAATGCAATTCCAGTCTACCTCCTGAAATCGGTTTCCTGCAATTCTGCCCCGCTTTCAAGTCCTCTTGGCAGCCTTACTTCAGTATATTTTTGGACGATAGCTGTCATTTATAACTCTGCAGGTTTGTGAATTACAGTGCCCCTGAGCTCCTTTCTTCAACTCGCTTTCTTGTGAGCTGGCCGCAACACCGCAGGATTGCTTCAGGCCCTAATCTGGTTCCGGCACGGCACGCTGAGACTTTGGTTAATTCCTCTTCCTGGTGGGAAATGAGAGTTAAATTTGCCCGTCCAGACACCTCCAGCTAGTCTCTCATTGGTTCTCCCTATTCCTGTTCATCTTCCACAGAAATTGCAAACTGGGCCAAACAGGAGGTTAAAGGCACTGACTCTCCAAGTCGGGAGAGTGTTAGTAAAGCGTCTGGAATGTTGCACCCGAGTACCAGGGGACGAGAACTGAGACATATTGGAACACGTCTCCCGATCACACGGTTGATCATACTCTGGGTTCCACGTGCATGTTTTAGCTGAAGGAAGAATCCCTTAAACCTGGAGAGTTGAGACGCGTGGAATGGGTACCATGCAATATGACTTCAAAGGGTCTTCATTTGCTCACCGAACCTCTCCAATCCTATCACTGCTGCGTTTATGCCCCTGTACACATGCTTGATTTTCTTTCAGAGACATAGCAGTGCATAGGTTTTAAGATACTTACTAGTCAGGTACATTCTTAGGCATTTAATATGGGGTGTTGAGTCCATTTCATTGAGCAAGGAGTAGTTCTTGTCTATTCTATATTTGGCTTAAGGAACTTTATCTGTGCTCATTTCAATCTCTGGTTTTATGCAGCACCCCAACTCACCTTTCCCCTTAAGCAAGCATAAGTTGGTTTTCTAAATTTGAGACCCTGTTCTGTTTTGTAATCCAGTTCCTGTGTAGCCAAGTTTACATTCCGTGTATTAGTGATATCTTATGATGTTTCTTTTTCTGTGTGACTTATTTCAGTTAGAATCATCATACCTGAATCCACTCATTATGCTGCTATGGGCCTGATGACATAGATTTCATTGCTGAGTGATATTGCATTGTACGTAAGTACCACAACTTCTTTATCCATTTTTCACTTTCTGCGATATTGAACTTGTACCGTAAACGAGGTTCTTGTAAACAGAGCCGTCCCAAACTTTGGGGTGGCTGTGTCTTTTTGATTTTAATTTCCCTAAGCTATAGGACCATAAGTGGAAGTGCCCTAGGCTCTGTTGCTTTGTTTTTTAGATGTTTCAGGAAACACCATACACCTCTCCCGAGTGGCTGTTGGCAATTTACATCCCGCCCATCAGCATAACAAGGCTCCCAGTTCTCCATGGCCTGTCCTGCCTTTCTGGATTTTACACTTTTTTCAGATGGCCCTTTTGACCGGGGGGAAGTGAGACTTCATTGTAGTGCAGATTTCCTTTGCAAGCTTGCTTGGTTGGCCAAAAAGGGCGTATGCGTTTTTTCCTGAAAGGAAAAAACTCATACGCCCTTTTTGGCCAAGCGCATCATTGTGGACGTTCTGCCTCTTTTCCTATGCTTTAAATGCAATTCCAGTCTACCTCCTGAAATCGGTTTCCTGCAATTCTGCCCCGCTTTCAAGTCCTCTTGGCAGCCTTACTTCAGTATATTTTTGGACGATAGCTGTCATTTATAACTCTGCAGGTTTGTGAATTACAGTGCCCCTGAGCTCCTTTCTTCAACTCGCTTTCTTGTGAGCTGGCCGCAACACCGCAGGATTGCTTCAGGCCCTATTCTGGTTCCGGCACGGCACGCTGAGCCTTTGGTTAATTCCTCTTCCTGGTGGGAAATGAGAGTTAAATTTGCCCGTCCAGACACCTCCAGCTAGTCTCTCATTGGTTCTCCCTATTCCTGTTCATCTTCCTCAGAAATTGCAAATGGGCCAAACAGGAGGATAAAGGCACTGACTCTCCAAGTCGGGAGAGTGTTAGTAAGCGTGTGGAATGTTGCACCCGAGTACCAGGGGACGAGAACTGAGACATATTGGAACACGTCTCCCGATCACACGGTTGATCATACTCTGGGTTCCACGTGCATGTTTTACCTGAAGGCAGAATCCCTTAAACCTGGAGAGTTGAGACCCGTGGAATGGGTACCATGCAATATGACTTCAAAGGGTCTTCATTTGCTCACAGAACCTCTCCAATCCTATCACTGCTGCGTTTATGCCCCTGTACACACGCTTGATTTTCTTTCAGACACATAGCAATCCATAGGTTTTAAGATACTTACTAGTCAGGTACATTCTTAGGCGTTTAATATGGGGTGTTGAGTCCATTTCGTTGAGCAAGGAGTAGTTCTTGTCTATTCCATATTTGGCTTAAGGAACTTTATCTGTGCTCATTTCAATCTCTGGTTTGATGCAGCACCCCAACTCACCTTTCCCCTTAAGCAAGCATAAGTTGGTTTTCTAAATTTGAGACCCTGTTCTGTTTTGTAATCCAGTTCCTGTGTAGCCAAGTTTACATTCCGTGTATTAGTGATATCTTATGATGTTTCTTTTTCTGTGTGACTTATTTCAGTTAGAATCATCATACCTGAATCCACTCATTATGCTGCTACGGGCCTGATGACATAGATTTCATTGCTGAGTGATATTGCATTGTACGTAAGTACCACAACTTCTTTATCCATTTTTCACTTTCTGCGATATTGAACTTGTACCGTAAACGAGGTTCTTGTAAACAGAGCTGTCCCAAACTTTGGGGTGGCTGTGTCTTTTTGATTTTAATTTCCCTAAGCTATAGGACCATAAGTGGAAGTGCCCTAGGCTCTGTTGCTTTGTTTTTTAGATGTTTCAGGAAACACCATACACCTCTTCCGAGTGGCTCTTGGCAATTTACATCCCGCCCATCAGCATAACAAGGCTCCCAGTTCTCCATGGCCTGTCCTGCCTTTCTGGATTTTACACTTTTTTCAGATGGACCTTTTGACCGGGGGGAAGTGAGACTTCATTGTAGTGCAGATTTCCTTTGCAAGCTTGCTTGGTTGGCCAAAAAGGGCGTATGCGTTTTTTCCTGAATATATTCAGGAAAAAACGCATACGCCCTTTTTGGCCAAGTGCATCATTGTGGACGTTCTGCCTCTTTTCCTATGCTTTAAATGCAATTCCAGTCTACCTCCTGAAAATGGTTTCCTGCAATTCTGCCCCGCTTTCAAGTCCTCTTGGCAGCCTTACTTCAGTATATTTTTGGACGATAGCTGTCATTTATAACTCTGCAGGTTTGTGAATTACAGTGCCCCTGAGCTCCTTTCTTCAACTCGCTTTCTTGTGAGCTGGCCGCAACACCGCAGGATTGCTTCAGGCCCTAATCTGGTTCTGGCACGGCACGCTGAGCCTTAGGTTAATTCCTCTTCCTGGTGGGAAATGAGAGTTAAATTTGCCCGTCCAGACACCTCCAGCTAGTCTCTCATTGGTTCTCCCTATTCCTGTTCATCTTCCGCAGAAATTGCAAACTGGGCCAAACAGGAGGTTAAAGGCACTGACTCTCCAAGTCGGGAGAGTGTTAGTAAAGCGTCTGGAATGTTGCACCCGAGTACCAGGGGACGAGAACTGAGACATATTGGAACACGTCTCCCGATCACACGGTTGATCATACTCTGGGTTCCACGTGCATGTTTTAGCTGAAGGAAGAATCCCTTAAACCTGGAGAGTTGAGACCCGTGGAATGGGTACCATGCAATATGACTTCAAAGGGTCTTCATTTGCTCACCGAACCTCTCCAATCCTATCACTGCTGCGTTTATGCCCCTGTACACACGCTTGATTTTCTTTCAGCGACATAGCAATCCATAGGTTTTAAGATACTTACTAGTCAGGTACATTCTTAGGCGTTTAATATGGGGTGTTGAGTCCATTTCGTTGAGCAAGGAGTAGTTCTTGTCTATTCTATATTTGGCTTAAGGAACTTTATCTGTGTTCATTTAAATCTCTGGTTTTATGCAGCACCCCAACTCACCTTTCCCCTTAAGCAAGCATAAGTTGGTTTTCTAAATTTGAGACCCTGTTCTGTTTTGTAATCCAGTTCCTGTGTAGCCAAGTTTACATCCCGTGTATTAGTGATATCTTATGATGTTTCTTTTTCTGTGTGACTTATTTCAGTTAGAATCATCATACCTGAATCCACTCATTATGCTGCTACGGGCCTGATGACATAGATTTCATTGCTGAGTGATATTGCATTGTACGTAAGTACCACAACTTCTTTATCCATTTTTCACTTTCTGCGATATTGAACTTGTACCGTAAACGAGGTTCTTGTAAACAGAGCCGTCCCAAACTTTGGGGTGGCTGTGTCTTTTTGATTTTAATTTCCCTAAGCTATAGGACCATAAGTGGAAGTGCCCTAGGCTCTGTTGCTTTGTTTTTTAGATGTTTCAGGAAACACCATACACCTCTCCGGAGTGGCTCTTGGCAATTTACATCCCGCCCATCAGCATAACAAGGCTCCCAGTTCTCCATGGCCTGTCCTGCCTTTCTGGATTTTACACTTTTTTCAGGTGGCCCTTTTGACCGGGGGGAAGTGAGACTTCATTGTAGTGCAGATTTCCTTTGCAAGCTTGCTTGGTTGGCCAAAAAGGGCGTATGCGTTTTTTCCTGAATATATTCAGGAAAAAACGCATACGCCCTTTTTGGCCAAGTGCATCATTGTGGACGTTCTGCCTCTTTTCCTATGCTTTAAATGCAATTCCAGTCTACCTCCTGAAATCGGTTTCCTGCAATTCTGCCCCGCTTTCAAGTCCTCTTGGCAGCCTTACTTCAGTATATTTTTGGACGATAGCTGTCATTTATAACTCTGCAGGTTTGTGAATTACAGTGCCCCTGAGCTCCTTTCTTCAACTCGCTTTCTTGTGAGCTGGCCGCAACACCGCAGGATTGCTTCAGGCCCTAATCTGGTTCCGGCACGGCACGCTGAGCCTTTGGTTAATTCCTCTTCCTGGTGGGAAATGAGAGTTAAATTTGCCCGTCCAGACACCTCCAGCTAGTCTCTCATTGGTTCTCCCTATTCCTGTTCATCTTCCGCAGAAATTGCAAACTGGGCCAAACAGGAGGTTAAAGGCACTGACTCTCCAAGTCGGGAGAGTGTTAGTAAAGCGTCTGGAATGTTGCACCCGAGTACCAGGGGACGAGAACTGAGACATATTGGAACACGTCTCCCGATCACACGGTTGATCATACTCGGGGTTCCACGTGCATGTTTTAGCTGAAGGAAGAATCCCTTAAACCTGGAGAGTTGAGACCCGTGGAATGGGTACCATGCAATATGACTTCAAAGGGTCTTCATTTGCTCACCGAACCTCTCCAATCCTATCACTGCTGCGTTTGTGCCCCTGTACACACGCTTGATTTTCTTTCAGAGACATAGCAATCCATAGGTTTTAAGATACTTACTAGTCAGGTACATTCTTAGGCGTTTAATATGGGGTGTTGAGTCCATTTCGTTGAGCAAGGAGTAGTTCTTGTCTATTCTATATTTGGCTTAAGGAACTTTATCTGTGCTCATTTCAATCTCTGGTTTGATGCAGCACCCCAACTCACCTTTCCCCTTAAGCAAGCATAAGTTGGTTTTCTAAATTTGAGACCCTGTTCTGTTTTGTAATCCAGTTCCTGTATAGCCAAGTTTACATCCCGTGTATTAGTGATATCTTATGATGTTTCTTTTTCTGTGTGACTTATTTCAGTTAGAATCATCATACCTGAATCCACTCATTATGCTGCTACGGGCCTGATGACATAGATTTCATTGCTGAGTGATATTGCATTGTACGTAAGTACCACAACTTCTTTATCCATTTTTCACTTTCTGCGATATTGAACTTGTATCGTAAACGAGGTTCTTGTAAACAGAGCCGTCCCAAACTTTGGGGTGGCTGTGTCTTTTTGATTTTAATTTCCCTAAGCTATAGGACCATAAGTGGAAGTGCCCTAGGCTCTGTTGCTTTGTTTTTTAGATGTTTCAGGAAACACCATACACCTCTCCCGAGTGGCTGTTGGCAATTTACATCCCGCCCATCAGCATAACAAGGCTCCCAGTTCTCCATGGCCTGTCCTGCCTTTCTGGATTTTACACTTTTTTCAGATGGCCCTTTTGACCGGGGGGAAGTGAGACTTCATTGTAGTGAAGATTTCCTTTGCAAGCTTGCTTGGTTGGCCAAAAAGGGCGTATGCGTTTTTTCCTGAATATATTCAGGAAAAAACGCATACGCCCTTTTTGGCCAAGCGCATCATTGTGGACGTTCTGCCTCTTTTCCTATGCTTTAAATGCAATTCCAGTCTACCTCCTGAAATCGGTTTCCTGCAATTCTGCCCCGCTTTCAAGTCCTCTTGGCAGCCTTACTTCAGTATATTTTTGGACGATAGCTGTCATTTATAACTCTGCAGGTTTGTGAATTACAGTGCCCCTGAGCTCCTTTCTTCAACTCGCTTTCTTGTGAGCTGGCTGCAACACCGCAGGATTGCTTCAGGCCCTATTCTGGTTCCGGCACGGCACGCTGAGCTTTTGGTTAATTCCTCTTCCTGGTGGGAAATGAGAGTTAAATTTGCCCGTCCAGACACCTCCAGCTAGTCTCTCATTGGTTCTCCCTATTCCTGTTCATCTTCCTCAGAAATTGCAAATGGGCCAAACAGGAGGATAAAGGCACTGACTCTCCAAGTCGGGAGAGTGTTAGTAAAGCGCCTGGAATGTTGCACCCGAGTACCAGGGGACGAGAACTGAGACATATTGGAACACGTCTCCCGATCACACGGTTGATCATACTCTGGGTTCCACGTGCATGTTTTACCTGAAGGCAGAATCCCTTAAACCTGGAGAGTTGAGACCCGTGGAATGGGTACCATGCAATATGACTTCAAAGGGTCTTCATTTGCTCACCGAACCTCTCCAATCCTATCACTGCTGCGTTTATGCCCCTGTACACATGCTTGATTTTCTTTCAGAGACATAGCAGTGCATAGGTTTTAAGATACTTACTAGTCAGGTACATTCTTAGGCATTTAATATGGGGTGTTGAGTCCATTTCGTTGAGCAAGGAGTAGTTCTTGTCTATTCTATATTTGGCTTAAGGAACTTTATCTGTGCTCATTTCAATCTCTGGTTTGATGCAGCACCCCAACTCACCTTTCCCCTTAAGCAAGCATAAGTTGGTTTTCTAAATTTGAGACCCTGTTCTGTTTTGTAATCCAGTTCCTGTGTAGCCAAGTTTACATTCCGTGTATTAGTGATATCTTATGATGTTTCTTTTTCTGTGTGACTTATTTCAGTTAGAATCATCATACCTGAATCCACTCATTATGCTGCTACGGGCCTGATGACATAGATTTCATTGCTGAGTGATATTGCATTGTACGTAAGTACCACAACTTCTTTATCCATTTTTCACTTTCTGCGATATTGAACTTGTACCGTAAACGAGGTTCTTGTAAACAGAGCCGTCCCAAACTTTGGGGTGGCTGTGTCTTTTTGATTTTAATTTCCCTAAGCTATAGGACCATAAGTGGAAGTGCCCTAGGCTCTGTTGCTTTGTTTTTTAGATGTTTCAGGAAACACCATACACCTCTCCCGAGTGGCTGTTGGCAATTTACATCCCGCCCATCAGCATAACAAGGCTCCCAGTTCTCCATGGCCTGTCCTGCCTTTCTTGATTTTACACTTTTTTCAGATGGCCCCTTTGACTGGCGGGAAGTGAGACTTCATTGTAGTGCAGATTTCCTTTGCAAGCTTGCTTGGTTGGCCAAAAATGGCGTATGCGTTTTTTCCTGCACGAAAATACGCATACGCCCTTTTTGGCCAAGTGCATCATTGTGGACGTTCTGCCTCTTTTCCTATGCTTTAAATGCAATTCCAGTCTACCTCCTGAAATCGGTTTCCTGCAGTTCTGCCCCGCTTTCAAGTCCTCTTGGCAGCCTTACTTCAGTATATTTTTGGACGATAGCTGTCATTTATAACTCTGCAGGTTTGTGAATTACAGTGCCCCTGAGCTCCTTTCTTCAACTCGCTTTCTTGTGAGCTGGCCGCAACACCGCAGGATTGCTTCAGGCCCTAATCTGGTTCCGGCACGGCACGCTGAGCCTTTGGTTAATTCCTCTTCCTGGTGGGAAATGAGAGTTAAATTTGCCCGTCCAGACACCTCCAGCTAGTCTCTCATTGGTTCTCCCTATTCCTGTTCATCTTCCGCAGAAATTGCAAACTGGGCCAAACAGGAGGTTAAAGGCACTGACTCTCCAAGTCGGGAGAGTGTTAGTAAAGCGTCTGGAATGTTGCACCCGAGTACCAGGGGACGAGAACTGAGACATATTGGAACACGTCTCCCGATCACACGGTTGATCATACTCTGGGTTCCACGTGCATGTTTTAGCTGAAGGAAGAATCCCTTAAACCTGGAGAGTTGAGACCCGTGGAATGGGTACCATGCAATATGACTTCAAAGGGTCTTCATTTGCTCACCGAACCTCTCCAATCCTATCACTGCTGCGTTTGTGCCCCTGTACACACGCTTGATTTTCTTTCAGAGACATAGCAATCCATAGGTTTTAAGATACTTACTAGTCAGGTACATTCTTAGGCGTTTAATATGGGGTGTTGAGTCCATTTCGTTGAGCAAGGAGTAGTTCTTGTCTATTCCATATTTGGCTTAAGGAACTTTATCTGTGCTCATTTCAATCTCTGGTTTGATGCAGCACCCCAACTCACCTTTCCCCTTAAGCAAGCATAAGTTGGTTTTCTAAATTTGAGACCCTGTTCTGTTTTGTAATCCAGTTCCTGTGTAGCCAAGTTTACATCCCATGTATTAGTGATATCTTATGATGTTTCTTTTTCTGTGTGACTTATTTCAGTTAGAATCATCATACCTGAATCCACTCATTATGCTGCTACGGGCCTGATGACATAGATTTCATTGCTGAGTGATATTGCATTGTACGTAAGTACCACAACTTCTTTATCCATTTTTCACTTTCTGCGATATTGAACTTGTACCGTAAACGAGGTTCTTGTAAACAGAGCTGTCCCAAACTTTGGGGTGGCTGTGTCTTTTTGATTTTAATTTCCCTAAGCTATAGGACCATAAGTGGAAGTGCCCTAGGCTCTGTTGCTTTGTTTTTTAGATGTTTCAGGAAACACCATACACCTCTCCCGAGTGGCTGTTGGCAATTTACATCCCACCCATCAGCATAACAAGGTTCCCAGTTATCCATGGCCTGTCCTGCCTTTCTGGATTTTACACTTTTTTCAGATGGCCCTTTTGACCGGGGGGAAGTGAGACTTCATTGTAGTGCAGATTTCCTTTGCAAGCTTGCTTGGTTGGCCAAAAAGGGCGTATGCGTTTTTTCCTGAATATATTCAGGAAAAAACGCATACGCCCTTTTTGGCCAAGTGCATCATTGTGGACGTTCTGCCTCTTTTCCTATGCTTTAAATGCAATTCCAGTCTACCTCCTGAAATCGGTTTCCTGCAATTCTGCCCCGCTTTCAAGTCCTCTTGGCAGCCTTACTTCAGTATATTTTTGGACGATAGCTGTCATTTATAACTCTGCAGGTTTGTGAATTACAGTGCCCCTGAGCTCCTTTCTTCAACTCGCTTTCTTGTGAGCTGGCCGCAACACCGCAGGATTGCTTCAGGCCCTAATCTGGTTCCGGCACGGCACGCTGAGCCTTTGGTTACTTCCTCTTCCTGGTGGGAAATGAGAGTTAAATTTGCCCGTCCAGACACCTCCAGCTAGTCTCTCATTGGTTCTCCCTTTTCCTGTTCATCTTCCGCAGAAATTGCAAACTGGGCCAAACAGGAGGTTAAAGGCACTGACTCTCCAAGTCGGGAGAGTGTTAGTAAAGCGTCTGGAATGTTGCACCCGAGTACCAGGGGACGAGAACTGAGACATATTGGAACACGTCTCCCGATCACACGGTTGATCATACTCTGGGTTCCACGTGCATGTTTTAGCTGAAGGAAGAATCCCTTAAACCTGGAGAGTTGAGACCCGTGGAATGGGTACCATGCAATATGACTTCAAAGGGTCTTCATTTGCTCACCGAACGTCTCCAATCCTATCAATGCTGCTTTTATGCCCCTGTACACACGCTTGATTTTCTTTCAGAGACATAGCAATCCATAGGTTTTAAGATACTTACTAGTCAGGTACATTCTTAGGCGTTTAATATGGGGTGTTGAGTCCATTTCGTTGAGCAAGGAGTAGTTCTTGTCTATTCTATATTTGGCTTAAGGAACTTTATCTGTGCTCATTTCAATCTCTGGTTTTATGCAGCACCCCAACTCACCTTTCCCCTTAAGCAAGCATAAGTTGGTTTTCTAAATTTGAGACCCTGTTCTGTTTTGTAATCCAGTTCCTGTGTAGCCAAGTTTACATCCCGTGTATTAGTGATATCTTATGATGTTTCTTTTTCTGTGTGACTTATTTCAGTTAGAATCATCATACCTGAATCCACTCATTATACTGCTACGGGCCTGATGACATAGATTTCATTGCTGAGTGATATTGCATTGTACATAAGTACCACAACTTCTTTATCCATTTTTCACTTTCTGCGCTATTGAACTTGTACCGTAAACGAGGTTCTTGTAAACAGAGCCGTCCCAAACTTTGGGGTGGCTGTGTCTTTTTGATTTTAATTTCCCTAAGCTATAGGACCATAAGTGGAAGTGCCCTAGGCTCTGTTGCTTTGTTTTTTAGATGTTTCAGGAAACACCATACACCTCTCCCGAGTGGCTGTTGGCAATTTACATCCCGCCCATCAGCATAACAAGGCTCCCAGTTCTCCATGGCCTGTCCTGCCTTTCTGGATTTTACACTTTTTTCAGATGGCCCTTTTGACCGGGGGGAAGTGAGACTTCATTGTAGTGCAGATTTCCTTTGCAAGCTTGCTTGGTTGGCCAAAAAGGGCGTATGCGTTTTTTCCTGAAAGGAAAAAATGCATACGCCCTTTTTGGCCAAGCGCATCATTGTGGACGTTCTGCCTCTTTTCCTATGCTTTAAATGCAATTCCAGTCTACCTCCTGAAATCGGTTTCCTGCAATTCTGCCCCGCTTTCAAGTCCGCTTGGCAGCCTTACTTCAGTATATTTTTGGACGATAGCTGTCATTTATAACTCTGCAGGTTTGTGAATTACAGTGCCCCTGAGCTCCTTTCTTCAACTCGCTTTCTTGTGAGCTGGCCGCAACACCGCAGGATTGCTTCAGGCCCTATTCTGGTTCCGGCACGGCACGCTGAGCTTTTGGTTAATTCCTCTTCCTGGTGGGAAATGAGAGTTAAATTTGCCCGTCCAGACACCTCCAGCTAGTCTCTCATTGGTTCTCCCTATTCCTGTTCATCTTCCTCAGAAATTGCAAATGGGCCAAACAGGAGGATAAAGGCACTGACTCTCCAAGTCGGGAGAGTGTTAGTAAAGCGTGTGGAATGTTGCACCCGAGTACCAGGGGACGAGAACTGAGACATATTGGAACACGTCTCCCGATCACACGGTTGATCATACTCTGGGTTCCACGTGCATGTTTTACCTGAAGGCAGAATCCCTTAAACCTGGAGAGTTGAGACCCGTGGAATGGGTACCATGCAATATGACTTCAAAGGGTCTTCATTTGCTCACCGAACCTCTCCAATCCTATCAATGCTGCGTTTATGCCCCTGTACACACACTTGATTTTCTTTCAGCGACATAGCAATCCATAGGTTTTAAGATACTTACTAGTCAGGTACATTCTTAGGCGTTTAATATGGGGTGTTGAGTCCATTTCGTTGAGCAAGGAGTAGTTCTTGTCTATTCTATATTTGGCTTAAGGAACTTTATCTGTGTTCATTTAAATCTCTGGTTTTATGCAGCACCCCAACTCACCTTTCCCCTTAAGCAAGCATAAGTTGGTTTTCTAAATTTGAGACCCTGTTCTGTTTTGTAATCCAGTTCCTGTGTAGCCAAGTTTACATCCCGTGTATTAGTGATATCTTATGATGTTTCTTTTTCTGTGTGACTTATTTCAGTTAGAATCATCATACCTGAATCCACTCATTATGCTGCTACGGGCCTGATGACATAGATTTCATTGCTGAGTGATATTGCATTGTACATAAGTACCACACTTCTTTATCCATTTTTCACTTTCTGCGATATTGAACTTGTACCGTAAACGAGGTTCTTGTAAACAGAGCCGTCCCAAACTTTGGGGTGGCTGTGTCTTTTTGATTTTAATTTCCCTAAGCTATAGGACCATAAGTGGAAGTGCCCTAGGCTCTGTTGCTTTGTTTTTTAGATGTTTCAGGAAACACCATACAGCTCTCCTGAGTGGCTCTTGGCAATTTACATCCCGCCCATCAGCATAACAAGGCTCCCAGTTCTCCATGGCCTGTCCTGCCTTTCTGGATTTTACACTTTTTTCAGTTGGCCCTTTTGACCGGGGGGAAGTGAGACTTCATTGTAGTGCAGATTTCCTTTGCAAGCTTGCTTGGTTGGCCAAAAAGGGCGTATGCGTTTTTTCCTGAATATATTCAGGAAAAAACGCATACGCCCTTTTTGGCCAAGTGCATCATTGTGGACGTTCTGCCTCTTTTCCTATGCTTTAAATGCAATTCCAGTCTACCTCCTGAAATCGGTTTCCTGCAATTCTGCCCCGCTTTCAAGTCCTCTTGGCAGCCTTACTTCAGTATATTTTTGGACGATAGCTGTCATTTATAACTCTGCAGGTTTGTGAATTACAGTGCCCCTGAGCTCCTTTCTTCAACTCGCTTTCTTGTGAGCTGGCCGCAACACCGCAGGATTGCTTCAGGCCCTAATCTGGTTCCGGCACGGCACGCTGAGCCTTTGGTTAATTCCTCTTCCTGGTGGGAAATGAGAGTTAAATTTGCCCGTCCAGACACCTCCAGCTAGTCTCTCATTGGTTCTCCCTATTCCTGTTCATCTTCCGCAGAAATTGCAAACTGGGCCAAACAGGAGGTTAAAGGCACTGACTCTCCAAGTCGGGAGAGTGTTAGTAAAGCGTCTGGAATGTTGCACCCGAGTACCAGGGGACGAGAACTGAGACATATTGGAACACGTCTCCCGATCACACGGTTGATCATACTCTGGGTTCCACGTGCATGTTTTACCTGAAGGCAGAATCCCTTAAACCTGGAGAGTTGAGACCCGTGGAATGGGTACCATGCAATATGACTTCAAAGGGTCTTCATTTGCTCACCGAACGTCTCCAATCCTATCAATGCTGCTTTTATGCCCCTGTACACACGCTTGATTTTCTTTCAGAGACATAGCAATCCATAGGTTTTAAGATACTTACTAGTCAGGTACATTCTTAGGCGTTTAATATGGGGTGTTGAGTCCATTTCGTTGAGCAAGGAGTAGTTCTTGTCTATTCTATATTTGGCTTAAGGAACTTTATCTGTGCTCATTTCAATCTCTGGTTTTATGCAGCACCCCAACTCACCTTTCCCCTTAAGCAAGCATAAGTTGGTTTTCTAAATTTGAGACCCTGTTCTGTTTTGTAATCCAGTTCCTGTGTAGCCAAGTTTACATCCCGTGTATTAGTGATATCTTATGATGTTTCTTTTTCTGTGTGACTTATTTCAGTTAGAATCATCATACCTGAATCCACTCATTATACTGCTACGGGCCTGATGACATAGATTTCATTGCTGAGTGATATTGCATTGTACGTAAGTACCACAACTTCTTTATCCATTTTTCACTTTCTGCGCTATTGAACTTGTACCGTAAACGAGGTTCTTGTAAACAGAGCCGTCCCAAACTTTGGGGTGGCTGTGTCTTTTTGATTTTAATTTCCCTAAGCTATAGGACCATAAGTGGAAGTGCCCTAGGCTCTGTTGCTTTGTTTTTTAGATGTTTCAGGAAACACCATACACCTCTCCCGAGTGGCTGTTGGCAATTTACATCCCGCCCATCAGCATAACAAGGCTCCCAGTTCTCCATGACCTGTCCTGCCTTTCTGGATTTTACTTTTTTCAGATGGCCCTTTTGACCGGTGGGAAGTGAGACTTCATTGTAGTGCAGATTTCCTTTGCAAGCTTGCTTGGTTGGCCAAAAAGGTTGGCCAAAAGGGTTGGCCAAAAATTTCCTGAATATATTCAGGAAAAAACGCATACGCCCTTTTTGGCCAAGTGCATCATTGTGGACGTTCTGCCTCTTTTCCTATGCTTTAAATGCAATTCCAGTCTACCTCCTGAAATCGGTTTCCTGCAATTCTGCCCCGCTTTCAAGTCCTCTTGGCAGCCTTACTTCAGTATATTTTTGGACGATAGCTGTCATTTATAACTCTGCAGGTTTGTGAATTACAGTGCCCCTGAGCTCCTTTCTTCAACTCGCTTTCTTGTGAGCTGGCCGCAACACCGCAGGATTGCTTCAGGCCCTAATCTGGTTCTGGCACGGCACGCTGAGCCTTTGGTTAATTCCTCTTCCTGGTGGGAAATGAGAGTTAAATTTGCCCGTCCAGACACCTCCAGCTAGTCTCTCATTGGTTCTCCCTATTCCTGTTCATCTTCCTCAGAAATTGCAAATGGGCCAAACAGGAGGTTAAAGGAACTGACTCTCCAAATCGGGAGAGTGTTATTAAAGCGTCTGGAATGTTGCACCCAAGTACCAGGGGACGAGAACTGAGACATATTGGAACACGTCTCCCGATCACACGGTTGATCATACTCTGGGTTCCACGTGCATGTTTTAGCTGAAGGAAGAATCCCTTAAACCTGGAGAGTTGAGACCCGTGGAATGGGTACCATGCAATATGACTTCAAAGGGTCTTCATTTGCTCACCGAACCTCTCCAATCCTATCACTGCTGCGTTTATGCCCCTGTACACACGCTTGATTTTCTTTCAGAGACATAGCAATCCATAGGTTTTAAGATACTTACTAGTCAGGTACATTCTTAGGCGTTTAATATGGGGTGTTGAGTCCATTTCATTGAGCAAGGAGTAGTTCTTGTCTATTCTATATTTGGCTTAAGGAACTTTATCTGTGCTCATTTCAATCTCTGGTTTGATGCAGCACCCCAACTCACCTTTCCCCTTAAGCAAGCATAAGTTGGTTTTCTAAATTTGAGACCCTGTTCTGTTTTGTAATCCAGTTCCTGTGTAGCCAAGTTTACATCCCGTGTATTAGTGATATCTTATGATGTTTCTTTTTCTGTGTGACTTATTTCAGTTAGAATCATCATACCTGAATCCACTCATTATGCTGCTACGGGCCTGATGACATAGGTTTCATTGCTGAGTGATATTGCATTGTACGTAAGTACCACAACTTCTTTATCCATTTTTCACTTTCTGTGATATTGAACTTGTACCGTAAACGAGGTTCTTGTAAACAGAGCCGTCCCAAAATTTGGGGTGGCTGTGTCTTTTTGATTTTAATTTCCCTAAGCTATAGGACCATAAGTGGAAGTGCCCTAGGCTCTGTTGCTTTGTTTTTTAGATGTTTCAGGAAACACCATACACCTCTCCCGAGTGGCTGTTGGCAATTTACATCCCGCCCATCAGCATAACAAGGCTCCCAGTTCTCCATGGCCTGTCCTGCCTTTCTGGATTTTACACTTTTTTCAGATGGCCCTTTTGACCGGGGGGAAGTGAGACTTCATTGTAGTGCAGATTTCCTTTGCAAGCTTGCTTGGTTGGCCAAAAAGGGCGTATGCGTTTTTTCCTGAATATATTCAGGAAAAAACGCATACGCCCTTTTTGGCCAAGTGCATCATTGTGGACGTTCTGCCTCTTTTCCTATGCTTTAAATGCAATTCCAGTCTACCTCCTGAAATCGGTTTCCTGCAATTCTGCCCCGCTTTCAAGTCCTCTTGGCAGCCTTACTTCAGTATATTTTTGGACGATAGCTGTCATTTATAACTCTGCAGGTTTGTGAATTACAGTGCCCCTGAGCTCCTTTCTTCAACTCGCTTTCTTGTGAGCTGGCCGCAACACCGCAGGATTGCTTCAGGCCCTAATCTGGTTCCGGCACGGCACGCTGAGCCTTTGGTTAATTCCTCTTCCTGGTGGGAAATGAGAGTTAAATTTGCCCGTCCAGACACCTCCAGCTAGTCTCTCATTGGTTCTCCCTATTCCTGTTCATCTTCCGCAGAAATTGCAAACTGGGCCAAACAGGAGGTTAAAGGCACTGACTCTCCAAGTCGGGAGAGTGTTAGTAAAGCGTCTGGAATGTTGCACCCGAGTACCAGGGGACGAGAACTGAGACATATTGGAACACGTCTCCCGATCACACGGTTGATCATACTCTGGGTTCCACGTGCATGTTTTAGCTGAAGGAAGAATCCCTTAAACCTGGAGAGTTGAGACCCGTGGAATGGGTACCATGCAATATGACTTCAAAGGGTCTTCATTTGCTCACCGAACCTCTCCAATCCTATCAATGCTGCGTTTATGCCCCTGTACACACACTTGATTTTCTTTCAGCGACATAGCAATCCATAGGTTTTAAGATACTTACTAGTCAGGTACATTCTTAGGCGTTTAATATGGGGTGTTGAGTCCATTTCGTTGAGCAAGGAGTAGTTCTTGTCTATTCTATATTTGGCTTAAGGAACTTTATCTGTGTTCATTTAAATCTCTGGTTTTATGCAGCACCCCAACTCACCTTTCCCCTTAAGCAAGCATAAGTTGGTTTTCTAAATTTGAGACCCTGTTCTGTTTTGTAATCCAGTTCCTGTGTAGCCAAGTTTACATCCCGTGTATTAGTGATATCTTATGATGTTTCTTTTTCTGTGTGACTTATTTCAGTTAGAATCATCATACCTGAATCCACTCATTATGCTGCTACGGGCCTGATGACATAGATTTCATTGCTGAGTGATATTGCATTGTACATAAGTACCACACTTCTTTATCCATTTTTCACTTTCTGCGATATTGAACTTGTACCGTAAACGAGGTTCTTGTAAACAGAGCCGTCCCAAACTTTGGGGTGGCTGTGTCTTTTTGATTTTAATTTCCCTAAGCTATAGGACCATAAGTGGAAGTGCCCTAGGCTCTGTTGCTTTGTTTTTTAGATGTTTCAGGAAACACCATACAGCTCTCCTGAGTGGCTCTTGGCAATTTACATCCCGCCCATCAGCATAACAAGGCTCCCAGTTCTCCATGGCCTGTCCTGCCTTTCTGGATTTTACACTTTTTTCAGTTGGCCCTTTTGACCGGGGGGAAGTGAGACTTCATTGTAGTGCAGATTTCCTTTGCAAGCTTGCTTGGTTGGCCAAAAAGGGCGTATGCGTTTTTTCCTGAATATATTCAGGAAAAAACGCATACGCCCTTTTTGGCCAAGTGCATCATTGTGGACGTTCTGCCTCTTTTCCTATGCTTTAAATGCAATTCCAGTCTACCTCCTGAAATCGGTTTCCTGCAATTCTGCCCCGCTTTCAAGTCCTCTTGGCAGCCTTACTTCAGTATATTTTTGGACGATAGCTGTCATTTATAACTCTGCAGGTTTGTGAATTACAGTGCCCCTGAGCTCCTTTCTTCAACTCGCTTTCTTGTGAGCTGGCCGCAACACCGCAGGATTGCTTCAGGCCCTAATCTGGTTCCGGCACGGCACGCTGAGCCTTTGGTTAATTCCTCTTCCTGGTGGGAAATGAGAGTTAAATTTGCCCGTCCAGACACCTCCAGCTAGTCTCTCATTGGTTCTCCCTATTCCTGTTCATCTTCCGCAGAAATTGCAAACTGGGCCAAACAGGAGGTTAAAGGCACTGACTCTCCAAGTCGGGAGAGTGTTAGTAAAGCGTCTGGAATGTTGCACCCGAGTACCAGGGGACGAGAACTGAGACATATTGGAACACGTCTCCCGATCACACGGTTGATCATACTCTGGGTTCCACGTGCATGTTTTACCTGAAGGCAGAATCCCTTAAACCTGGAGAGTTGAGACCCGTGGAATGGGTACCATGCAATATGACTTCAAAGGGTCTTCATTTGCTCACCGAACGTCTCCAATCCTATCAATGCTGCTTTTATGCCCCTGTACACACGCTTGATTTTCTTTCAGAGACATAGCAATCCATAGGTTTTAAGATACTTACTAGTCAGGTACATTCTTAGGCGTTTAATATGGGGTGTTGAGTCCATTTCGTTGAGCAAGGAGTAGTTCTTGTCTATTCTATATTTGGCTTAAGGAACTTTATCTGTGCTCATTTCAATCTCTGGTTTTATGCAGCACCCCAACTCACCTTTCCCCTTAAGCAAGCATAAGTTGGTTTTCTAAATTTGAGACCCTGTTCTGTTTTGTAATCCAGTTCCTGTGTAGCCAAGTTTACATCCCGTGTATTAGTGATATCTTATGATGTTTCTTTTTCTGTGTGACTTATTTCAGTTAGAATCATCATACCTGAATCCACTCATTATACTGCTACGGGCCTGATGACATAGATTTCATTGCTGAGTGATATTGCATTGTACGTAAGTACCACAACTTCTTTATCCATTTTTCACTTTCTGCGCTATTGAACTTGTACCGTAAACGAGGTTCTTGTAAACAGAGCCGTCCCAAACTTTGGGGTGGCTGTGTCTTTTTGATTTTAATTTCCCTAAGCTATAGGACCATAAGTGGAAGTGCCCTAGGCTCTGTTGCTTTGTTTTTTAGATGTTTCAGGAAACACCATACACCTCTCCCGAGTGGCTGTTGGCAATTTACATCCCGCCCATCAGCATAACAAGGCTCCCAGTTCTCCATGACCTGTCCTGCCTTTCTGGATTTTACTTTTTTCAGATGGCCCTTTTGACCGGTGGGAAGTGAGACTTCATTGTAGTGCAGATTTCCTTTGCAAGCTTGCTTGGTTGGCCAAAAAGGTTGGCCAAAAGGGTTGGCCAAAAATTTCCTGAATATATTCAGGAAAAAACGCATACGCCCTTTTTGGCCAAGTGCATCATTGTGGACGTTCTGCCTCTTTTCCTATGCTTTAAATGCAATTCCAGTCTACCTCCTGAAATCGGTTTCCTGCAATTCTGCCCCGCTTTCAAGTCCTCTTGGCAGCCTTACTTCAGTATATTTTTGGACGATAGCTGTCATTTATAACTCTGCAGGTTTGTGAATTACAGTGCCCCTGAGCTCCTTTCTTCAACTCGTTTTCTTGTGAGCTGGCCGCAACACCGCAGGATTGCTTCAGGCCCTAATCTGGTTCCGGCTCGGCACGCTGAGCCTTTGGTTAATTCCTCTTCCTGGTGGGAAATGAGAGTTAAATTTGCCCGTCCAGACACCTCCAGCTAGTCTCTCATTGGTTCTCCCTATTCCTGTTCATCTTCCGCAGAAATTGCAAACTGGGCCAAACAGGAGGTTAAAGGCACTGACTCTCCAAGTCGGGAGAGTGTTAGTAAAGCGTCTGGAATGTTGCACCCGAGTACCAGGGGACGAGAACTGAGACATATTGGAACACGTCTCCCGATCACACGGTTGATCATACTCTGGGTTCCACGTGCATGTTTTACCTGAAGGCAGAATCCCTTAAAACTGGAGAGTTGAGACCCGTGGAATGGGTACCATGCAATATGACTTCAAAGGGTCTTCATTTGCTCACCGAACCTCTCCAATCCTATCACTGCTGCGTTTATGCCCCTGTACACACGCTTGATTTTCTTTCAGCGACATAGCAATCCATAGGTTTTAAGATACTTACTAGTCAGGTACATTCTTAGGCGTTTAATATGGGGTGTTGAGTCCATTTCGTTGAGCAAGGAGTAGTTCTTGTCTATTCCATATTTGGCTTAAGGAACTTTATCTGTGCTCATTTCAATCTCTGGTTTTATGCAGCACCCCAACTCACCTTTCCCCTTAAGCAAGCATAAGTTGGTTTTCTAAATTTGAGACCCTGTTCTGTTTTGTAATCCAGTTCCTGTGTAGCCAAGTTTACATTCCGTGTATTAGTGATATCTTATGATGTTTCTTTTTCTGTGTGACTTATTTCAGTTAGAATCATCATACCTGAATCCACTCATTATGCTGCTACGGGCCTGATGACATAGATTTCATTGCTGAGTGATATTGCATTGTACGTAAGTACCACAACTTCTTTATCCATTTTTCACTTTCTGCGATATTGAACTTGTACCGTAAACGAGGTTCTTGTAAACAGAGCCGTCCCAAACTTTGGGGTGGCTGTGTCTTTTTGATTTTAATTTCCCTAAGCTATAGGACCATAAGTGGAAGTGCCCTAGGCTCTGTTGCTTTGTTTTTTAGATGTTTCAGGAAACACCATACACCTCTCCCGAGTGGCTGTTGGCAATTTACATCCCGCCAATCAGCATAACAAGGCTCCCAGTTCTCCATGGCCTGTCCTGCCTTTCTTGATTTTACACTTTTTTCAGATGGCCCCTTTGACTGGCGGGAAGTGAGACTTCATTGTAGTGCAGATTTCCTTTGCAAGCTTGCTTGGTTGGCCAAAAATGGCGTATGCGTTTTTTCCTGCACGAAAATACGCATACGCCCTTTTTGGCCAAGTGCATCATTGTGGACTTTCTGCCTCTTTTCCTATGCTTTAAATGCAATTCCAGTCTACCTCCTGAAATCGGTTTCCTGCAATTCTGCCCCGCTTTCAAGTCCTCTTGGCAGCCTTACTTCAGTATATTTTTGGACGATAGCTGTCATTTATAACTCTGCAGGTTTGTGAATTACAGTGCCCCTGAGCTCCTTTCTTCAACTCGCTTTCTTGTGAGCTGGCCGCAACACCGCAGGATTGCTTCAGGCCCTAATCTGGTTCCGGCACGGCACGCTGAGCCTTTGGTTAATTCCTCTTCCTGGTGGGAAATGAGAGTTAAATTTGCCCGTCCAGACACCTCCAGCTAGTCTCTCATTGGTTCTCCCTATTCCTGTTCATCTTCCGCAGAAATTGCAAACTGGGCCAAACAGGAGGTTAAAGGCACTGACTCTCCAAGTCGGGAGAGTGTTAGTAAAGCGTCTGGAATGTTGCACCCGAGTACCAGGGGACGAGAACTGAGACATATTGGAACACGTCTCCCGATCACACGGTTGATCATACTCTGGGTTCCACGTGCATGTTTTAGCTGAAGGAAGAATCCCTTAAACCTGGAGAGTTGAGACCCGTGGAATGGGTACCATGCAATATGACTTCAAAGGGTCTTCATTTGCTCACAGAACCTCTCCAATCCTATCACTGCTGCGTTTGTGCCCCTGTACACACGCTTGATTTTCTTTCAGAGACATAGCAATTCATAGGTTTTAAGATACTTACTAGTCAGGTACATTCTTAGGCGTTTAATATGGGGTGTTGAGTCCATTTCGTTGAGCAAGGAGTAGTTCTTGTCTATTACATATTTGGCTTAAGGAACTTTATCTGTGTTCATTTAAATCTCTGGTTTTATGCAGCACCCCAACTCACCTTTCCCCTTAAGCAAGCATAAGTTGGTTTTCTAAATTTGAGACCCTGTTCTGTTTTGTAATCCAGTTCCTGTGTAGCCAAGTTTACATTCCGTGTATTAGTGATATCTTATGATGTTTCTTTTTCTGTGTGACTTATTTCAGTTAGAATCATCATACCTGAATCCACTCATTATGCTGCTATGGGCCTGATGACATAGATTTCATTGCTGAGTGATATTGCATTGTACGTAAGTACCACAACTTCTTTATCCATTTTTCACTTTCTGCGATATTGAACTTGTACCGTAAACGAGGTTCTTGTAAACAGAGCCGTCCCAAACTTTGGGGTGGCTGTGTCTTTTTGATTTTAATTTCCCTAAGCTATAGGACCATAAGTGGAAGTACACTAGGCTCTGTTGCTTTGTTTTTTAGATGTTTCAGGAAACACCATACACCTCTCCGGAGTGGCTCTTGGCAATTTACATCCCGCCCATCAGCATAACAAGGCTCCCAGTTCTCCATGGCCTGTCCTGCCTTTCTGGATTTTACACTTTTTTCAGATGGCCCTTTTGACCGGGGGGAAGTGAGACTTCATTGTAGTGCAGATTTCCTTTGCAAGCTTGCTTGGTTGGCCAAAAAGGGCGTATGCGTTTTTTCCTGAATATATTCAGGAAAAAACGCATACGCCCTTTTTGGCCAAGTGCATCATTGTGGACGTTCTGCCTCTTTTCCTATGCTTTAAATGCAATTCCAGTCTACCTCCTGAAATCGGTTTCCTGCAATTCTGCCCCGCTTTCAAGTCCTCTTGGCAGCCTTACTTCAGTATATTTTTGGACGATAGCTGTCATTTATAACTCTGCAGGTTTGTGAATTACAGTGCCCCTGAGCTCCTTTCTTCAACTCGCTTTCTTGTGAGCTGGCCGCAACACCGCAGGATTGCTTCAGGCCCTAATCTGGTTCTGGCACGGCACGCTGAGCCTTTGGTTAATTCCTCTTCCTGGTGGGAAATGAGAGTTAAATTTGCCCGTCCAGACACCTCCAGCTAGTCTCTCATTGGTTCTCCCTATTCCTGTTCATCTTCCTCAGAAATTGCAAATGGGCCAAACAGGAGGTTAAAGGAACTGACTCTCCAAATCGGGAGAGTGTTATTAAAGCGTCTGGAATGTTGCACCCAAGTACCAGGGGACGAGAACTGAGACATATTGGAACACGTCTCCCGATCACACGGTTGATCATACTCTGGGTTCCACGTGCATGTTTTAGCTGAAGGAAGAATCCCTTAAACCTGGAGAGTTGAGACCCGTGGAATGGGTACCATGCAATATGACTTCAAAGGGTCTTCATTTGCTCACCGAACCTCTCCAATCCTATCACTGCTGCGTTTATGCCCCTGTACACACGCTTGATTTTCTTTCAGAGACATAGCAATCCATAGGTTTTAAGATACTTACTAGTCAGGTACATTCTTAGGCGTTTAATATGGGGTGTTGAGTCCATTTCATTGAGCAAGGAGTAGTTCTTGTCTATTCTATATTTGGCTTAAGGAACTTTATCTGTGCTCATTTCAATCTCTGGTTTGATGCAGCACCCCAACTCACCTTTCCCCTTAAGCAAGCATAAGTTGGTTTTCTAAATTTGAGACCCTGTTCTGTTTTGTAATCCAGTTCCTGTGTAGCCAAGTTTACATCCCGTGTATTAGTGATATCTTATGATGTTTCTTTTTCTGTGTGACTTATTTCAGTTAGAATCATCATACCTGAATCCACTCATTATGCTGCTACGGGCCTGATGACATAGGTTTCATTGCTGAGTGATATTGCATTGTACGTAAGTACCACAACTTCTTTATCCATTTTTCACTTTCTGTGATATTGAACTTGTACCGTAAACGAGGTTCTTGTAAACAGAGCCGTCCCAAAATTTGGGGTGGCTGTGTCTTTTTGATTTTAATTTCCCTAAGCTATAGGACCATAAGTGGAAGTGCCCTAGGCTCTGTTGCTTTGTTTTTTAGATGTTTCAGGAAACACCATACACCTCTCCCGAGTGGCTGTTGGCAATTTACATCCCGCCCATCAGCATAACAAGGCTCCCAGTTCTCCATGGCCTGTCCTGCCTTTCTGGATTTTACACTTTTTTCAGATGGCCCTTTTGACCGGGGGGAAGTGAGACTTCATTGTAGTGCAGATTTCCTTTGCAAGCTTGCTTGGTTGGCCAAAAAGGGCGTATGCGTTTTTTCCTGAATATATTCAGGAAAAAACGCATACGCCCTTTTTGGCCAAGTGCATCATTGTGGACGTTCTGCCTCTTTTCCTATGCTTTAAATGCAATTCCAGTCTACCTCCTGAAATCGGTTTCCTGCAATTCTGCCCCGCTTTCAAGTCCTCTTGGCAGCCTTACTTCAGTATATTTTTGGACGATAGCTGTCATTTATAACTCTGCAGGTTTGTGAATTACAGTGCCCCTGAGCTCCTTTCTTCAACTCGCTTTCTTGTGAGCTGGCCGCAACACCGCAGGATTGCTTCAGGCCCTAATCTGGTTCCGGCACGGCACGCTGAGCCTTTGGTTAATTCCTCTTCCTGGTGGGAAATGAGAGTTAAATTTGCCCGTCCAGACACCTCCAGCTAGTCTCTCATTGGTTCTCCCTATTCCTGTTCATCTTCCGCAGAAATTGCAAACTGGGCCAAACAGGAGGTTAAAGGCACTGACTCTCCAAGTCGGGAGAGTGTTAGTAAAGCGTCTGGAATGTTGCACCCGAGTACCAGGGGACGAGAACTGAGACATATTGGAACACGTCTCCCGATCACACGGTTGATCATACTCTGGGTTCCACGTGCATGTTTTAGCTGAAGGAAGAATCCCTTAAACCTGGAGAGTTGAGACCCGTGGAATGGGTACCATGCAATATGACTTCAAAGGGTCTTCATTTGCTCACCGAACCTCTCCAATCCTATCACTGCTGCGTTTATGCCCCTGTACACACGCTTGATTTTCTTTCAGAGACAGCAATCCATAGGTTTTAAGATATTTACTAGTCAGGTACATTCTTAGGCGTTTAATATGGGGTGTTGAGTCCATTTCGTTGAGCAAGGAGTAGTTCTTGTCTATTCCATATTTGGCTTAAGGAACTTTATCTGTGCTCATTTCAATCTCTGGTTTTATGCAGCACCCCAACTCACCTTTCCCCTTAAGCAAGCATAAGTTGGTTTTCTAAATTTGAGACCCTGTTCTGTTTTGTAATCCAGTTCCTGTGTAGCCAAGTTTACATCCTGTGTATTAGTGATATCTTATGATGTTTCTTTTTCTGTGTGACTTATTTCAGTTAGAATCATCATACCTGAATCCACTCATTATGCTGCTACGGGCCTGATGACATAGGTTTCATTGCTGAGTGATATTGCATTGTACGTAAGTACCACAACTTCTTTATCCATTTTTCACTTTCTGCGATATTGAACTTGTACCGTAAACGAGGTTCTTGTAAACAGAGCCGTCCCAAACTTTGGGGTGGCTGTGTCTTTTTGATTTTAATTTCCCTAAGCTATAGGACCATAAGTGGAAGTGCCCTAGGCTCTGTTGCTTTGTTTTTTAGATGTTTCAGGAAACACCATACACCTCTCCCGAGTGGCTGTTGGCAATTTACATCCCGCCCATCAGCATAACAAGGCTCCCAGTTCTCCATGGCCTGTCCTGCCTTTCTGGATTTTACACTTTTTTCAGATGGCCCTTTTGACCGGGGGGAAGTGAGACTTCATTGTAGTGCAGATTTCCTTTGCAAGCTTGCTTGGTTGGCCAAAAAGGGCGTATGCGTTTTTTCCTGAATATATTCAGGAAAAAACGCATACGCCCTTTTTGGCCAAGTGCATCATTGTGGACGTTCTGCCTCTTTTCCTATGCTTTAAATGCAATTCCAGTCTACCTCCTGAAATCGGTTTCCTGCAATTCTGCCCCGCTTTCAAGTCCTCTTGGCAGCCTTACTTCAGTATATTTTTGGACGATAGCTGTCATTTATAACTCTGCAGGTTTGTGAATTACAGTGCCCCTGAGCTCCTTTCTTCAACTCGCTTTCTTGTGAGCTGGCCGCAACACCGCAGGATTGCTTCAGGCCCTAATCTGGTTCCGGCACGGCACGCTGAGCCTTTGGTTAATTCCTCTTCCTGGTGGGAAATGAGAGTTAAATTTGCCCGTCCAGACACCTCCAGCTAGTCTCTCATTGGTTCTCCCTGTTCCTGTTCATCTTCCGCAGAAATTGCAAACTGGGCCAAACAGGAGGTTAAAGGCACTGACTCTCCAAGTCGGGAGAGTGTTAGTAAAGCGTGTGGAATGTTGCACCCGAGTACCAGGGGACGAGAACTGAGACATATTGGAACACGTCTCCCGATCACACGGTTGATCATACTCTGGGTTCCACGTGCATGTTTTACCTGAAGGCAGAATCCGTTAAACCTGGAGAGTTGAGACCCGTGGAATGGGTTCCATGCAATATGACTTCAAAGGGTCTTCATTTGCTCACCGAACCTCTCCAATCTTATCACTGCTGTGTTTATGCCCCTGTACACATGCTTGATTTTCTTTCAGACACATAGCAATCCATAGGTTTTAAGATACTTACTAGTCAGGTACATTCTTAGGCGTTTAATATGGGGTGTTGAGTCAATTTCGTTGAGCAAGGAGTAGTTCTTGTCTATTCCATATTTGGCTTAAGGAACTTTATCTGTGCTCATTTCAATCTCTGGTTTGATGCAGCACCCCAACTCACCTTTCCCCTTAAGCAAGCATAAGTTGGTTTTCTAAATTTGAGACCCTGTTCTGTTTTGTAATCCAGTTCCTGTGTAGCCAAGTTTACATTCCGTGTATTAGTGATATCTTATGATGTTTCTTTTTCTGTGTGACTTATTTCAGTTAGAATCATCATACCTGAATCCACTCATTATGCTGCTACGGGCCTGATGACATAGATTTCATTGCTGAGTGATATTGCATTGTACGTAAGTACCACAACTTCTTTATCCATTTTTCACTTTCTGCGATATTGAACTTGTTCCGTAAACGAGGTTCTTGTAAACAGAGCCGTCCCAAACTTTGGGGTGGCTGTGTCTTTTTGATTTTAATTTCCCTAAGCTATAGGACCATAAGTGGAAGTGCCCTAGGCTCTGTTGCTTTGTTTTTTAGATGTTTCAGGAAACACCATACACCTCTCCCGAGTGGCTCTTGGCAATTTACATCCCGCCCATCAGCATAACAAGGCTCCCAGTTCTCCATGGCCTGTCCTGCCTTTCTGGATTTTACACTTTTTTCAGATGGCCCTTTTGACCGGGGGGAAGTGAGACTTCATTGTAGTGCAGATTTCCTTTGCAAGCTTGCTTGGTTGGCCAAAAAGGGCGTATGCGTTTTTTCCTGAATATATTCAGGAAAAAACGCATACGCCCTTTTTGGCCAAGTGCATCATTGTGGACGTTCTGCCTCTTTTCCT
Organism: Leucopleurus acutus; assembly: GCF_964270905.1. NCBI lineage: Eukaryota > Metazoa > Chordata > Mammalia > Artiodactyla > Delphinidae > Leucopleurus > Leucopleurus acutus. The sequence continues at coordinate 456,432 of NW_028139150.1, forward strand.
ATGCTTTAAATGCAATTCCAGTCTACCTCCTGAAATCGGTTTCCTGCAATTCTGCCCCGCTTTCAAGTCCTCTTGGCAGCCTTACTTCAGTATATTTTTGGACGATAGCTGTCATTTATAACTCTGCAGGTTTGTGAATTACAGTGCCCCTGAGCTCCTTTCTTCAACTCGCTTTCTTGTGAGCTGGCCGCAACACCGCAGGATTGCTTCAGGCCCTAATCTGGTTCCGGCACGGCACGCTGAGCCTTTGGTTAATTCCTCTTCCTGGTGGGAAATGAGAGTTAAATTTGCCCGTCCAGACACCTCCAGCTAGTCTCTCATTGGTTCTCCCTATTCCTGTTCATCTTCCGCAGAAATTGCAAACTGGGCCAAACAGGAGGTTAAAGGCACTGACTCTCCAAGTCGGGAGAGTGTTAGTAAAGCGTCTGGAATGTTGCACCCGAGTACCAGGGGACGAGAACTGAGACATATTGGAACACGTCTCCCGATCACACGGTTGATCATACTCTGGGTTCCACGTGCATGTTTTAGCTGAAGGAAGAATCCCTTAAACCTGGAGAGTTGAGACCCGTGGAATGGGTACCATGCAATATGACTTCAAAGGGTCTTCATTTGCTCACCGAACCTCTCCAATCCTATCACTGCTGCGTTTATGCCCCTGTACACACGCTTGATTTTCTTTCAGAGACATAGCAGTGCATAGGTTTTAAGATACTTACTAGTCAGGTACATTCTTAGGCGTTTAATATGGGGTGTTGAGTCCATTTCGTTGAGCAAGGAGTAGTTCTTGTCTATTCCATATTTGGCTTAAGGAACTTTATCTGTGCTCATTTCAATCTCTGGTTTTATGCAGCACCCCAACTCACCTTTCCCCTTAAGCAAGCATAAGTTGGTTTTCTAAATTTGAGACCCTGTTCTGTTTTGTAATCCAGTTCCTGTGTAGCCAAGTTTACATCCCGTGTATTAGTGATATCTTATGATGTTTCTTTTTCTGTGTGACTTATTTCAGTTAGAATCATCATACCTGAATCCACTCATTATGCTGCTACGGGCCTGATGACATAGATTTCATTGCTGAGTGATATTGCATTGTACGTAAGTACCACAACTTCTTTATCCATTTTTCACTTTCTGCGATATTGAACTTGTACCGTAAACGAGGTTCTTGTAAACAGAGCCGTCCCAAACTTTGGGGTGGCTGTGTCTTTTTGATTTTAATTTCCCTAAGCTATAGGACCATAAGTGGAAGTGCCCTAGGCTCTGTTGCTTTGTTTTTTAGATGTTTCAGGAAACACCATACACCTCTCCCGAGTGGCTGTTGGCAATTTACATCCCGCCCATCAGCATAACAAGGCTCCCAGTTCTCCATGGCCTGTCCTGCCTTTCTGGATTTTACACTTTTTTCAGATGGCCCTTTTGACCGGGGGGGAAGTGAGACTTCATTGTAGTGCAGATTTCCTTTGCAAGCTTGCTTGGTTGGCCAAAAAGGGCGTATGCGTTTTTTCCTGAATATATTCAGGAAAAAACGCATACGCCCTTTTTGGCCAAGTGCATCATTGTGGACGTTCTGCCTCTTTTCCTATGCTTTAAATGCAATTCCAGTCTACCTCCTGAAATCGGTTTCCTGCAATTCTGCCCCGCTTTCAAGTCCTCTTGGCAGCCTTACTTCAGTATATTTTTGGACGATAGCTGTCATTTATAACTCTGCAGGTTTGTGAATTACAGTGCCCCTGAGCTCCTTTCTTCAACTCGCTTTCTTGTGAGCTGGCCGCAACACCGCAGGATTGCTTCAGGCCCTAATCTGGTTCCGGCACGGCACGCTGAGCCTTTGGTTAATTGCTCTTCCTGGTGGGAAATGAGAGTTAAATTTGCCCGTCCAGACACCTCCAGCTAGTCTCTCATTGGTTCTCCCTGTTCCTGTTCATCTTCCGCAGAAATTGCAAACTGGGCCAAACAGGAGGTTAAAGGCACTGACTCTCCAAGTCGGGAGAGTGTTAGTAAAGCGTGTGGAATGTTGCACCCGAGTACCAGGGGACGAGAACTGAGACATATTGGAACACGTCTCCCGATCACACGGTTGATCATACTCTGGGTTCCACGTGCATGTTTTACCTGAAGGCAGAATCCGTTAAACCTGGAGAGTTGAGACCCGTGGAATGGGTTCCATGCAATATGACTTCAAAGGGTCTTCATTTGCTCACCGAACCTCTCCAATCTTATCACTGCTCTGTTTATGCCCCTGTACACATGCTTGATTTTCTTTCAGACACATAGCAATCCATAGGTTTTAAGATACTTACTAGTCAGGTACATTCTTAGGCGTTTAATATGGGGTGTTGAGTCCATTTCGTTGAGCAAGGAGTAGTTCTTGTCTATTCCATATTTGGCTTAAGGAACTTTATCTGTGCTCATTTCAATCTCTGGTTTGATGCAGCACCCCAACTCACCTTTCCCCTTAAGCAAGCATAAGTTGGTTTTCTAAATTTGAGACCCTGTTCTGTTTTGTAATCCAGTTCCTGTGTAGCCAAGTTTACATTCCGTGTATTAGTGATATCTTATGATGTTTCTTTTTCTGTGTGACTTATTTCAGTTAGAATCATCATACCTGAATCCACTCATTATGCTGCTACGGGCCTGATGACATAGATTTCATTGCTGAGTGATATTGCATTGTACGTAAGTACCACAACTTCTTTATCCATTTTTCACTTTCTGCGATATTGAACTTGTACCGTAAACGAGGTTCTTGTAAACAGAGCCGTCCCAAACTTTGGGGTGGCTGTGTCTTTTTGATTTTAATTTCCCTAAGCTATAGGACCATAAGTGGAAGTGCCCTAGGCTCTGTTGCTTTGTTTTTTAGATGTTTCAGGAAACACCATACACCTCTCCCGAGTGGCTGTTGGCAATTTACATCCCGCCCATCAGCATAACAAGGCTCCCAGTTCTCCATGGCCTGTCCTGCCTTTCTGGATTTTACACTTTTTTCAGATGGCCCTTTTGACCGGGGGGAAGTGAGACTTCATTGTAGTGCAGATTTCCTTTGCAAGCTTGCTTGGTTGGCCAAAAAGGGCGTATGCGTTTTTTCCTGAATATATTCAGGAAAAAACGCATACGCCCTTTTTGGCCAAGTGCATCATTGTGGACGTTCTGCCTCTTTTCCTATGCTTTAAATGCAATTCCAGTCTACCTCCTGAAATCGGTTTCCTGCAATTCTGCCCCGCTTTCAAGTCCTCTTGGCAGCCTTACTTCAGTATATTTTTGGACGATAGCTGTCATTTATAACTCTGCAGGTTTGTGAATTACAGTGCCCCTGAGCTCCTTTCTTCAACTCGCTTTCTTGTGAGCTGGCCGCAACACCGCAGGATTGCTTCAGGCCCTAATCTGGTTCCGGCACGGCACGCTGAGCCTTTGGTTAATTCCTCTTCCTGGTGGGAAATGAGAGTTAAATTTGCCCGTCCAGACACCTCCAGCTAGTCTCTCATTGGTTCTCCCTATTCCTGTTCATCTTCCGCAGAAATTGCAAACTGGGCCAAACAGGAGGTTAAAGGCACTGACTCTCCAAGTCGGGAGAGTGTTAGTAAAGCGTCTGGAATGTTGCACCCGAGTACCAGGGGACGAGAACTGAGACATATTGGAACACGTCTCCCGATCACACGGTTGATCATACTCTGGGTTCCACGTGCATGTTTTAGCTGAAGGAAGAATCCCTTAAACCTGGAGAGTTGAGACCCGTGGAATGGGTACCATGCAATATGACTTCAAAGGGTCTTCATTTGCTCACCGAACCTCTCCAATCCTATCACTGCTGCGTTTATGCCCCTGTACACACGCTTGATTTTCTTTCAGAGACATAGCAGTGCATAGGTTTTAAGATACTTACTAGTCAGGTACATTCTTAGGCGTTTAATATGGGGTGTTGAGTCCATTTCGTTGAGCAAGGAGTAGTTCTTGTCTATTCCATATTTGGCTTAAGGAACTTTATCTGTGCTCATTTCAATCTCTGGTTTTATGCAGCACCCCAACTCACCTTTCCCCTTAAGCAAGCATAAGTTGGTTTTCTAAATTTGAGACCCTGTTCTGTTTTGTAATCCAGTTCCTGTGTAGCCAAGTTTACATCCCGTGTATTAGTGATATCTTATGATGTTTCTTTTTCTGTGTGACTTATTTCAGTTAGAATCATCATACCTGAATCCACTCATTATGCTGCTATGGGCCTGATGACATAGATTTCATTGCTGAGTGATATTGCATTGTACGTAAGTACCACAACTTCTTTATCCATTTTTCACTTTCTGCGATATTGAACTTGTACCGTAAACGAGGTTCTTGTAAACAGAGCCGTCCCAAACTTTGGGGTGGCTGTGTCTTTTTGATTTTAATTTCCCTAAGCTATAGGACCATAAGTGGAAGTGCCCTAGGCTCTGTTGCTTTGTTTTTTAGATGTTTCAGGAAACACCATACACCTCTCCCGAGTGGCTGTTGGCAATTTACATCCCGCCCATCAGCATAACAAGGCTCCCAGTTCTCCATGGCCTGTCCTGCCTTTCTGGATTTTACACTTTTTTCAGATGGCCCTTTTGACCGGGGGGAAGTGAGACTTCATTGTAGTGCAGATTTCCTTTGCAAGCTTGCTTGGTTGGCCAAAAAGGGCGTATGCGTTTTTTCCTGAATATATTCAGGAAAAAACGCATACGCCCTTTTTGGCCAAGTGCATCATTGTGGACGTTCTGCCTCTTTTCCTATGCTTTAAATGCAATTCCAGTCTACCTCCTGAAATCGGTTTCCTGCAATTCTGCCCCGCTTTCAAGTCCTCTTGGCAGCCTTACTTCAGTATATTTTTGGACGATAGCTGTCATTTATAACTCTGCAGGTTTGTGAATTACAGTGCCCCTGAGCTCCTTTCTTCAACTCGCTTTCTTGTGAGCTGGCCGCAACACCGCAGGATTGCTTCAGGCCCTAATCTGGTTCCGGCACGGCACGCTGAGCCTTTGGTTAATTCCTCTTCCTGGTGGGAAATGAGAGTTAAATTTGCCCGTCCAGACACCTCCAGCTAGTCTCTCATTGGTTCTCCCTATTCCTGTTCATCTTCCGCAGAAATTGCAAACTGGGCCAAACAGGAGGTTAAAGGCACTGACTCTCCAAGTCGGGAGAGTGTTAGTAAAGCGTCTGGAATGTTGCACCCGAGTACCAGGGGACGAGAACTGAGACATATTGGAACACGTCTCCCGATCACACGGTTGATCATACTCTGGGTTCCACGTGCATGTTTTAGCTGAAGGAAGAATCCCTTAAACCTGGAGAGTTGAGACCCGTGGAATGGGTACCATGCAATATGACTTCAAAGGGTCTTCATTTGCTCACCGAACCTCTCCAATCCTATCACTGCTGCGTTTATGCCCCTGTACACACGCTTGATTTTCTTTCAGAGACAGCAATCCATAGGTTTTAAGATATTTACTAGTCAGGTACATTCTTAGGCGTTTAATATGGGGTGTTGAGTCCATTTCGTTGAGCAAGGAGTAGTTCTTGTCTATTCCATATTTGGCTTAAGGAACTTTATCTGTGCTCATTTCAATCTCTGGTTTTATGCAGCACCCCAACTCACCTTTCCCCTTAAGCAAGCATAAGTTGGTTTTCTAAATTTGAGACCCTGTTCTGTTTTGTAATCCAGTTCCTGTGTAGCCAAGTTTACATCCCGTGTATTAGTGATATCTTATGATGTTTCTTTTTCTGTGTGACTTATTTCAGTTAGAATCATCATACCTGAATCCACTCATTATGCTGCTACGGGCCTGATGACATAGATTTCATTGCTGAGTGATATTGCATTGTACGTAAGTACCACAACTTCTTTATCCATTTTTCACTTTCTGCGATATTGAACTTGTACCGTAAACGAGGTTCTTGTAAACAGAGCCGTCCCAAACTTTGGGGTGGCTGTGTCTTTTTGATTTTAATTTCCCTAAGCTATAGGACCATAAGTGGAAGTGCCCTAGGCTCTGTTGCTTTGTTTTTTAGATGTTTCAGGAAACACCATACACCTCTCCCGAGTGGCTGTTGGCAATTTACATCCCGCCCATCAGCATAACAAGGCTCCCAGTTCTCCATGGCCTGTCCTGCCTTTCTGGATTTTACACTTTTTTCAGATGGCCCTTTTGACCGGGGGGAAGTGAGACTTCATTGTAGTGCAGATTTCCTTTGCAAGCTTGCTTGGTTGGCCAAAAAGGGCGTATGCGTTTTTTCCTGAATATATTCAGGAAAAAACGCATACGCCCTTTTTGGCCAAGTGCATCATTGTGGACGTTCTGCCTCTTTTCCTATGCTTTAAATGCAATTCCAGTCTACCTCCTGAAATCGGTTTCCTGCAATTCTGCCCCGCTTTCAAGTCCTCTTGGCAGCCTTACTTCAGTATATTTTTGGACGATAGCTGTCATTTATAACTCTGCAGGTTTGTGAATTACAGTGCCCCTGAGCTCCTTTCTTCAACTCGCTTTCTTGTGAGCTGGCCGCAACACCGCAGGATTGCTTCAGGCCCTAATCTGGTTCCGGCACGGCACGCTGAGCCTTTGGTTAATTCCTCTTCCTGGTGGGAAATGAGAGTTAAATTTGCCCGTCCAGACACCTCCAGCTAGTCTCTCATTGGTTCTCCCTATTCCTGTTCATCTTCCGCAGAAATTGCAAACTGGGCCAAACAGGAGGTTAAAGGCACTGACTCTCCAAGTCGGGAGAGTGTTAGTAAAGCGTCTGGAATGTTGCACCCGAGTACCAGGGGACGAGAACTGAGACATATTGGAACACGTCTCCCGATCACACGGTTGATCATACTCTGGGTTCCACGTGCATGTTTTACCTGAAGGCAGAATCCGTTAAACCTGGAGAGTTGAGACCCGTGGAATGGGTTCCATGCAATATGACTTCAAAGGGTCTTCATTTGCTCACCGAACCTCTCCAATCTTATCACTGCTGTGTTTATGCCCCTGTACACATGCTTGATTTTCTTTCAGACACATAGCAATCCATAGGTTTTAAGATACTTACTAGTCAGGTACATTCTTAGGCGTTTAATATGGGGTGTTGAGTCCATTTCGTTGAGCAAGGAGTAGTTCTTGTCTATTCCATATTTGGCTTAAGGAACTTTATCTGTGCTCATTTCAATCTCTGGTTTGATGCAGCACCCCAACTCACCTTTCCCCTTAAGCAAGCATAAGTTGGTTTTCTAAATTTGAGACCCTGTTCTGTTTTGTAATCCAGTTCCTGTGTAGCCAAGTTTACATTCCGTGTATTAGTGATATCTTATGATGTTTCTTTTTCTGTGTGACTTATTTCAGTTAGAATCATCATACCTGAATCCACTCATTATGCTGCTACGGGCCTGATGACATAGATTTCATTGCTGAGTGATATTGCATTGTACGTAAGTACCACAACTTCTTTATCCATTTTTCACTTTCTGCGATATTGAACTTGTACCGTAAACGAGGTTCTTGTAAACAGAGCCGTCCCAAACTTTGGGGTGGCTGTGTCTTTTTGATTTTAATTTCCCTAAGCTATAGGACCATAAGTGGAAGTGCCCTAGGCTCTGTTGCTTTGTTTTTTAGATGTTTCAGGAAACACCATACACCTCTCCGGAGTGGCTCTTGGCAATTTACATCCCGCCCATCAGCATAACAAGGCTCCCAGTTCTCCATGGCCTGTCCTGCCTTTCTGGATTTTACACTTTATTCAGATGGCCCTTTTGACAGGGGGGAAGTGAGACTTCATTGTAGTGCAGATTTCCTTTGCAAGCTTGCTTGGTTGGCCAAAAAGGGCGTATGCGTTTTTTCCTGAATATATTCAGGAAAAAACGCATACGCCCTTTTTGGCCAAGTGCATCATTGTGGACGTTCTGCCTCTTTTCCTATGCTTTAAATGCAATTCCAGTCTACCTCCTGAAATCGGTTTCCTGCAATTCTGCCCCGCTTTCAAGTCCTCTTGGCAGCCTTACTTCAGTATATTTTTGGACGATAGCTGTCATTTATAACTCTGCAGGTTTGTGAATTACAGTGCCCCTGAGCTCCTTTCTTCAACTCGCTTTCTTGTGAGCTGGCCGCAACACCGCAGGATTGCTTCAGGCCCTAATCTGGTTCCGGCACGGCACGCTGAGCCTTTGGTTAATTCCTCTTCCTGGTGGGAAATGAGAGTTAAATTTGCCCGTCCAGACACCTCCAGCTAGTCTCTCATTGGTTCTCCCTATTCCTGTTCATCTTCCGCAGAAATTGCAAACTGGGCCAAACAGGAGGTTAAAGGCACTGACTCTCCAAGTCGGGAGAGTGTTAGTAAAGCGTCTGGAATGTTGCACCCGAGTACCAGGGGACGAGAACTGAGACATATTGGAACACGTCTCCCGATCACACGGTTGATCATACTCTGGGTTCCACGTGCATGTTTTAGCTGAAGGAAGAATCCCTTAAACCTGGAGAGTTGAGACCCGTGGAATGGGTACCATGCAATATGACTTCAAAGGGTCTTCATTTGCTCACCGAACCTCTCCAATCCTATCACTGCTGCGTTTATGCCCCTGTACACACGCTTGATTTTCTTTCAGAGACATAGCAGTGCATAGGTTTTAAGATACTTACTAGTCAGGTACATTCTTAGGCGTTTAATATGGGGTGTTGAGTCCATTTCATTGAGCAAGGAGTAGTTCTTGTCTATTCCATATTTGGCTTAAGGAACTTTATCTGTGCTCATTTCAATCTCTGGTTTTATGCAGCACCCCAACTCACCTTTCCCCTTAAGCAAGCATAAGTTGGTTTTCTAAATTTGAGACCCTGTTCTGTTTTGTAATCCAGTTCCTGTGTAGCCAAGTTTACATCCCGTGTATTAGTGATATCTTATGATGTTTCTTTTTCTGTGTGACTTATTTCAGTTAGAATCATCATACCTGAATCCACTCATTATGCTGCTACGGGCCTGATGACATAGATTTCATTGCTGAGTGATATTGCATTGTACGTAAGTACCACAACTTCTTTATCCATTTTTCACTTTCTGCGATATTGAACTTGTACCGTAAACGAGGTTCTTGTAAACAGAGCCGTCCCAAACTTTGGGGTGGCTGTGTCTTTTTGATTTTAATTTCCCTAAGCTATAGGACCATAAGTGGAAGTGCCCTAGGCTCTGTTGCTTTGTTTTTTAGATGTTTCAGGAAACACCATACACCTCTCCGGAGTTGCTGTTGGCAATTTACATCCCGCCCATCAGCATAACAAGGCTCCCAGTTCTCCATGGCCTGTCCTGCCTTTCTGGATTTTACACTTTTTTCAGATGGCCCTTTTGACCGGGGGGAAGTGAGACTTCATTGTAGTGCAGATTTCCTTTGCAAGCTTGCTTGGTTGGCCAAAAAGGGCGTATGCGTTTTTTCCTGAATATATTCAGGAAAAAACGCATACGCCCTTTTTGGCCAAGTGCATCATTGTGGACGTTCTGCCTCTTTTCCTATGCTTTAAATGCAATTCCAGTCTACCTCCTGAAATCGGTTTCCTGCAATTCTGCCCCGCTTTCAAGTCCTCTTGGCAGCCTTACTTCAGTATATTTTTGGACGATAGCTGTCATTTATAACTCTGCAGGTTTGTGAATTACAGTGCCCCTGAGCTCCTTTCTTCAACTCGCTTTCTTGTGAGCTGGCCGCAACACCGCAGGATTGCTTCAGGCCCTAATCTGGTTCCGGCACGGCACGCTGAGCCTTTGGTTAATTCCTCTTCCTGGTGGGAAATGAGAGTTAAATTTGCCCGTCCAGACACCTCCAGCTAGTCTCTCATTGGTTCTCCCTATTCCTGTTCATCTTCCGCAGAAATTGCAAACTGGGCCAAACAGGAGGTTAAAGGCACTGACTCTCCAAGTCGGGAGAGTGTTAGTAAAGCGTCTGGAATGTTGCACCCGAGTACCAGGGGACGAGAACTGAGACATATTGGAACACGTCTCCCGATCACACGGTTGATCATACTCTGGGTTCCACGTGCATGTTTTACCTGAAGGCAGAATCCGTTAAACCTGGAGAGTTGAGACCCGTGGAATGGGTTCCATGCAATATGACTTCAAAGGGTCTTCATTTGCTCACCGAACCTCTCCAATCTTATCACTGCTGTGTTTATGCCCCTGTACACATGCTTGATTTTCTTTCAGACACATAGCAATCCATAGGTTTTAAGATACTTACTAGTCAGGTACATTCTTAGGCGTTTAATATGGGGTGTTGAGTCCATTTCGTTGAGCAAGGAGTAGTTCTTGTCTATTCCATATTTGGCTTAAGGAACTTTATCTGTGCTCATTTCAATCTCTGGTTTGATGCAGCACCCCAACTCACCTTTCCCCTTAAGCAAGCATAAGTTGGTTTTCTAAATTTGAGACCCTGTTCTGTTTTGTAATCCAGTTCCTGTGTAGCCAAGTTTACATTCCGTGTATTAGTGATATCTTATGATGTTTCTTTTTCTGTGTGACTTATTTCAGTTAGAATCATCATACCTGAATCCACTCATTATGCTGCTACGGGCCTGATGACATAGATTTCATTGCTGAGTGATATTGCATTGTACGTAAGTACCACAACTTCTTTATCCATTTTTCACTTTCTGCGATATTGAACTTGTACCGTAAACGAGGTTCTTGTAAACAGAGCCGTCCCAAACTTTGGGGTGGCTGTGTCTTTTTGATTTTAATTTCCCTAAGCTATAGGACCATAAGTGGAAGTGCCCTAGGCTCTGTTGCTTTGTTTTTTAGATGTTTCAGGAAACACCATACACCTCTCCGGAGTGGCTCTTGGCAATTTACATCCCGCCCATCAGCATAACAAGGCTCCCAGTTCTCCATGGCCTGTCCTGCCTTTCTGGATTTTACACTTTATTCAGATGGCCCTTTTGACAGGGGGGAAGTGAGACTTCATTGTAGTGCAGATTTCCTTTGCAAGCTTGCTTGGTTGGCCAAAAAGGGCGTATGCGTTTTTTCCTGAATATATTCAGGAAAAAACGCATACGCCCTTTTTGGCCAAGTGCATCATTGTGGACGTTCTGCCTCTTTTCCTATGCTTTAAATGCAATTCCAGTCTACCTCCTGAAATCGGTTTCCTGCAATTCTGCCCCGCTTTCAAGTCCTCTTGGCAGCCTTACTTCAGTATATTTTTGGACGATAGCTGTCATTTATAACTCTGCAGGTTTGTGAATTACAGTGCCCCTGAGCTCCTTTCTTCAACTCGCTTTCTTGTGAGCTGGCCGCAACACCGCAGGATTGCTTCAGGCCCTAATCTGGTTCCGGCACGGCACGCTGAGCCTTTGGTTAATTCCTCTTCCTGGTGGGAAATGAGAGTTAAATTTGCCCGTCCAGACACCTCCAGCTAGTCTCTCATTGGTTCTCCCTATTCCTGTTCATCTTCCGCAGAAATTGCAAACTGGGCCAAACAGGAGGTTAAAGGCACTGACTTTCCAAGTCGGGAGAGTGTTAGTAAAGCGTCTGGAATGTTGCACCCGAGTACCAGGGGACGAGAACTGAGACATATTGGAACACGTCTCCCGATCACACGGTTGATCATACTCTGGGTTCCACGTGCATGTTTTAGCTGAAGGAAGAATCCCTTAAACCTGGAGAGTTGAGACCCGTGGAATGGGTACCATGCAATATGACTTCAAAGGGTCTTCATTTGCTCACCGAACCTCTCCAATCCTATCACTGCTGCGTTTATGCCCCTGTACACACGCTTGATTTTCTTTCAGAGACATAGCAGTGCATAGGTTTTAAGATACTTACTAGTCAGGTACATTCTTAGGCGTTTAATATGGGGTGTTGAGTCCATTTCATTGAGCAAGGAGTAGTTCTTGTCTATTCCATATTTGGCTTAAGGAACTTTATCTGTGCTCATTTCAATCTCTGGTTTTATGCAGCACCCCAACTCACCTTTCCCCTTAAGCAAGCATAAGTTGGTTTTCTAAATTTGAGACCCTGTTCTGTTTTGTAATCCAGTTCCTGTGTAGCCAAGTTTACATCCCGTGTATTAGTGATATCTTATGATGTTTCTTTTTCTGTGTGACTTATTTCAGTTAGAATCATCATACCTGAATCCACTCATTATGCTGCTACGGGCCTGATGACATAGATTTCATTGCTGAGTGATATTGCATTGTACGTAAGTACCACAACTTCTTTATCCATTTTTCACTTTCTGCGATATTGAACTTGTACCGTAAACGAGGTTCTTGTAAACAGAGCCGTCCCAAACTTTGGGGTGGCTGTGTCTTTTTGATTTTAATTTCCCTAAGCTATAGGACCATAAGTGGAAGTGCCCTAGGCTCTGTTGCTTTGTTTTTTAGATGTTTCAGGAAACACCATACACCTCTCCGGAGTTGCTGTTGGCAATTTACATCCCGCCCATCAGCATAACAAGGCTCCCAGTTCTCCATGGCCTGTCCTGCCTTTCTGGATTTTACACTTTTTTCAGATGGCCCTTTTGACCGGGGGGAAGTGAGACTTCATTGTAGTGCAGATTTCCTTTGCAAGCTTGCTTGGTTGGCCAAAAAGGGCGTATGCGTTTTTTCCTGAATATATTCAGGAAAAAACGCATACGCCCTTTTTGGCCAAGTGCATCATTGTGGACGTTCTGCCTCTTTTCCTATGCTTTAAATGCAATTCCAGTCTACCTCCTGAAATCGGTTTCCTGCAATTCTGCCCCGCTTTCAAGTCCTCTTGGCAGCCTTACTTCAGTATATTTTTGGACGATAGCTGTCATTTATAACTCTGCAGGTTTGTGAATTACAGTGCCCCTGAGCTCCTTTCTTCAACTCGCTTTCTTGTGAGCTGGCCGCAACACCGCAGGATTGCTTCAGGCCCTAATCTGGTTCCGGCACGGCACGCTGAGCCTTTGGTTAATTCCTCTTCCTGGTGGGAAATGAGAGTTAAATTTGCCCGTCCAGACACCTCCAGCTAGTCTCTCATTGGTTCTCCCTATTCCTGTTCATCTTCCGCAGAAATTGCAAACTGGGCCAAACAGGAGGTTAAAGGCACTGACTCTCCAAGTCGGGAGAGTGTTAGTAAAGCGTCTGGAATGTTGCACCCGAGTACCAGGGGACGAGAACTGAGACATATTGGAACACGTCTCCCGATCACACGGTTGATCATACTCTGGGTTCCACGTGCATGTTTTAGCTGAAGGAAGAATCCCTTAAACCTGGAGAGTTGAGACCCGTGGAATGGGTACCATGCAATATGATTTCAAAGGGTCTTCATTTGCTCACCGAACCTCTCTAATCCTATCACTGCTGCGTTTATGCCCCTGTACACACGCTTGATTTTCTTTCAGAGACATAGCAATCCATAGGTTTTAAGATACTTACTAGTCAGGTACATTCTTAGGCGTTTAATATGGGGTGTTGAGTCCATTTCGTTGAGCAAGGAGTAGTTCTTGTCTATTCCATATTTGGCTTAAGGAACTTTATCTGTGCTCATTTCAATCTCTGGTTTTATGCAGCACCCCAACTCACCTTTCCCCTTAAGCAAGCATAAGTTGGTTTTCTAAATTTGAGACCCTGTTCTGTTTTGTAATCCAGTTCCTGTGTAGCCAAGTTTACATCCCGTGTATTAGTGATATCTTATGATGTTTCTTTTTCTGTGTGACTTATTTCAGTTAGAATCATCATACCTGAATCCACTCATTATGCTGCTACGGGCCTGATGACATAGATTTCATTGCTGAGTGATATTGCATTGTACGTAAGTACCACAACTTCTTTATCCATTTTTCACTTTCTGCGATATTGAACTTGTACCGTAAACGAGGTTCTTGTAAACAGAGCCATCCCAAACTTTGGGGTGGCTGTGTCTTTTTGATTTTAATTTCCCTAAGCTATAGGACCCTAAGTGGAAGTGCCCTAGGCTCTGTTGCTTTGTTTTTTAGATGTTTCAGGAAACACCATACACCTCTCCCGAGTGGCTGTTGGCAATTTACATCCCGCCCATCAGCATAACAAGGCTCCCAGTTCTCCATGGCCTGTCCTGCCTTTCTGGATTTTACACTTTTTTCAGATGGCCCTTTTGACCGGGGGGAAGTGAGACTTCATTGTAGTGCAGATTTCCTTTGCAAGCTTGCTTGGTTGGCCAAAAAGGGCGTATGCGTTTTTTCCTGAATATATTCAGGAAAAAACGCATACGCCCTTTTTGGCCAAGTGCATCATTGTGGACGTTCTGCCTCTTTTCCTATGCTTTAAATGCAATTCCAGTCTACCTCCTGAAATCGGTTTCCTGCAATTCTGCCCCGCTTTCAAGTCCTCTTGGCAGCCTTACTTCAGTATATTTTTGGACGATAGCTGTCATTTATAACTCTGCAGGTTTGTGAATTACAGTGCCCCTGAGCTCCTTTCTTCAACTCGCTTTCTTGTGAGCTGGCCACAACACCGCAGGATTGCTTCAGGCCCTAATCTGGTTCCGGCTCGGCACGCTGAGCCTTTGGTTAATTCCTCTTCCTGGTGGGAAATGAGAGTTAAATTTGCCCGTCCAGACACCTCCAGCTAGTCTCTCATTGGTTCTCCCTATTCCTGTTCATCTTCCGCAGAAATTGCAAACTGGGCCAAACAGGAGGTTAAAGGCACTGACTCTCCAAGTCGGGAGAGTGTTAGTAAAGCGTCTGGAATGTTGCACCCGAGTACCAGGGGACGAGAACTGAGACATATTGGAACACGTCTCCCGATCACACGGTTGATCATACTCTGGGTTCCACGTGCATGTTTTAGCTGAAGGAAGAATCCCTTAAACCTGGAGAGTTGAGACCCGTGGAATGGGTACCATGCAATATGTCTTCAAAGGGTCTTCATTTGCTCACCGAACCTCTCCAATCCTATCACTGCTGCGTTTATGCCCCTGTACACACGCTTGATTTTCTTTCAGAGACATAGCAATCCATAGGTTTTAAGATACTTACTAGTCAGGTACATTCTTAGGCGTTTAATATGGGGTGTTGAGTCCATTTCGTTGAGCAAGGAGTAGTTCTTGTCTATTCCATATTTGGCTTAAGGAACTTTATCTGTGCTCATTTCAATCTCTGGTTTTATGCAGCACCCCAACTCACCTTTCCCCTTAAGCAAGCATAAGTTGGTTTTCTAAATTTGAGACCCTGTTCTGTTTTGTAATCCAGTTCCTGTGTAGCCAAGTTTACATCCCGTGTATTAGTGATATCTTATGATGTTTCTTTTTCTGTGTGACTTATTTCAGTTAGAATCATCATACCTGAATCCACTCATTATGCTGCTACGGGCCTGATGACATAGATTTCATTGCTGAGTGATATTGCATTGTACGTAAGTACCACAACTTCTTTATCCATTTTTCACTTTCTGCAATATTGAACTTGTACCGTAAACGAGGTTCTTGTAAACAGAGCCGTCCCAAACTTTGGGGTGGCTGTGTCTTTTTGATTTTAATTTCCCTAAGCTATAGGACCATAAGTGGAAGTGCCCTAGGCTCTGTTGCTTTGTTTTTTAGATGTTTCAGGAAACACCATACACCTCTCCCGAGTGGCTGTTGGCAATTTACATCCTGCCCATCAGCATAACAAGGCTCCCAGTTCTCCATGGCCTGTCCTGCCTTTCTGGATTTTACACTTTTTTCAGATGGCCCTTTTGACCGGGGGGAAGTGAGACTTCATTGTAGTGCAGATTTCCTTTGCAAGCTTGCTTGGTTGGCCAAAAAGGGCGTATGCGTTTTTTCCTGAATATATTCAGGAAAAAATGCATACGCCCTTTTTGTCCAAGTGCATCATTGTGGACGTTCTGCCTCTTTTCCTATGCTTTAAATGCAATTCCAGTCTACCTCCTGAAATCGGTTTCCTGCAATTCTGCCCCGCTTTCAAGTCCTCTTGGCAGCCTTACTTCAGTATATTTTTGGACGATAGCTGTCATTTATAACTCTGCAGGTTTGTGAATTACAGTGCCCCTGAGCTCCTTTCTTCAACTCGCTTTCTTGTGAGCTGGCCGCAACACCGCAGGATTGCTTCAGGCCCTAATCTGGTTCCGGCTCGGCACGCTGAGCCTTTGGTTAATTCCTCTTCCTGGTGGGAAATGAGAGTTAAATTTGCCCGTCCAGACACCTCCAGCTAGTCTCTCATTGGTTCTCCCTGTTCCTGTTCATCTTCCGCAGAAATTGCAAACTGGGCCAAACAGGAGGTTAAAGGCACTGACTCTCCAAGTCGGGAGAGTGTTAGTAAAGCGTGTGGAATGTTGCACCCGAGTACCAGGGGACGAGAACTGAGACATATTGGAACACGTCTCCCGATCACACGGTTGATCATACTCTGGGTTCCACGTGCATGTTTTACCTGAAGGCAGAATCCGTTAAACCTGGAGAGTTGAGACCCGTGGAATGGGTTCCATGCAATATGACTTCAAAGGGTCTTCATTTGCTCACCGAACCTCTCCAATCTTATCACTGCTGTGTTTATGCCCCTGTACACATGCTTGATTTTCTTTCAGACACATAGCAATCCATAGGTTTTAAGATACTTACTAGTCAGGTACATTCTTAGGCGTTTAATATGGGGTGTTGAGTCAATTACGTTGAGCAAGGAGTAGTTCTTGTCTATTCCATATTTGGCTTAAGGAACTTTATCTGTGCTCATTTCAATCTCTGGTTTGATGCAGCACCCCAACTCACCTTTCCCCTTAAGCAAGCATAAGTTGGTTTTCTAAATTTGAGACCCTGTTCTGTTTTGTAATCCAGTTCCTGTGTAGCCAAGTTTACATTCCGTGTATTAGTGATATCTTATGATGTTTCTTTTTCTGTGTGACTTATTTCAGTTAGAATCATCATACCTGAATCCACTCATTATGCTGCTACGGGCCTGATGACATAGATTTCATTGCTGAGTGATATTGCATTGTACGTAAGTACCACAACTTCTTTATCCATTTTTCACTTTCTGCGATATTGAACTTGTTCCGTAAACGAGGTTCTTGTAAACAGAGCCGTCCCAAACTTTGGGGTGGCTGTGTCTTTTTGATTTTAATTTCCCTAAGCTATAGGACCATAAGTGGAAGTGCCCTAGGCTCTGTTGCTTTGTTTTTTAGATGTTTCAGGAAACACCATACACCTCTCCCGAGTGGCTGTTGGCAATTTACATCCCGCCCATCAGCATAACAAGGCTCCCAGTTCTCCATGGCCTGTCCTGCCTTTCTGGATTTTACACTTTTTTCAGATGGCCCTTTTGACCGGGGGGAAGTGAGACTTCATTGTAGTGCAGATTTCCTTTGCAAGCTTGCTTGGTTGGCCAAAAAGGGCGTATGCGTTTTTTCCTGAATATATTCAGGAAAAAACGCATACGCCCTTTTTGGCCAAGTGCATCATTGTGGACGTTCTGCCTCTTTTCCTATGCTTTAAATGCAATTCCAGTCTACCTCCTGAAATCGGTTTCCTGCAATTCTGCCCCGCTTTCAAGTCCTCTTGGCAGCCTTACTTCAGTATATTTTTGGACGATAGCTGTCATTTATAACTCTGCAGGTTTGTGAATTACAGTGCCCCTGAGCTCCTTTCTTCAACTCGCTTTCTTGTGAGCTGGCCGCAACACCGCAGGATTGCTTCAGGCCCTAATCTGGTTCCGGCACGGCACGCTGAGCCTTTGGTTAATTCCTCTTCCTGGTGGGAAATGAGAGTTAAATTTGCCCGTCCAGACACCTCCAGCTAGTCTCTCATTGGTTCTCCCTATTCCTGTTCATCTTCCGCAGAAATTGCAAACTGGGCCAAACAGGAGGTTAAAGGCACTGACTCTCCAAGTCGGGAGAGTGTTAGTAAAGCGTCTGGAATGTTGCACCCGAGTACCAGGGGACGAGAACTGAGACATATTGGAACACGTCTCCCGATCACACGGTTGATCATACTCTGGGTTCCACGTGCATGTTTTAGCTGAAGGAAGAATCCCTTAAACCTGGAGAGTTGAGACCCGTGGAATGGGTACCATGCAATATGACTTCAAAGGGTCTTCATTTGCTCACCGAACCTCTCCAATCCTATCACTGCTGCGTTTATGCCCCTGTACACACGCTTGATTTTCTTTCAGAGACATAGCAGTGCATAGGTTTTAAGATACTTACTAGTCAGGTACATTCTTAGGCGTTTAATATGGGGTGTTGAGTCCATTTCGTTGAGCAAGGAGTAGTTCTTGTCTATTCCATATTTGGCTTAAGGAACTTTATCTGTGCTCATTTCAATCTCTGGTTTTATGCAGCACCCCAACTCACCTTTCCCCTTAAGCAAGCATAAGTTGGTTTTCTAAATTTGAGACCCTGTTCTGTTTTGTAATCCAGTTCCTGTGTAGCCAAGTTTACATCCCGTGTATTAGTGATATCTTATGATGTTTCTTTTTCTGTGTGACTTATTTCAGTTAGAATCATCATACCTGAATCCACTCATTATGCTGCTACGGGCCTGATGACATAGATTTCATTGCTGAGTGATATTGCATTGTACGTAAGTACCACAACTTCTTTATCCATTTTTCACTTTCTGCGATATTGAACTTGTACCGTAAACGAGGTTCTTGTAAACAGAGCCGTCCCAAACTTTGGGGTGGCTGTGTCTTTTTGATTTTAATTTCCCTAAGCTATAGGACCATAAGTGGAAGTGCCCTAGGCTCTGTTGCTTTGTTTTTTAGATGTTTCAGGAAACACCATACACCTCTCCCGAGTGGCTGTTGGCAATTTACATCCCGCCCATCAGCATAACAAGGCTCCCAGTTCTCCATGGCCTGTCCTGCCTTTCTGGATTTTACACTTTTTTCAGATGGCCCTTTTGACCGGGGGGAAGTGAGACTTCATTGTAGTGCAGATTTCCTTTGCAAGCTTGCTTGGTTGGCCAAAAAGGGCGTATGCGTTTTTTCCTGAATATATTCAGGAAAAAACGCATACGCCCTTTTTGGCCAAGTGCATCATTGTGGACGTTCTGCCTCTTTTCCTATGCTTTAAATGCAATTCCAGTCTACCTCCTGAAATCGGTTTCCTGCAATTCTGCCCCGCTTTCAAGTCCTCTTGGCAGCCTTACTTCAGTATATTTTTGGACGATAGCTGTCATTTATAACTCTGCAGGTTTGTGAATTACAGTGCCCCTGAGCTCCTTTCTTCAACTCGCTTTCTTGTGAGCTGGCCGCAACACCGCAGGATTGCTTCAGGCCCTAATCTGGTTCCGGCACGGCACGCTGAGCCTTTGGTTAATTCCTCTTCCTGGTGGGAAATGAGAGTTAAATTTGCCCGTCCAGACACCTCCAGCTAGTCTCTCATTGGTTCTCCCTGTTCCTGTTCATCTTCCGCAGAAATTGCAAACTGGGCCAAACAGGAGGTTAAAGGCACTGACTCTCCAAGTCGGGAGAGTGTTAGTAAAGCGTGTGGAATGTTGCACCCGAGTACCAGGGGACGAGAACTGAGACATATTGGAACACGTCTCCCGATCACACGGTTGATCATACTCTGGGTTCCACGTGCATGTTTTACCTGAAGGCAGAATCCGTTAAACCTGGAGAGTTGAGACCCGTGGAATGGGTTCCATGCAATATGACTTCAAAGGGTCTTCATTTGCTCACCGAACCTCTCCAATCTTATCACTGCTCTGTTTATGCCCCTGTACACATGCTTGATTTTCTTTCAGACACATAGCAATCCATAGGTTTTAAGATACTTACTAGTCAGGTACATTCTTAGGCGTTTAATATGGGGTGTTGAGTCCATTTCGTTGAGCAAGGAGTAGTTCTTGTCTATTCCATATTTGGCTTAAGGAACTTTATCTGTGCTCATTTCAATCTCTGGTTTGATGCAGCACCCCAACTCACCTTTCCCCTTAAGCAAGCATAAGTTGGTTTTCTAAATTTGAGACCCTGTTCTGTTTTGTAATCCAGTTCCTGTGTAGCCAAGTTTACATTCCGTGTATTAGTGATATCTTATGATGTTTCTTTTTCTGTGTGACTTATTTCAGTTAGAATCATCATACCTGAATCCACTCATTATGCTGCTACGGGCCTGATGACATAGATTTCATTGCTGAGTGATATTGCATTGTACGTAAGTACCACAACTTCTTTATCCATTTTTCACTTTCTGCGATATTGAACTTGTACCGTAAACGAGGTTCTTGTAAACAGAGCCGTCCCAAACTTTGGGGTGGCTGTGTCTTTTTGATTTTAATTTCCCTAAGCTATAGGACCATAAGTGGAAGTGCCCTAGGCTCTGTTGCTTTGTTTTTTAGATGTTTCAGGAAACACCATACACCTCTCCCGAGTGGCTGTTGGCAATTTACATCCCGCCCATCAGCATAACAAGGCTCCCAGTTCTCCATGGCCTGTCCTGCCTTTCTGGATTTTACACTTTTTTCAGATGGCCCTTTTGACCGGGGGGAAGTGAGACTTCATTGTAGTGCAGATTTCCTTTGCAAGCTTGCTTGGTTGGCCAAAAAGGGCGTATGCGTTTTTTCCTGAATATATTCAGGAAAAAACGCATACGCCCTTTTTGGCCAAGTGCATCATTGTGGACGTTCTGCCTCTTTTCCTATGCTTTAAATGCAATTCCAGTCTACCTCCTGAAATCGGTTTCCTGCAATTCTGCCCCGCTTTCAAGTCCTCTTGGCAGCCTTACTTCAGTATATTTTTGGACGATAGCTGTCATTTATAACTCTGCAGGTTTGTGAATTACAGTGCCCCTGAGCTCCTTTCTTCAACTCGCTTTCTTGTGAGCTGGCCGCAACACCGCAGGATTGCTTCAGGCCCTAATCTGGTTCCGGCACGGCACGCTGAGCCTTTGGTTAATTCCTCTTCCTGGTGGGAAATGAGAGTTAAATTTGCCCGTCCAGACACCTCCAGCTAGTCTCTCATTGGTTCTCCCTATTCCTGTTCATCTTCCGCAGAAATTGCAAACTGGGCCAAACAGGAGGTTAAAGGCACTGACTCTCCAAGTCGGGAGAGTGTTAGTAAAGCGTCTGGAATGTTGCACCCGAGTACCAGGGGACGAGAACTGAGACATATTGGAACACGTCTCCCGATCACACGGTTGATCATACTCTGGGTTCCACGTGCATGTTTTAGCTGAAGGAAGAATCCCTTAAACCTGGAGAGTTGAGACCCGTGGAATGGGTACCATGCAATATGACTTCAAAGGGTCTTCATTTGCTCACCGAACCTCTCCAATCCTATCACTGCTGCGTTTATGCCCCTGTACACACGCTTGATTTTCTTTCAGAGACATAGCAGTGCATAGGTTTTAAGATACTTACTAGTCAGGTACATTCTTAGGCGTTTAATATGGGGTGTTGAGTCCATTTCGTTGAGCAAGGAGTAGTTCTTGTCTATTCCATATTTGGCTTAAGGAACTTTATCTGTGCTCATTTCAATCTCTGGTTTTATGCAGCACCCCAACTCACCTTTCCCCTTAAGCAAGCATAAGTTGGTTTTCTAAATTTGAGACCCTGTTCTGTTTTGTAATCCAGTTCCTGTGTAGCCAAGTTTACATCCCGTGTATTAGTGATATCTTATGATGTTTCTTTTTCTGTGTGACTTATTTCAGTTAGAATCATCATACCTGAATCCACTCATTATGCTGCTATGGGCCTGATGACATAGATTTCATTGCTGAGTGATATTGCATTGTACGTAAGTACCACAACTTCTTTATCCATTTTTCACTTTCTGCGATATTGAACTTGTACCGTAAACGAGGTTCTTGTAAACAGAGCCGTCCCAAACTTTGGGGTGGCTGTGTCTTTTTGATTTTAATTTCCCTAAGCTATAGGACCATAAGTGGAAGTGCCCTAGGCTCTGTTGCTTTGTTTTTTAGATGTTTCAGGAAACACCATACACCTCTCCCGAGTGGCTGTTGGCAATTTACATCCCGCCCATCAGCATAACAAGGCTCCCAGTTCTCCATGGCCTGTCCTGCCTTTCTGGATTTTACACTTTTTTCAGATGGCCCTTTTGACCGGGGGGAAGTGAGACTTCATTGTAGTGCAGATTTCCTTTGCAAGCTTGCTTGGTTGGCCAAAAAGGGCGTATGCGTTTTTTCCTGAATATATTCAGGAAAAAACGCATACGCCCTTTTTGGCCAAGTGCATCATTGTGGACGTTCTGCCTCTTTTCCTATGCTTTAAATGCAATTCCAGTCTACCTCCTGAAATCGGTTTCCTGCAATTCTGCCCCGCTTTCAAGTCCTCTTGGCAGCCTTACTTCAGTATATTTTTGGACGATAGCTGTCATTTATAACTCTGCAGGTTTGTGAATTACAGTGCCCCTGAGCTCCTTTCTTCAACTCGCTTTCTTGTGAGCTGGCCGCAACACCGCAGGATTGCTTCAGGCCCTAATCTGGTTCCGGCACGGCACGCTGAGCCTTTGGTTAATTCCTCTTCCTGGTGGGAAATGAGAGTTAAATTTGCCCGTCCAGACACCTCCAGCTAGTCTCTCATTGGTTCTCCCTATTCCTGTTCATCTTCCGCAGAAATTGCAAACTGGGCCAAACAGGAGGTTAAAGGCACTGACTCTCCAAGTCGGGAGAGTGTTAGTAAAGCGTCTGGAATGTTGCACCCGAGTACCAGGGGACGAGAACTGAGACATATTGGAACACGTCTCCCGATCACACGGTTGATCATACTCTGGGTTCCACGTGCATGTTTTAGCTGAAGGAAGAATCCCTTAAACCTGGAGAGTTGAGACCCGTGGAATGGGTACCATGCAATATGACTTCAAAGGGTCTTCATTTGCTCACCGAACCTCTCCAATCCTATCACTGCTGCGTTTATGCCCCTGTACACACGCTTGATTTTCTTTCAGAGACAGCAATCCATAGGTTTTAAGATATTTACTAGTCAGGTACATTCTTAGGCGTTTAATATGGGGTGTTGAGTCCATTTCGTTGAGCAAGGAGTAGTTCTTGTCTATTCCATATTTGGCTTAAGGAACTTTATCTGTGCTCATTTCAATCTCTGGTTTGATGCAGCACCCCAACTCACCTTTCCCCTTAAGCAAGCATAAGTTGGTTTTCTAAATTTGAGACCCTGTTCTGTTTTGTAATCCAGTTCCTGTGTAGCCAAGTTTACATCCCGTGTATTAGTGATATCTTATGATGTTTCTTTTTCTGTGTGACTTATTTCAGTTAGAATCATCATACCTGAATCCACTCATTATGCTGCTACGGGCCTGATGACATAGATTTCATTGCTGAGTGATATTGCATTGTACGTAAGTACCACAACTTCTTTATCCATTTTTCACTTTCTGCGATATTGAACTTGTACCGTAAACGAGGTTCTTGTAAACAGAGCCGTCCCAAACTTTGGGGTGGCTGTGTCTTTTTGATTTTAATTTCCCTAAGCTATAGGACCATAAGTGGAAGTGCCCTAGGCTCTGTTGCTTTGTTTTTTAGATGTTTCAGGAAACACCATACACCTCTCCCGAGTGGCTGTTGGCAATTTACATCCCGCCCATCAGCATAACAAGGCTCCCAGTTCTCCATGGCCTGTCCTGCCTTTCTGGATTTTACACTTTTTTCAGATGGCCCTTTTGACCGGGGGGAAGTGAGACTTCATTGTAGTGCAGATTTCCTTTGCAAGCTTGCTTGGTTGGCCAAAAAGGGCGTATGCGTTTTTTCCTGAAAGGAAAAAACGCATACGCCCTTTTTGGCCAAGCGCATCATTGTGGACGTTCTGCCTCTTTTCCTATGCTTTAAATGCAATTCCAGTCTACCTCCTGAAATCGGTTTCCTGCAATTCTGCCCCGCTTTCAAGTCCTCTTGGCAGCCTTACTTCAGTATATTTTTGGACGATAGCTGTCATTTATAACTCTGCAGGTTTGTGAATTACAGTGCCCCTGAGCTCCTTTCTTCAACTCGCTTTCTTGTGAGCTGTCCACAACACCGCAGGATTGCTTCAGGCCCTAATCTGGTTCCGGCACGGCACGCTGAGCCTTTGGTTAATTCCTCTTCCTGGTGGGAAATGAGAGTTAAATTTGCCCGTCCAGACACCTCCAGCTAGTCTCTCATTGGTTCTCCCTATTCCTGTTCATCTTCTGCAGAAATTGCAAACTGGGCCAAACAGGAGGTTAAAGGCACTGACTCTCCAAGTCGGGAGAGTGTTAGTAAAGCGTCTGGAATGTTGCACCCGAGTACCAGGGGACGAGAACTGAGACATATTGGAACACGTCTCCCGATCACACGGTTGATCATACTCTGGGTTCCACGTGCATGTTTTAGCTGAAGGAAGAATCCCTTAAACCTGGAGAGTTGAGACCCGTGGAATGGGTACCATGCAATATGACTTCAAAGGGTCTTCATTTGCTCACCGAACCTCTCCAATCCTATCACTGCTGCGTTTATGCCCCTGTACACACGCTTGATTTTCTTTCAGAGACATAGCAATCCATAGGTTTTAAGATACTTACTAGTCAGGTACATTCTTAGGCGTTTAATATGGGGTGTTGAGTCCATTTCGTTGAGCAAGGAGTAGTTCTTGTCTATTCCATATTTGGCTTAAGGAACTTTATCTGTGCTCATTTCAATCTCTGGTTTTATGCAGCACCCCAACTCACCTTTCCCCTTAAGCAAGCATAAGTTGGTTTTCTAAATTTGAGACCCTGTTCTGTTTTGTAATCCAGTTCCTGTGTAGCCAAGTTTACATCCCGTGTATTAGTGATATCTTATGATGTTTCTTTTTCTGTGTGACTTATTTCAGTTAGAATCATCATACCTGAATCCACTCATTATGCTGCTACGGGCCTGATGACATAGATTTCATTGCTGAGTGATATTGCATTGTACGTAAGTACCACAACTTCTTTATCCATTTTTCACTTTCTGCAATATTGAACTTGTACCGTAAACGAGGTTCTTGTAAACAGAGCCGTCCCAAACTTTGGGGTGGCTGTGTCTTTTTGATTTTAATTTCCCTAAGCTATAGGACCATAAGTGGAAGTGCCCTAGGCTCTGTTGCTTTGTTTTTTAGATGTTTCAGGAAACACCATACACCTCTCCCGAGTGGCTGTTGGCAATTTACATCCTGCCCATCAGCATAACAAGGCTCCCAGTTCTCCATGGCCTGTCCTGCCTTTCTGGATTTTACACTTTTTTCAGATGGCCCTTTTGACCGGGGGGAAGTGAGACTTCATTGTAGTGCAGATTTCCTTTGCAAGCTTGCTTGGTTGGCCAAAAAGGGCGTATGCGTTTTTTCCTGAATATATTCAGGAAAAAATGCATACGCCCTTTTTGTCCAAGTGCATCATTGTGGACGTTCTGCCTCTTTTCCTATGCTTTAAATGCAATTCCAGTCTACCTCCTGAAATCGGTTTCCTGCAATTCTGCCCCGCTTTCAAGTCCTCTTGGCAGCCTTACTTCAGTATATTTTTGGACGATAGCTGTCATTTATAACTCTGCAGGTTTGTGAATTACAGTGCCCCTGAGCTCCTTTCTTCAACTCGCTTTCTTGTGAGCTGGCCGCAACACCGCAGGATTGCTTCAGGCCCTAATCTGGTTCCGGCACGGCACGCTGAGCCTTTGGTTAATTCCTCTTCCTGGTGGGAAATGAGAGTTAAATTTGCCCGTCCAGACACCTCCAGCTAGTCTCTCATTGGTTCTCCCTATTCCTGTTCATCTTCCGCAGAAATTGCAAACTGGGCCAAACAGGAGGTTAAAGGCACTGACTCTCCAAGTCGGGAGAGTGTTAGTAAAGCGTCTGGAATGTTGCACCGAGTACCAGGGGACGAGAACTGAGACATATTGGAACACGTCTCCCGATCACACGGTTGATCATACTCTGGGTTCCACGTGCATGTTTTAGCTGAAGGAAGAATCCCTTAAACCTGGAGAGTTGAGACCCGTGGAATGGGTACCATGCAATATGACTTCAAAGGGTCTTCATTTGCTCACCGAACGTCTCCAATCCTATCACTGCTGCGTTTATGCCCCTGTACACACGCTTGATTTTCTTTCAGCGACATAGCAATCCATAGGTTTTAAGATACTTACTAGTCAGGTACATTCTTAGGCGTTTAATATGGGGTGTTGAGTCCATTTCGTTGAGCAAGGAGTAGTTCTTGTCTATTCCATATTTGGCTTAAGGAACTTTATCTGTGCTCATTTCAATCTCTGGTTTGATGCAGCACCCCAACTCACCTTTCCCCTTAAGCAAGCATAAGTTGGTTTTCTAAATTTGAGACCCTGTTCTGTTTTGTAATCCAGTTCCTGTGTAGCCAAGTTTACATTCCGTGTATTAGTGATATCTTATGATGTTTCTTTTTCTGTGTGACTTATTTCAGTTAGAATCATCATACCTGAATCCACTCATTATGCTGCTACGGGCCTGATGACATAGATTTCATTGCTGAGTGATATTGCATTGTACGTAAGTACCACAACTTCTTTATCCATTTTTCACTTTCTGCGATATTGAACTTGTACCGTAAACGAGGTTCTTGTAAACAGAGCTGTCCCAAACTTTGGGGTGGCTGTGTCTTTTTGATTTTAATTTCCCTAAGCTATAGGACCATAAGTGGAAGTGCCCTAGGCTCTGTTGCTTTGTTTTTTAGATGTTTCAGGAAACACCATACACCTCTCCCGAGTGGCTGTTGGCAATTTACATCCCGCCCATCAGCATAACAAGGCTCCCAGTTCTCCATGGCCTGTCCTGCCTTTCTGGATTTTACACTTTTTTCAGATGGCCCTTTTGACCGGGGGGCAGTGAGACTTCATTGTAGTGCAGATTTCCTTTGCAAGCTTGCTTGGTTGGCCAAAAAGGGCGTATGCGTTTTTTCCTGAATATATTCAGGAAAAAACGCATACGCCCTTTTTGGCCAAGTGCATCATTGTGGACGTTCTGCCTCTTTTCCTATGCTTTAAATGCAATTCCAGTCTACCTCCTGAAATCGGTTTCCTGCAATTCTGCCCCGCTTTCAAGTCCTCTTGGCAGCCTTACTTCAGTATATTTTTGGACGATAGCTGTCATTTATAACTCTGCAGGTTTGTGAATTACAGTGCCCCTGAGCTCCTTTCTTCAACTCGCTTTCTTGTGAGCTGGCCGCAACACCGCAGGATTGCTTCAGGCCCTAATCTGGTTCCGGCTCGGCATGCTGAGCCTTTGGTTAATTCCTCTTCCTGGTGGGAAATGAGAGTTAAATTTGCCCGTCCAGACACCTCCAGCTAGTCTCTCATTGGTTCTCCCTATTCCTGTTCATCTTCCGCAGAAATTGCAAACTGGGCCAAACAGGAGGTTAAAGGCACTGACTCTCCAAGTCGGGAGAGTGTTAGTAAAGCGTCTGGAATGTTGCACCCGAGTACCAGGGGACGAGAACTGAGACATATTGGAACACGTCTCCCGATCACACGGTTGATCATACTCTGGGTTCCACGTGCATGTTTTAGCTGAAGGAAGAATCCCTTAAACCTGGAGAGTTGAGACCCGTGGAATGGGTACCATGCAATATGACTTCAAAGGGTCTTCATTTGCTCACCGAACCTCTCCAATCCTATCACTGCTGCGTTTATGCCCCTGTACACACGCTTGATTTTCTTTCAGAGACATAGCAATCCATAGGTTTTAAGATACTTACTAGTCAGGTACATTCTTAGGCGTTTAATATGGGGTGTTGAGTCCATTTCGTTGAGCAAGGAGTAGTTCTTGTCTATTCCATATTTGGCTTAAGGAACTTTATCTGTGCTCATTTCAATCTCTGGTTTGATGCAGCACCCCAACTCAC
Organism: Leucopleurus acutus; assembly: GCF_964270905.1. Taxonomy (NCBI): domain Eukaryota; kingdom Metazoa; phylum Chordata; class Mammalia; order Artiodactyla; family Delphinidae; genus Leucopleurus; species Leucopleurus acutus. The sequence goes on from NW_028139150.1 coordinate 484,147, forward strand.
CTTTCCCCTTAAGCAAGCATAAGTTGGTTTTCTAAATTTGAGACCCTGTTCTGTTTTGTAATCCAGTTCCTGTGTAGCCAAGTTTACATCCCGTGTATTAGTGATATCTTATGATGTTTCTTTTTCTGTGTGACTTATTTCAGTTAGAATCATCATACCTGAATCCACTCATTATACTGCTACGGGCCTGATGACATAGATTTTATTGCTGAGTGATATTGCATTGTACGTAAGTACCACAACTTCTTTATCCATTTTTCACTTTCTGCGCTATTGAACTTGTACCGTAAACGAGGTTCTTGTAAACAGAGCCGTTCCAAACTTTGGGGTGGCTGTGTCTTTTTGATTTTAATTTCCCTAAGCTATAGGACCATAAGTGGAAGTGCCCTAGGCTCTGTTGCTTTGTTTTTTAGATGTTTCAGGAAACACCATACACCTCTCCCGAGTGGCTGTTGGCAATTTACATCCCGCCCATCAGCATAACAAGGCTCCCAGTTCTCCATGGCCTGTCCTGCCTTTCTGGATTTTACACTTTTTTCAGATGGCCCTTTTGACTGGGGGGAAGTGAGACTTCATTGTAGTGCAGATTTCCTTTGCAAGCTTGCTTGGTTGGCCAAAAAGGGCGTATGCGTTTTTTCCTGAATATATTCAGGAAAAAACGCATACGCCCTTTTTGGCCAAGTGCATCATTGTGGACGTTCTGCCTCTTTTCCTATGCTTTAAATGCAATTCCAGTCTACCTCCTGAAATCGGTTTCCTGCAATTCTGCCCCGCTTTCAAGTCCTCTTGGCAGCCTTACTTCAGTATATTTTTGGACGATAGCTGTCATTTATAACTCTGCAGGTTTGTGAATTACAGTGCCCCTGAGCTCCTTTCTTCAACTCGCTTTCTTGTGAGCTGGCCGCAACACCGCAGGATTGCTTCAGGCCCTAATCTGGTTCCGGCACGGCACGCTGAGCCTTTGGTTAATTCCTCTTCCTGGTGGGAAATGAGAGTTAAATTTGCCCGTCCAGACACCTCCAGCTAGTCTCTCATTGGTTCTCCCTATTCCTGTTCATCTTCCGCAGAAATTGCAAACTGGGCCAAACAGGAGGTTAAAGGCACTGACTCTCCAAGTCGGGAGAGTGTTAGTAAAGCGTCTGGAATGTTGCACCGAGTACCAGGGGACGAGAACTGAGACATATTGGAACACGTCTCCCGATCACACGGTTGATCATACTCTGGGTTCCACGTGCATGTTTTAGCTGAAGGCAGAATCCCTTAAACCTGGAGAGTTGAGACCCGTGGAATGGGTACCATGCAATATGACTTCAAAGGGTCTTCATTTGCTCACCGAACCTCTCCAATCCTATCACTGCTGCGTTTATGCTCCTGTACACACGCTTGATTTTCTTTCAGAGACATAGCAATCCATAGGTTTTAAGATACTTACTAGTCAGGTACATTCTTAGTCGTTTAATATGGGGTGTTGAGTCCATTTCGTTGAGCAAGGAGTAGTTCTTGTCTATTCCATATTTGGCTTAAGGAACTTTATCTGTGCTCATTTAAATCTCTGGTTTTATGCAGCACCCCAACTCACCTTTCCCCTTAAGCAAGCATAAGTTGGTTTTCTAAATTTGAGACCCTGTTCTGTTTTGTAATCCAGTTCCTGTGTAGCCAAGTTTACATTCCGTGTATTAGTGATATCTTATGATGTTTCTTTTTCTGTGTGACTTATTTCAGTTAGAATCATCATACCTGAATCCACTCATTATGCTGCTACGGGCCTGATGACATAGATTTCATTGCTGAGTGATATTGCATTGTACGTAAGTACCACAACTTCTTTATCCATTTTTCACTTTCTGCGATATTGAACTTGTACCGTAAACGAGGTTCTTGTAAACAGAGCCGTTCCAAACTTTGGGGTGGCTGTGTCTTTTTGATTTTAATTTCCCTAAGCTATAGGACCATAAGTGGAAGTGCCCTAGGCTCTGTTGCTTTGTTTTTTAGATGTTTCAGGAAACACCATACACCTCTCCCGAGTGGCTGTTGGCAATTTACATCCCGCCCATCAGCATAACAAGGCTCCCAGTTCTCCATGGCCTGTCCTGCCTTTCTGGATTTTACACTTTTTTCAGATGGCCCTTTTGACTGGGGGGAAGTGAGACTTCATTGTAGTGCAGATTTCCTTTGCAAGCTTGCTTGGTTGGCCAAAAAGGGCGTATGCGTTTTTTCCTGAATATATTCAGGAAAAAACGCATACGCCCTTTTTGGCCAAGTGCATCATTGTGGACGTTCTGCCTCTTTTCCTATGCTTTAAATGCAATTCCAGTCTACCTCCTGAAATCGGTTTCCTGCAATTCTGCCCCGCTTTCAAGTCCTCTTGGCAGCCTTACTTCAGTATATTTTTGGACGATAGCTGTCATTTATAACTCTGCAGGTTTGTGAATTACAGTGCCCCTGAGCTCCTTTCTTCAACTCGCTTTCTTGTGAGCTGGCCGCAACACCGCAGGATTGCTTCAGGCCCTAATCTGGTTCCGGCACGGCACGCTGAGCCTTTGGTTAATTCCTCTTCCTGGTGGGAAATGAGAGTTAAATTTGCCCGTCCAGACACCTCCAGCTAGTCTCTCATTGGTTCTCCCTATTCCTGTTCATCTTCCGCAGAAATTGCAAACTGGGCCAAACAGGAGGTTAAAGGCACTGACTCTCCAAGTCGGGAGAGTGTTAGTAAAGCGTCTGGAATGTTGCACCGAGTACCAGGGGACGAGAACTGAGACATATTGGAACACGTCTCCCGATCACACGGTTGATCATACTCTGGGTTCCACGTGCATGTTTTACCTGAAGGCAGAATCCCTTAAACCTGGAGAGTTGAGACCCGTGGAATGGGTACCATGCAATATGACTTCAAAGGGTCTTCATTTGCTCACCGAACGTCTCCAATCCTATCACTGCTGCGTTTTTGCCCCTGTACACACGCTTGATTTTCTTTCAGCGACATAGCAATCCATAGGTTTTAAGATACTTACTAGTCAGGTACATTCTTAGGCGTTTAATATGGGGTGTTGAGTCCATTTCGTTGAGCAAGGAGTAGTTCTTGTCTATTCCATATTTGGCTTAAGGAACTTTATCTGTGCTCATTTCAATCTCTGGTTTGATGCAGCACCCCAACTCACCTTTCCCCTTAAGCAAGCATAAGTTGGTTTTCTAAATTTGAGACCCTGTTCTGTTTTGTAATCCAGTTCCTGTGTAGCCAAGTTTACATTCCGTGTATTAGTGATATCTTATGATGTTTCTTTTTCTGTGTGACTTATTTCAGTTAGAATCATCATACCTGAATCCACTCATTATGCTGCTACGGGCCTGATGACATAGATTTCATTGCTGAGTGATATTGCATTGTACGTAAGTACCACAACTTCTTTATCCATTTTTCACTTTCTGCGATATTGAACTTGTACCGTAAACGAGGTTCTTGTAAACAGAGCCGTTCCAAACTTTGGGGTGGCTGTGTCTTTTTGATTTTAATTTCCCTAAGCTATAGGACCATAAGTGGAAGTGCCCTAGGCTCTGTTGCTTTGTTTTTTAGATGTTTCAGGAAACACCATACACCTCTCCCGAGTGGCTGTTGGCAATTTACATCCCGCCCATCAGCATAACAAGGCTCCCAGTTCTCCATGGCCTGTCCTGCCTTTCTGGATTTTACACTTTTTTCAGATGGCCCTTTTGACTGGGGGGAAGTGAGACTTCATTGTAGTGCAGATTTCCTTTGCAAGCTTGCTTGGTTGGCCAAAAAGGGCGTATGCGTTTTTTCCTGAATATATTCAGGAAAAAACGCATACGCCCTTTTTGGCCAAGTGCATCATTGTGGACGTTCTGCCTCTTTTCCTATGCTTTAAATGCAATTCCAGTCTACCTCCTGAAATCGGTTTCCTGCAATTCTGCCCCGCTTTCAAGTCCTCTTGGCAGCCTTACTTCAGTATATTTTTGGACGATAGCTGTCATTTATAACTCTGCAGGTTTGTGAATTACAGTGCCCCTGAGCTCCTTTCTTCAACTCGCTTTCTTGTGAGCTGGCCGCAACACCGCAGGATTGCTTCAGGCCCTAATCTGGTTCCGGCACGGCACGCTGAGCCTTTGGTTAATTCCTCTTCCTGGTGGGAAATGAGAGTTAAATTTGCCCGTCCAGACACCTCCAGCTAGTCTCTCATTGGTTCTCCCTATTCCTGTTCATCTTCCGCAGAAATTGCAAACTGGGCCAAACAGGAGGTTAAAGGCACTGACTCTCCAAGTCGGGAGAGTGTTAGTAAAGCGTCTGGAATGTTGCACCCGAGTACCAGGGGACGAGAACTGAGACATATTGGAACACGTCTCCCGATCACACGGTTGATCATACTCTGGGTTCCACGTGCATGTTTTACCTGAAGGCAGAATCCCTTAAACCTGGAGAGTTGAGACCCGTGGAATGGGTACCATGCAATATGACTTCAAAGGGTCTTCATTTGCTCACCGAACGTCTCCAATCCTATCACTGCTGCGTTTTTGCCCCTGTACACACGCTTGATTTTCTTTCAGCGACATAGCAATCCATAGGTTTTAAGATACTTACTAGTCAGGTACATTCTTAGGCGTTTAATATGGGGTGTTGAGTCCATTTCGTTGAGCAAGGAGTAGTTCTTGTCTATTCCATATTTGGCTTAAGGAACTTTATCTGTGCTCATTTCAATCTCTGGTTTGATGCAGCACCCCAACTCACCTTTCCCCTTAAGCAAGCATAAGTTGGTTTTCTAAATTTGAGACCCTGTTCTGTTTTGTAATCCAGTTCCTGTGTAGCCAAGTTTACATTCCGTGTATTAGTGATATCTTATGATGTTTCTTTTTCTGTGTGACTTATTTCAGTTAGAATCATCATACCTGAATCCACTCATTATGCTGCTACGGGCCTGATGACATAGATTTCATTGCTGAGTGATATTGCATTGTACGTAAGTACCACAACTTCTTTATCCATTTTTCACTTTCTGCGATATTGAACTTGTACCGTAAACGAGGTTCTTGTAAACAGAGCCGTTCCAAACTTTGGGGTGGCTGTGTCTTTTTGATTTTAATTTCCCTAAGCTATAGGACCATAAGTGGAAGTGCCCTAGGCTCTGTTGCTTTGTTTTTTAGATGTTTCAGGAAACACCATACACCTCTCCCGAGTGGCTGTTGGCAATTTACATCCCGCCCATCAGCATAACAAGGCTCCCAGTTCTCCATGGCCTGTCCTGCCTTTCTGGATTTTACACTTTTTTCAGATGGCCCTTTTGACTGGGGGGAAGTGAGACTTCATTGTAGTGCAGATTTCCTTTGCAAGCTTGCTTGGTTGGCCAAAAAGGGCGTATGCGTTTTTTCCTGAATATATTCAGGAAAAAACGCATACGCCCTTTTTGGCCAAGTGCATCATTGTGGACGTTCTGCCTCTTTTCCTATGCTTTAAATGCAATTCCAGTCTACCTCCTGAAATCGGTTTCCTGCAATTCTGCCCCGCTTTCAAGTCCTCTTGGCAGCCTTACTTCAGTATATTTTTGGACGATAGCTGTCATTTATAACTCTGCAGGTTTGTGAATTACAGTGCCCCTGAGCTCCTTTCTTCAACTCGCTTTCTTGTGAGCTGGCCGCAACACCGCAGGATTGCTTCAGGCCCTAATCTGGTTCCGGCACGGCACGCTGAGCCTTTGGTTAATTCCTCTTCCTGGTGGGAAATGAGAGTTAAATTTGCCCGTCCAGACACCTCCAGCTAGTCTCTCATTGGTTCTCCCTATTCCTGTTCATCTTCCGCAGAAATTGCAAACTGGGCCAAACAGGAGGTTAAAGGCACTGACTCTCCAAGTCGGGAGAGTGTTAGTAAAGCGTCTGGAATGTTGCACCCGAGTACCAGGGGACGAGAACTGAGACATATTGGAACACGTCTCCCGATCACACGGTTGATCATACTCTGGGTTCCACGTGCATGTTTTACCTGAAGGCAGAATCCCTTAAACCTGGAGAGTTGAGACCCGTGGAATGGGTACCATGCAATATGACTTCAAAGGGTCTTCATTTGCTCACCAAACGTCTCCAATCCTATCACTGCTGCGTTTTTGCCCCTGTACACACGCTTGATTTTCTTTCAGCGACATAGCAATCCATAGGTTTTAAGATACTTACTAGTCAGGTACATTCTTAGGCGTTTAATATGGGGTGTTGAGTCCATTTCGTTGAGCAAGGAGTAGTTCTTGTCTATTCCATATTTGGCTTAAGGAACTTTATCTGTGCTCATTTCAATCTCTGGTTTGATGCAGCACCCCAACTCACCTTTCCCCTTAAGCAAGCATAAGTTGGTTTTCTAAATTTGAGACCCTGTTCTGTTTTGTAATCCAGTTCCTGTGTAGCCAAGTTTACATTCCGTGTATTAGTGATATCTTATGATGTTTCTTTTTCTGTGTGACTTATTTCAGTTAGAATCATCATACCTGAATCCACTCATTATGCTGCTACGGGCCTGATGACATAGATTTCATTGCTGAGTGATATTGCATTGTACGTAAGTACCACAACTTCTTTATCCATTTTTCACTTTCTGCGATATTGAACTTGTACCGTAAACGAGGTTCTTGTAAACAGAGCCGTTCCAAACTTTGGGGTGGCTGTGTCTTTTTGATTTTAATTTCCCTAAGCTATAGGACCATAAGTGGAAGTGCCCTAGGCTCTGTTGCTTTGTTTTTTAGATGTTTCAGGAAACACCATACACCTCTCCCGAGTGGCTGTTGGCAATTTACATCCCGCCCATCAGCATAACAAGGCTCCCAGTTCTCCATGGCCTGTCCTGCCTTTCTGGATTTTACACTTTTTTCAGATGGCCCTTTTGACTGGGGGGAAGTGAGACTTCATTGTAGTGCAGATTTCCTTTGCAAGCTTGCTTGGTTGGCCAAAAAGGGCGTATGCGTTTTTTCCTGAATATATTCAGGAAAAAACGCATACGCCCTTTTTGGCCAAGTGCATCATTGTGGACGTTCTGCCTCTTTTCCTATGCTTTAAATGCAATTCCAGTCTACCTCCTGAAATCGGTTTCCTGCAATTCTGCCCCGCTTTCAAGTCCTCTTGGCAGCCTTACTTCAGTATATTTTTGGACGATAGCTGTCATTTATAACTCTGCAGGTTTGTGAATTACAGTGCCCCTGAGCTCCTTTCTTCAACTCGCTTTCTTGTGAGCTGGCCGCAACACCGCAGGATTGCTTCAGGCCCTAATCTGGTTCCGGCACGGCACGCTGAGCCTTTGGTTAATTCCTCTTCCTGGTGGGAAATGAGAGTTAAATTTGCCCGTCCAGACACCTCCAGCTAGTCTCTCATTGGTTCTCCCTATTCCTGTTCATCTTCCGCAGAAATTGCAAACTGGGCCAAACAGGAGGTTAAAGGCACTGACTCTCCAAGTCGGGAGAGTGTTAGTAAAGCGTCTGGAATGTTGCACCCGAGTACCAGGGGACGAGAACTGAGACATATTGGAACACGTCTCCCGATCACACGGTTGATCATACTCTGGGTTCCACGTGCATGTTTTACCTGAAGGCAGAATCCCTTAAACCTGGAGAGTTGAGACCCGTGGAATGGGTACCATGCAATATGACTTCAAAGGGTCTTCATTTGCTCACCGAACCTCTCCAATCCTATCACTGCTGCGTTTTTGCCCCTGTACACACGCTTGATTTTCTTTCAGCGACATAGCAATCCATAGGTTTTAAGATACTTACTAGTCAGGTACATTCTTAGGCGTTTAATATGGGGTGTTGAGTCCATTTCGTTGAGCAAGGAGTAGTTCTTGTCTATTCCATATTTGGCTTAAGGAACTTTATCTGTGCTCATTTCAATCTCTGGTTTGATGCAGCACCCCAACTCACCTTTCCCCTTAAGCAAGCATAAGTTGGTTTTCTAAATTTGAGACCCTGTTCTGTTTTGTAATCCAGTTCCTGTGTAGCCAAGTTTACATTCCGTGTATTAGTGATATCTTATGATGTTTCTTTTTCTGTGTGACTTATTTCAGTTAGAATCATCATACCTGAATCCACTCATTATGCTGCTACGGGCCTGATGACATAGATTTCATTGCTGAGTGATATTGCATTGTACGTAAGTACCACAACTTCTTTATCCATTTTTCACTTTCTGCGCTATTGAACTTGTACCGTAAACGAGGTTCTTGTAAACAGAGCTGTCCCAAACTTTGGGGTGGCTGTGTCTTTTTGATTTTAATTTCCCTAAGCTATAGGACCATAAGTGGAAGTGCCCTAGGCTCTGTTGCTTTGTTTTTTAGATGTTTCAGGAAACACCATACACCTCTCCCGAGTGGCTGTTGGCAATTTACATCCCGCCCATCAGCATAACAAGGCTCCCAGTTCTCCATGGCCTGTCCTGCCTTTCTGGATTTTACACTTTTTTCAGATGGCCCTTTTGACTGGGGGGAAGTGAGACTTCATTGTAGTGCAGATTTCCTTTGCAAGCTTGCTTGGTTGGCCAAAAAGGGCGTATGCGTTTTTTCCTGAATATATTCAGGAAAAAACGCATACGCCCTTTTTGGCCAAGTGCATCATTGTGGACGTTCTGCCTCTTTTCCTATGCTTTAAATGCAATTCCAGTCTACCTCCTGAAATCGGTTTCCTGCAATTCTGCCCCGCTTTCAAGTCCTCTTGACAGCCTTACTTCAGTATATTTTTGGACGATAGCTGTCATTTATAACTCTGCAGGTTTGTGAATTACAGTGCCCCTGAGCTCCTTTCTTCAACTCGCTTTCTTGTGAGCTGGCCGCAACACCGCAGGATTGCTTCAGGCCCTAATCTGGTTCCGGCATGGCACGCTGAGCCTTTGGTTAATTCCTCTTCCTGGTGGGAAATGAGAGTTAAATTTGCCCGTCCAGACACCTCCAGCTAGTCTCTCATTGGTTCTCCCTATTCCTGTTCATCTTCCTCAGAAATTGCAAATGGGCCAAACAGGAGGTTAAAGGCACTGACTCTCCACGTCGGGAGAGTGTTAGTAAAGCGTCTGGAATGTTGCACCGAGTACCAGGGGACGAGAACTGAGACATATTGGAACACGTCTCCCGATCACACGGTTGATCATACTCTGGGTTCCACGTGCATGTTTTAGCTGAAGGAAGAATCCCTTAAACCTGGAGAGTTGAGACCCGTGGAATGGGTACCATGCAATATGACTTCAAAGGGTCTTCATTTGCTCACCGAACCTCTCCAATCCTATCACTGCTGCGTTTATGCTCCTGTACACACGCTTGATTTTCTTTCAGAGACATAGCAATCCATAGGTTTTAAGATACTTACTAGTCAGGTACATTCTTAGTCGTTTAATATGGGGTGTTGAGTCCATTTCGTTGAGCAAGGAGTAGTTCTTGTCTATTCCATATTTGGCTTAAGGAACTTTATCTGTGCTCATTTAAATCTCTGGTTTTATGCAGCACCCCAACTCACCTTTCCCCTTAAGCAAGCATAAGTTGGTTTTCTAAATTTGAGACCCTGTTCTGTTTTGTAATCCAGTTCCTGTGTAGCCAAGTTTACATTCCGTGTATTAGTGATATCTTATGATGTTTCTTTTTCTGTGTGACTTATTTCAGTTAGAATCATCATACCTGAATCCACTCATTATGCTGCTACGGGCCTGATGACATAGATTTCATTGCTGAGTGATATTGCATTGTACGTAAGTACCACAACTTCTTTATCCATTTTTCACTTTCTGCGATATTGAACTTGTACCGTAAACGAGGTTCTTGTAAACAGAGCCGTTCCAAACTTTGGGGTGGCTGTGTCTTTTTGATTTTAATTTCCCTAAGCTATAGGACCATAAGTGGAAGTGCCCTAGGCTCTGTTGCTTTGTTTTTTAGATGTTTCAGGAAACACCATACACCTCTCCCGAGTGGCTGTTGGCAATTTACATCCCGCCCATCAGCATAACAAGGCTCCCAGTTCTCCATGGCCTGTCCTGCCTTTCTGGATTTTACACTTTTTTCAGATGGCCCTTTTGACTGGGGGGAAGTGAGACTTCATTGTAGTGCAGATTTCCTTTGCAAGCTTGCTTGGTTGGCCAAAAAGGGCGTATGCGTTTTTTCCTGAATATATTCAGGAAAAAACGCATACGCCCTTTTTGGCCAAGTGCATCATTGTGGACGTTCTGCCTCTTTTCCTATGCTTTAAATGCAATTCCAGTCTACCTCCTGAAATCGGTTTCCTGCAATTCTGCCCCGCTTTCAAGTCCTCTTGGCAGCCTTACTTCAGTATATTTTTGGACGATAGCTGTCATTTATAACTCTGCAGGTTTGTGAATTACAGTGCCCCTGAGCTCCTTTCTTCAACTCGCTTTCTTGTGAGCTGGCCGCAACACCGCAGGATTGCTTCAGGCCCTAATCTGGTTCCGGCTCGGCATGCTGAGCCTTTGGTTAATTCCTCTTCCTGGTGGGAAATGAGAGTTAAATTTGCCCGTCCAGACACCTCCAGCTAGTCTCTCATTGGTTCTCCCTATTCCTGTTCATCTTCCGCAGAAATTGCAAACTGGGCCAAACAGGAGGTTAAAGGCACTGACTCTCCAAGTCGGGAGAGTGTTAGTAAAGCGTCTGGAATGTTGCACCCGAGTACCAGGGGACGAGAACTGAGACATATTGGAACACGTCTCCCGATCACACGGTTGATCATACTCTGGGTTCCACGTGCATGTTTTAGCTGAAGGAAGAATCCCTTAAACCTGGAGAGTTGAGACCCGTGGAATGGGTACCATGCAATATGACTTCAAAGGGTCTTCATTTGCTCACCGAACCTCTCCAATCCTGTCACTGCTGCGTTTGTGCCCCTGTACACACGCTTGATTTTCTTTCAGAGACATAGCAATCCATAGGTTTTAAGATACTTACTAGTCAGGTACATTCTTAGGCGTTTAATATGGGGTGTTGAGTCCATTTCGTTGAGCAAGGAGTAGTTCTTGTCTATTCCATATTTGGCTTAAGGAACTTTATCTCTGCTCATTTCAATCTCTGGTTTGATGCAGCACCCCAACTCACCTTTCCCCTTAAGCAAGCATAAGTTGGTTTTCTAAATTTGAGACCCTGTTCTGTTTTGTAATCCAGTTCCTGTGTAGCCAAGTTTACATCCCGTGTATTAGTGATATCTTATGATGTTTCTTTTTCTGTGTGACTTATTTCAGTTAGAATCATCATACCTGAATCCACTCATTATGCTGCTACGGGCCTGATGACATAGATTTCATTGCTGAGTGATATTTCATTGTACGTAAGTACCACAACTTCTTTATCCATTTTTCACTTTCTGCGCTATTGAACTTGTACCGTAAACGAGGTTCTTGTAAACAGAGCCGTCCCAAACTTTGGGGTGGCTGTGTCTTTTTGATTTTAATTTCCCTAAGCTATAGGACCATAAGTGGAAGTGCCCTAGGCTCTGTTGCTTTGTTTTTTAGATGTTTCAGGAAACACCATACACCTCTCCCGAGTGGCTGTTGGCAATTTACATCCCGACCATCAGCATAACAAGGCTCCCAGTTCTCCATGGCCTGTCCTGCCTTTCTGGATTTTACACTTTTTTCAGATGGCCCTTTTGACCGGGGGGAAGTGAGACTTCATTGTAGTGCAGATTTCCTTTGCAAGCTTGCTTGGTTGGCCAAAAAGGGCGTATGCGTTTTTTCCTGAATATATTCAGGAAAAAACGCATACGCCCTTTTTGGCCAAGTGCATCATTGTGGACGTTCTGCCTCTTTTCCTATGCTTTAAATGCAATTCCAGTCTACCTCCTGAAATCGGTTTCCTGCAATTCTGCCCCGCTTTCAAGTCCTCTTGGCAGCCTTACTTCAGTATATTTTTGGACGATAGCTGTCATTTATAACTCTGCAGGTTTGTGAATTACAGTGCCCCTGAGCTCCTTTCTTCAACTCGCTTTCTTGTGAGCTGGCCGCAACACCGCAGGATTGCTTCAGGCCCTAATCTGGTTCCGGCACGGCACGCTGAGCCTTTGGTTAATTCCTCTTCCTGGTGGGAAATGAGAGTTAAATTTGCCCGTCCAGACACCTCCAGCTAGTCTCTCATTGGTTCTCCCTATTCTTGTTCATCTTCCGCAGAAATTGCAAACTGGGCCAAACAGGAGGTTAAAGGCACTGACTCTCCACGTCGGGAGAGTGTTAGTAAAGCGTCTGGAATGTTGCACCCGAGTACCAGGGGACGAGAACTGAGACATATTGGAACATGTCTCCCGATCACACGGTTGATCATACTCTGGTTTCCACGTGCATGTTTTACCTGAAGGCAGAATCCCTTAAACCTGGAGAGTTGAGACCCGTGGAATGGGTACCATGCAATATGACTTCAAAGGGTCTTCATTTGCTCACCGAACCTCTCCAATCCTATCACTGCTGCGTTTATGCCCCTGTACACACGCTTGATTTTCTTTCAGCGACATAGCAATCCATAGGTTTTAAGATACTTACTAGTCAGGTACATTCTTAGGCGTTTAATATGGGGTGTTGAGTCCATTTCGTTGAGCAAGGAGTAGTTCTTGTCTATTCCATATTTGGCTTAAGGAACTTTATCTGTGCTCATTTCAATCTCTGGTTTGATGCAGCACCCCAACTCACCTTTCCCCTTAAGCAAGCATAAGTTGGTTTTCTAAATTTGAGACCCTATTCTGTTTTGTAATCCAGTTCCTGTGTAGCCAAGTTTACATTCCGTGTATTAGTGATATCTTATGATGTTTCTTTTTCTGTGTGACTTATTTCAGTTAGAATCATCATACCTGAATCCACTCATTATGCTGCTACGGGCCTGATGACATAGATTTCATTGCTGAGTGATATTGCATTGTACGTAAGTACCACAACTTCTTTATCCATTTTTCACTTTCTGCGATATTGAACTTGTACCGTAAACGAGGTTCTTGTAAACAGAGCCGTCCCAAACTCTGGGGTGGCTGTGTCTTTTTGATTTTAATTTCCCTAAGCTATAGGACCATAAGTGGAAGTGCCCTAGGCTCTGTTGCTTTGTTTTTTAGATGTTTCAGGAAACACCATACACCTCTCCCGAGTGGCTGTTGGCAATTTACATCCCGCCTATCAGCATAACAAGGCTCCCAGTTCTCCATGGCCTGTCCTGCCTTTCTGGATTTTACACTTTTTTCAGATGGCCCTTTTGACCGGGGGGCAGTGAGACTTCATTGTAGTGCAGATTTCCTTTGCAAGCTTGCTTGGTTGGCCAAAAAGGGCGTATGCGTTTTTTCCTGAATATATTCAGGAAAAAACGCATACGCCCTTTTTGTCCAAGTGCATCATTGTGGACGTTCTGCCTCTTTTCCTATGCTTTAAATGCAATTCCAGTCTACCTCCTGAAATCGGTTTCCTGCAATTCTGCCCCGCTTTCAAGTCCTCTTGGCAGCCTTACTTCAGTATATTTTTGGACGATAGCTGTCATTTATAACTCTGCAGGTTTGTGAATTACAGTGCCCCTGAGCTCCTTTCTTCAACTCGCTTTCTTGTGAGCTGGCCGCAACACCGCAGGATTGCTTCAGGCCCTAATCTGGTTCCGGCTCGGCACGCTGAGCCTTTGGTTAATTCCTCTTCCTGGTGGGAAATGAGAGTTAAATTTGCCCGTCCAGACACCTCCAGCTAGTCTCTCATTGGTTCTCCCTATTCCTGTTCATCTTCCACAGAAATTGCAAACTGGGCCAAACAGGAGGTTAAAGGCACTGACTCTCCAAGTCGGGAGAGTGTTAGTAAAGCGTCTGGAATGTTGCACCCGAGTACCAGGGGACGAGAACTGAGACATATTGGAACACGTCTCCCGATCACACGGTTGATCATACTCTGGGTTCCACGTGCATGTTTTAGCTGAAGGAAGAATCCCTTAAACCTGGAGAGTTGAGACCCGTGGAATGGGTACCATGCAATATGACTTCAAAGGGTCTTCATTTGCTCACCGAACCTCTCCAATCCTATCACTGCTGCGTTTATGCCCCTGTACACACGCTTCATTTTCTTTCAGAGACATAGCAGTGCATAGGTTTTAAGATACTTACTAGTCAGGTACATTCTTAGGCGTTTAATATGGGGTGTTGAGTCCATTTCGTTGAGCAAGGAGTAGTTCTTGTCTATTCCATATTTGGCTTAAGGAACTTTATCTGTGCTCATTTCAATCTCTGGTTTGATGCAGCACCCCAACTCACCTTTCCCCTTAAGCAAGCATAAGTTGGTTTTCTAAATTTGAGACCCTGTTCTGTTTTGTAATCCAGTTCCTGTGTAGCCAAGTTTACATCCCGTGTATTAGTGATATCTTATGATGTTTCTTTTTCTGTGTGACTTATTTCAGTTAGAATCATCATACCTGAATCCACTCATTATGCTGCTACGGGCCTGATGACATAGATTTCATTGCTGAGTGATATTGCATTGTACGTAAGTACCACAACTTCTTTATCCATTTTTCACTTTCTGCGCTATTGAACTTGTACCGTAAACGAGGTTCTTGTAAACAGAGCCGTCCCAAACTTTGGGGTGGCTGTGTCTTTTTGATTTTAATTTCCCTAAGCTATAGGACCATAAGTGGAAGTGCCCTAGGCTCTGTTGCTTTGTTTTTTAGATGTTTCAGGAAACACCATACACCTCTCCCGAGTGGCTGTTGGCAATTTACATCCCGCCCATCAGCATAACAAGGCTCCCAGTTCTCCATGGCCTGTCCTGCCTTTCTGGATTTTACACTTTTTTCAGATGGCCCTTTTGACCAGGGGGAAGTGAGACTTCATTGTAGTGCAGATTTCCTTTGCAAGCTTGCTTGGTTGGCCAAAAAGGGCGTATGCGTTTTTTCCTGAATATATTCAGGAAAAAACGCATACGCCCTTTTTGGCCAAGTGCATCATTGTGGACGTTCTGCCTCTTTTCCTATGCTTTAAATGCAATTCCAGTCTACCTCCTGAAATCGGTTTCCTGCAATTCTGCCCCGCTTTCAAGTCCTCTTGGCAGCCTTACTTCAGTATATTTTTGGACGATAGCTGTCATTTATAACTCTGCAGGTTTGTGAATTACAGTGCCCCTGAGCTCCTTTCTTCAACTCGCTTTCTTGTGAGCTGGCCGCAACACCGCAGGATTGCTTCAGGCCCTAATCTGGTTCCGGCATGGCACGCTGAGCCTTTGGTTAATTCCTCTTCCTGGTGGGAAATGAGAGTTAAATTTGCCCGTCCAGACACCTCCACCTAGTCTCTCATTGGTTCTCCCTATTCCTGTTCATCTTCCTCAGAAATTGCAAATGGGCCAAACAGGAGGTTAAAGGCACTGACTCTCCACGTCGGGAGAGTGTTAGTAAAGCGTCTGGAATGTTGCACCGAGTACCAGGGGACGAGAACTGAGACATATTGGAACACGTCTCCCGATCACACGGTTGATCATACTCTGGGTTCCACGTGCATGTTTTAGCTGAAGGAAGAATCCCTTAAACCTGGAGAGTTGAGACCCGTGGAATGGGTACCATGCAATATGACTTCAAAGGGTCTTCATTTGCTCACCGAACCTCTCCAATCCTATCACTGCTGCGTTTATGCTCCTGTACACACGCTTGATTTTCTTTCAGAGACATAGCAATCCATAGGTTTTAAGATACTTACTAGTCAGGTACATTCTTAGTCGTTTAATATGGGGTGTTGAGTCCATTTCGTTGAGCAAGGAGTAGTTCTTGTCTATTCCATATTTGGCTTAAGGAACTTTATCTGTGCTCATTTAAATCTCTGGTTTTATGCAGCACCCCAACTCACCTTTCCCCTTAAGCAAGCATAAGTTGGTTTTCTAAATTTGAGACCCTGTTCTGTTTTGTAATCCAGTTCCTGTGTAGCCAAGTTTACATTCCGTGTATTAGTGATATCTTATGATGTTTCTTTTTCTGTGTGACTTATTTCAGTTAGAATCATCATACCTGAATCCACTCATTATGCTGCTACGGGCCTGATGACATAGATTTCATTGCTGAGTGATATTGCATTGTACGTAAGTACCACAACTTCTTTATCCATTTTTCACTTTCTGCGATATTGAACTTGTACCGTAAACGAGGTTCTTGTAAACAGAGCCGTTCCAAACTTTGGGGTGGCTGTGTCTTTTTGATTTTAATTTCCCTAAGCTATAGGACCATAAGTGGAAGTGCCCTAGGCTCTGTTGCTTTGTTTTTTAGATGTTTCAGGAAACACCATACACCTCTCCCGAGTGGCTGTTGGCAATTTACATCCCGCCCATCAGCATAACAAGGCTCCCAGTTCTCCATGGCCTGTCCTGCCTTTCTGGATTTTACACTTTTTTCAGATGGCCCTTTTGACTGGGGGGAAGTGAGACTTCATTGTAGTGCAGATTTCCTTTGCAAGCTTGCTTGGTTGGCCAAAAAGGGCGTATGCGTTTTTTCCTGAATATATTCAGGAAAAAACGCATACGCCCTTTTTGGCCAAGTGCATCATTGTGGACGTTCTGCCTCTTTTCCTATGCTTTAAATGCAATTCCAGTCTAGCTCCTGAAATCGGTTTCCTGCAATTCTGCCCCGCTTTCAAGTCCTCTTGGCAGCCTTACTTCAGTATATTTTTGGACGATAGCTGTCATTTATAACTCTGCAGGTTTGTGAATTACAGTGCCCCTGAGCTCCTTTCTTCAACTCGCTTTCTTGTGAGCTGGCCGCAACACCGCAGGATTGCTTCAGGCCCTAATCTGGTTCCGGCACGGCACGCTGAGCCTTTGGTTAATTCCTCTTCCTGGTGGGAAATGAGAGTTAAATTTGCCCGTCCAGACACCTCCAGCTAGTCTCTCATTGGTTCTCCCTATTCCTGTTCATCTTCCGCAGAAATTGCAAACTGGGCCAAACAGGAGGTTAAAGGCACTGACTCTCCAAGTCGGGAGAGTGTTAGTAAAGCGTCTGGAATGTTGCACCCGAGTACCAGGGGACGAGAACTGAGACATATTGGAACACGTCTCCCGATCACACGGTTGATCATACTCTGGGTTCCACGTGCATGTTTTACCTGAAGGCAGAATCCCTTAAACCTGGAGAGTTGAGACCCGTGGAATGGGTACCATGCAATATGACTTCAAAGGGTCTTCATTTGCTCACCGAACGTCTCCAATCCTATCACTGCTGCGTTTTTGCCCCTGTACACACGCTTGATTTTCTTTCAGCGACATAGCAATCCATAGGTTTTAAGATACTTACTAGTCAGGTACATTCTTAGGCGTTTAATATGGGGTGTTGAGTCCATTTCGTTGAGCAAGGAGTAGTTCTTGTCTATTCCATATTTGGCTTAAGGAACTTTATCTGTGCTCATTTCAATCTCTGGTTTGATGCAGCACCCCAACTCACCTTTCCCCTTAAGCAAGCATAAGTTGGTTTTCTAAATTTGAGACCCTGTTCTGTTTTGTAATCCAGTTCCTGTGTAGCCAAGTTTACATTCCGTGTATTAGTGATATCTTATGATGTTTCTTTTTCTGTGTGACTTATTTCAGTTAGAATCATCATACCTGAATCCACTCATTATGCTGCTACGGGCCTGATGACATAGATTTCATTGCTGAGTGATATTGCATTGTACGTAAGTACCACAACTTCTTTATCCATTTTTCACTTTCTGCGCTATTGAACTTGTACCGTAAACGAGGTTCTTGTAAACAGAGCTGTCCCAAACTTTGGGGTGGCTGTGTCTTTTTGATTTTAATTTCCCTAAGCTATAGGACCATAAGTGGAAGTGCCCTAGGCTCTGTTGCTTTGTTTTTTAGATGTTTCAGGAAACACCATACACCTCTCCCGAGTGGCTGTTGGCAATTTACATCCCGCCCATCAGCATAACAAGGCTCCCAGTTCTCCATGGCCTGTCCTGCCTTTCTGGATTTTACACTTTTTTCAGATGGCCCTTTTGACTGGGGGGAAGTGAGACTTCATTGTAGTGCAGATTTCCTTTGCAAGCTTGCTTGGTTGGCCAAAAAGGGCGTATGCGTTTTTTCCTGAATATATTCAGGAAAAAACGCATACGCCCTTTTTGGCCAAGTGCATCATTGTGGACGTTCTGCCTCTTTTCCTATGCTTTAAATGCAATTCCAGTCTACCTCCTGAAATCGGTTTCCTGCAATTCTGCCCCGCTTTCAAGTCCTCTTGGCAGCCTTACTTCAGTATATTTTTGGACGATAGCTGTCATTTATAACTCTGCAGGTTTGTGAATTACAGTGCCCCTGAGCTCCTTTCTTCAACTCGCTTTCTTGTGAGCTGGCCGCAACACCGCAGGATTGCTTCAGGCCCTAATCTGGTTCCGGCATGGCACGCTGAGCCTTTGGTTAATTCCTCTTCCTGGTGGGAAATGAGAGTTAAATTTGCCCGTCCAGACACCTCCACCTAGTCTCTCATTGGTTCTCCCTATTCCTGTTCATCTTCCTCAGAAATTGCAAATGGGCCAAACAGGAGGTTAAAGGCACTGACTCTCCACGTCGGGAGAGTGTTAGTAAAGCGTCTGGAATGTTGCACCGAGTACCAGGGGACGAGAACTGAGACATATTGGAACACGTCTCCCGATCACACGGTTGATCATACTCTGGGTTCCACGTGCATGTTTTAGCTGAAGGAAGAATCCCTTAAACCTGGAGAGTTGAGACCCGTGGAATGGGTACCATGCAATATGACTTCAAAGGGTCTTCATTTGCTCACCGAACCTCTCCAATCCTATCACTGCTGCGTTTATGCTCCTGTACACACGCTTGATTTTCTTTCAGAGACATAGCAATCCATAGGTTTTAAGATACTTACTAGTCAGGTACATTCTTAGTCGTTTAATATGGGGTGTTGAGTCCATTTCGTTGAGCAAGGAGTAGTTCTTGTCTATTCCATATTTGGCTTAAGGAACTTTATCTGTGCTCATTTAAATCTCTGGTTTTATGCAGCACCCCAACTCACCTTTCCCCTTAAGCAAGCATAAGTTGGTTTTCTAAATTTGAGACCCTGTTCTGTTTTGTAATCCAGTTCCTGTGTAGCCAAGTTTACATTCCGTGTATTAGTGATATCTTATGATGTTTCTTTTTCTGTGTGACTTATTTCAGTTAGAATCATCATACCTGAATCCACTCATTATGCTGCTATGGGCCTGATGACATAGATTTCATTGCTGAGTGATATTGCATTGTACGTAAGTACCACAACTTCTTTATCCATTTTTCACTTTCTGCGATATTGAACTTGTACCGTAAACGAGGTTCTTGTAAACAGAGCCGTTCCAAACTTTGGGGTGGCTGTGTCTTTTTGATTTTAATTTCCCTAAGCTATAGGACCATAAGTGGAAGTGCCCTAGGCTCTGTTGCTTTGTTTTTTAGATGTTTCAGGAAACACCATACACCTCTCCCGAGTGGCTGTTGGCAATTTACATCCCGCCCATCAGCATAACAAGGCTCCCAGTTCTCCATGGCCTGTCCTGCCTTTCTGGATTTTACACTTTTTTCAGATGGCCCTTTTGACTGGGGGGAAGTGAGACTTCATTGTAGTGCAGATTTCCTTTGCAAGCTTGCTTGGTTGGCCAAAAAGGGCGTATGCGTTTTTTCCTGAATATATTCAGGAAAAAACGCATACGCCCTTTTTGGCCAAGTGCATCATTGTGGACGTTCTGCCTCTTTTCCTATGCTTTAAATGCAATTCCAGTCTACCTCCTGAAATCGGTTTCCTGCAATTCTGCCCCGCTTTCAAGTCCTCTTGGCAGCCTTACTTCAGTATATTTTTGGACGATAGCTGTCATTTATAACTCTGCAGGTTTGTGAATTACAGTGCCCCTGAGCTCCTTTCTTCAACTCGCTTTCTTGTGAGCTGGCCGCAACACCGCAGGATTGCTTCAGGCCCTAATCTGGTTCCGGCACGGCACGCTGAGCCTTTGGTTAATTCCTCTTCCTGGTGGGAAATGAGAGTTAAATTTGCCCGTCCAGACACCTCCAGCTAGTCTCTCATTGGTTCTCCCTATTCCTGTTCATCTTCCGCAGAAATTGCAAACTGGGCCAAACAGGAGGTTAAAGGCACTGACTCTCCAAGTCGGGAGAGTGTTAGTAAAGCGTCTGGAATGTTGCACCCGAGTACCAGGGGACGAGAACTGAGACATATTGGAACACGTCTCCCGATCACACGGTTGATCATACTCTGGGTTCCACGTGCATGTTTTAGCTGAAGGAAGAATCCCTTAAACCTGGAGAGTTGAGACCCGTGGAATGGGTACCATGCAATATGACTTCAAAGGGTCTTCATTTGCTCACCGAACCTCTCCAATCCTGTCACTGCTGCGTTTGTGCCCCTGTACACACGCTTGATTTTCTTTCAGAGACATAGCAATCCATAGGTTTTAAGATACTTACTAGTCAGGTACATTCTTAGGCGTTTAATATGGGGTGTTGAGTCCATTTCGTTGAGCAAGGAGTAGTTCTTGTCTATTCCATATTTGGCTTAAGGAACTTTATCTGTGCTCATTTCAATCTCTGGTTTGATGCAGCACCCCAACTCACCTTTCCCCTTAAGCAAGCATAAGTTGGTTTTCTAAATTTGAGACCCTGTTCTGTTTTGTAATCCAGTTCCTGTGTAGCCAAGTTTACATCCCGTGTATTAGTGATATCTTATGATGTTTCTTTTTCTGTGTGACTTATTTCAGTTAGAATCATCATACCTGAATCCACTCATCATGCTGCTACGGGCCTGATGACATAGATTTCATTGCTGAGTGATATTTCATTGTACGTAAGTACCACAACTTCTTTATCCATTTTTCACTTTCTGCGCTATTGAACTTGTACCGTAAACGAGGTTCTTGTAAACAGAGCCGTCCCAAACTTTGGGGTGGCTGTGTCTTTTTGATTTTAATTTCCCTAAGCTATAGGACCATAAGTGGAAGTGCCCTAGGCTCTGTTGCTTTGTTTTTTAGATGTTTCAGGAAACACCATACACCTCTCCCGAGTGGCTGTTGGCAATTTACATCCCGACCATCAGCATAACAAGGCTCCCAGTTCTCCATGGCCTGTCCTGCCTTTCTGGATTTTACACTTTTTTCAGATGGCCCTTTTGACCGGGGGGAAGTGAGACTTCATTGTAGTGCAGATTTCCTTTGCAAGCTTGCTTGGTTGGCCAAAAAGGGCGTATGCGTTTTTTCCTGAATATATTCAGGAAAAAACGCATACGCCCTTTTTGGCCAAGTGCATCATTGTGGACGTTCTGCCTCTTTTCCTATGCTTTAAATGCAATTCCAGTCTACCTCCTGAAATCGGTTTCCTGCAATTCTGCCCCGCTTTCAAGTCCTCTTGGCAGCCTTACTTCAGTATATTTTTGGACGATAGCTGTCATTTATAACTCTGCAGGTTTGTGAATTACAGTGCCCCTGAGCTCCTTTCTTCAACTCGCTTTCTTGTGAGCTGGCCGCAACACCGCAGGATTGCTTCAGGCCCTAATCTGGTTCCGGCACGGCACGCTGAGCCTTTGGTTAATTCCTCTTCCTGGTGGGAAATGAGAGTTAAATTTGCCCGTCCAGACACCTCCAGCTAGTCTCTCATTGGTTCTCCCTATTCTTGTTCATCTTCCGCAGAAATTGCAAACTGGGCCAAACAGGAGGTTAAAGGCACTGACTCTCCAAGTCGGGAGAGTGTTAGTAAAGCGTCTGGAATGTTGCACCCGAGTACCAGGGGACGAGAACTGAGACATATTGGAACATGTCTCCCGATCACACGGTTGATCATACTCTGGTTTCCACGTGCATGTTTTACCTGAAGGCAGAATCCCTTAAACCTGGAGAGTTGAGACCCGTGGAATGGGTACCATGCAATATGACTTCAAAGGGTCTTCATTTGCTCACCGAACCTCTCCAATCCTATCACTGCTGCGTTTATGCCCCTGTACACACGCTTGATTTTCTTTCAGCGACATAGCAATCCATAGGTTTTAAGATACTTACTAGTCAGGTACATTCTTAGGCGTTTAATATGGGGTGTTGAGTCCATTTCGTTGAGCAAGGAGTAGTTCTTGTCTATTCCATATTTGGCTTAAGGAACTTTATCTGTGCTCATTTCAATCTCTGGTTTGATGCAGCACCCCAACTCACCTTTCCCCTTAAGCAAGCATAAGTTGGTTTTCTAAATTTGAGACCCTGTTCTGTTTTGTAATCCAGTTCCTGTGTAGCCAAGTTTACATTCCGTGTATTAGTGATATCTTATGATGTTTCTTTTTCTGTGTGACTTATTTCAGTTAGAATCATCATACCTGAATCCACTCATTATGCTGCTACGGGCCTGATGACATAGATTTCATTGCTGAGTGATATTGCATTGTACGTAAGTACCACAACTTCTTTATCCATTTTTCACTTTCTGCGATATTGAACTTGTACCGTAAACGAGGTTCTTGTAAACAGAGCCGTCCCAAACTCTGGGGTGGCTGTGTCTTTTTGATTTTAATTTCCCTAAGCTATAGGACCATAAGTGGAAGTGCCCTAGGCTCTGTTGCTTTGTTTTTTAGATGTTTCAGGAAACACCATACACCTCTCCCGAGTGGCTGTTGGCAATTTACATCCCGCCTATCAGCATAACAAGGCTCCCAGTTCTCCATGGCCTGTCCTGACTTTCTGGATTTTACACTTTTTTCAGATGGCCCTTTTGACCGGGGGGAAGTGAGACTTCATTGTAGTGCAGATTTCCTTTGCAAGCTTGCTTGGTTGGCCAAAAAGGGCGTATGCGTTTTTTCCTGAATATATTCAGGAAAAAACGCATACGCCCTTTTTGTCCAAGTGCATCATTGTGGACGTTCTGCCTCTTTTCCTATGCTTTAAATGCAATTCCAGTCTACCTCCTGAAATCGGTTTCCTGCAATTCTGCCCCGCTTTCAAGTCCTCTTGGCAGCCTTACTTCAGTATATTTTTGGACGATAGCTGTCATTTATAACTCTGCAGGTTTGTGAATTACAGTGCCCCTGAGCTCCTTTCTTCAACTCGCTTTCTTGTGAGCTGGCCGCAACACCGCAGGATTGCTTCAGGCCCTAATCTGGTTCCGGCTCGGCACGCTGAGCCTTTGGTTAATTCCTCTTCCTGGTGGGAAATGAGAGTTAAATTTGCCCGTCCAGACACCTCCAGCTAGTCTCTCATTGGTTCTCCCTATTCCTGTTCATCTTCCGCAGAAATTGCAAACTGGGCCAAACAGGAGGTTAAAGGCACTGACTCTCCAAGTCGGGAGAGTGTTAGTAAAGCGTCTGGAATGTTGCACCCGAGTACCAGGGGACAAGAACTGAGACATATTGGAACACGTCTCCCGATCACACGGTTGATCATACTCTGGGTTCCACGTGCATGTTTTAGCTGAAGGAAGAATCCCTTAAACCTGGAGAGTTGAGACCCGTGGAATGGGTACCATGCAATATGACTTCAAAGGGTCTTCATTTGCTCACCGAACCTCTCCAATCCTATCACTGCTGCGTTTATGCCCCTGTACACACGCTTGATTTTCTTTCAGAGACATAGCAATCCATAGGTTTTAAGATACTTACTAGTCAGGTACATTCTTAGGCGTTTAATATGGGGTGTTGAGTCCATTTCGTTGAGCAAGGAGTAGTTCTTGTCTATTCCATATTTGGCTTAAGGAACTTTATCTGTGCTCATTTCAATCTCTGGTTTGATGCAGCACCCCAACTCACCTTTCCCCTTAAGCAAGCATAAGTTGGTTTTCTAAATTTGAGACCCTGTTCTGTTTTGTAATCCAGTTCCTGTGTAGCCAAGTTTACATTCCGTGTATTAGTGATATCTTATGATGTTTCTTTTTCTGTGTGACTTATTTCAGTTAGAATCATCATACCTGAATCCACTCATTATGCTGCTACGGGCCTGATGACATAGATTTCATTGCTGAGTGATATTGCATTGTACGTAAGTACCACAACTTCTTTATCCATTTTTCACTTTCTGCGCTATTGAACTTGTACCGTAAACGAGGTTCTTGTAAACAGAGCTGTCCCAAACTTTGGGGTGGCTGTGTCTTTTTGATTTTAATTTCCCTAAGCTATAGGACCATAAGTGGAAGTGCCCTAGGCTCTGTTGCTTTGTTTTTTAGATGTTTCAGGAAACACCATACACCTCTCCCGAGTGGCTGTTGGCAATTTACATCCCGCCCATCAGCATAACAAGGCTCCCAGTTCTCCATGGCCTGTCCTGCCTTTCTGGATTTTACACTTTTTTCAGATGGCCCTTTTGACCGGGGGGCAGTGAGACTTCATTGTAGTGCAGATTTCCTTTGCAAGCTTGCTTGGTTGGCCAAAAAGGGCGTATGCGTTTTTTCCTGAATATATTCAGGAAAAAACGCATACGCCCTTTTTGTCCAAGTGCATCATTGTGGACGTTCTGCCTCTTTTCCTATGCTTTAAATGCAATTCCAGTCTACCTCCTGAAATCGGTTTCCTGCAATTCTGCCCCGCTTTCAAGTCCTCTTGGCAGCCTTACTTCAGTATATTTTTGGACGATAGCTGTCATTTATAACTCTGCAGGTTTGTGAATTACAGTGCCCCTGAGCTCCTTTCTTCAACTCGCTTTCTTGTGAGCTGGCCGCAACACCGCAGGATTGCTTCAGGCCCTAATCTGGTTCCGGCTCGGCATGCTGAGCCTTTGGTTAATTCCTCTTCCTGGTGGGAAATGAGAGTTAAATTTGCCCGTCCAGACACCTCCAGCTAGTCTCTCATTGGTTCTCCCTATTCCTGTTCATCTTCCGCAGAAATTGCAAACTGGGCCAAACAGGAGGTTAAAGGCACTGACTCTCCAAGTCGGGAGAGTGTTAGTAAAGCGTCTGGAATGTTGCACCCGAGTACCAGGGGACGAGAACTGAGACATATTGGAACACGTCTCCCGATCACACGGTTGATCATACTCTGGGTTCCACGTGCATGTTTTAGCTGAAGGAAGAATCCCTTAAACCTGGAGAGTTGAGACCCGTGGAATGGGTACCATGCAATATGACTTCAAAGGGTCTTCATTTGCTCACCGAACCTCTCCAATCCTATCACTGCTGCGTTTGTGCCCCTGTACACACGCTTGATTTTCTTTCAGAGACATAGCAATCCATAGGTTTTAAGATACTTACTAGTCAGGTACATTCTTAGGCGTTTAATATGGGGTGTTGAGTCCATTTCGTTGAGCAAGGAGTAGTTCTTGTCTATTCCATATTTGGCTTAAGGAACTTTATCTGTGCTCATTTCAATCTCTGGTTTGATGCAGCACCCCAACTCACCTTTCCCCTTAAGCAAGCATAAGTTGGTTTTCTAAATTTGAGACCCTGTTCTGTTTTGTAATCCAGTTCCTGTGTAGCCAAGTTTACATTCCGTGTATTAGTGATATCTTATGATGTTTCTTTTTCTGTGTGACTTATTTCAGTTAGAATCATCATACCTGAATCCACTCATTATGCTGCTACGGGCCTGATGACATAGATTTCATTGCTGAGTGATATTTCATTGTACGTAAGTACCACAACTTCTTTATCCATTTTTCACTTTCTGCGCTATTGAACTTGTACCGTAAACGAGGTTCTTGTAAACAGAGCCGTCCCAAACTTTGGGGTGGCTGTGTCTTTTTGATTTTAATTTCCCTAAGCTATAGGACCATAAGTGGAAGTGCCCTAGGCTCTGTTGCTTTGTTTTTTAGATGTTTCAGGAAACACCATACACCTCTCCCGAGTGGCTGTTGGCAATTTACATCCCGACCATCAGCATAACAAGGCTCCCAGTTCTCCATGGCCTGTCCTGCCTTTCTGGATTTTACACTTTTTTCAGATGGCCCTTTTGACCGGGGGGAAGTGAGACTTCATTGTAGTGCAGATTTCCTTTGCAAGCTTGCTTGGTTGGCCAAAAAGGGCGTATGCGTTTTTTCCTGAATATATTCAGGAAAAAACGCATACGCCCTTTTTGGCCAAGTGCATCATTGTGGACGTTCTGCCTCTTTTCCTATGCTTTAAATGCAATTCCAGTCTACCTCCTGAAATCGGTTTCCTGCAATTCTGCCCCGCTTTCAAGTCCTCTTGGCAGCCTTACTTAGGTATATTTTTGGACGATAGCTGTCATTTATAACTCTGCAGGTTTGTGAATTACAGTGCCCCTGAGCTCCTTTCTTCAACTCGCTTTCTTGTGAGCTGGCCGCAACACCGCAGGATTGCTTCAGGCCCTAATCTGGTTCCGGCACGGCACGCTGAGCCTTTGGTTAATTCCTCTTCCTGGTGGGAAATGAGAGTTAAATTTGCCCGTCCAGACACCTCCAGCTAGTCTCTCATTGGTTCTCCCTATTCCTGTTCATCTTCCGCAGAAATTGCAAACTGAGCCAAACAGGAGGTTAAAGGCACTGACTCTCCAAGTCGGGAGAGTGTTAGTAAAGCGTCTGGAATGTTGCACCCGAGTACCAGGGGACAAGAACTGAGACATATTGGAACACGTCTCCCGATCACACGGTTGATCATACTCTGGGTTCCACGTGCATGTTTTAGCTGAAGGAAGAATCCCTTAAACCTGGAGAGTTGAGACCCGTGGAATGGGTACCATGCAATATGACTTCAAAGGGTCTTCATTTGCTCACCGAACCTCTCCAATCCTATCACTGCTGCGTTTATGCCCCTGTACACACGCTTGATTTTCTTTCAGAGACATAGCAATCCATAGGTTTTAAGATACTTACTAGTCAGGTACATTCTTAGGCGTTTAATATGGGGTGTTGAGTCCATTTCGTTGAGCAAGGAGTAGTTCTTGTCTATTCCATATTTGGCTTAAGGAACTTTATCTGTGCTCATTTCAATCTCTGGTTTGATGCAGCACCCCAACTCACCTTTCCCCTTAAGCAAGCATAAGTTGGTTTTCTAAATTTGAGACCCTGTTCTGTTTTGTAATCCAGTTCCTGTGTAGCCAAGTTTACATTCCGTGTATTAGTGATATCTTATGATGTTTCTTTTTCTGTGTGACTTATTTCAGTTAGAATCATCATACCTGAATCCACTCATTATGCTGCTACGGGCCTGATGACATAGATTTCATTGCTGAGTGATATTGCATTGTACGTAAGTACCACAACTTCTTTATCCATTTTTCACTTTCTGCGATATTGAACTTGTACCGTAAACGATGTTCTTGTAAACAGAGCCGTCCCAAACTTTGGGGTGGCTGTGTCTTTTTGATTTTAATTTCCCTAAGCTATAGGACCATAAGTGGAAGTGCCCTAGGCTCTGTTGCTTTGTTTTTTAGATGTTTCAGGAAACACCATACACCACTCCCGAGTGGCTGTTGGCAATTTACATCCCGCCCATCAGCATAACAAGGCTCCCAGTTCTCCATGGCCTGTCCTGCCTTTCTTGATTTTACACTTTTTTCAGATGGCCCCTTTGACTGGCGGGAAGTGAGACTTCATTGTAGTGCAGATTTCCTTTGCAAGCTTGCTTGGTTGGCCAAAAAGGGCGTATGCGTTTTTTCCTGAATATATTCAGGAAAAAACGCATACGCCCTTTTTGGCCAAGTGCATCATTGTGGACGTTCTGCCTCTTTTCCTATGCTTTAAATGCAATTCCAGTCTACCTCCTGAAATCGGTTTCCTGCAATTCTGCCCCGCTTTCAAGTCCTCTTGGCAGCCTTACTTCAGTATATTTTTGGACGATAGCTGTCATTTATAACTCTGCAGGTTTGTGAATTACAGTGCCCCTGAGCTCCTTTCTTCAACTCGCTTTCTTGTGAGCTGGCCGCAACACCGCAGGATTGCTTCAGGCCCTAATCTGGTTCCGGCACGGCACGCTGAGCCTTTGGTTAATTCCTCTTCCTGGTGGGAAATGAGAGTTAAATTTGCCCGTCCAGACACCTCCAGCTAGTCTCTCATTGGTTCTCCCTATTCCTGTTCATCTTCCACAGAAATTGCAAACTGGGCCAAACAGGAGGTTAAAGGCACTGACTCTCCAAGTCGGGAGAGTGTTAGTAAAGCGTCTGGAATGTTGCACCCGAGTACCAGGGGACGAGAACTGAGACATATTGGAACACGTCTCCCGATCACACGGTTGATCATACTCTGGGTTCCACGTGCATGTTTTAGCTGAAGGAAGAATCCCTTAAACCTGGATAGTTGAGACGCGTGGAATGGGTACCATGCAATATGACTTCAAAGGGTCTTCATTTGCTCACCGAACCTCTCCAATCCTATCACTGCTGCGTTTATGCCCCTGTACACATGCTTGATTTTCTTTCAGAGACATAGCAGTGCATAGGTTTTAAGATACTTACTAGTCAGGTACATTCTTAGGCATTTAATATGGGGTGTTGAGTCCATTTCATTGAGCAAGGAGTAGTTCTTGTCTATTCTATATTTGGCTTAAGGAACTTTATCTGTGCTCATTTCAATCTCTGGTTTTATGCAGCACCCCAACTCACCTTTCCCCTTAAGCAAGCATAAGTTGGTTTTCTAAATTTGAGACCCTGTTCTGTTTTGTAATCCAGTTCCTGTGTAGCCAAGTTTACATTCCGTGTATTAGTGATATCTTATGATGTTTCTTTTTCTGTGTGACTTATTTCAGTTAGAATCATCATACCTGAATCCACTCATTATGCTGCTATGGGCCTGATGACATAGATTTCATTGCTGAGTGATATTGCATTGTACGTAAGTACCACAACTTCTTTATCCATTTTTCACTTTCTGCGATATTGAACTTGTACCGTAAACGAGGTTCTTGTAAACAGAGCCGTCCCAAACTTTGGGGTGGCTGTGTCTTTTTGATTTTAATTTCCCTAAGCTATAGGACCATAAGTGGAAGTGCCCTAGGCTCTGTTGCTTTGTTTTTTAGATGTTTCAGGAAACACCATACACCTCTCCCGAGTGGCTGTTGGCAATTTACATCCCGCCCATCAGCATAACAAGGCTCCCAGTTCTCCATGGCCTGTCCTGCCTTTCTGGATTTTACACTTTTTTCAGATGGCCCTTTTGACCGGGGGGAAGTGAGACTTCATTGTAGTGCAGATTTCCTTTGCAAGCTTGCTTGGTTGGCCAAAAAGGGCGTATGCGTTTTTTCCTGAAAGGAAAAAACTCATATGCCCTTTTTGGCCAAGCGCATCATTGTGGACGTTCTGCCTCTTTTCCTATGCTTTAAATGCAATTCCAGTCTACCTCCTGAAATCGGTTTCCTGCAATTCTGCCCCGCTTTCAAGTCCTCTTGGCAGCCTTACTTCAGTATATTTTTGGACGATAGCTGTCATTTATAACTCTGCAGGTTTGTGAATTACAGTGCCCCTGAGCTCCTTTCTTCAACTCGCTTTCTTGTGAGCTGGCCGCAACACCGCAGGATTGCTTCAGGCCCTATTCTGGTTCCGGCACGGCACGCTGAGCTTTTGGTTAATTCCTCTTCCTGGTGGGAAATGAGAGTTAAATTTGCCCGTCCAGACACCTCCAGCTAGTCTCTCATTGGTTCTCCCTATTCCTGTTCATCTTCCTCAGAAATTGCAAATGGTCCAAACAGGAGGATAAAGGCACTGACTCTCCAAGTCGGGAGAGTGTTAGTAAGCGTGTGGAATGTTGCACCCGAGTACCAGGGGACGAGAACTGAGACATATTGGAACACGTCTCCCGATCACACGGTTGATCATACTCTGGGTTCCACGTGCATGTTTTACCTGAAGGCAGAATCCCTTAAACCTGGAGAGTTGAGACCCGTGGAATGGGTACCATGCAATATGACTTCAAAGGGTCTTCATTTGCTCACAGAACCTCTCCAATCCTATCACTGCTGCGTTTATGCCCCTGTACACACGCTTGATTTTCTTTCAGACACATAGCAATCCATAGGTTTTAAGATACTTACTAGTCAGGTACATTCTTAGGCGTTTAATATGGGGTGTTGAGTCCATTTCGTTGAGCAAGGAGTAGTTCTTGTCTATTCCATATTTGGCTTAAGGAACTTTATCTGTGCTCATTTCAATCTCTGGTTTTATGCAGCACCCCAACTCACCTTTCCCCTTAAGCAAGCATAAGTTGGTTTTCTAAATTTGAGACCCTGTTCTGTTTTGTAATCCAGTTCCTGTGTAGCCAAGTTTACATTCCGTGTATTAGTGATATCTTATGATGTTTCTTTTTCTGTGTGACTTATTTCAGTTAGAATCATCATACCTGAATCCACTCATTATGCTGCTACGGGCCTGATGACATAGATTTCATTGCTGAGTGATATTGCATTGTACGTAAGTACCACAACTTCTTTATCCATTTTTCACTTTCTGCGATATTGAACTTGTACCGTAAACGAGGTTCTTGTAAACAGAGCCGTCCCAAACTCTGGGGTGGCTGTGTCTTTTTGATTTTAATTTCCCTAAGCTATAGGACCATAAGTGGAAGTGCCCTAGGCTCTGTTGCTTTGTTTTTTAGATGTTTCAGGAAACACCATACACCTCTCCTGAGTGGCTGTTGGCAATTTACATCCCGCCTATCAGCATAACAAGGCTCCCAGTTCTCCATGGCCTGTCCTGCCTTTCTGGATTTTACACTTTTTTCAGATGGCCCTTTTGACCGGGGGGAAGTGAGACTTCATTGTAGTGCAGATTTCCTTTGCAAGCTTGCTTGGTTGGCCAAAAAGGGCGTATGCGTTTTTTCCTGAATATATTCAGGAAAAAACGCATACGCCCTTTTTGTCCAAGTGCATCATTGTGGACGTTCTGCCTCTTTTCCTATGCTTTAAATGCAATTCCAGTCTACCTCCTGAAATCGGTTTCCTGCAATTCTGCCCCGCTTTCAAGTCCTCTTGGCAGCCTTACTTCAGTATATTTTTGGACGATAGCTGTCATTTATAACTCTGCAGGTTTGTGAATTACAGTGCCCCTGAGCTCCTTTCTTCAACTCGCTTTCTTGTGAGCTGGCCGCAACACCGCAGGATTGCTTCAGGCCCTAATCTGGTTCCGGCTCGGCACGCTGAGCCTTTGGTTAATTCCTCTTCCTGGTGGGAAATGAGAGTTAAATTTGCCCGTCCAGACACCTCCAGCTAGTCTCTCATTGGTTCTCCCTATTCCTGTTCATCTTCCGCAGAAATTGCAAACTGGGCCAAACAGGAGGTTAAAGGCACTGACTCTCCAAGTCGGGAGAGTGTTAGTAAAGCGTCTGGAATGTTGCACCCGAGTACCAGGGGACGAGAACTGAGACATATTGGAACACGTCTCCCGATCACACGGTTGATCATACTCTGGGTTCCACGTGCATGTTTTAGCTGAAGGAAGAATCCCTTAAACCTGGAGAGTTGAGACCCGTGGAATGGGTACCATGCAATATGACTTCAAAGGGTCTTCATTTGCTCACCGAACCTCTCCAATCCTATCACTGCTGCGTTTATGCCCCTGTACACACGCTTGATTTTCTTTCAGAAACATAGCAATCCATAGGTTTTAAGATACTTACTAGTCAGGTACATTCTTAGGCGTTTAATATGGGGTGTTGAGTCCATTTCGTTGAGCAAGGAGTAGTTCTTGTCTATTCCATATTTGGCTTAAGGAACTTTATCTGTGCTCATTTCAATCTCTGGTTTGATGCAGCACCCCAACTCACCTTTCCCCTTAAGCAAGCATAAGTTGGTTTTCTAAATTTGAGACCCTGTTCTGTTTTGTAATCCAGTTCCTGTGTAGCCAAGTTTACATTCCGTGTATTAGTGATATCTTATGATGTTTCTTTTTCTGTGTGACTTATTTCAGTTAGAATCATCATACCTGAATCCACTCATTATGCTGCTACGGGCCTGATGACATAGATTTCATTGCTGAGTGATATTGCATTGTACGTAAGTACCACAACTTCTTTATCCATTTTTCACTTTCTGCGATATTGAACTTGTACCGTAAACGAGGTTCTTGTAAACAGAGCTGTCCCAAACTTTGGGGTGGCTGTGTCTTTTTGATTTTAATTTCCCTAAGCTATAGGACCATAAGTGGAAGTGCCCTAGGCTCTGTTGCTTTGTTTTTTAGATGTTTCAGGAAACACCATACACCTCTCCCGAGTGGCTGTTGGCAATTTACATCCCACCCATCAGCATAACAAGGCTCCCAGTTCTCCATGGCCTGTCCTGCCTTTCTGGATTTTACACTTTTTTCAGATGGCCCTTTTGACCGGGGGGCAGTGAGACTTCATTGTAGTGCAGATTTCCTTTGCAAGCTTGCTTGGTTGGCCAAAAAGGGCGTATGCGTTTTTTCCTGAATATATTCAGGAAAAAACGCATACGCCCTTTTTGTCCAAGTGCATCATTGTGGACGTTCTGCCTCTTTTCCTATGCTTTAAATGCAATTCCAGTCTACCTCCTGAAATCGGTTTCCTGCAATTCTGCCCCGCTTTCAAGTCCTCTTGGCAGCCTTACTTCAGTATATTTTTGGACGATAGCTGTCATTTATAACTCTGCAGGTTTGTGAATTACAGTGCCCCTGAGCTCCTTTCTTCAACTCGCTTTCTTGTGAGCTGGCCGCAACACCGCAGGATTGCTTCAGGCCCTAATCTGGTTCCGGCTCGGCATGCTGAGCCTTTGGTTAATTCCTCTTCCTGGTGGGAAATGAGAGTTAAATTTGCCCGTCCAGACACCTCCAGCTAGTCTCTCATTGGTTCTCCCTATTCCTGTTCATCTTCCGCAGAAATTGCAAACTGGGCCAAACAGGAGGTTAAAGGCACTGACTCTCCAAGTCGGGAGAGTGTTAGTAAAGCGTCTGGAATGTTGCACCCGAGTACCAGGGGACGAGAACTGAGACATATTGGAACACGTCTCCCGATCACACGGTTGATCATACTCTGGGTTCCACGTGCATGTTTTAGCTGAAGGAAGAATCCCTTAAACCTGGAGAGTTGAGACCCGTGGAATGGGTACCATGCAATATGACTTCAAAGGGTCTTCATTTGCTCACCGAACCTCTCCAATCCTATCACTGCTGCGTTTGTGCCCCTGTACACACGCTTGATTTTCTTTCAGAGACATAGCAATCCATAGGTTTTAAGATACTTACTAGTCAGGTACATTCTTAGGCGTTTAATATGGGGTGTTGAGTCCATTTCGTTGAGCAAGGAGTAGTTCTTGTCTATTCCATATTTGGCTTAAGGAACTTTATCTGTGCTCATTTCAATCTCTGGTTTGATGCAGCACCCCAACTCACCTTTCCCCTTAAGCAAGCATAAGTTGGTTTTCTAAATTTGAGACCCTGTTCTGTTTTGTAATCCAGTTCCTGTGTAGCCAAGTTTACATTCCGTGTATTAGTGATATCTTATGATGTTTCTTTTTCTGTGTGACTTATTTCAGTTAGAATCATCATACCTGAATCCACTCATTATGCTGCTACGGGCCTGATGACATAGATTTCATTGCTGAGTGATATTGCATTGTACGTAAGTACCACAACTTCTTTATCCATTTTTCACTTTCTGCGCTATTGAACTTGTACCGTAAACGAGGTTCTTGTAAACAGAGCCGTCCCAAACTTTGGGGTGGCTGTGTCTTTTTGATTTTAATTTCCCTAAGCTATAGGACCATAAGTGGAAGTGCCCTAGGCTCTGTTGCTTTGTTTTTTAGATGTTTCAGGAAACACCATACACCTCTCCCGAGTGGCTGTTGGCAATTTACATCCCGACCATCAGCATAACAAGGCTCCCAGTTCTCCATGGCCTGTCCTGCCTTTCTGGATTTTACACTTTTTTCAGATGGCCCTTTTGACCGGGGGGAAGTGAGACTTCATTGTAGTGCAGATTTCCTTTGCAAGCTTGCTTGGTTGGCCAAAAAGGGCGTATGCGTTTTTTCCTGAATATATTCAGGAAAAAACGCATACGCCCTTTTTGGCCAAGTGCATCATTGTGGACGTTCTGCCTCTTTTCCTATGCTTTAAATGCAATTCCAGTCTACCTCCTGAAATCGGTTTCCTGCAATTCTGCCCCGCTTTCAAGTCCTCTTGGCAGCCTTACTTAGGTATATTTTTGGACGATAGCTGTCATTTATAACTCTGCAGGTTTGTGAATTACAGTGCCCCTGAGCTCCTTTCTTCAACTCGCTTTCTTGTGAGCTGGCCGCAACACCGCAGGATTGCTTCAGGCCCTAATCTGGTTCCGGCACGGCACGCTGAGCCTTTGGTTAATTCCTCTTCCTGGTGGGAAATGAGAGTTAAATTTGCCCGTCCAGACACCTCCAGCTAGTCTCTCATTGGTTCTCCCTATTCCTGTTCATCTTCCGCAGAAATTGCAAACTGAGCCAAACAGGAGGTTAAAGGCACTGACTCTCCAAGTCGGGAGAGTGTTAGTAAAGCGTCTGGAATGTTGCACCCGAGTACCAGGGGACAAGAACTGAGACATATTGGAACACGTCTCCCGATCACACGGTTGATCATACTCTGGGTTCCACGTGCATGTTTTAGCTGAAGGAAGAATCCCTTAAACCTGGAGAGTTGAGACCCGTGGAATGGGTACCATGCAATATGACTTCAAAGGGTCTTCATTTGCTCACCGAACCTCTCCAATCCTATCACTGCTGCGTTTATGCCCCTGTACACACGCTTGATTTTCTTTCAGAGACATAGCAATCCATAGGTTTTAAGATACTTACTAGTCAGGTACATTCTTAGGCGTTTAATATGGGGTGTTGAGTCCATTTCGTTGAGCAAGGAGTAGTTCTTGTCTATTCCATATTTGGCTTAAGGAACTTTATCTGTGCTCATTTCAATCTCTGGTTTTATGCAGCACCCCAACTCACCTTTCCCCTTAAGCAAGCATAAGTTGGTTTTCTAAATTTGAGACCCTGTTCTGTTTTGTAATCCAGTTCCTGTGTAGCCAAGTTTACATTCCGTGTATTAGTGATATCTTATGATGTTTCTTTTTCTGTGTGACTTATTTCAGTTAGAATCATCATACCTGAATCCACTCATTATGCTGCTACGGGCCTGATGACATAGATTTCATTGCTGAGTGATATTGCATTGTACGTAAGTACCACAACTTCTTTATCCATTTTTCACTTTCTGCGATATTGAACTTGTACCGTAAACGATGTTCTTGTAAACAGAGCCGTCCCAAACTTTGGGGTGGCTGTGTCTTTTTGATTTTAATTTCCCTAAGCTATAGGACCATAAGTGGAAGTGCCCTAGGCTCTGTTGCTTTGTTTTTTAGATGTTTCAGGAAACACCATACACCACTCCCGAGTGGCTGTTGGCAATTTACATCCCGCCCATCAGCATAACAAGGCTCCCAGTTCTCCATGGCCTGTCCTGCCTTTCTTGATTTTACACTTTTTTCAGATGGCCCCTTTGACTGGCGGGAAGTGAGACTTCATTGTAGTGCAGATTTCCTTTGCAAGCTTGCTTGGTTGGCCAAAAAGGGCGTATGCGTTTTTTCCTGAATATATTCAGGAAAAAACGCATACGCCCTTTTTGGCCAAGTGCATCATTGTGGACGTTCTGCCTCTTTTCCTATGCTTTAAATGCAATTCCAGTCTACCTCCTGAAATCGGTTTCCTGCAATTCTGCCCCGCTTTCAAGTCCTCTTGGCAGCCTTACTTCAGTATATTTTTGGACGATAGCTGTCATTTATAACTCTGCAGGTTTGTGAATTACAGTGCCCCTGAGCTCCTTTCTTCAACTCGCTTTCTTGTGAGCTGGCCGCAACACCGCAGGATTGCTTCAGGCCCTAATCTGGTTCCGGCACGGCACGCTGAGCCTTTGGTTAATTCCTCTTCCTGGTGGGAAATGAGAGTTAAATTTGCCCGTCCAGACACCTCCAGCTAGTCTCTCATTGGTTCTCCCTATTCCTGTTCATCTTCCACAGAAATTGCAAACTGGGCCAAACAGGAGGTTAAAGGCACTGACTCTCCAAGTCGGGAGAGTGTTAGTAAAGCGTCTGGAATGTTGCACCCGAGTACCAGGGGACGAGAACTGAGACATATTGGAACACGTCTCCCGATCACACGGTTGATCATACTCTGGGTTCCACGTGCATGTTTTAGCTGAAGGAAGAATCCCTTAAACCTGGAGAGTTGAGACGCGTGGAATGGGTACCATGCAATATGACTTCAAAGGGTCTTCATTTGCTCACCGAACCTCTCCAATCCTATCACTGCTGCGTTTATGCCCCTGTACACATGCTTGATTTTCTTTCAGAGACATAGCAGTGCATAGGTTTTAAGATACTTACTAGTCAGGTACATTCTTAGGCATTTAATATGGGGTGTTGAGTCCATTTCATTGAGCAAGGAGTAGTTCTTGTCTATTCTATATTTGGCTTAAGGAACTTTATCTGTGCTCATTTCAATCTCTGGTTTTATGCAGCACCCCAACTCACCTTTCCCCTTAAGCAAGCATAAGTTGGTTTTCTAAATTTGAGACCCTGTTCTGTTTTGTAATCCAGTTCCTGTGTAGCCAAGTTTACATTCCGTGTATTAGTGATATCTTATGATGTTTCTTTTTCTGTGTGACTTATTTCAGTTAGAATCATCATACCTGAATCCACTCATTATGCTGCTATGGGCCTGATGACATAGATTTCATTGCTGAGTGATATTGCATTGTACGTAAGTACCACAACTTCTTTATCCATTTTTCACTTTCTGCGATATTGAACTTGTACCGTAAACGAGGTTCTTGTAAACAGAGCCGTCCCAAACTTTGGGGTGGCTGTGTCTTTTTGATTTTAATTTCCCTAAGCTATAGGACCATAAGTGGAAGTGCCCTAGGCTCTGTTGCTTTGTTTTTTAGATGTTTCAGGAAACACCATACACCTCTCCCGAGTGGCTGTTGGCAATTTACATCCCGCCCATCAGCATAACAAGGCTCCCAGTTCTCCATGGCCTGTCCTGCCTTTCTGGATTTTACACTTTTTTCAGATGGCCCTTTTGACCGGGGGGAAGTGAGACTTCATTGTAGTGCAGATTTCCTTTGCAAGCTTGCTTGGTTGGCCAAAAAGGGCGTATGCGTTTTTTCCTGAAAGGAAAAAACTCATATGCCCTTTTTGGCCAAGCGCATCATTGTGGACGTTCTGCCTCTTTTCCTATGCTTTAAATGCAATTCCAGTCTACCTCCTGAAATCGGTTTCCTGCAATTCTGCCCCGCTTTCAAGTCCTCTTGGCAGCCTTACTTCAGTATATTTTTGGACGATAGCTGTCATTTATAACTCTGCAGGTTTGTGAATTACAGTGCCCCTGAGCTCCTTTCTTCAACTCGCTTTCTTGTGAGCTGGCCGCAACACCGCAGGATTGCTTCAGGCCCTATTCTGGTTCCGGCACGGCACGCTGAGCTTTTGGTTAATTCCTCTTCCTGGTGGGAAATGAGAGTTAAATTTGCCCGTCCAGACACCTCCAGCTAGTCTCTCATTGGTTCTCCCTATTCCTGTTCATCTTCCTCAGAAATTGCAAATGGGCCAAACAGGAGGATAAAGGCACTGACTCTCCAAGTCGGGAGAGTGTTAGTAAGCGTGTGGAATGTTGCACCCGAGTACCAGGGGACGAGAACTGAGACATATTGGAACACGTCTCCCGATCACACGGTTGATCATACTCTGGGTTCCACGTGCATGTTTTACCTGAAGGCAGAATCCCTTAAACCTGGAGAGTTGAGACCCGTGGAATGGGTACCATGCAATATGACTTCAAAGGGTCTTCATTTGCTCACAGAACCTCTCCAATCCTATCACTGCTGCGTTTATGCCCCTGTACACACGCTTGATTTTCTTTCAGACACATAGCAATCCATAGGTTTTAAGATACTTACTAGTCAGGTACATTCTTAGGCGTTTAATATGGGGTGTTGAGTCCATTTCGTTGAGCAAGGAGTAGTTCTTGTCTATTCCATATTTGGCTTAAGGAACTTTATCTGTGCTCATTTCAATCTCTGGTTTTATGCAGCACCCCAACTCACCTTTCCCCTTAAGCAAGCATAAGTTGGTTTTCTAAATTTGAGACCCTGTTCTGTTTTGTAATCCAGTTCCTGTGTAGCCAAGTTTACATTCCGTGTATTAGTGATATCTTATGATGTTTCTTTTTCTGTGTGACTTATTTCAGTTAGAATCATCATACCTGAATCCACTCATTATGCTGCTACGGGCCTGATGACATAGATTTCATTGCTGAGTGATATTGCATTGTACGTAAGTACCACAACTTCTTTATCCATTTTTCACTTTCTGCGATATTGAACTTGTACCGTAAACGAGGTTCTTGTAAACAGAGCTGTCCCAAACTTTGGGGTGGCTGTGTCTTTTTGATTTTAATTTCCCTAAGCTATAGGACCATAAGTGGAAGTGCCCTAGGCTCTGTTGCTTTGTTTTTTAGATGTTTCAGGAAACACCATACACCTCTTCCGAGTGGCTCTTGGCAATTTACATCCCGCCCATCAGCATAACAAGGCTCCCAGTTCTCCATGGCCTGTCCTGCCTTTCTGGATTTTACACTTTTTTCAGATGGCCCTTTTGACCGGGGGGAAGTGAGACTTCATTGTAGTGCAGATTTCCTTTGCAAGCTTGCTTGGTTGGCCAAAAAGGGCGTATGCGTTTTTTCCTGAATATATTCAGGAAAAAACGCATACGCCCTTTTTGGCCAAGTGCATCATTGTGGACGTTCTGCCTCTTTTCCTATGCTTTAAATGCAATTCCAGTCTACCTCCTGAAAATGGTTTCCTGCAATTCTGCCCCGCTTTCAAGTCCTCTTGGCAGCCTTACTTCAGTATATTTTTGGACGATAGCTGTCATTTATAACTCTGCAGGTTTGTGAATTACAGTGCCCCTGAGCTCCTTTCTTCAACTCGCTTTCTTGTGAGCTGGCCGCAACACCGCAGGATTGCTTCAGGCCCTAATCTGGTTCTGGCACGGCACGCTGAGCCTTAGGTTAATTCCTCTTCCTGGTGGGAAATGAGAGTTAAATTTGCCCGTCCAGACACCTCCAGCTAGTCTCTCATTGGTTCTCCCTATTCCTGTTCATCTTCCGCAGAAATTGCAAACTGGGCCAAACAGGAGGTTAAAGGCACTGACTCTCCAAGTCGGGAGAGTGTTAGTAAAGCGTCTGGAATGTTGCACCCGAGTACCAGGGGACGAGAACTGAGACATATTGGAACACGTCTCCCGATCACACGGTTGATCATACTCTGGGTTCCACGTGCATGTTTTAGCTGAAGGAAGAATCCCTTAAACCTGGAGAGTTGAGACCCGTGGAATGGGTACCATGCAATATGACTTCAAAGGGTCTTCATTTGCTCACCGAACCTCTCCAATCCTATCACTGCTGCGTTTATGCCCCTGTACACACGCTTGATTTTCTTTCAGCGACATAGCAATCCATAGGTTTTAAGATACTTACTAGTCAGGTACATTCTTAGGCGTTTAATATGGGGTGTTGAGTCCATTTCGTTGAGCAAGGAGTAGTTCTTGTCTATTCTATATTTGGCTTAAGGAACTTTATCTGTGTTCATTTAAATCTCTGGTTTTATGCAGCACCCCAACTCACCTTTCCCCTTAAGCAAGCATAAGTTGGTTTTCTAAATTTGAGACCCTGTTCTGTTTTGTAATCCAGTTCCTGTGTAGCCAAGTTTACATCCCGTGTATTAGTGATATCTTATGATGTTTCTTTTTCTGTGTGACTTATTTCAGTTAGAATCATCATACCTGAATCCACTCATTATGCTGCTACGGGCCTGATGACATAGATTTCATTGCTGAGTGATATTGCATTGTACGTAAGTACCACAACTTCTTTATCCATTTTTCACTTTCTGCGATATTGAACTTGTACCGTAAACGAGGTTCTTGTAAACAGAGCCGTCCCAAACTTTGGGGTGGCTGTGTCTTTTTGATTTTAATTTCCCTAAGCTATAGGACCATAAGTGGAAGTGCCCTAGGCTCTGTTGCTTTGTTTTTTAGATGTTTCAGGAAACACCATACACCTCTCCGGAGTGGCTCTTGGCAATTTACATCCCGCCCATCAGCATAACAAGGCTCCCAGTTCTCCATGGCCTGTCCTGCCTTTCTGGATTTTACACTTTTTTCAGTTGGCCCTTTTGACCGGGGGGAAGTGAGACTTCATTGTAGTGCAGATTTCCTTTGCAAGCTTGCTTGGTTGGCCAAAAAGGGCGTATGCGTTTTTTCCTGAATATATTCAGGAAAAAACGCATACGCCCTTTTTGGCCAAGTGCATCATTGTGGACGTTCTGCCTCTTTTCCTATGCTTTAAATGCAATTCCAGTCTACCTCCTGAAATCGGTTTCCTGCAATTCTGCCCCGCTTTCAAGTCCTCTTGGCAGCCTTACTTCAGTATATTTTTGGACGATAGCTGTCATTTATAACTCTGCAGGTTTGTGAATTACAGTGCCCCTGAGCTCCTTTCTTCAACTCGCTTTCTTGTGAGCTGGCCGCAACACCGCAGGATTGCTTCAGGCCCTAATCTGGTTCCGGCACGGCACGCTGAGCCTTTGGTTAATTCCTCTTCCTGGTGGGAAATGAGAGTTAAATTTGCCCGTCCAGACACCTCCAGCTAGTCTCTCATTGGTTCTCCCTATTCCTGTTCATCTTCCGCAGAAATTGCAAACTGGGCCAAACAGGAGGTTAAAGGCACTGACTCTCCAAGTCGGGAGAGTGTTAGTAAAGCGTCTGGAATGTTGCACCCGAGTACCAGGGGACGAGAACTGAGACATATTGGAACACGTCTCCCGATCACACGGTTGATCATACTCGGGGTTCCACGTGCATGTTTTAGCTGAAGGAAGAATCCCTTAAACCTGGAGAGTTGAGACCCGTGGAATGGGTACCATGCAATATGACTTCAAAGGGTCTTCATTTGCTCACCGAACCTCTCCAATCCTATCACTGCTGCGTTTGTGCCCCTGTACACACGCTTGATTTTCTTTCAGAGACATAGCAATCCATAGGTTTTAAGATACTTACTAGTCAGGTACATTCTTAGGCGTTTAATATGGGGTGTTGAGTCCATTTCGTTGAGCAAGGAGTAGTTCTTGTCTATTCTATATTTGGCTTAAGGAACTTTATCTGTGCTCATTTCAATCTCTGGTTTGATGCAGCACCCCAACTCACCTTTCCCCTTAAGCAAGCATAAGTTGGTTTTCTAAATTTGAGACCCTGTTCTGTTTTGTAATCCAGTTCCTGTATAGCCAAGTTTACATCCCGTGTATTAGTGATATCTTATGATGTTTCTTTTTCTGTGTGACTTATTTCAGTTAGAATCATCATACCTGAATCCACTCATTATGCTGCTACGGGCCTGATGACATAGATTTCATTGCTGAGTGATATTGCATTGTACGTAAGTACCACAACTTCTTTATCCATTTTTCACTTTCTGCGATATTGAACTTGTATCGTAAACGAGGTTCTTGTAAACAGAGCCGTCCCAAACTTTGGGGTGGCTGTGTCTTTTTGATTTTAATTTCCCTAAGCTATAGGACCATAAGTGGAAGTGCCCTAGGCTCTGTTGCTTTGTTTTTTAGATGTTTCAGGAAACACCATACACCTCTCCCGAGTGGCTGTTGGCAATTTACATCCCGCCCATCAGCATAACAAGGCTCCCAGTTCTCCATGGCCTGTCCTGCCTTTCTGGATTTTACACTTTTTTCAGATGGCCCTTTTGACCGGGGGGAAGTGAGACTTCATTGTAGTGCAGATTTCCTTTGCAAGCTTGCTTGGTTGGCCAAAAAGGGCGTATGCGTTTTTTCCTGAATATATTCAGGAAAAAACGCATACGCCCTTTTTGGCCAAGCGCATCATTGTGGACGTTCTGCCTCTTTTCCTATGCTTTAAATGCAATTCCAGTCTACCTCCTGAAATCGGTTTCCTGCAATTCTGCCCCGCTTTCAAGTCCTCTTGGCAGCCTTACTTCAGTATATTTTTGGACGATAGCTGTCATTTATAACTCTGCAGGTTTGTGAATTACAGTGCCCCTGAGCTCCTTTCTTCAACTCGCTTTCTTGTGAGCTGGCCGCAACACCGCAGGATTGCTTCAGGCCCTATTCTGGTTCCGGCACGGCACGCTGAGCTTTTGGTTAATTCCTCTTCCTGGTGGGAAATGAGAGTTAAATTTGCCCGTCCAGACACCTCCAGCTAGTCTCTCATTGGTTCTCCCTATTCCTGTTCATCTTCCTCAGCAATTGCAAATGGGCCAAACAGGAGGATAAAGGCACTGACTCTCCAAGTCGGGAGAGTGTTAGTAAAGCGTGTGGAATGTTGCACCCGAGTACCAGGGGACGAGAACTGAGACATATTGGAACACGTCTCCCGATCACACGGTTGATCATACTCTGGGTTCCACGTGCATGTTTTACCTGAAGGCAGAATCCCTTAAACCTGGAGAGTTGAGACCCGTGGAATGGGTACCATGCAATATGACTTCAAAGGGTCTTCATTTGCTCACCGAACCTCTCCAATCCTATCACTGCTGCGTTTATGCCCCTGTACACACGCTTGATTTTCTTTCAGCGACATAGCAATCCATAGGTTTTAAGATACTTACTAGTCAGGTACATTCTTAGGCGTTTAATATGGGGTGTTGAGTCCATTTCGTTGAGCAAGGAGTAGTTCTTGTCTATTCTATATTTGGCTTAAGGAACTTTATCTGTGTTCATTTAAATCTCTGGTTTTATGCAGCACCCCAACTCACCTTTCCCCTTAAGCAAGCATAAGTTGGTTTTCTAAATTTGAGACCCTGTTCTGTTTTGTAATCCAGTTCCTGTGTAGCCAAGTTTACATCCCGTGTATTAGTGATATCTTATGATGTTTCTTTTTCTGTGTGACTTATTTCAGTTAGAATCATCATACCTGAATCCACTCATTATGCTGCTACGGGCCTGATGACATAGATTTCATTGCTGAGTGATATTGCATTGTACGTAAGTACCACAACTTCTTTATCCATTTTTCACTTTCTGCGATATTGAACTTGTACCGTAAACGAGGTTCTTGTAAACAGAGCCGTCCCAAACTTTGGGGTGGCTGTGTCTTTTTGATTTTAATTTCCCTAAGCTATAGGACCATAAGTGGAAGTGCCCTAGGCTCTGTTGCTTTGTTTTTTAGATGTTTCAGGAAACACCATACACCTCTCCCGAGTGGCTGTTGGCAATTTACATCCCGCCCATCAGCATTACAAGGCTCCCAGTTCTCCATGGCCTGTCCTGCCTTTCTGGATTTTACACTTTTTTCAGTTGGCCCTTTTGACCGGGGGGAAGTGAGACTTCATTGTAGTGCAGATTTCCTTTGCAAGCTTGCTTGGTTGGCCAAAAAGGGCGTATGCGTTTTTTCCTGAATATATTCAGGAAAAAACGCATACGCCCTTTTTGGCCAAGTGCATCATTGTGGACGTTCTGCCTCTTTTCCTATGCTTTAAATGCAATTCCAGTCTACCTCCTGAAATCGGTTTCCTGCAATTCTGCCCCGCTTTCAAGTCCTCTTGGCAGCCTTACTTCAGTATATTTTTGGACGATAGCTGTCATTTATAACTCTGCAGGTTTGTGAATTACAGTGCCCCTGAGCTCCT
This sequence comes from Leucopleurus acutus, assembly GCF_964270905.1. Taxonomy (NCBI): domain Eukaryota; kingdom Metazoa; phylum Chordata; class Mammalia; order Artiodactyla; family Delphinidae; genus Leucopleurus; species Leucopleurus acutus. Next base: position 527,653 of record NW_028139150.1, read on the forward strand.
TTCTTCAACTCGCTTTCTTGTGAGCTGGCCACAACACCGCAGGATTGCTTCAGGCCCTAATCTGGTTCCGGCACGGCACGCTGAGCCTTTGGTTAATTCCTCTTCCTGGTGGGAAATGAGAGTTAAATTTGCCCGTCCAGACACCTCCAGCTAGTCTCTCATTGGTTCTCCCTTTTCCTGTTCATCTTCCGCAGAAATTGCAAACTGGGCCAAACAGGAGGTTAAAGGCACTGACTCTCCAAGTCGGGAGAGTGTTAGTAAAGCGTCTGGAATGTTGCACCCGAGTACCAGGGGACGAGAACTGAGACATATTGGAACACGTCTCCCGATCACACGGTTGATCATACTCTGGGTTCCACGTGCATGTTTTAGCTGAAGGAAGAATCCCTTAAACCTGGAGAGTTGAGACCCGTGGAATGGGTACCATGCAATATGACTTCAAAGGGTCTTCATTTGCTCACCGAACGTCTCCAATCCTATCAATGCTGCTTTTATGCCCCTGTACACACGCTTGATTTTCTTTCAGAGACCTAGCAATCCATAGGTTTTAAGATACTTACTAGTCAGGTACATTCTTAGGCGTTTAATATGGGGTGTTGAGTCCATTTCGTTGAGCAAGGAGTAGTTCTTGTCTATTCCATATTTGGCTTAAGGAACTTTATCTGTGCTCATTTCAATCTCTGGTTTGATGCAGCACCCCAACTCACCTTTCCCCTTAAGCAAGCATAAGTTGGTTTTCTAAATTTGAGACCCTGTTCTGTTTTGTAATCCAGTTCCTGTGTAGCCAAGTTTACATCCCGTGTATTAGTGATATCTTATGATGTTTCTTTTTCTGTGTGACTTATTTCAGTTAGAATCATCATACCTGAATCCACTCATTATGCTGCTACGGGCCTGATGACATAGATTTCATTGCTGAGTGATATTGCATTGTACATAAGTACCACACTTCTTTATCCATTTTTCACTTTCTGCGATATTGAACTTGTACCGTAAACGAGGTTCTTGTAAACAGAGCCGTCCCAAACTTTGGGGTGGCTGTGTCTTTTTGATTTTAATTTCCCTAAGCTATAGGACCATAAGTGGAAGTGCCCTAGGCTCTGTTGCTTTGTTTTTTAGATGTTTCAGGAAACACCATACAGCTCTCCTGAGTGGCTCTTGGCAATTTACATCCCGCCCATCAGCATAACAAGGCTCCCAGTTCTCCATGGCCTGTCCTGCCTTTCTGGATTTTACACTTTTTTCAGTTGGCCCTTTTGACCGGGGGGAAGTGAGACTTCATTGTAGTGCAGATTTCCTTTGCAAGCTTGCTTGGTTGGCCAAAAAGGGCGTATGCGTTTTTTCCTGAATATATTCAGGAAAAAACGCATACGCCCTTTTTGGCCAAGTGCATCATTGTGGACGTTCTGCCTCTTTTCCTATGCTTTAAATGCAATTCCAGTCTACCTCCTGAAATCGGTTTCCTGCAATTCTGCCCCGCTTTCAAGTCCTCTTGGCAGCCTTACTTCAGTATATTTTTGGACGATAGCTGTCATTTATAACTCTGCAGGTTTGTGAATTACAGTGCCCCTGAGCTCCTTTCTTCAACTCGCTTTCTTGTGAGCTGGCCGCAACACCGCAGGATTGCTTCAGGCCCTAATCTGGTTCCGGCACGGCACGCTGAGCCTTTGGTTAATTCCTCTTCCTGGTGGGAAATGAGAGTTAAATTTGCCCGTCCAGACACCTCCAGCTAGTCTCTCATTGGTTCTCCCTATTCCTGTTCATCTTCCGCAGAAATTGCAAACTGGGCCAAACAGGAGGTTAAAGGCACTGACTCTCCAAGTCGGGAGAGTGTTAGTAAAGCGTCTGGAATGTTGCACCCGAGTACCAGGGGACGAGAACTGAGACATATTGGAACACGTCTCCCGATCACACGGTTGATCATACTCTGGGTTCCACGTGCATGTTTTACCTGAAGGAAGAATCCCTTAAACCTGGAGAGTTGAGACCCGTGGAATGGGTACCATGCAATATGACTTCAAAGGGTCTTCATTTGCTCACCGAACGTCTCCAATCCTATCAATGCTGCTTTTATGCCCCTGTACACACGCTTGATTTTCTTTCAGAGACATAGCAATCCATAGGTTTTAAGATACTTACTAGTCAGGTACATTCTTAGGCGTTTAATATGGGGTGTTGAGTCCATTTCGTTGAGCAAGGAGTAGTTCTTGTCTATTCTATATTTGGCTTAAGGAACTTTATCTGTGCTCATTTCAATCTCTGGTTTTATGCAGCACCCCAACTCACCTTTCCCCTTAAGCAAGCATAAGTTGGTTTTCTAAATTTGAGACCCTGTTCTGTTTTGTAATCCAGTTCCTGTGTAGCCAAGTTTACATCCCGTGTATTAGTGATATCTTATGATGTTTCTTTTTCTGTGTGACTTATTTCAGTTAGAATCATCATACCTGAATCCACTCATTATACTGCTACGGGCCTGATGACATAGATTTCATTGCTGAGTGATATTGCATTGTACGTAAGTACCACAACTTCTTTATCCATTTTTCACTTTCTGCGCTATTGAACTTGTACCGTAAACGAGGTTCTTGTAAACAGAGCCGTCCCAAACTTTGGGGTGGCTGTGTCTTTTTGATTTTAATTTCCCTAAGCTATAGGACCATAAGTGGAAGTGCCCTAGGCTCTGTTGCTTTGTTTTTTAGATGTTTCAGGAAACACCATACACCTCTCCCGAGTGGCTGTTGGCAATTTACATCCCGCCCATCAGCATAACAAGGCTCCCAGTTCTCCATGACCTGTCCTGCCTTTCTGGATTTTACTTTTTTCAGATGGCCCTTTTGACCGGTGGGAAGTGAGACTTCATTGTAGTGCAGATTTCCTTTGCAAGCTTGCTTTGTTGGCCAAAAAGGTTGGCCAAAAGGGTTGGCCAAAAATTTCCTGAATATATTCAGGAAAAAACGCATACGCCCTTTTTGGCCAAGTGCATCATTGTGGACGTTCTGCCTCTTTTCCTATGCTTTAAATGCAATTCCAGTCTACCTCCTGAAATCGGTTTCCTGCAATTCTGCCCCGCTTTCAAGTCCTCTTGGCAGCCTTACTTCAGTATATTTTTGGACGATAGCTGTCATTTATAACTCTGCAGGTTTGTGAATTACAGTGCCCCTGAGCTCCTTTCTTCAACTCGTTTTCTTGTGAGCTGGCCGCAACACCGCAGGATTGCTTCAGGCCCTAATCTGGTTCCGGCTCGGCACGCTGAGCCTTTGGTTAATTCCTCTTCCTGGTGGGAAATGAGAGTTAAATTTGCCCGTCCAGACACCTCCAGCTAGTCTCTCATTGGTTCTCCCTATTCCTGTTCATCTTCCGCAGAAATTGCAAACTGGGCCAAACAGGAGGTTAAAGGCACTGACTCTCCAAGTCGGGAGAGTGTTAGTAAAGCGTCTGGAATGTTGCACCCGAGTACCAGGGGACGAGAACTGAGACATATTGGAACACGTCTCCCGATCACACGGTTGATCATACTCTGGGTTCCACGTGCATATTTTACCTGAAGGCAGAATCCCTTAAAACTGGAGAGTTGAGACCCGTGGAATGGGTACCATGCAATATGACTTCAAAGGGTCTTCATTTGCTCACCGAACCTCTCCAATCCTATCACTGCTGCGTTTATGCCCCTGTACACACGCTTGATTTTCTTTCAGCGACATAGCAATCCATAGGTTTTAAGATACTTACTAGTCAGGTACATTCTTAGGCGTTTAATATGGGGTGTTGAGTCCATTTCGTTGAGCAAGGAGTAGTTCTTGTCTATTCCATATTTGGCTTAAGGAACTTTATCTGTGCTCATTTCAATCTCTGGTTTGATGCAGCACCCCAACTCACCTTTCCCCTTAAGCAAGCATAAGTTGGTTTTCTAAATTTGAGACCCTGTTCTGTTTTGTAATCCAGTTCCTGTGTAGCCAAGTTTACATTCCGTGTATTAGTGATATCTTATGATGTTTCTTTTTCTGTGTGACTTATTTCAGTTAGAATCATCATACCTGAATCCACTCATTATGCTGCTACGGGCCTGATGACATAGATTTCATTGCTGAGTGATATTGCATTGTACGTAAGTACCACAACTTCTTTATCCATTTTTCACTTTCTGCGATATTGAACTTGTACCGTAAACGAGGTTCTTGTAAACAGAGCCGTCCCAAACTTTGGGGTGGCTGTGTCTTTTTGATTTTAATTTCCCTAAGCTATAGGACCATAAGTGGAAGTGCCCTAGGCTCTGTTGCTTTGTTTTTTAGATGTTTCAGGAAACACCATACACCTCTCCCGAGTGGCTGTTGGCAATTTACATCCCGCCCATCAGCATAACAAGGCTCCCAGTTCTCCATGGCCTGTCCTGCCTTTCTTGATTTTACACTTTTTTCAGATGGCCCCTTTGACTGGCGGGAAGTGAGACTTCATTGTAGTGCAGATTTCCTTTGCAAGCTTGCTTGGTTGGCCAAAAATGGCGTATGCGTTTTTTCCTGCACGAAAATACGCATACGCCCTTTTTGGCCAAGTGCATCATTGTGGACGTTCTGCCTCTTTTCCTATGCTTTAAATGCAATTCCAGTCTACCTCCTGAAATCGGTTTCCTGCAGTTCTGCCCCGCTTTCAAGTCCTCTTGGCAGCCTTACTTCAGTATATTTTTGGACGATAGCTGTCATTTATAACTCTGCAGGTTTGTGAATTACAGTGCCCCTGAGCTCCTTTCTTCAACTCGCTTTCTTGTGAGCTGGCCGCAACACCGCAGGATTGCTTCAGGCCCTAATCTGGTTCCGGCACGGCACGCTGAGCCTTTGGTTAATTCCTCTTCCTGGTGGGAAATGAGAGTTAAATTTGCCCGTCCAGACACCTCCAGCTAGTCTCTCATTGGTTCTCTCTATTCCTGTTCATCTTCCGCAGAAATTGCAAACTGGGCCAAACAGGAGGTTAAAGGCACTGACTCTCCAAGTCGGGAGAGTGTTAGTAAAGCGTCTGGAATGTTGCACCCGAGTACCAGGGGACGAGAACTGAGACATATTGGAACACGTCTCCCGATCACACGGTTGATCATACTCTGGGTTCCACGTGCATGTTTTACCTGAAGGCAGAATCCCTTAAAACTGGAGAGTTGAGACCCGTGGAATGGGAACCATGCAATATGACTTCAAAGGGTCTTCATTTGCTCACCGAACCTCTCCAATCCTATCACTGCTGCGTTTATGCCCCTGTACACACGCTTGATTTTCTTTCAGCGACATAGCAATCCATAGGTTTTAAGATACTTACTAGTCAGGTACATTCTTAGGCGTTTAATATGGGGTGTTGAGTCCATTTCGTTGAGCAAGGAGTAGTTCTTGTCTATTCCATATTTGGCTTAAGGAACTTTATCTGTGCTCATTTCAATCTCTGGTTTTATGCAGCACCCCAACTCACCTTTCCCCTTAAGCAAGCATAAGTTGGTTTTCTAAATTTGAGACCCTGTTCTGTTTTGTAATCCAGTTCCTGTGTAGCCAAGTTTACATTCCGTGTATTAGTGATATCTTATGATGTTTCTTTTTCTGTGTGACTTATTTCAGTTAGAATCATCATACCTGAATCCACTCATTATGCTGCTACGGGCCTGATGACATAGATTTCATTGCTGAGTGATATTGCATTGTACGTAAGTACCACAACTTCTTTATCCATTTTTCACTTTCTGCGATATTGAACTTGTACCGTAAACGAGGTTCTTGTAAACAGAGCCGTCCCAAACTTTGGGGTGGCTGTGTCTTTTTGATTTTAATTTCCCTAAGCTATAGGACCATAAGTGGAAGTGCCCTAGGCTCTGTTGCTTTGTTTTTTAGATGTTTCAGGAAACACCATACACCTCTCCCGAGTGGCTGTTGGCAATTTACATCCCGCCCATCAGCATAACAAGGCTCCCAGTTCTCCATGGCCTGTCCTGCCTTTCTTGATTTTACACTTTTTTCAGATGGCCCCTTTGACTGGCGGGAAGTGAGACTTCATTGTAGTGCAGATTTCCTTTGCAAGCTTGCTTGGTTGGCCAAAAATGGCGTATGCGTTTTTTCCTGCACGAAAATACGCATACGCCCTTTTTGGCCAAGTGCATCATTGTGGACGTTCTGCCTCTTTTCCTATGCTTTAAATGCAATTCCAGTCTACCTCCTGAAATCGGTTTCCTGCAGTTCTGCCCCGCTTTCAAGTCCTCTTGGCAGCCTTACTTCAGTATATTTTTGGACGATAGCTGTCATTTATAACTCTGCAGGTTTGTGAATTACAGTGCCCCTGAGCTCCTTTCTTCAACTCGCTTTCTTGTGAGCTGGCCGCAACACCGCAGGATTGCTTCAGGCCCTAATCTGGTTCCGGCACGGCACGCTGAGCCTTTGGTTAATTCCTCTTCCTGGTGGGAAATGAGAGTTAAATTTGCCCGTCCAGACACCTCCAGCTAGTCTCTCATTGGTTCTCCCTATTCCTGTTCATCTTCCGCAGAAATTGCAAACTGGGCCAAACAGGAGGTTAAAGGCACTGACTCTCCAAGTCGGGAGAGTGTTAGTAAAGCGTCTGGAATGTTGCACCCGAGTACCAGGGGACGAGAACTGAGACATATTGGAACACGTCTCCCGATCACACGGTTGATCATACTCTGGGTTCCACGTGCATGTTTTAGCTGAAGGAAGAATCCCTTAAACCTGGAGAGTTGAGACCCGTGGAATGGGTACCATGCAATATGACTTCAAAGGGTCTTCATTTGCTCACCGAACCTCTCCAATCCTATCACTGCTGCGTTTGTGCCCCTGTACACACGCTTGATTTTCTTTCAGAGACATAGCAATCCATAGGTTTTAAGATACTTACTAGTCAGGTACATTCTTAGGCGTTTAATATGGGGTGTTGAGTCCATTTCGTTGAGCAAGGAGTAGTTCTTGTCTATTCCATATTTGGCTTAAGGAACTTTATCTGTGCTCATTTCAATCTCTGGTTTGATGCAGCACCCCAACTCACCTTTCCCCTTAAGCAAGCATAAGTTGGTTTTCTAAATTTGAGACCCTGTTCTGTTTTGTAATCCAGTTCCTGTGTAGCCAAGTTTACATCCCGTGTATTAGTGATATCTTATGATGTTTCTTTTCTGTGTGACTTATTTCAGTTAGAATCATCATACCTGAATCCACTCATTATGCTGCTACGGGCCTGATGACATAGATTTCATTGCTGAGTGATATTGCATTGTACGTAAGTACCACAACTTCTTTATCCATTTTTCACTTTCTGCGCTATTGAACTTGTACCGTAAACGAGGTTCTTGTAAACAGAGCCGTCCCAAACTTTGGGGTGGCTGTGTCTTTTTGATTTTAATTTCCCTAAGCTATAGGACCATAAGTGGAAGTGCCCTAGGCTCTGTTGCTTTGTTTTTTAGATGTTTCAGGAAACACCATACACCTCTCCCGAGTGGCTGTTGGCAATTCACATCCCGCCCATCAGCATAACAAGGCTCCCAGTTCTCCATGGCCTGTCCTGCCTTTCTGGATTTTACACTTTTTTCAGATGGCCCTTTTGACCGGGGGGAAGTGAGACTTCATTGTAGTGCAGATTTCCTTTGCAAGCTTGCTTGGTTGGCCAAAAAGGGCGTATGCGTTTTTTCCTGAAAGGAAAAAACGCATACGCCCTTTTTGGCCAAGCGCATCATTGTGGACGTTCTGCCTCTTTTCCTATGCTTTAAATGCAATTCCAGTCTACCTCCTGAAATCGGTTTCCTGCAATTCTGCCCCGCTTTCAAGTCCTCTTGGCAGCCTTACTTCAGTATATTTTTGGACGATAGCTGTCATTTATAACTCTGCAGGTTTGTGAATTACAGTGCCCCTGAGCTCCTTTCTTCAACTCGCTTTCTTGTGAGCTGGCCGCAACACCGCAGGATTGCTTCAGGCCCTATTCTGGTTCCGGCACGGCACGCTGAGCGTTTGGTTAATTCCTCTTCCTGGTGGGAAATGAGAGTTAAATTTGCCCGTCCAGACACCTCCAGCTAGTCTCTCATTGGTTCTCCCTATTCCTGTTCATCTTCCTCAGAAATTGCAAATGGGCCAAACAGGAGGATAAAGGCACTGACTCTCCAAGTCGGGAGAGTGTTAGTAAAGCGTGTGGAATGTTGCACCCGAGTACCAGGGGACGAGAACTGAGACATATTGGAACACGTCTCCCGATCACATGGTTGATCATACTCTGGGTTCCACGTGCATGTTTTACCTGAAGGCAGAATCCCTTAAACCTGGAGAGTTGAGACCCGTGGAATGGGTACCATGCAATATGACTTCAAAGGGTCTTCATTTGCTCACCGAACCTCTCCAATCCTATCACTGCTGCGTTTATGCCCCTGTACACACGCTTGATTTTCTTTCAGCGACATAGCAATCCATAGGTTTTAAGATACTTACTAGTCAGGTACATTCTTAGGCGTTTAATATGGGGTGTTGAGTCCATTTCGTTGAGCAAGGAGTAGTTCTTGTCTATTCTATATTTGGCTTAAGGAACTTTATCTGTGTTCATTTAAATCTCTGGTTTTATGCAGCACCCCAACTCACCTTTCCCCTTAAGCAAGCATAAGTTGGTTTTCTAAATTTGAGACCCTGTTCTGTTTTGTAATCCAGTTCCTGTGTAGCCAAGTTTACATCCCGTGTATTAGTGATATCTTATGATGTTTCTTTTTCTGTGTGACTTATTTCAGTTAGAATCATCATACCTGAATCCACTCATTATGCTGCTACGGGCCTGATGACATAGATTTCATTGCTGAGTGATATTGCATTGTACGTAAGTACCACAACTTCTTTATCCATTTTTCACTTTCTGCGATATTGAACTTGTACCGTAAACGAGGTTCTTGTAAACAGAGCTGTCCCAAACTTTGGGGTGGCTGTGTCTTTTTGATTTTAATTTCCCTAAGCTATAGGACCATAAGTGGAAGTGCCCTAGGCTCTGTTGCTTTGTTTTTTAGATGTTTCAGGAAACACCATACACCTCTTCCGAGTGGCTCTTGGCAATTTACATCCCGCCCATCAGCATAACAAGGCTCCCAGTTCTCCATGGCCTGTCCTGCCTTTCTGGATTTTACACTTTTTTCAGATGGCCCTTTTGACCGGGGGGAAGTGAGACTTCATTGTAGTGCAGATTTCCTTTGCAAGCTTGCTTGGTTGGCCAAAAAGGGCGTATGCGTTTTTTCCTGAATATATTCAGGAAAAAACGCATACGCCCTTTTTGGCCAAGTGCATCATTGTGGACGTTCTGCCTCTTTTCCTATGCTTTAAATGCAATTCCAGTCTACCTCCTGAAATCGGTTTCCTGCAATTCTGCCCCGCTTTCAAGTCCTCTTGGCAGCCTTACTTCAGTATATTTTTGGACGATAGCTGTCATTTATAACTCTGCAGGTTTGTGAATTACAGTGCCCCTGAGCTCCTTTCTTCAACTCGCTTTCTTGTGAGCTGGCCGCAACACCGCAGGATTGCTTCAGGCCCTAATCTGGTTCCGGCACGGCACGCTGAGCCTTTGGTTAATTCCTCTTCCTGGTGGGAAATGAGAGTTAAATTTGCCCGTCCAGACACCTCCAGCTAGTCTCTCATTGGTTCTCCCTATTCCTGTTCATCTTCCGCAGAAATTGCAAACTGGGCCAAACAGGAGGTTAAAGGCACTGACTCTCCAAGTCGGGAGAGTGTTAGTAAAGCGTCTGGAATGTTGCACCCGAGTACCAGGGGACGAGAACTGAGACATATTGGAACACGTCTCCCGATCACACGGTTGATCATACTCTGGGTTCCACGTGCATGTTTTAGCTGAAGGAAGAATCCCTTAAACCTGGAGAGTTGAGACCCGTGGAATGGGTACCATGCAATATGACTTCAAAGGGTCTTCATTTGCTCACCGAACCTCTCCAATCCTATCACTGCTGCGTTTATGCCCCTGTACACACGCTTGATTTTCTTTCAGAGACATAGCAGTGCATAGGTTTTAAGATACTTACTAGTCAGGTACATTCTTAGGCGTTTAATATGGGGTGTTGAGTCCATTTCGTTGAGCAAGGAGTAGTTCTTGTCTATTCCATATTTGGCTTAAGGAACTTTATCTGTGCTCATTTCAATCTCTGGTTTTATGCAGCACCCCAACTCACCTTTCCCCTTAAGCAAGCATAAGTTGGTTTTCTAAATTTGAGACCCTGTTCTGTTTTGTAATCCAGTTCCTGTGTAGCCAAGTTTACATTCCGTGTATTAGTGATATCTTATGATGTTTCTTTTTCTGTGTGACTTATTTCAGTTAGAATCATCATACCTGAATCCACTCATTATGCTGCTACGGGCCTGATGACATAGATTTCATTGCTGAGTGATATTGCATTGTACGTAAGTACCACAACTTCTTTATCCATTTTTCACTTTCTGCGATATTGAACTTGTTCCGTAAACGAGGTTCTTGTAAACAGAGCCGTCCCAAACTTTGGGGTGGCTGTGTCTTTTTGATTTTAATTTCCCTAAGCTATAGGACCATAAGTGGAAGTGCCCTAGGCTCTGTTGCTTTGTTTTTTAGATGTTTCAGGAAACACCATACACCTCTCCCGAGTGGCTGTTGGCAATTTACATCCCGCCCATCAGCATAACAAGGCTCCCAGTTCTCCATGGCCTGTCCTGCCTTTCTGGATTTTACACTTTTTTCAGATGGCCCTTTTGACCGGGGGGAAGTGAGACTTCATTGTAGTGCAGATTTCCTTTGCAAGCTTGCTTGGTTGGCCAAAAAGGGCGTATGCGTTTTTTCCTGAATATATTCAGGAAAAAACGCATACGCCCTTTTTGGCCAAGTGCATCATTGTGGACGTTCTGCCTCTTTTCCTATGCTTTAAATGCAATTCCAGTCTACCTCCTGAAATCGGTTTCCTGCAATTCTGCCCCGCTTTCAAGTCCTCTTGGCAGCCTTACTTCAGTATATTTTTGGACGATAGCTGTCATTTATAACTCTGCAGGTTTGTGAATTACAGTGCCCCTGAGCTCCTTTCTTCAACTCGCTTTCTTGTGAGCTGGCCGCAACACCGCAGGATTGCTTCAGGCCCTAATCTGGTTCCGGCACGGCACGCTGAGCCTTTGGTTAATTCCTCTTCCTGGTGGGAAATGAGAGTTAAATTTGCCCGTCCAGACACCTCCAGCTAGTCTCTCATTGGTTCTCCCTATTCCTGTTCATCTTCCGCAGAAATTGCAAACTGGGCCAAACAGGAGGTTAAAGGCACTGACTCTCCAAGTCGGGAGAGTGTTAGTAAAGCGTCTGGAATGTTGCACCCGAGTACCAGGGGACGAGAACTGAGACATATTGGAACACGTCTCCCGATCACACGGTTGATCATACTCTGGGTTCCACGTGCATGTTTTAGCTGAAGGAAGAATCCCTTAAACCTGGAGAGTTGAGACCCGTGGAATGGGTACCATGCAATATGACTTCAAAGGGTCTTCATTTGCTCACCGAACCTCTCCAATCCTATCACTGCTGCGTTTGTGCCCCTGTACACACGCTTGATTTTCTTTCAGAGACATAGCAATCCATAGGTTTTAAGATACTTACTAGTCAGGTACATTCTTAGGCGTTTAATATGGGGTGTTGAGTCCATTTCGTTGAGCAAGGAGTAGTTCTTGTCTATTCTATATTTGGCTTAAGGAACTTTATCTGTGCTCATTTCAATCTCTGGTTTGATGCAGCACCCCAACTCACCTTTCCCCTTAAGCAAGCATAAGTTGGTTTTCTAAATTTGAGACCCTGTTCTGTTTTGTAATCCAGTTCCTGTATAGCCAAGTTTACATCCCGTGTATTAGTGATATCTTATGATGTTTCTTTTTCTGTGTGACTTATTTCAGTTAGAATCATCATACCTGAATCCACTCATTATGCTGCTACGGGCCTGATGACATAGATTTCATTGCTGAGTGATATTGCATTGTACGTAAGTACCACAACTTCTTTATCCATTTTTCACTTTCTGCGATATTGAACTTGTATCGTAAACGAGGTTCTTGTAAACAGAGCCGTCCCAAACTTTGGGGTGGCTGTGTCTTTTTGATTTTAATTTCCCTAAGCTATAGGACCATAAGTGGAAGTGCCCTAGGCTCTGTTGCTTTGTTTTTTAGATGTTTCAGGAAACACCATACACCTCTCCCGAGTGGCTGTTGGCAATTTACATCCCGCCCATCAGCATAACAAGGCTCCCAGTTCTCCATGGCCTGTCCTGCCTTTCTGGATTTTACACTTTTTTCAGATGGCCCTTTTGACCGGGGGGAAGTGAGACTTCATTGTAGTGCAGATTTCCTTTGCAAGCTTGCTTGGTTGGCCAAAAAGGGCGTATGCGTTTTTTCCTGAATATATTCAGGAAAAAACGCATACGCCCTTTTTGGCCAAGCGCATCATTGTGGACGTTCTGCGTCTTTTCCTATGCTTTAAATGCAATTCCAGTCTACCTCCTGAAATCGGTTTCCTGCAATTCTGCCCCGCTTTCAAGTCCTCTTGGCAGCCTTACTTCAGTATATTTTTGGACGATAGCTGTCATTTATAACTCTGCAGGTTTGTGAATTACAGTGCCCCTGAGCTCCTTTCTTCAACTCGCTTTCTTGTGAGCTGGCCGCAACACCGCAGGATTGCTTCAGGCCCTATTCTGGTTCCGGCACGGCACGCTGAGCTTTTGGTTAATTCCTCTTCCTGGTGGGAAATGAGAGTTAAATTTGCCCGTCCAGACACCTCCAGCTAGTCTCTCATTGGTTCTCCCTATTCCTGTTCATCTTCCTCAGCAATTGCAAATGGGCCAAACAGGAGGATAAAGGCACTGACTCTCCAAGTCGGGAGAGTGTTAGTAAAGCGTGTGGAATGTTGCACCCGAGTACCAGGGGACGAGAACTGAGACATATTGGAACACGTCTCCCGATCACACGGTTGATCATACTCTGGGTTCCACGTGCATGTTTTACCTGAAGGCAGAATCCCTTAAACCTGGAGAGTTGAGACCCGTGGAATGGGTACCATGCAATATGACTTCAAAGGGTCTTCATTTGCTCACCGAACCTCTCCAATCCTATCACTGCTGCGTTTATGCCCCTGTACACACGCTTGATTTTCTTTCAGCGACATAGCAATCCATAGGTTTTAAGATACTTACTAGTCAGGTACATTCTTAGGCGTTTAATATGGGGTGTTGAGTCCATTTCGTTGAGCAAGGAGTAGTTCTTGTCTATTCTATATTTGGCTTAAGGAACTTTATCTGTGTTCATTTAAATCTCTGGTTTTATGCAGCACCCCAACTCACCTTTCCCCTTAAGCAAGCATAAGTTGGTTTTCTAAATTTGAGACCCTGTTCTGTTTTGTAATCCAGTTCCTGTGTAGCCAAGTTTACATCCCGTGTATTAGTGATATCTTATGATGTTTCTTTTTCTGTGTGACTTATTTCAGTTAGAATCATCATACCTGAATCCACTCATTATGCTGCTACGGGCCTGATGACATAGATTTCATTGCTGAGTGATATTGCATTGTACGTAAGTACCACAACTTCTTTATCCATTTTTCACTTTCTGCGATATTGAACTTGTACCGTAAACGAGGTTCTTGTAAACAGAGCCGTCCCAAACTTTGGGGTGGCTGTGTCTTTTTGATTTTAATTTCCCTAAGCTATAGGACCATAAGTGGAAGTGCCCTAGGCTCTGTTGCTTTGTTTTTTAGATGTTTCAGGAAACACCATACACCTCTCCCGAGTGGCTGTTGGCAATTTACATCCCGCCCATCAGCATTACAAGGCTCCCAGTTCTCCATGGCCTGTCCTGCCTTTCTGGATTTTACACTTTTTTCAGTTGGCCCTTTTGACCGGGGGGAAGTGAGACTTCATTGTAGTGCAGATTTCCTTTGCAAGCTTGCTTGGTTGGCCAAAAAGGGCGTATGCGTTTTTTCCTGAATATATTCAGGAAAAAACGCATACGCCCTTTTTGGCCAAGTGCATCATTGTGGACGTTCTGCCTCTTTTCCTATGCTTTAAATGCAATTCCAGTCTACCTCCTGAAATCGGTTTCCTGCAATTCTGCCCCGCTTTCAAGTCCTCTTGGCAGCCTTACTTCAGTATATTTTTGGACGATAGCTGTCATTTATAACTCTGCAGGTTTGTGAATTACAGTGCCCCTGAGCTCCTTTCTTCAACTCGCTTTCTTGTGAGCTGGCCACAACACCGCAGGATTGCTTCAGGCCCTAATCTGGTTCCGGCACGGCACGCTGAGCCTTTGGTTAATTCCTCTTCCTGGTGGGAAATGAGAGTTAAATTTGCCCGTCCAGACACCTCCAGCTAGTCTCTCATTGGTTCTCCCTTTTCCTGTTCATCTTCCGCAGAAATTGCAAACTGGGCCAAACAGGAGGTTAAAGGCACTGACTCTCCAAGTCGGGAGAGTGTTAGTAAAGCGTCTGGAATGTTGCACCCGAGTACCAGGGGACGAGAACTGAGACATATTGGAACACGTCTCCCGATCACACGGTTGATCATACTCTGGGTTCCACGTGCATGTTTTAGCTGAAGGAAGAATCCCTTAAACCTGGAGAGTTGAGACCCGTGGAATGGGTACCATGCAATATGACTTCAAAGGGTCTTCATTTGCTCACCGAACGTCTCCAATCCTATCAATGCTGCTTTTATGCCCCTGTACACACGCTTGATTTTCTTTCAGAGACCTAGCAATCCATAGGTTTTAAGATACTTACTAGTCAGGTACATTCTTAGGCGTTTAATATGGGGTGTTGAGTCCATTTCGTTGAGCAAGGAGTAGTTCTTGTCTATTCCATATTTGGCTTAAGGAACTTTATCTGTGCTCATTTCAATCTCTGGTTTGATGCAGCACCCCAACTCACCTTTCCCCTTAAGCAAGCATAAGTTGGTTTTCTAAATTTGAGACCCTGTTCTGTTTTGTAATCCAGTTCCTGTGTAGCCAAGTTTACATCCCGTGTATTAGTGATATCTTATGATGTTTCTTTTTCTGTGTGACTTATTTCAGTTAGAATCATCATACCTGAATCCACTCATTATGCTGCTACGGGCCTGATGACATAGATTTCATTGCTGAGTGATATTGCATTGTACATAAGTACCACACTTCTTTATCCATTTTTCACTTTCTGCGATATTGAACTTGTACCGTAAACGAGGTTCTTGTAAACAGAGCCGTCCCAAACTTTGGGGTGGCTGTGTCTTTTTGATTTTAATTTCCCTAAGCTATAGGACCATAAGTGGAAGTGCCCTAGGCTCTGTTGCTTTGTTTTTTAGATGTTTCAGGAAACACCATACAGCTCTCCTGAGTGGCTCTTGGCAATTTACATCCCGCCCATCAGCATAACAAGGCTCCCAGTTCTCCATGGCCTGTCCTGCCTTTCTGGATTTTACACTTTTTTCAGTTGGCCCTTTTGACCGGGGGTAAGTGAGACTTCATTGTAGTGCAGATTTCCTTTGCAAGCTTGCTTGGTTGGCCAAAAAGGGCGTATGCGTTTTTTCCTGAATATATTCAGGAAAAAACGCATACGCCCTTTTTGGCCAAGTGCATCATTGTGGACGTTCTGCCTCTTTTCCTATGCTTTAAATGCAATTCCAGTCTACCTCCTGAAATCGGTTTCCTGCAATTCTGCCCCGCTTTCAAGTCCTCTTGGCAGCCTTACTTCAGTATATTTTTGGACGATAGCTGTCATTTATAACTCTGCAGGTTTGTGAATTACAGTGCCCCTGAGCTCCTTTCTTCAACTCGCTTTCTTGTGAGCTGGCCGCAACACCGCAGGATTGCTTCAGGCCCTAATCTGGTTCCGGCACGGCACGCTGAGCCTTTGGTTAATTCCTCTTCCTGGTGGGAAATGAGAGTTAAATTTGCCCGTCCAGACACCTCCAGCTAGTCTCTCATTGGTTCTCCCTATTCCTGTTCATCTTCCGCAGAAATTGCAAACTGGGCCAAACAGGAGGTTAAAGGCACTGACTCTCCAAGTCGGGAGAGTGTTAGTAAAGCGTCTGGAATGTTGCACCCGAGTACCAGGGGACGAGAACTGAGACATATTGGAACACGTCTCCCGATCACACGGTTGATCATACTCTGGGTTCCACGTGCATGTTTTACCTGAAGGAAGAATCCCTTAAACCTGGAGAGTTGAGACCCGTGGAATGGGTACCATGCAATATGACTTCAAAGGGTCTTCATTTGCTCACCGAACGTCTCCAATCCTATCAATGCTGCTTTTATGCCCCTGTACACACGCTTGATTTTCTTTCAGAGACATAGCAATCCATAGGTTTTAAGATACTTACTAGTCAGGTACATTCTTAGGCGTTTAATATGGGGTGTTGAGTCCATTTCGTTGAGCAAGGAGTAGTTCTTGTCTATTCTATATTTGGCTTAAGGAACTTTATCTGTGCTCATTTCAATCTCTGGTTTTATGCAGCACCCCAACTCACCTTTCCCCTTAAGCAAGCATAAGTTGGTTTTCTAAATTTGAGACCCTGTTCTGTTTTGTAATCCAGTTCCTGTGTAGCCAAGTTTACATCCCGTGTATTAGTGATATCTTATGATGTTTCTTTTTCTGTGTGACTTATTTCAGTTAGAATCATCATACCTGAATCCACTCATTATACTGCTACGGGCCTGATGACATAGATTTCATTGCTGAGTGATATTGCATTGTACGTAAGTACCACAACTTCTTTATCCATTTTTCACTTTCTGCGCTATTGAACTTGTACCGTAAACGAGGTTCTTGTAAACAGAGCCGTCCCAAACTTTGGGGTGGCTGTGTCTTTTTGATTTTAATTTCCCTAAGCTATAGGACCATAAGTGGAAGTGCCCTAGGCTCTGTTGCTTTGTTTTTTAGATGTTTCAGGAAACACCATACACCTCTCCCGAGTGGCTGTTGGCAATTTACATCCCGCCCATCAGCATAACAAGGCTCCCAGTTCTCCATGACCTGTCCTGCCTTTCTGGATTTTACTTTTTTCAGATGGCCCTTTTGACCGGTGGGAAGTGAGACTTCATTGTAGTGCAGATTTCCTTTGCAAGCTTGCTTTGTTGGCCAAAAAGGTTGGCCAAAAGGGTTGGCCAAAAATTTCCTGAATATATTCAGGAAAAAACGCATACGCCCTTTTTGGCCAAGTGCATCATTGTGGACGTTCTGCCTCTTTTCCTATGCTTTAAATGCAATTCCAGTCTACCTCCTGAAATCGGTTTCCTGCAATTCTGCCCCGCTTTCAAGTCCTCTTGGCAGCCTTACTTCAGTATATTTTTGGACGATAGCTGTCATTTATAACTCTGCAGGTTTGTGAATTACAGTGCCCCTGAGCTCCTTTCTTCAACTCGTTTTCTTGTGAGCTGGCCGCAACACCGCAGGATTGCTTCAGGCCCTAATCTGGTTCCGGCTCGGCACGCTGAGCCTTTGGTTAATTCCTCTTCCTGGTGGGAAATGAGAGTTAAATTTGCCCGTCCAGACACCTCCAGCTAGTCTCTCATTGGTTCTCCCTATTCCTGTTCATCTTCCGCAGAAATTGCAAACTGGGCCAAACAGGAGGTTAAAGGCACTGACTCTCCAAGTCGGGAGAGTGTTAGTAAAGCGTCTGGAATGTTGCACCCGAGTACCAGGGGACGAGAACTGAGACATATTGGAACACGTCTCCCGATCACACGGTTGATCATACTCTGGGTTCCACGTGCATGTTTTACCTGAAGGCAGAATCCCTTAAAACTGGAGAGTTGAGACCCGTGGAATGGGTACCATGCAATATGACTTCAAAGGGTCTTCATTTGCTCACCGAACCTCTCCAATCCTATCACTGCTGCGTTTATGCCCCTGTACACACGCTTGATTTTCTTTCAGCGACATAGCAATCCATAGGTTTTAAGATACTTACTAGTCAGGTACATTCTTAGGCGTTTAATATGGGGTGTTGAGTCCATTTCGTTGAGCAAGGAGTAGTTCTTGTCTATTCCATATTTGGCTTAAGGAACTTTATCTGTGCTCATTTCAATCTCTGGTTTGATGCAGCACCCCAACTCACCTTTCCCCTTAAGCAAGCATAAGTTGGTTTTCTAAATTTGAGACCCTGTTCTGTTTTGTAATCCAGTTCCTGTGTAGCCAAGTTTACATTCCGTGTATTAGTGATATCTTATGATGTTTCTTTTTCTGTGTGACTTATTTCAGTTAGAATCATCATACCTGAATCCACTCATTATGCTGCTACGGGCCTGATGACATAGATTTCATTGCTGAGTGATATTGCATTGTACGTAAGTACCACAACTTCTTTATCCATTTTTCACTTTCTGCGATATTGAACTTGTACCGTAAACGAGGTTCTTGTAAACAGAGCCGTCCCAAACTTTGGGGTGGCTGTGTCTTTTTGATTTTAATTTCCCTAAGCTATAGGACCATAAGTGGAAGTGCCCTAGGCTCTGTTGCTTTGTTTTTTAGATGTTTCAGGAAACACCATACACCTCTCCCGAGTGGCTGTTGGCAATTTACATCCCGCCCATCAGCATAACAAGGCTCCCAGTTCTCCATGGCCTGTCCTGCCTTTCTTGATTTTACACTTTTTTCAGATGGCCCCTTTGACTGGCGGGAAGTGAGACTTCATTGTAGTGCAGATTTCCTTTGCAAGCTTGCTTGGTTGGCCAAAAATGGCGTATGCGTTTTTTCCTGCACGAAAATACGCATACGCCCTTTTTGGCCAAGTGCATCATTGTGGACGTTCTGCCTCTTTTCCTATGCTTTAAATGCAATTCCAGTCTACCTCCTGAAATCGGTTTCCTGCAGTTCTGCCCCGCTTTCAAGTCCTCTTGGCAGCCTTACTTCAGTATATTTTTGGACGATAGCTGTCATTTATAACTCTGCAGGTTTGTGAATTACAGTGCCCCTGAGCTCCTTTCTTCAACTCGCTTTCTTGTGAGCTGGCCGCAACACCGCAGGATTGCTTCAGGCCCTAATCTGGTTCCGGCACGGCACGCTGAGCCTTTGGTTAATTCCTCTTCCTGGTGGGAAATGAGAGTTAAATTTGCCCGTCCAGACACCTCCAGCTAGTCTCTCATTGGTTCTCCCTATTCCTGTTCATCTTCCGCAGAAATTGCAAACTGGGCCAAACAGGAGGTTAAAGGCACTGACTCTCCAAGTCGGGAGAGTGTTAGTAAAGCGTCTGGAATGTTGCACCCGAGTACCAGGGGACGAGAACTGAGACATATTGGAACACGTCTCCCGATCACACGGTTGATCATACTCTGGGTTCCACGTGCATGTTTTACCTGAAGGCAGAATCCCTTAAAACTGGAGAGTTGAGACCCGTGGAATGGGAACCATGCAATATGACTTCAAAGGGTCTTCATTTGCTCACCGAACCTCTCCAATCCTATCACTGCTGCGTTTATGCCCCTGTACACACGCTTGATTTTCTTTCAGCGACATAGCAATCCATAGGTTTTAAGATACTTACTAGTCAGGTACATTCTTAGGCGTTTAATATGGGGTGTTGAGTCCATTTCGTTGAGCAAGGAGTAGTTCTTGTCTATTCCATATTTGGCTTAAGGAACTTTATCTGTGCTCATTTCAATCTCTGGTTTTATGCAGCACCCCAACTCACCTTTCCCCTTAAGCAAGCATAAGTTGGTTTTCTAAATTTGAGACCCTGTTCTGTTTTGTAATCCAGTTCCTGTGTAGCCAAGTTTACATTCCGTGTATTAGTGATATCTTATGATGTTTCTTTTTCTGTGTGACTTATTTCAGTTAGAATCATCATACCTGAATCCACTCATTATGCTGCTACGGGCCTGATGACATAGATTTCATTGCTGAGTGATATTGCATTGTACGTAAGTACCACAACTTCTTTATCCATTTTTCACTTTCTGCGATATTGAACTTGTACCGTAAACGAGGTTCTTGTAAACAGAGCCGTCCCAAACTTTGGGGTGGCTGTGTCTTTTTGATTTTAATTTCCCTAAGCTATAGGACCATAAGTGGAAGTGCCCTAGGCTCTGTTGCTTTGTTTTTTAGATGTTTCAGGAAACACCATACACCTCTCCCGAGTGGCTGTTGGCAATTTACATCCCGCCCATCAGCATAACAAGGCTCCCAGTTCTCCATGGCCTGTCCTGCCTTTCTTGATTTTACACTTTTTTCAGATGGCCCCTTTGACTGGCGGGAAGTGAGACTTCATTGTAGTGCAGATTTCCTTTGCAAGCTTGCTTGGTTGGCCAAAAATGGCGTATGCGTTTTTTCCTGCACGAAAATACGCATACGCCCTTTTTGGCCAAGTGCATCATTGTGGACGTTCTGCCTCTTTTCCTATGCTTTAAATGCAATTCCAGTCTACCTCCTGAAATCGGTTTCCTGCAGTTCTGCCCCGCTTTCAAGTCCTCTTGGCAGCCTTACTTCAGTATATTTTTGGACGATAGCTGTCATTTATAACTCTGCAGGTTTGTGAATTACAGTGCCCCTGAGCTCCTTTCTTCAACTCGCTTTCTTGTGAGCTGGCCGCAACACCGCAGGATTGCTTCAGGCCCTAATCTGGTTCCGGCACGGCACGCTGAGCCTTTGGTTAATTCCTCTTCCTGGTGGGAAATGAGAGTTAAATTTGCCCGTCCAGACACCTCCAGCTAGTCTCTCATTGGTTCTCCCTATTCCTGTTCATCTTCCGCAGAAATTGCAAACTGGGCCAAACAGGAGGTTAAAGGCACTGACTCTCCAAGTCGGGAGAGTGTTAGTAAAGCGTCTGGAATGTTGCACCCGAGTACCAGGGGACGAGAACTGAGACATATTGGAACACGTCTCCCGATCACACGGTTGATCATACTCTGGGTTCCACGTGCATGTTTTAGCTGAAGGAAGAATCCCTTAAACCTGGAGAGTTGAGACCCGTGGAATGGGTACCATGCAATATGACTTCAAAGGGTCTTCATTTGCTCACCGAACCTCTCCAATCCTATCACTGCTGCGTTTGTGCCCCTGTACACACGCTTGATTTTCTTTCAGAGACATAGCAATCCATAGGTTTTAAGATACTTACTAGTCAGGTACATTCTTAGGCGTTTAATATGGGGTGTTGAGTCCATTTCGTTGAGCAAGGAGTAGTTCTTGTCTATTCCATATTTGGCTTAAGGAACTTTATCTGTGCTCATTTCAATCTCTGGTTTGATGCAGCACCCCAACTCACCTTTCCCCTTAAGCAAGCATAAGTTGGTTTTCTAAATTTGAGACCCTGTTCTGTTTTGTAATCCAGTTCCTGTGTAGCCAAGTTTACATCCCGTGTATTAGTGATATCTTATGATGTTTCTTTTCTGTGTGACTTATTTCAGTTAGAATCATCATACCTGAATCCACTCATTATGCTGCTACGGGCCTGATGACATAGATTTCATTGCTGAGTGATATTGCATTGTACGTAAGTACCACAACTTCTTTATCCATTTTTCACTTTCTGCGCTATTGAACTTGTACCGTAAACGAGGTTCTTGTAAACAGAGCCGTCCCAAACTTTGGGGTGGCTGTGTCTTTTTGATTTTAATTTCCCTAAGCTATAGGACCATAAGTGGAAGTGCCCTAGGCTCTGTTGCTTTGTTTTTTAGATGTTTCAGGAAACACCATACACCTCTCCCGAGTGGCTGTTGGCAATTCACATCCCGCCCATCAGCATAACAAGGCTCCCAGTTCTCCATGGCCTGTCCTGCCTTTCTGGATTTTACACTTTTTTCAGATGGCCCTTTTGACCGGGGGGAAGTGAGACTTCATTGTAGTGCAGATTTCCTTTGCAAGCTTGCTTGGTTGGCCAAAAAGGGCGTATGCGTTTTTTCCTGAAAGGAAAAAACGCATACGCCCTTTTTGGCCAAGCGCATCATTGTGGACGTTCTGCCTCTTTTCCTATGCTTTAAATGCAATTCCAGTCTACCTCCTGAAATCGGTTTCCTGCAATTCTGCCCCGCTTTCAAGTCCTCTTGGCAGCCTTACTTCAGTATATTTTTGGACGATAGCTGTCATTTATAACTCTGCAGGTTTGTGAATTACAGTGCCCCTGAGCTCCTTTCTTCAACTCGCTTTCTTGTGAGCTGGCCGCAACACCGCAGGATTGCTTCAGGCCCTATTCTGGTTCCGGCACGGCACGCTGAGCTTTTGGTTAATTCCTCTTCCTGGTGGGAAATGAGAGTTAAATTTGCCCGTCCAGACACCTCCAGCTAGTCTCTCATTGGTTCTCCCTATTCCTGTTCATCTTCCTCAGAAATTGCAAATGGGCCAAACAGGAGGATAAAGGCACTGACTCTCCAAGTCGGGAGAGTGTTAGTAAAGCGTGTGGAATGTTGCACCCGAGTACCAGGGGACGAGAACTGAGACATATTGGAACACGTCTCCCGATCACACGGTTGATCATACTCTGGGTTCCACGTGCATGTTTTACCTGAAGGCAGAATCCCTTAAACCTGGAGAGTTGAGACCCGTGGAATGGGTACCATGCAATATGACTTCAAAGGGTCTTCATTTGCTCACCGAACCTCTCCAATCCTATCACTGCTGCGTTTATGCCCCTGTACACACGCTTGATTTTCTTTCAGCGACATAGCAATCCATAGGTTTTAAGATACTTACTAGTCAGGTACATTCTTAGGCGTTTAATATGGGGTGTTGAGTCCATTTCGTTGAGCAAGGAGTAGTTCTTGTCTATTCTATATTTGGCTTAAGGAACTTTATCTGTGTTCATTTAAATCTCTGGTTTTATGCAGCACCCCAACTCACCTTTCCCCTTAAGCAAGCATAAGTTGGTTTTCTAAATTTGAGACCCTGTTCTGTTTTGTAATCCAGTTCCTGTGTAGCCAAGTTTACATCCCGTGTATTAGTGATATCTTATGATGTTTCTTTTTCTGTGTGACTTATTTCAGTTAGAATCATCATACCTGAATCCACTCATTATGCTGCTACGGGCCTGATGACATAGATTTCATTGCTGAGTGATATTGCATTGTACGTAAGTACCACAACTTCTTTATCCATTTTTCACTTTCTGCGATATTGAACTTGTACCGTAAACGAGGTTCTTGTAAACAGAGCTGTCCCAAACTTTGGGGTGGCTGTGTCTTTTTGATTTTAATTTCCCTAAGCTATAGGACCATAAGTGGAAGTGCCCTAGGCTCTGTTGCTTTGTTTTTTAGATGTTTCAGGAAACACCATACACCTCTCCCGAGTGGCTGTTGGCAATTTACATCCCGCCCATCAGCATAACAAGGCTCCCAGTTCTCCATGGCCTGTCCTGCCTTTCTGGATTTTACACTTTTTTCAGTTGGCCCTTTTGACCGGGGGGAAGTGAGACTTCATTGTAGTGCAGATTTCCTTTGCAAGCTTGCTTGGTTGGCCAAAAAGGGCGTATGCGTTTTTTCCTGAATATATTCAGGAAAAAACGCATACGCCCTTTTTGGCCAAGTGCATCATTGTGGACGTTCTGCCTCTTTTCCTATGCTTTAAATGCAATTCCAGTCTACCTCCTGAAATCGGTTTCCTGCAATTCTGCCCCGCTTTCAAGTCCTCTTGGCAGCCTTACTTCAGTATATTTTTGGACGATAGCTGTCATTTATAACTCTGCAGGTTTGTGAATTACAGTGCCCCTGAGCTCCTTTCTTCAACTCGCTTTCTTGTGAGCTGGCCGCAACACCGCAGGATTGCTTCAGGCCCTAATCTGGTTCCGGCACGGCACGCTGAGCCTTTGGTTAATTCCTCTTCCTGGTGGGAAATGAGAGTTAAATTTGCCCGTCCAGACACCTCCAGCTAGTCTCTCATTGGTTCTCCCTATTCCTGTTCATCTTCCGCAGAAATTGCAAACTGGGCCAAACAGGAGGTTAAAGGCACTGACTCTCCAAGTCGGGAGAGTGTTAGTAAAGCGTCTGGAATGTTGCACCCGAGTACCAGGGGACGAGAACTGAGACATATTGGAACACGTCTCCCGATCACACGGTTGATCATACTCTGGGTTCCACGTGCATGTTTTAGCTGAAGGAAGAATCCCTTAAACCTGGAGAGTTGAGACCCGTGGAATGGGTACCATGCAATATGACTTCAAAGGGTCTTCATTTGCTCACAGAACCTCTCCAATCCTATCACTGCTGCGTTTATGCCCCTGTACACACGCTTGATTTTCTTTCAGAGACATAGCAATCCATAGGTTTTAAGATACTTACTAGTCAGGTACATTCTTAGGCGTTTAATATGGGGTGTTGAGTCCATTTCGTTGAGCAAGGAGTAGTTCTTGTCTATTACATATTTGGCTTAAGGAACTTTATCTGTGCTCATTTCAATCTCTGGTTTTATGCAGCACCCCAACTCACCTTTCCCCTTAAGCAAGCATAAGTTGGTTTTCTAAATTTGAGACCCTGTTCTGTTTTGTAATCCAGTTCCTGTGTAGCCAAGTTTACATCCCGTGTATTAGTGATATCTTATGATGTTTCTTTTTCTGTGTGACTTATTTCAGTTAGAATCATCATACCTGAATCCACTCATTATGCTGCTACGGGCCTGATGACATAGATTTCATTGCTGAGTGATATTGCATTGTACGTAAGTACCACAACTTCTTTATCCATTTTTCACTTTCTGCGATATTGAACTTGTACCGTAAACGAGGTTCTTGTAAACAGAGCCGTCCCAAACTTTGGGGTGGCTGTGTCTTTTTGATTTTAATTTCCCTAAGCTATAGGACCATAAGTGGAAGTGCCCTAGGCTCTGTTGCTTTGTTTTTTAGATGTTTCAGGAAACACCATACACCTCTCCCGAGTGGCTGTTGGCAATTTACATCCCGCCCATCAGCATAACAAGGCTCCCAGTTCTCCATGGCCTGTCCTGCCTTTCTGGATTTTACACTTTTTTCAGATGGCCCTTTTGACCGGGGGGAAGTGAGACTTCATTGTAGTGCAGATTTCCTTTGCAAGCTTGCTTGGTTGGCCAAAAAGGGCGTATGCGTTTTTTCCTGAATATATTCAGGAAAAAACGCATACGCCCTTTTTGGCCAAGTGCATCATTGTGGACGTTCTGCCTCTTTTCCTATGCTTTAAATGCAATTCCAGTCTACCTCCTGAAATCGGTTTCCTGCAATTCTGCCCCGCTTTCAAGTCCTCTTGGCAGCCTTACTTCAGTATATTTTTGGACGATAGCTGTCATTTATAACTCTGCAGGTTTGTGAATTACAGTGCCCCTGAGCTCCTTTCTTCAACTCGCTTTCTTGTGAGCTGGCCGCAACACCGCAGGATTGCTTCAGGCCCTAATCTGGTTCCGGCACGGCACGCTGAGCCTTTGGTTAATTCCTCTTCCTGGTGGGAAATGAG
This sequence comes from Leucopleurus acutus, assembly GCF_964270905.1. Classification (NCBI taxonomy): domain Eukaryota; kingdom Metazoa; phylum Chordata; class Mammalia; order Artiodactyla; family Delphinidae; genus Leucopleurus; species Leucopleurus acutus. The sequence continues at coordinate 553,020 of NW_028139150.1, forward strand.
AGTTAAATTTGCCCGTCCAGACACCTCCAGCTAGTCTCTCATTGGTTCTCCCTATTCCTGTTCATCTTCCGCAGAAATTGCAAACTGGGCCAAACAGGAGGTTAAAGGCACTGACTCTCCAAGTCGGGAGAGTGTTAGTAAAGCGTCTGGAATGTTGCACCCGAGTACCAGGGGACGAGAACTGAGACATATTGGAACACGTCTCCCGATCACACGGTTGATCATACTCTGGGTTCCACGTGCATGTTTTAGCTGAAGGAAGAATCCCTTAAACCTGGAGAGTTGAGACCCGTGGAATGGGTACCATGCAATATGACTTCAAAGGGTCTTCATTTGCTCACCGAACCTCTCCAATCCTATCACTGCTGCGTTTATGCCCCTGTACACACGCTTGATTTTCTTTCAGAGACAGCAATCCATAGGTTTTAAGATATTTACTAGTCAGGTACATTCTTAGGCGTTTAATATGGGGTGTTGAGTCCATTTCGTTGAGCAAGGAGTAGTTCTTGTCTATTCCATATTTGGCTTAAGGAACTTTATCTGTGCTCATTTCAATCTCTGGTTTTATGCAGCACCCCAACTCACCTTTCCCCTTAAGCAAGCATAAGTTGGTTTTCTAAATTTGAGACCCTGTTCTGTTTTGTAATCCAGTTCCTGTGTAGCCAAGTTTACATCCCGTGTATTAGTGATATCTTATGATGTTTCTTTTTCTGTGTGACTTATTTCAGTTAGAATCATCATACCTGAATCCACTCATTATGCTGCTACGGGCCTGATGACATAGATTTCATTGCTGAGTGATATTGCATTGTACGTAAGTACCACAACTTCTTTATCCATTTTTCACTTTCTGCGATATTGAACTTGTACCGTAAACGAGGTTCTTGTAAACAGAGCCGTCCCAAACTTTGGGGTGGCTGTGTCTTTTTGATTTTAATTTCCCTAAGCTATAGGACCATAAGTGGAAGTGCCCTAGGCTCTGTTGCTTTGTTTTTTAGATGTTTCAGGAAACACCATACACCTCTCCCGAGTGGCTGTTGGCAATTTACATCCCGCCCATCAGCATAACAAGGCTCCCAGTTCTCCATGGCCTGTCCTGCCTTTCTGGATTTTACACTTTTTTCAGATGGCCCTTTTGACCGGGGGGAAGTGAGACTTCATTGTAGTGCAGATTTCCTTTGCAAGCTTGCTTGGTTGGCCAAAAAGGGCGTATGCGTTTTTTCCTGAATATATTCAGGAAAAAACGCATACGCCCTTTTTGGCCAAGTGCATCATTGTGGACGTTCTGCCTCTTTTCCTATGCTTTAAATGCAATTCCAGTCTACCTCCTGAAATCGGTTTCCTGCAATTCTGCCCCGCTTTCAAGTCCTCTTGGCAGCCTTACTTCAGTATATTTTTGGACGATAGCTGTCATTTATAACTCTGCAGGTTTGTGAATTACAGTGCCCCTGAGCTCCTTTCTTCAACTCGCTTTCTTGTGAGCTGGCCGCAACACCGCAGGATTGCTTCAGGCCCTAATCTGGTTCCGGCACGGCACGCTGAGCCTTTGGTTAATTCCTCTTCCTGGTGGGAAATGAGAGTTAAATTTGCCCGTCCAGACACCTCCAGCTAGTCTCTCATTGGTTCTCCCTGTTCCTGTTCATCTTCCGCAGAAATTGCAAACTGGGCCAAACAGGAGGTTAAAGGCACTGACTCTCCAAGTCGGGAGAGTGTTAGTAAAGCGTCTGGAATGTTGCACCCGAGTACCAGGGGACGAGAACTGAGACATATTGGAACACGTCTCCCGATCACACGGTTGATCATACTCTGGGTTCCACGTGCATGTTTTACCTGAAGGCAGAATCCGTTAAACCTGGAGAGTTGAGACCCGTGGAATGGGTTCCATGCAATATGACTTCAAAGGGTCTTCATTTGCTCACCGAACCTCTCCAATCTTATCACTGCTGTGTTTATGCCCCTGTACACATGCTTGATTTTCTTTCAGACACATAGCAATCCATAGGTTTTAAGATACTTACTAGTCAGGTACATTCTTAGGCGTTTAATATGGGGTGTTGAGTCAATTTCGTTGAGCAAGGAGTAGTTCTTGTCTATTCCATATTTGGCTTAAGGAACTTTATCTGTGCTCATTTCAATCTCTGGTTTGATGCAGCACCCCAACTCACCTTTCCCCTTAAGCAAGCATAAGTTGGTTTTCTAAATTTGAGACCCTGTTCTGTTTTGTAATCCAGTTCCTGTGTAGCCAAGTTTACATTCCGTGTATTAGTGATATCTTATGATGTTTCTTTTTCTGTGTGACTTATTTCAGTTAGAATCATCATACCTGAATCCACTCATTATGCTGCTACGGGCCTGATGACATAGATTTCATTGCTGAGTGATATTGCATTGTACGTAAGTACCACAACTTCTTTATCCATTTTTCACTTTCTGCGATATTGAACTTGTTCCGTAAACGAGGTTCTTGTAAACAGAGCCGTCCCAAACTTTGGGGTGGCTGTGTCTTTTTGATTTTAATTTCCCTAAGCTATAGGACCATAAGTGGAAGTGCCCTAGGCTCTGTTGCTTTGTTTTTTAGATGTTTCAGGAAACACCATACACCTCTCCCGAGTGGCTGTTGGCAATTTACATCCCGCCCATCAGCATAACAAGGCTCCCAGTTCTCCATGGCCTGTCCTGCCTTTCTGGATTTTACACTTTTTTCAGATGGCCCTTTTGACCGGGGGGAAGTGAGACTTCATTGTAGTGCAGATTTCCTTTGCAAGCTTGCTTGGTTGGCCAAAAAGGGCGTATGCGTTTTTTCCTGAATATATTCAGGAAAAAACGCATACGCCCTTTTTGGCCAAGTGCATCATTGTGGACGTTCTGCCTCTTTTCCTATGCTTTAAATGCAATTCCAGTCTACCTCCTGAAATCGGTTTCCTGCAATTCTGCCCCGCTTTCAAGTCCTCTTGGCAGCCTTACTTCAGTATATTTTTGGACGATAGCTGTCATTTATAACTCTGCAGGTTTGTGAATTACAGTGCCCCTGAGCTCCTTTCTTCAACTCGCTTTCTTGTGAGCTGGCCGCAACACCGCAGGATTGCTTCAGGCCCTAATCTGGTTCCGGCACGGCACGCTGAGCCTTTGGTTAATTCCTCTTCCTGGTGGGAAATGAGAGTTAAATTTGCCCGTCCAGACACCTCCAGCTAGTCTCTCATTGGTTCTCCCTATTCCTGTTCATCTTCCGCAGAAATTGCAAACTGGGCCAAACAGGAGGTTAAAGGCACTGACTCTCCAAGTCGGGAGAGTGTTAGTAAAGCGTCTGGAATGTTGCACCCGAGTACCAGGGGACGAGAACTGAGACATATTGGAACACGTCTCCCGATCACACGGTTGATCATACTCTGGGTTCCACGTGCATGTTTTAGCTGAAGGAAGAATCCCTTAAACCTGGAGAGTTGAGACCCGTGGAATGGGTACCATGCAATATGACTTCAAAGGGTCTTCATTTGCTCACCGAACCTCTCCAATCCTATCACTGCTGCGTTTATGCCCCTGTACACACGCTTGATTTTCTTTCAGAGACATAGCAGTGCATAGGTTTTAAGATACTTACTAGTCAGGTACATTCTTAGGCGTTTAATATGGGGTGTTGAGTCCATTTCGTTGAGCAAGGAGTAGTTCTTGTCTATTCCATATTTGGCTTAAGGAACTTTATCTGTGCTCATTTCAATCTCTGGTTTTATGCAGCACCCCAACTCACCTTTCCCCTTAAGCAAGCATAAGTTGGTTTTCTAAATTTGAGACCCTGTTCTGTTTTGTAATCCAGTTCCTGTGTAGCCAAGTTTACATCCCGTGTATTAGTGATATCTTATGATGTTTCTTTTTCTGTGTGACTTATTTCAGTTAGAATCATCATACCTGAATCCACTCATTATGCTGCTACGGGCCTGATGACATAGATTTCATTGCTGAGTGATATTGCATTGTACGTAAGTACCACAACTTCTTTATCCATTTTTCACTTTCTGCGATATTGAACTTGTACCGTAAACGAGGTTCTTGTAAACAGAGCCGTCCCAAACTTTGGGGTGGCTGTGTCTTTTTGATTTTAATTTCCCTAAGCTATAGGACCATAAGTGGAAGTGCCCTAGGCTCTGTTGCTTTGTTTTTTAGATGTTTCAGGAAACACCATACACCTCTCCCGAGTGGCTGTTGGCAATTTACATCCCGCCCATCAGCATAACAAGGCTCCCAGTTCTCCATGGCCTGTCCTGCCTTTCTGGATTTTACACTTTTTTCAGATGGCCCTTTTGACCGGGGGGAAGTGAGACTTCATTGTAGTGCAGATTTCCTTTGCAAGCTTGCTTGGTTGGCCAAAAAGGGCGTATGCGTTTTTTCCTGAATATATTCAGGAAAAAACGCATACGCCCTTTTTGGCCAAGTGCATCATTGTGGACGTTCTGCCTCTTTTCCTATGCTTTAAATGCAATTCCAGTCTACCTCCTGAAATCGGTTTCCTGCAATTCTGCCCCGCTTTCAAGTCCTCTTGGCAGCCTTACTTCAGTATATTTTTGGACGATAGCTGTCATTTATAACTCTGCAGGTTTGTGAATTACAGTGCCCCTGAGCTCCTTTCTTCAACTCGCTTTCTTGTGAGCTGGCCGCAACACCGCAGGATTGCTTCAGGCCCTAATCTGGTTCCGGCACGGCACGCTGAGCCTTTGGTTAATTCCTCTTCCTGGTGGGAAATGAGAGTTAAATTTGCCCGTCCAGACACCTCCAGCTAGTCTCTCATTGGTTCTCCCTGTTCCTGTTCATCTTCCGCAGAAATTGCAAACTGGGCCAAACAGGAGGTTAAAGGCACTGACTCTCCAAGTCGGGAGAGTGTTAGTAAAGCGTGTGGAATGTTGCACCCGAGTACCAGGGGACGAGAACTGAGACATATTGGAACACGTCTCCCGATCACACGGTTGATCATACTCTGGGTTCCACGTGCATGTTTTACCTGAAGGCAGAATCCGTTAAACCTGGAGAGTTGAGACCCGTGGAATGGGTTCCATGCAATATGACTTCAAAGGGTCTTCATTTGCTCACCGAACCTCTCCAATCTTATCACTGCTCTGTTTATGCCCCTGTACACATGCTTGATTTTCTTTCAGACACATAGCAATCCATAGGTTTTAAGATACTTACTAGTCAGGTACATTCTTAGGCGTTTAATATGGGGTGTTGAGTCCATTTCGTTGAGCAAGGAGTAGTTCTTGTCTATTCCATATTTGGCTTAAGGAACTTTATCTGTGCTCATTTCAATCTCTGGTTTGATGCAGCACCCCAACTCACCTTTCCCCTTAAGCAAGCATAAGTTGGTTTTCTAAATTTGAGACCCTGTTCTGTTTTGTAATCCAGTTCCTGTGTAGCCAAGTTTACATTCCGTGTATTAGTGATATCTTATGATGTTTCTTTTTCTGTGTGACTTATTTCAGTTAGAATCATCATACCTGAATCCACTCATTATGCTGCTACGGGCCTGATGACATAGATTTCATTGCTGAGTGATATTGCATTGTACGTAAGTACCACAACTTCTTTATCCATTTTTCACTTTCTGCGATATTGAACTTGTACCGTAAACGAGGTTCTTGTAAACAGAGCCGTCCCAAACTTTGGGGTGGCTGTGTCTTTTTGATTTTAATTTCCCTAAGCTATAGGACCATAAGTGGAAGTGCCCTAGGCTCTGTTGCTTTGTTTTTTAGATGTTTCAGGAAACACCATACACCTCTCCCGAGTGGCTGTTGGCAATTTACATCCCGCCCATCAGCATAACAAGGCTCCCAGTTCTCCATGGCCTGTCCTGCCTTTCTGGATTTTACACTTTTTTCAGATGGCCCTTTTGACCGGGGGGAAGTGAGACTTCATTGTAGTGCAGATTTCCTTTGCAAGCTTGCTTGGTTGGCCAAAAAGGGCGTATGCGTTTTTTCCTGAATATATTCAGGAAAAAACGCATACGCCCTTTTTGGCCAAGTGCATCATTGTGGACGTTCTGCCTCTTTTCCTATGCTTTAAATGCAATTCCAGTCTACCTCCTGAAATCGGTTTCCTGCAATTCTGCCCCGCTTTCAAGTCCTCTTGGCAGCCTTACTTCAGTATATTTTTGGACGATAGCTGTCATTTATAACTCTGCAGGTTTGTGAATTACAGTGCCCCTGAGCTCCTTTCTTCAACTCGCTTTCTTGTGAGCTGGCCGCAACACCGCAGGATTGCTTCAGGCCCTAATCTGGTTCCGGCACGGCACGCTGAGCCTTTGGTTAATTCCTCTTCCTGGTGGGAAATGAGAGTTAAATTTGCCCGTCCAGACACCTCCAGCTAGTCTCTCATTGGTTCTCCCTATTCCTGTTCATCTTCCGCAGAAATTGCAAACTGGGCCAAACAGGAGGTTAAAGGCACTGACTCTCCAAGTCGGGAGAGTGTTAGTAAAGCGTCTGGAATGTTGCACCCGAGTACCAGGGGACGAGAACTGAGACATATTGGAACACGTCTCCCGATCACACGGTTGATCATACTCTGGGTTCCACGTGCATGTTTTAGCTGAAGGAAGAATCCCTTAAACCTGGAGAGTTGAGACCCGTGGAATGGGTACCATGCAATATGACTTCAAAGGGTCTTCATTTGCTCACCGAACCTCTCCAATCCTATCACTGCTGCGTTTATGCCCCTGTACACACGCTTGATTTTCTTTCAGAGACATAGCAGTGCATAGGTTTTAAGATACTTACTAGTCAGGTACATTCTTAGGCGTTTAATATGGGGTGTTGAGTCCATTTCGTTGAGCAAGGAGTAGTTCTTGTCTATTCCATATTTGGCTTAAGGAACTTTATCTGTGCTCATTTCAATCTCTGGTTTGATGCAGCACCCCAACTCACCTTTCCCCTTAAGCAAGCATAAGTTGGTTTTCTAAATTTGAGACCCTGTTCTGTTTTGTAATCCAGTTCCTGTGTAGCCAAGTTTACATCCCGTGTATTAGTGATATCTTATGATGTTTCTTTTTCTGTGTGACTTATTTCAGTTAGAATCATCATACCTGAATCCACTCATTATGCTGCTACGGGCCTGATGACATAGATTTCATTGCTGAGTGATATTGCATTGTACGTAAGTACCACAACTTCTTTATCCATTTTTCACTTTCTGCGATATTGAACTTGTACCGTAAACGAGGTTCTTGTAAACAGAGCCGTCCCAAACTTTGGGGTGGCTGTGTCTTTTTGATTTTAATTTCCCTAAGCTATAGGACCATAAGTGGAAGTGCCCTAGGCTCTGTTGCTTTGTTTTTCAGATGTTTCAGGAAACACCATACACCTCTCCCGAGTGGCTGTTGGCAATTTACATCCCGCCCATCAGCATAACAAGGCTCCCAGTTCTCCATGGCCTGTCCTGCCTTTCTGGATTTTACACTTTTTTCAGATGGCCCTTTTGACCGGGGGGAAGTGAGACTTCATTGTAGTGCAGATTTCCTTTGCAAGCTTGCTTGGTTGGCCAAAAAGGGCGTATGCGTTTTTTCCTGAATATATTCAGGAAAAAACGCATACGCCCTTTTTGGCCAAGTGCATCATTGTGGACGTTCTGCCTCTTTTCCTATGCTTTAAATGCAATTCCAGTCTACCTCCTGAAATCGGTTTCCTGCAATTCTGCCCCGCTTTCAAGTCCTCTTGGCAGCCTTACTTCAGTATATTTTTGGACGATAGCTGTCATTTATAACTCTGCAGGTTTGTGAATTACAGTGCCCCTGAGCTCCTTTCTTCAACTCGCTTTCTTGTGAGCTGGCCGCAACACCGCAGGATTGCTTCAGGCCCTAATCTGGTTCCGGCACGGCACGCTGAGCCTTTGGTTAATTCCTCTTCCTGGTGGGAAATGAGAGTTAAATTTGCCCGTCCAGACACCTCCAGCTAGTCTCTCATTGGTTCTCCCTATTCCTGTTCATCTTCCGCAGAAATTGCAAACTGGGCCAAACAGGAGGTTAAAGGCACTGACTCTCCAAGTCGGGAGAGTGTTAGTAAAGCGTGTGGAATGTTGCACCCGAGTACCAGGGGACGAGAACTGAGACATATTGGAACACGTCTCCCGATCACACGGTTGATCATACTCTGGGTTCCACGTGCATGTTTTACCTGAAGGCAGAATCCGTTAAACCTGGAGAGTTGAGACCCGTGGAATGGGTTCCATGCAATATGACTTCAAAGGGTCTTCATTTGCTCACCGAACCTCTCCAATCTTATCACTGCTGTGTTTATGCCCCTGTACACATGCTTGATTTTCTTTCAGACACATAGCAATCCATAGGTTTTAAGATACTTACTAGTCAGGTACATTCTTAGGCGTTTAATATGGGGTGTTGAGTCCATTTCGTTGAGCAAGGAGTAGTTCTTGTCTATTCCATATTTGGCTTAAGGAACTTTATCTGTGCTCATTTCAATCTCTGGTTTGATGCAGCACCCCAACTCACCTTTCCCCTTAAGCAAGCATAAGTTGGTTTTCTAAATTTGAGACCCTGTTCTGTTTTGTAATCCAGTTCCTGTGTAGCCAAGTTTACATTCCGTGTATTAGTGATATCTTATGATGTTTCTTTTTCTGTGTGACTTATTTCAGTTAGAATCATCATACCTGAATCCACTCATTATGCTGCTACGGGCCTGATGACATAGATTTCATTGCTGAGTGATATTGCATTGTACGTAAGTACCACAACTTCTTTATCCATTTTTCACTTTCTGCGATATTGAACTTGTTCCGTAAACGAGGTTCTTGTAAACAGAGCCGTCCCAAACTTTGGGGTGGCTGTGTCTTTTTGATTTTAATTTCCCTAAGCTATAGGACCATAAGTGGAAGTGCCCTAGGCTCTGTTGCTTTGTTTTTTAGATGTTTCAGGAAACACCATACACCTCTCCCGAGTGGCTGTTGGCAATTTACATCCCGCCCATCAGCATAACAAGGCTCCCAGTTCTCCATGGCCTGTCCTGCCTTTCTGGATTTTACACTTTTTTCAGATGGCCCTTTTGACCGGGGGGAAGTGAGACTTCATTGTAGTGCAGATTTCCTTTGCAAGCTTGCTTGGTTGGCCAAAAAGGGCGTATGCGTTTTTTCCTGAATATATTCAGGAAAAAACGCATACGCCCTTTTTGGCCAAGTGCATCATTGTGGACGTTCTGCCTCTTTTCCTATGCTTTAAATGCAATTCCAGTCTACCTCCTGAAATCGGTTTCCTGCAATTCTGCCCCGCTTTCAAGTCCTCTTGGCAGCCTTACTTCAGTATATTTTTGGACGATAGCTGTCATTTATAACTCTGCAGGTTTGTGAATTACAGTGCCCCTGAGCTCCTTTCTTCAACTCGCTTTCTTGTGAGCTGGCCGCAACACCGCAGGATTGCTTCAGGCCCTAATCTGGTTCCGGCACGGCACGCTGAGCCTTTGGTTAATTCCTCTTCCTGGTGGGAAATGAGAGTTAAATTTGCCCGTCCAGACACCTCCAGCTAGTCTCTCATTGGTTCTCCCTATTCCTGTTCATCTTCCGCAGAAATTGCAAACTGGGCCAAACAGGAGGTTAAAGGCACTGACTCTCCAAGTCGGGAGAGTGTTAGTAAAGCGTGTGGAATGTTGCACCCGAGTACCAGGGGACGAGAACTGAGACATATTGGAACACGTCTCCCGATCACACGGTTGATCATACTCTGGGTTCCACGTGCATGTTTTACCTGAAGGCAGAATCCGTTAAACCTGGAGAGTTGAGACCCGTGGAATGGGTTCCATGCAATATGACTTCAAAGGGTCTTCATTTGCTCACCGAACCTCTCCAATCTTATCACTGCTGTGTTTATGCCCCTGTACACATGCTTGATTTTCTTTCAGACACATAGCAATCCATAGGTTTTAAGATACTTACTAGTCAGGTACATTCTTAGGCGTTTAATATGGGGTGTTGAGTCCATTTCGTTGAGCAAGGAGTAGTTCTTGTCTATTCCATATTTGGCTTAAGGAACTTTATCTGTGCTCATTTCAATCTCTGGTTTGATGCAGCACCCCAACTCACCTTTCCCCTTAAGCAAGCATAAGTTGGTTTTCTAAATTTGAGACCCTGTTCTGTTTTGTAATCCAGTTCCTGTGTAGCCAAGTTTACATTCCGTGTATTAGTGATATCTTATGATGTTTCTTTTTCTGTGTGACTTATTTCAGTTAGAATCATCATACCTGAATCCACTCATTATGCTGCTACGGGCCTGATGACATAGATTTCATTGCTGAGTGATATTGCATTGTACGTAAGTACCACAACTTCTTTATCCATTTTTCACTTTCTGCGATATTGAACTTGTTCCGTAAACGAGGTTCTTGTAAACAGAGCCGTCCCAAACTTTGGGGTGGCTGTGTCTTTTTGATTTTAATTTCCCTAAGCTATAGGACCATAAGTGGAAGTGCCCTAGGCTCTGTTGCTTTGTTTTTTAGATGTTTCAGGAAACACCATACACCTCTCCCGAGTGGCTGTTGGCAATTTACATCCCGCCCATCAGCATAACAAGGCTCCCAGTTCTCCATGGCCTGTCCTGCCTTTCTGGATTTTACACTTTTTTCAGATGGCCCTTTTGACCGGGGGGAAGTGAGACTTCATTGTAGTGCAGATTTCCTTTGCAAGCTTGCTTGGTTGGCCAAAAAGGGCGTATGCGTTTTTTCCTGAATATATTCAGGAAAAAACGCATACGCCCTTTTTGGCCAAGTGCATCATTGTGGACGTTCTGCCTCTTTTCCTATGCTTTAAATGCAATTCCAGTCTACCTCCTGAAATCGGTTTCCTGCAATTCTGCCCCGCTTTCAAGTCCTCTTGGCAGCCTTACTTCAGTATATTTTTGGACGATAGCTGTCATTTATAACTCTGCAGGTTTGTGAATTACAGTGCCCCTGAGCTCCTTTCTTCAACTCGCTTTCTTGTGAGCTGGCCGCAACACCGCAGGATTGCTTCAGGCCCTAATCTGGTTCCGGCACGGCACGCTGAGCCTTTGGTTAATTCCTCTTCCTGGTGGGAAATGAGAGTTAAATTTGCCCGTCCAGACACCTCCAGCTAGTCTCTCATTGGTTCTCCCTGTTCCTGTTCATCTTCCGCAGAAATTGCAAACTGGGCCAAACAGGAGGTTAAAGGCACTGACTCTCCAAGTCGGGAGAGTGTTAGTAAAGCGTGTGGAATGTTGCACCCGAGTACCAGGGGACGAGAACTGAGACATATTGGAACACGTCTCCCGATCACACGGTTGATCATACTCTGGGTTCCACGTGCATGTTTTACCTGAAGGCAGAATCCGTTAAACCTGGAGAGTTGAGACCCGTGGAATGGGTTCCATGCAATATGACTTCAAAGGGTCTTCATTTGCTCACCGAACCTCTCCAATCTTATCACTGCTCTGTTTATGCCCCTGTACACATGCTTGATTTTCTTTCAGACACATAGCAATCCATAGGTTTTAAGATACTTACTAGTCAGGTACATTCTTAGGCGTTTAATATGGGGTGTTGAGTCCATTTCGTTGAGCAAGGAGTAGTTCTTGTCTATTCCATATTTGGCTTAAGGAACTTTATCTGTGCTCATTTCAATCTCTGGTTTGATGCAGCACCCCAACTCACCTTTCCCCTTAAGCAAGCATAAGTTGGTTTTCTAAATTTGAGACCCTGTTCTGTTTTGTAATCCAGTTCCTGTGTAGCCAAGTTTACATTCCGTGTATTAGTGATATCTTATGATGTTTCTTTTTCTGTGTGACTTATTTCAGTTAGAATCATCATACCTGAATCCACTCATTATGCTGCTACGGGCCTGATGACATAGATTTCATTGCTGAGTGATATTGCATTGTACGTAAGTACCACAACTTCTTTATCCATTTTTCACTTTCTGCGATATTGAACTTGTACCGTAAACGAGGTTCTTGTAAACAGAGCCGTCCCAAACTTTGGGGTGGCTGTGTCTTTTTGATTTTAATTTCCCTAAGCTATAGGACCATAAGTGGAAGTGCCCTAGGCTCTGTTGCTTTGTTTTTTAGATGTTTCAGGAAACACCATACACCTCTCCCGAGTGGCTGTTGGCAATTTACATCCCGCCCATCAGCATAACAAGGCTCCCAGTTCTCCATGGCCTGTCCTGCCTTTCTGGATTTTACACTTTTTTCAGATGGCCCTTTTGACCGGGGGGAAGTGAGACTTCATTGTAGTGCAGATTTCCTTTGCAAGCTTGCTTGGTTGGCCAAAAAGGGCGTATGCGTTTTTTCCTGAATATATTCAGGAAAAAACGCATACGCCCTTTTTGGCCAAGTGCATCATTGTGGACGTTCTGCCTCTTTTCCTATGCTTTAAATGCAATTCCAGTCTACCTCCTGAAATCGGTTTCCTGCAATTCTGCCCCGCTTTCAAGTCCTCTTGGCAGCCTTACTTCAGTATATTTTTGGACGATAGCTGTCATTTATAACTCTGCAGGTTTGTGAATTACAGTGCCCCTGAGCTCCTTTCTTCAACTCGCTTTCTTGTGAGCTGGCCGCAACACCGCAGGATTGCTTCAGGCCCTAATCTGGTTCCGGCACGGCACGCTGAGCCTTTGGTTAATTCCTCTTCCTGGTGGGAAATGAGAGTTAAATTTGCCCGTCCAGACACCTCCAGCTAGTCTCTCATTGGTTCTCCCTATTCCTGTTCATCTTCCGCAGAAATTGCAAACTGGGCCAAACAGGAGGTTAAAGGCACTGACTCTCCAAGTCGGGAGAGTGTTAGTAAAGCGTCTGGAATGTTGCACCCGAGTACCAGGGGACGAGAACTGAGACATATTGGAACACGTCTCCCGATCACACGGTTGATCATACTCTGGGTTCCACGTGCATGTTTTAGCTGAAGGAAGAATCCCTTAAACCTGGAGAGTTGAGACCCGTGGAATGGGTACCATGCAATATGACTTCAAAGGGTCTTCATTTGCTCACCGAACCTCTCCAATCCTATCACTGCTGCGTTTATGCCCCTGTACACACGCTTGATTTTCTTTCAGAGACATAGCAGTGCATAGGTTTTAAGATACTTACTAGTCAGGTACATTCTTAGGCGTTTAATATGGGGTGTTGAGTCCATTTCGTTGAGCAAGGAGTAGTTCTTGTCTATTCCATATTTGGCTTAAGGAACTTTATCTGTGCTCATTTCAATCTCTGGTTTTATGCAGCACCCCAACTCACCTTTCCCCTTAAGCAAGCATAAGTTGGTTTTCTAAATTTGAGACCCTGTTCTGTTTTGTAATCCAGTTCCTGTGTAGCCAAGTTTACATCCCGTGTATTAGTGATATCTTATGATGTTTCTTTTTCTGTGTGACTTATTTCAGTTAGAATCATCATACCTGAATCCACTCATTATGCTGCTATGGGCCTGATGACATAGATTTCATTGCTGAGTGATATTGCATTGTACGTAAGTACCACAACTTCTTTATCCATTTTTCACTTTCTGCGATATTGAACTTGTACCGTAAACGAGGTTCTTGTAAACAGAGCCGTCCCAAACTTTGGGGTGGCTGTGTCTTTTTGATTTTAATTTCCCTAAGCTATAGGACCATAAGTGGAAGTGCCCTAGGCTCTGTTGCTTTGTTTTTCAGATGTTTCAGGAAACACCATACACCTCTCCCGAGTGGCTGTTGGCAATTTACATCCCGCCCATCAGCATAACAAGGCTCCCAGTTCTCCATGGCCTGTCCTGCCTTTCTGGATTTTACACTTTTTTCAGATGGCCCTTTTGACCGGGGGGAAGTGAGACTTCATTGTAGTGCAGATTTCCTTTGCAAGCTTGCTTGGTTGGCCAAAAAGGGCGTATGCGTTTTTTCCTGAATATATTCAGGAAAAAACGCATACGCCCTTTTTGGCCAAGTGCATCATTGTGGACGTTCTGCCTCTTTTCCTATGCTTTAAATGCAATTCCAGTCTACCTCCTGAAATCGGTTTCCTGCAATTCTGCCCCGCTTTCAAGTCCTCTTGGCAGCCTTACTTCAGTATATTTTTCGACGATAGCTGTCATTTATAACTCTGCAGGTTTGTGAATTACAGTGCCCCTGAGCTCCTTTCTTCAACTCGCTTTCTTGTGAGCTGGCCGCAACACCGCAGGATTGCTTCAGGCCCTAATCTGGTTCCGGCACGGCACGCTGAGCCTTTGGTTAATTCCTCTTCCTGGTGGGAAATGAGAGTTAAATTTGCCCGTCCAGACACCTCCAGCTAGTCTCTCATTGGTTCTCCCTATTCCTGTTCATCTTCCGCAGAAATTGCAAACTGGGCCAAACAGGAGGTTAAAGGCACTGACTCTCCAAGTCGGGAGAGTGTTAGTAAAGCGTCTGGAATGTTGCACCCGAGTACCAGGGGACGAGAACTGAGACATATTGGAACACGTCTCCCGATCACACGGTTGATCATACTCTGGGTTCCACGTGCATGTTTTAGCTGAAGGAAGAATCCCTTAAACCTGGAGAGTTGAGACCCGTGGAATGGGTACCATGCAATATGACTTCAAAGGGTCTTCATTTGCTCACCGAACCTCTCCAATCCTATCACTGCTGCGTTTATGCCCCTGTACACACGCTTGATTTTCTTTCAGAGACAGCAATCCATAGGTTTTAAGATATTTACTAGTCAGGTACATTCTTAGGCGTTTAATATGGGGTGTTGAGTCCATTTCGTTGAGCAAGGAGTAGTTCTTGTCTATTCCATATTTGGCTTAAGGAACTTTATCTGTGCTCATTTCAATCTCTGGTTTGATGCAGCACCCCAACTCACCTTTCCCCTTAAGCAAGCATAAGTTGGTTTTCTAAATTTGAGACCCTGTTCTGTTTTGTAATCCAGTTCCTGTGTAGCCAAGTTTACATCCCGTGTATTAGTGATATCTTATGATGTTTCTTTTTCTGTGTGACTTATTTCAGTTAGAATCATCATACCTGAATCCACTCATTATGCTGCTACGGGCCTGATGACATAGATTTCATTGCTGAGTGATATTGCATTGTACGTAAGTACCACAACTTCTTTATCCATTTTTCACTTTCTGCGATATTGAACTTGTACCGTAAACGAGGTTCTTGTAAACAGAGCCGTCCCAAACTTTGGGGTGGCTGTGTCTTTTTGATTTTAATTTCCCTAAGCTATAGGACCATAAGTGGAAGTGCCCTAGGCTCTGTTGCTTTGTTTTTTAGATGTTTCAGGAAACACCATACACCTCTCCCGAGTGGCTGTTGGCAATTTACATCCCGCCCATCAGCATAACAAGGCTCCCAGTTCTCCATGGCCTGTCCTGCCTTTCTGGATTTTACACTTTTTTCAGATGGCCCTTTTGACCGGGGGGAAGTGAGACTTCATTGTAGTGCAGATTTCCTTTGCAAGCTTGCTTGGTTGGCCAAAAAGGGCGTATGCGTTTTTTCCTGAATATATTCAGGAAAAAACGCATACGCCCTTTTTGGCCAAGTGCATCATTGTGGACGTTCTGCCTCTTTTCCTATGCTTTAAATGCAATTCCAGTCTACCTCCTGAAATCGGTTTCCTGCAATTCTGCCCCGCTTTCAAGTCCTCTTGGCAGCCTTACTTCAGTATATTTTTGGACGATAGCTGTCATTTATAACTCTGCAGGTTTGTGAATTACAGTGCCCCTGAGCTCCTTTCTTCAACTCGCTTTCTTGTGAGCTGGCCGCAACACCGCAGGATTGCTTCAGGCCCTAATCTGGTTCCGGCACGGCACGCTGAGCCTTTGGTTAATTCCTCTTCCTGGTGGGAAATGAGAGTTAAATTTGCCCGTCCAGACACCTCCAGCTAGTCTCTCATTGGTTCTCCCTATTCCTGTTCATCTTCCGCAGAAATTGCAAACTGGGCCAAACAGGAGGTTAAAGGCACTGACTCTCCAAGTCGGGAGAGTGTTAGTAAAGCGTGTGGAATGTTGCACCCGAGTACCAGGGGACGAGAACTGAGACATATTGGAACACGTCTCCCGATCACACGGTTGATCATACTCTGGGTTCCACGTGCATGTTTTACCTGAAGGCAGAATCCGTTAAACCTGGAGAGTTGAGACCCGTGGAATGGGTTCCATGCAATATGACTTCAAAGGGTCTTCATTTGCTCACCGAACCTCTCCAATCTTATCACTGCTGTGTTTATGCCCCTGTACACATGCTTGATTTTCTTTCAGACACATAGCAATCCATAGGTTTTAAGATACTTACTAGTCAGGTACATTCTTAGGCGTTTAATATGGGGTGTTGAGTCCATTTCGTTGAGCAAGGAGTAGTTCTTGTCTATTCCATATTTGGCTTAAGGAACTTTATCTGTGCTCATTTCAATCTCTGGTTTGATGCAGCACCCCAACTCACCTTTCCCCTTAAGCAAGCATAAGTTGGTTTTCTAAATTTGAGACCCTGTTCTGTTTTGTAATCCAGTTCCTGTGTAGCCAAGTTTACATTCCGTGTATTAGTGATATCTTATGATGTTTCTTTTTCTGTGTGACTTATTTCAGTTAGAATCATCATACCTGAATCCACTCATTATGCTGCTACGGGCCTGATGACATAGATTTCATTGCTGAGTGATATTGCATTGTACGTAAGTACCACAACTTCTTTATCCATTTTTCACTTTCTGCGATATTGAACTTGTTCCGTAAACGAGGTTCTTGTAAACAGAGCCGTCCCAAACTTTGGGGTGGCTGTGTCTTTTTGATTTTAATTTCCCTAAGCTATAGGACCATAAGTGGAAGTGCCCTAGGCTCTGTTGCTTTGTTTTTTAGATGTTTCAGGAAACACCATACACCTCTCCCGAGTGGCTGTTGGCAATTTACATCCCGCCCATCAGCATAACAAGGCTCCCAGTTCTCCATGGCCTGTCCTGCCTTTCTGGATTTTACACTTTTTTCAGATGGCCCTTTTGACCGGGGGGAAGTGAGACTTCATTGTAGTGCAGATTTCCTTTGCAAGCTTGCTTGGTTGGCCAAAAAGGGCGTATGCGTTTTTTCCTGAATATATTCAGGAAAAAACGCATACGCCCTTTTTGGCCAAGTGCATCATTGTGGACGTTCTGCCTCTTTTCCTATGCTTTAAATGCAATTCCAGTCTACCTCCTGAAATCGGTTTCCTGCAATTCTGCCCCGCTTTCAAGTCCTCTTGGCAGCCTTACTTCAGTATATTTTTGGACGATAGCTGTCATTTATAACTCTGCAGGTTTGTGAATTACAGTGCCCCTGAGCTCCTTTCTTCAACTCGCTTTCTTGTGAGCTGGCCGCAACACCGCAGGATTGCTTCAGGCCCTAATCTGGTTCCGGCACGGCACGCTGAGCCTTTGGTTAATTCCTCTTCCTGGTGGGAAATGAGAGTTAAATTTGCCCGTCCAGACACCTCCAGCTAGTCTCTCATTGGTTCTCCCTATTCCTGTTCATCTTCCGCAGAAATTGCAAACTGGGCCAAACAGGAGGTTAAAGGCACTGACTCTCCAAGTCGGGAGAGTGTTAGTAAAGCGTCTGGAATGTTGCACCCGAGTACCAGGGGACGAGAACTGAGACATATTGGAACACGTCTCCCGATCACACGGTTGATCATACTCTGGGTTCCACGTGCATGTTTTAGCTGAAGGAAGAATCCCTTAAACCTGGAGAGTTGAGACCCGTGGAATGGGTACCATGCAATATGACTTCAAAGGGTCTTCATTTGCTCACCGAACCTCTCCAATCCTATCACTGCTGCGTTTATGCCCCTGTACACACGCTTGATTTTCTTTCAGAGACAGCAATCCATAGGTTTTAAGATATTTACTAGTCAGGTACATTCTTAGGCGTTTAATATGGGGTGTTGAGTCCATTTCGTTGAGCAAGGAGTAGTTCTTGTCTATTCCATATTTGGCTTAAGGAACTTTATCTGTGCTCATTTCAATCTCTGGTTTTATGCAGCACCCCAACTCACCTTTCCCCTTAAGCAAGCATAAGTTGGTTTTCTAAATTTGAGACCCTGTTCTGTTTTGTAATCCAGTTCCTGTGTAGCCAAGTTTACATCCCGTGTATTAGTGATATCTTATGATGTTTCTTTTTCTGTGTGACTTATTTCAGTTAGAATCATCATACCTGAATCCACTCATTATGCTGCTACGGGCCTGATGACATAGATTTCATTGCTGAGTGATATTGCATTGTACGTAAGTACCACAACTTCTTTATCCATTTTTCACTTTCTGCGCTATTGAACTTGTACCGTAAACGAGGTTCTTGTAAACAGAGCTGTCCCAAACTTTGGGGTGGCTGTGTCTTTTTGATTTTAATTTCCCTAAGCTATAGGACCATAAGTGGAAGTGCCCTAGGCTCTGTTGCTTTGTTTTTTAGATGTTTCAGGAAACACCATACACCTCTCCCGAGTGGCTGTTGGCAATTTACATCCCGCCCATCAGCATAACAAGGCTCCCAGTTCTCCATGGCCTGTCCTGCCTTTCTGGATTTTACACTTTTTTCAGATGGCCCTTTTGACCGGGGGGCAGTGAGACTTCATTGTAGTGCAGATTTCCTTTGCAAGCTTGCTTGGTTGGCCAAAAAGGGCGTATGCGTTTTTTCCTGAATATATTCAGGAAAAAACGCATACGCCCTTTTTGGCCAAGTGCATCATTGTGGACGTTCTGCCTCTTTTCCTATGCTTTAAATGCAATTCCAGTCTACCTCCTGAAATCGGTTTCCTGCAATTCTGCCCCGCTTTCAAGTCCTCTTGGCAGCCTTACTTCAGTATATTTTTGGACGATAGCTGTCATTTATAACTCTGCAGGTTTGTGAATTACAGTGCCCCTGAGCTCCTTTCTTCAACTCGCTTTCTTGTGAGCTGGCCGCAACACCGCAGGATTGCTTCAGGCCCTAATCTGGTTCCGGCTCGGCATGCTGAGCCTTTGGTTAATTCCTCTTCCTGGTGGGAAATGAGAGTTAAATTTGCCCGTCCAGACACCTCCAGCTAGTCTCTCATTGGTTCTCCCTATTCCTGTTCATCTTCCGCAGAAATTGCAAACTGGGCCAAACAGGAGGTTAAAGGCACTGACTCTCCAAGTCGGGAGAGTGTTAGTAAAGCGTCTGGAATGTTGCACCCGAGTACCAGGGGACGAGAACTGAGACATATTGGAACACGTCTCCCGATCACACGGTTGATCATACTCTGGGTTCCACGTGCATGTTTTAGCTGAAGGAAGAATCCCTTAAACCTGGAGAGTTGAGACCCGTGGAATGGGTACCATGCAATATGACTTCAAAGGGTCTTCATTTGCTCACCGAACCTCTCCAATCCTATCACTGCTGCGTTTATGCCCCTGTACACACGCTTGATTTTCTTTCAGAGACATAGCAATCCATAGGTTTTAAGATACTTACTAGTCAGGTACATTCTTAGGCGTTTAATATGGGGTGTTGAGTCCATTTCGTTGAGCAAGGAGTAGTTCTTGTCTATTCCATATTTGGCTTAAGGAACTTTATCTGTGCTCATTTCAATCTCTGGTTTGATGCAGCACCCCAACTCACCTTTCCCCTTAAGCAAGCATAAGTTGGTTTTCTAAATTTGAGACCCTGTTCTGTTTTGTAATCCAGTTCCTGTGTAGCCAAGTTTACATCCCGTGTATTAGTGATATCTTATGATGTTTCTTTTTCTGTGTGACTTATTTCAGTTAGAATCATCATACCTGAATCCACTCATTATACTGCTACGGGCCTGATGACATAGATTTTATTGCTGAGTGATATTGCATTGTACGTAAGTACCACAACTTCTTTATCCATTTTTCACTTTCTGCGCTATTGAACTTGTACCGTAAACGAGGTTCTTGTAAACAGAGCCGTTCCAAACTTTGGGGTGGCTGTGTCTTTTTGATTTTAATTTCCCTAAGCTATAGGACCATAAGTGGAAGTGCCCTAGGCTCTGTTGCTTTGTTTTTTAGATGTTTCAGGAAACACCATACACCTCTCCCGAGTGGCTGTTGGCAATTTACATCCCGCCCATCAGCATAACAAGGCTCCCAGTTCTCCATGGCCTGTCCTGCCTTTCTGGATTTTACACTTTTTTCAGATGGCCCTTTTGACTGGGGGGAAGTGAGACTTCATTGTAGTGCAGATTTCCTTTGCAAGCTTGCTTGGTTGGCCAAAAAGGGCGTATGCGTTTTTTCCTGATTCAGGAAAAAACGCATACGCCCTTTTTGGCCAAGTGCATCATTGTGGACGTTCTGCCTCTTTTCCTATGCTTTAAATGCAATTCCAGTCTACCTCCTGAAATCGGTTTCCTGCAATTCTGCCCCGCTTTCAAGTCCTCTTGGCAGCCTTACTTCAGTATATTTTTGGACGATAGCTGTCATTTATAACTCTGCAGGTTTGTGAATTACAGTGCCCCTGAGCTCCTTTCTTCAACTCGCTTTCTTGTGAGCTGGCCGCAACACCGCAGGATTGCTTCAGGCCCTAATCTGGTTCCGGCACGGCACGCTGAGCCTTTGGTTAATTCCTCTTCCTGGTGGGAAATGAGAGTTAAATTTGCCCGTCCAGACACCTCCAGCTAGTCTCTCATTGGTTCTCCCTATTCCTGTTCATCTTCCGCAGAAATTGCAAACTGGGCCAAACAGGAGGTTAAAGGCACTGACTCTCCAAGTCGGGAGAGTGTTAGTAAAGCGTCTGGAATGTTGCACCGAGTACCAGGGGACGAGAACTGAGACATATTGGAACACGTCTCCCGATCACACGGTTGATCATACTCTGGGTTCCACGTGCATGTTTTAGCTGAAGGAAGAATCCCTTAAACCTGGAGAGTTGAGACCCGTGGAATGGGTACCATGCAATATGACTTCAAAGGGTCTTCATTTGCTCACCGAACCTCTCCAATCCTATCACTGCTGCGTTTATGCTCCTGTACACACGCTTGATTTTCTTTCAGAGACATAGCAATCCATAGGTTTTAAGATACTTACTAGTCAGGTACATTCTTAGTCGTTTAATATGGGGTGTTGAGTCCATTTCGTTGAGCAAGGAGTAGTTCTTGTCTATTCCATATTTGGCTTAAGGAACTTTATCTGTGCTCATTTAAATCTCTGGTTTTATGCAGCACCCCAACTCACCTTTCCCCTTAAGCAAGCATAAGTTGGTTTTCTAAATTTGAGACCCTGTTCTGTTTTGTAATCCAGTTCCTGTGTAGCCAAGTTTACATTCCGTGTATTAGTGATATCTTATGATGTTTCTTTTTCTGTGTGACTTATTTCAGTTAGAATCATCATACCTGAATCCACTCATTATGCTGCTACGGGCCTGATGACATAGATTTCATTGCTGAGTGATATTGCATTGTACGTAAGTACCACAACTTCTTTATCCATTTTTCACTTTCTGCGATATTGAACTTGTACCGTAAACGAGGTTCTTGTAAACAGAGCCGTTCCAAACTTTGGGGTGGCTGTGTCTTTTTGATTTTAATTTCCCTAAGCTATAGGACCATAAGTGGAAGTGCCCTAGGCTCTGTTGCTTTGTTTTTTAGATGTTTCAGGAAACACCATACACCTCTCCCGAGTGGCTGTTGGCAATTTACATCCCGCCCATCAGCATAACAAGGCTCCCAGTTCTCCATGGCCTGTCCTGCCTTTCTGGATTTTACACTTTTTTCAGATGGCCCTTTTGACTGGGGGGAAGTGAGACTTCATTGTAGTGCAGATTTCCTTTGCAAGCTTGCTTGGTTGGCCAAAAAGGGCGTATGCGTTTTTTCCTGAATATATTCAGGAAAAAACGCATACGCCCTTTTTGGCCAAGTGCATCATTGTGGACGTTCTGCCTCTTTTCCTATGCTTTAAATGCAATTCCAGTCTACCTCCTGAAATCGGTTTCCTGCAATTCTGCCCCGCTTTCAAGTCCTCTTGGCAGCCTTACTTCAGTATATTTTTGGACGATAGCTGTCATTTATAACTCTGCAGGTTTGTGAATTACAGTGCCCCTGAGCTCCTTTCTTCAACTCGCTTTCTTGTGAGCTGGCCGCAACACCGCAGGATTGCTTCAGGCCCTAATCTGGTTCCGGCACGGCACGCTGAGCCTTTGGTTAATTCCTCTTCCTGGTGGGAAATGAGAGTTAAATTTGCCCGTCCAGACACCTCCAGCTAGTCTCTCATTGGTTCTCCCTATTCCTGTTCATCTTCCGCAGAAATTGCAAACTGGGCCAAACAGGAGGTTAAAGGCACTGACTCTCCAAGTCGGGAGAGTGTTAGTAAAGCGTCTGGAATGTTGCACCCGAGTACCAGGGGACGAGAACTGAGACATATTGGAACACGTCTCCCGATCACACGGTTGATCATACTCTGGGTTCCACGTGCATGTTTTACCTGAAGGCAGAATCCCTTAAACCTGGAGAGTTGAGACCCGTGGAATGGGTACCATGCAATATGACTTCAAAGGGTCTTCATTTGCTCACCGAACCTCTCCAATCCTATCACTGCTGCGTTTTTGCCCCTGTACACACGCTTGATTTTCTTTCAGCGACATAGCAATCCATAGGTTTTAAGATACTTACTAGTCAGGTACATTCTTAGGCGTTTAATATGGGGTGTTGAGTCCATTTCGTTGAGCAAGGAGTAGTTCTTGTCTATTCCATATTTGGCTTAAGGAACTTTATCTGTGCTCATTTCAATCTCTGGTTTGATGCAGCACCCCAACTCACCTTTCCCCTTAAGCAAGCATAAGTTGGTTTTCTAAATTTGAGACCCTGTTCTGTTTTGTAATCCAGTTCCTGTGTAGCCAAGTTTACATTCCGTGTATTAGTGATATCTTATGATGTTTCTTTTTCTGTGTGACTTATTTCAGTTAGAATCATCATACCTGAATCCACTCATTATGCTGCTACGGGCCTGATGACATAGATTTCATTGCTGAGTGATATTGCATTGTACGTAAGTACCACAACTTCTTTATCCATTTTTCACTTTCTGCGATATTGAACTTGTACCGTAAACGAGGTTCTTGTAAACAGAGCCGTTCCAAACTTTGGGGTGGCTGTGTCTTTTTGATTTTAATTTCCCTAAGCTATAGGACCATAAGTGGAAGTGCCCTAGGCTCTGTTGCTTTGTTTTTTAGATGTTTCAGGAAACACCATACACCTCTCCCGAGTGGCTGTTGGCAATTTACATCCCGCCCATCAGCATAACAAGGCTCCCAGTTCTCCATGGCCTGTCCTGCCTTTCTGGATTTTACACTTTTTTCAGATGGCCCTTTTGACCGGGGGGCAGTGAGACTTCATTGTAGTGCAGATTTCCTTTGCAAGCTTGCTTGGTTGGCCAAAAAGGGCGTATGCGTTTTTTCCTGAATATATTCAGGAAAAAACGCATACGCCCTTTTTGGCCAAGTGCATCATTGTGGACGTTCTGCCTCTTTTCCTATGCTTTAAATGCAATTCCAGTCTACCTCCTGAAATCGGTTTCCTGCAATTCTGCCCCGCTTTCAAGTCCTCTTGGCAGCCTTACTTCAGTATATTTTTGGACGATAGCTGTCATTTATAACTCTGCAGGTTTGTGAATTACAGTGCCCCTGAGCTCCTTTCTTCAACTCGCTTTCTTGTGAGCTGGCCGCAACACCGCAGGATTGCTTCAGGCCCTAATCTGGTTCCGGCTCGGCATGCTGAGCCTTTGGTTAATTCCTCTTCCTGGTGGGAAATGAGAGTTAAATTTGCCCGTCCAGACACCTCCAGCTAGTCTCTCATTGGTTCTCCCTATTCCTGTTCATCTTCCGCAGAAATTGCAAACTGGGCCAAACAGGAGGTTAAAGGCACTGACTCTCCAAGTCGGGAGAGTGTTAGTAAAGCGTCTGGAATGTTGCACCCGAGTACCAGGGGACGAGAACTGAGACATATTGGAACACGTCTCCCGATCACACGGTTGATCATACTCTGGGTTCCACGTGCATGTTTTAGCTGAAGGAAGAATCCCTTAAACCTGGAGAGTTGAGACCCGTGGAATGGGTACCATGCAATATGACTTCAAAGGGTCTTCATTTGCTCACCGAACCTCTCCAATCCTATCACTGCTGCGTTTATGCCCCTGTACACACGCTTGATTTTCTTTCAGAGACATAGCAATCCATAGGTTTTAAGATACTTACTAGTCAGGTACATTCTTAGGCGTTTAATATGGGGTGTTGAGTCCATTTCGTTGAGCAAGGAGTAGTTCTTGTCTATTCCATATTTGGCTTAAGGAACTTTATCTGTGCTCATTTCAATCTCTGGTTTGATGCAGCACCCCAACTCACCTTTCCCCTTAAGCAAGCATAAGTTGGTTTTCTAAATTTGAGACCCTGTTCTGTTTTGTAATCCAGTTCCTGTGTAGCCAAGTTTACATCCCGTGTATTAGTGATATCTTATGATGTTTCTTTTTCTGTGTGACTTATTTCAGTTAGAATCATCATACCTGAATCCACTCATTATACTGCTACGGGCCTGATGACATAGATTTTATTGCTGAGTGATATTGCATTGTACGTAAGTACCACAACTTCTTTATCCATTTTTCACTTTCTGCGCTATTGAACTTGTACCGTAAACGAGGTTCTTGTAAACAGAGCCGTCCCAAACTTTGGGGTGGCTGTGTCTTTTTGATTTTAATTTCCCTAAGCTATAGGACCATAAGTGGAAGTGCCCTAGGCTCTGTTGCTTTGTTTTTTAGATGTTTCAGGAAACACCATACACCTCTCCCGAGTGGCTGTTGGCAATTTACATCCCGCCCATCAGCATAACAAGGCTCCCAGTTCTCCATGGCCTGTCCTGCCTTTCTGGATTTTACACTTTTTTCAGATGGCCCTTTTGACTGGGGGGAAGTGAGACTTCATTGTAGTGCAGATTTCCTTTGCAAGCTTGCTTGGTTGGCCAAAAAGGGCGTATGCGTTTTTTCCTGATTCAGGAAAAAACGCATACGCCCTTTTTGGCCAAGTGCATCATTGTGGACGTTCTGCCTCTTTTCCTATGCTTTAAATGCAATTCCAGTCTACCTCCTGAAATCGGTTTCCTGCAATTCTGCCCCGCTTTCAAGTCCTCTTGGCAGCCTTACTTCAGTATATTTTTGGACGATAGCTGTCATTTATAACTCTGCAGGTTTGTGAATTACAGTGCCCCTGAGCTCCTTTCTTCAACTCGCTTTCTTGTGAGCTGGCCGCAACACCGCAGGATTGCTTCAGGCCCTAATCTGGTTCCGGCACGGCACGCTGAGCCTTTGGTTAATTCCTCTTCCTGGTGGGAAATGAGAGTTAAATTTGCCCGTCCAGACACCTCCAGCTAGTCTCTCATTGGTTCTCCCTATTCCTGTTCATCTTCCGCAGAAATTGCAAACTGGGCCAAACAGGAGGTTAAAGGCACTGACTCTCCAAGTCGGGAGAGTGTTAGTAAAGCGTCTGGAATGTTGCACCGAGTACCAGGGGACGAGAACTGAGACATATTGGAACACGTCTCCCGATCACACGGTTGATCATACTCTGGGTTCCACGTGCATGTTTTAGCTGAAGGAAGAATCCCTTAAACCTGGAGAGTTGAGACCCGTGGAATGGGTACCATGCAATATGACTTCAAAGGGTCTTCATTTGCTCACCGAACCTCTCCAATCCTATCACTGCTGCGTTTATGCTCCTGTACACACGCTTGATTTTCTTTCAGAGACATAGCAATCCATAGGTTTTAAGATACTTACTAGTCAGGTACATTCTTAGTCGTTTAATATGGGGTGTTGAGTCCATTTCGTTGAGCAAGGAGTAGTTCTTGTCTATTCCATATTTGGCTTAAGGAACTTTATCTGTGCTCATTTAAATCTCTGGTTTTATGCAGCACCCCAACTCACCTTTCCCCTTAAGCAAGCATAAGTTGGTTTTCTAAATTTGAGACCCTGTTCTGTTTTGTAATCCAGTTCCTGTGTAGCCAAGTTTACATTCCGTGTATTAGTGATATCTTATGATGTTTCTTTTTCTGTGTGACTTATTTCAGTTAGAATCATCATACCTGAATCCACTCATTATGCTGCTACGGGCCTGATGACATAGATTTCATTGCTGAGTGATATTGCATTGTACGTAAGTACCACAACTTCTTTATCCATTTTTCACTTTCTGCGATATTGAACTTGTACCGTAAACGAGGTTCTTGTAAACAGAGCCGTTCCAAACTTTGGGGTGGCTGTGTCTTTTTGATTTTAATTTCCCTAAGCTATAGGACCATAAGTGGAAGTGCCCTAGGCTCTGTTGCTTTGTTTTTTAGATGTTTCAGGAAACACCATACACCTCTCCCGAGTGGCTGTTGGCAATTTACATCCCGCCCATCAGCATAACAAGGCTCCCAGTTCTCCATGGCCTGTCCTGCCTTTCTGGATTTTACACTTTTTTCAGATGGCCCTTTTGACTGGGGGGAAGTGAGACTTCATTGTAGTGCAGATTTCCTTTGCAAGCTTGCTTGGTTGGCCAAAAAGGGCGTATGCGTTTTTTCCTGAATATATTCAGGAAAAAACGCATACGCCCTTTTTGGCCAAGTGCATCATTGTGGACGTTCTGCCTCTTTTCCTATGCTTTAAA
Organism: Leucopleurus acutus; assembly: GCF_964270905.1. Classification (NCBI taxonomy): domain Eukaryota; kingdom Metazoa; phylum Chordata; class Mammalia; order Artiodactyla; family Delphinidae; genus Leucopleurus; species Leucopleurus acutus. Next base: position 579,593 of record NW_028139150.1, read on the forward strand.
TGCAATTCCAGTCTACCTCCTGAAATCGGTTTCCTGCAATTCTGCCCCGCTTTCAAGTCCTCTTGGCAGCCTTACTTCAGTATATTTTTGGACGATAGCTGTCATTTATAACTCTGCAGGTTTGTGAATTACAGTGCCCCTGAGCTCCTTTCTTCAACTCGCTTTCTTGTGAGCTGGCCGCAACACCGCAGGATTGCTTCAGGCCCTAATCTGGTTCCGGCACGGCACGCTGAGCCTTTGGTTAATTCCTCTTCCTGGTGGGAAATGAGAGTTAAATTTGCCCGTCCAGACACCTCCAGCTAGTCTCTCATTGGTTCTCCCTATTCCTGTTCATCTTCCGCAGAAATTGCAAACTGGGCCAAACAGGAGGTTAAAGGCACTGACTCTCCAAGTCGGGAGAGTGTTAGTAAAGCGTCTGGAATGTTGCACCCGAGTACCAGGGGACGAGAACTGAGACATATTGGAACACGTCTCCCGATCACACGGTTGATCATACTCTGGGTTCCACGTGCATGTTTTACCTGAAGGCAGAATCCCTTAAACCTGGAGAGTTGAGACCCGTGGAATGGGTACCATGCAATATGACTTCAAAGGGTCTTCATTTGCTCACCGAACCTCTCCAATCCTATCACTGCTGCGTTTTTGCCCCTGTACACACGCTTGATTTTCTTTCAGCGACATAGCAATCCATAGGTTTTAAGATACTTACTAGTCAGGTACATTCTTAGGCGTTTAATATGGGGTGTTGAGTCCATTTCGTTGAGCAAGGAGTAGTTCTTGTCTATTCCATATTTGGCTTAAGGAACTTTATCTGTGCTCATTTCAATCTCTGGTTTGATGCAGCACCCCAACTCACCTTTCCCCTTAAGCAAGCATAAGTTGGTTTTCTAAATTTGAGACCCTGTTCTGTTTTGTAATCCAGTTCCTGTGTAGCCAAGTTTACATTCCGTGTATTAGTGATATCTTATGATGTTTCTTTTTCTGTGTGACTTATTTCAGTTAGAATCATCATACCTGAATCCACTCATTATGCTGCTACGGGCCTGATGACATAGATTTCATTGCTGAGTGATATTGCATTGTACGTAAGTACCACAACTTCTTTATCCATTTTTCACTTTCTGCGATATTGAACTTGTACCGTAAACGAGGTTCTTGTAAACAGAGCCGTTCCAAACTTTGGGGTGGCTGTGTCTTTTTGATTTTAATTTCCCTAAGCTATAGGACCATAAGTGGAAGTGCCCTAGGCTCTGTTGCTTTGTTTTTTAGATGTTTCAGGAAACACCATACACCTCTCCCGAGTGGCTGTTGGCAATTTACATCCCGCCCATCAGCATAACAAGGCTCCCAGTTCTCCATGGCCTGTCCTGCCTTTCTGGATTTTACACTTTTTTCAGATGGCCCTTTTGACTGGGGGGAAGTGAGACTTCATTGTAGTGCAGATTTCCTTTGCAAGCTTGCTTGGTTGGCCAAAAAGGGCGTATGCGTTTTTTCCTGAATATATTCAGGAAAAAACGCATACGCCCTTTTTGGCCAAGTGCATCATTGTGGACGTTCTGCCTCTTTTCCTATGCTTTAAATGCAATTCCAGTCTAGCTCCTGAAATCGGTTTCCTGCAATTCTGCCCCGCTTTCAAGTCCTCTTGGCAGCCTTACTTCAGTATATTTTTGGACGATAGCTGTCATTTATAACTCTGCAGGTTTGTGAATTACAGTGCCCCTGAGCTCCTTTCTTCAACTCGCTTTCTTGTGAGCTGGCCGCAACACCGCAGGATTGCTTCAGGCCCTAATCTGGTTCCGGCACGGCACGCTGAGCCTTTGGTTAATTCCTCTTCCTGGTGGGAAATGAGAGTTAAATTTGCCCGTCCAGACACCTCCAGCTAGTCTCTCATTGGTTCTCCCTATTCCTGTTCATCTTCCGCAGAAATTGCAAACTGGGCCAAACAGGAGGTTAAAGGCACTGACTCTCCAAGTCGGGAGAGTGTTAGTAAAGCGTCTGGAATGTTGCACCCGAGTACCAGGGGACGAGAACTGAGACATATTGGAACACGTCTCCCGATCACACGGTTGATCATACTCTGGGTTCCACGTGCATGTTTTACCTGAAGGCAGAATCCCTTAAACCTGGAGAGTTGAGACCCGTGGAATGGGTACCATGCAATATGACTTCAAAGGGTCTTCATTTGCTCACCGAACCTCTCCAATCCTATCACTGCTGCGTTTTTGCCCCTGTACACACGCTTGATTTTCTTTCAGCGACATAGCAATCCATAGGTTTTAAGATACTTACTAGTCAGGTACATTCTTAGGCGTTTAATATGGGGTGTTGAGTCCATTTCGTTGAGCAAGGAGTAGTTCTTGTCTATTCCATATTTGGCTTAAGGAACTTTATCTGTGCTCATTTCAATCTCTGGTTTGATGCAGCACCCCAACTCACCTTTCCCCTTAAGCAAGCATAAGTTGGTTTTCTAAATTTGAGACCCTGTTCTGTTTTGTAATCCAGTTCCTGTGTAGCCAAGTTTACATTCCGTGTATTAGTGATATCTTATGATGTTTCTTTTTCTGTGTGACTTATTTCAGTTAGAATCATCATACCTGAATCCACTCATTATGCTGCTACGGGCCTGATGACATAGATTTCATTGCTGAGTGATATTGCATTGTACGTAAGTACCACAACTTCTTTATCCATTTTTCACTTTCTGCGATATTGAACTTGTACCGTAAACGAGGTTCTTGTAAACAGAGCCGTTCCAAACTTTGGGGTGGCTGTGTCTTTTTGATTTTAATTTCCCTAAGCTATAGGACCATAAGTGGAAGTGCCCTAGGCTCTGTTGCTTTGTTTTTTAGATGTTTCAGGAAACACCATACACCTCTCCCGAGTGGCTGTTGGCAATTTACATCCCGCCCATCAGCATAACAAGGCTCCCAGTTCTCCATGGCCTGTCCTGCCTTTCTGGATTTTACACTTTTTTCAGATGGCCCTTTTGACTGGGGGGAAGTGAGACTTCATTGTAGTGCAGATTTCCTTTGCAAGCTTGCTTGGTTGGCCAAAAAGGGCGTATGCGTTTTTTCCTGAATATATTCAGGAAAAAACGCATACGCCCTTTTTGGCCAAGTGCATCATTGTGGACGTTCTGCCTCTTTTCCTATGCTTTAAATGCAATTCCAGTCTAGCTCCTGAAATCGGTTTCCTGCAATTCTGCCCCGCTTTCAAGTCCTCTTGGCAGCCTTACTTCAGTATATTTTTGGACGATAGCTGTCATTTATAACTCTGCAGGTTTGTGAATTACAGTGCCCCTGAGCTCCTTTCTTCAACTCGCTTTCTTGTGAGCTGGCCGCAACACCGCAGGATTGCTTCAGGCCCTAATCTGGTTCCGGCACGGCACGCTGAGCCTTTGGTTAATTCCTCTTCCTGGTGGGAAATGAGAGTTAAATTTGCCCGTCCAGACACCTCCAGCTAGTCTCTCATTGGTTCTCCCTATTCCTGTTCATCTTCCGCAGAAATTGCAAACTGGGCCAAACAGGAGGTTAAAGGCACTGACTCTCCAAGTCGGGAGAGTGTTAGTAAAGCGTCTGGAATGTTGCACCCGAGTACCAGGGGACGAGAACTGAGACATATTGGAACACGTCTCCCGATCACACGGTTGATCATACTCTGGGTTCCACGTGCATGTTTTACCTGAAGGCAGAATCCCTTAAACCTGGAGAGTTGAGACCCGTGGAATGGGTACCATGCAATATGACTTCAAAGGGTCTTCATTTGCTCACCGAACGTCTCCAATCCTATCACTGCTGCGTTTTTGCCCCTGTACACACGCTTGATTTTCTTTCAGCGACATAGCAATCCATAGGTTTTAAGATACTTACTAGTCAGGTACATTCTTAGGCGTTTAATATGGGGTGTTGAGTCCATTTCGTTGAGCAAGGAGTAGTTCTTGTCTATTCCATATTTGGCTTAAGGAACTTTATCTGTGCTCATTTCAATCTCTGGTTTGATGCAGCACCCCAACTCACCTTTCCCCTTAAGCAAGCATAAGTTGGTTTTCTAAATTTGAGACCCTGTTCTGTTTTGTAATCCAGTTCCTGTGTAGCCAAGTTTACATTCCGTGTATTAGTGATATCTTATGATGTTTCTTTTTCTGTGTGACTTATTTCAGTTAGAATCATCATACCTGAATCCACTCATTATGCTGCTACGGGCCTGATGACATAGATTTCATTGCTGAGTGATATTGCATTGTACGTAAGTACCACAACTTCTTTATCCATTTTTCACTTTCTGCGCTATTGAACTTGTACCGTAAACGAGGTTCTTGTAAACAGAGCTGTCCCAAACTTTGGGGTGGCTGTGTCTTTTTGATTTTAATTTCCCTAAGCTATAGGACCATAAGTGGAAGTGCCCTAGGCTCTGTTGCTTTGTTTTTTAGATGTTTCAGGAAACACCATACACCTCTCCCGAGTGGCTGTTGGCAATTTACATCCCGCCCATCAGCATAACAAGGCTCCCAGTTCTCCATGGCCTGTCCTGCCTTTCTGGATTTTACACTTTTTTCAGATGGCCCTTTTGACTGGGGGGAAGTGAGACTTCATTGTAGTGCAGATTTCCTTTGCAAGCTTGCTTGGTTGGCCAAAAAGGGCGTATGCGTTTTTTCCTGAATATATTCAGGAAAAAACGCATACGCCCTTTTTGGCCAAGTGCATCATTGTGGACGTTCTGCCTCTTTTCCTATGCTTTAAATGCAATTCCAGTCTACCTCCTGAAATCGGTTTCCTGCAATTCTGCCCCGCTTTCAAGTCCTCTTGGCAGCCTTACTTCAGTATATTTTTGGACGATAGCTGTCATTTATAACTCTGCAGGTTTGTGAATTACAGTGCCCCTGAGCTCCTTTCTTCAACTCGCTTTCTTGTGAGCTGGCCGCAACACCGCAGGATTGCTTCAGGCCCTAATCTGGTTCCGGCATGGCACGCTGAGCCTTTGGTTAATTCCTCTTCCTGGTGGGAAATGAGAGTTAAATTTGCCCGTCCAGACACCTCCAGCTAGTCTCTCATTGGTTCTCCCTATTCCTGTTCATCTTCCTCAGAAATTGCAAATGGGCCAAAAAGGAGGTTAAAGGCACTGACTCTCCACGTCGGGAGAGTGTTAGTAAAGCGTCTGGAATGTTGCACCGAGTACCAGGGGACGAGAACTGAGACATATTGGAACACGTCTCCCGATCACACGGTTGATCATACTCTGGGTTCCACGTGCATGTTTTAGCTGAAGGAAGAATCCCTTAAACCTGGAGAGTTGAGACCCGTGGAATGGGTACCATGCAATATGACTTCAAAGGGTCTTCATTTGCTCACCGAACCTCTCCAATCCTATCACTGCTGCGTTTATGCTCCTGTACACACGCTTGATTTTCTTTCAGAGACATAGCAATCCATAGGTTTTAAGATACTTACTAGTCAGGTACATTCTTAGTCGTTTAATATGGGGTGTTGAGTCCATTTCGTTGAGCAAGGAGTAGTTCTTGTCTATTCCATATTTGGCTTAAGGAACTTTATCTGTGCTCATTTAAATCTCTGGTTTTATGCAGCACCCCAACTCACCTTTCCCCTTAAGCAAGCATAAGTTGGTTTTCTAAATTTGAGACCCTGTTCTGTTTTGTAATCCAGTTCCTGTGTAGCCAAGTTTACATTCCGTGTATTAGTGATATCTTATGATGTTTCTTTTTCTGTGTGACTTATTTCAGTTAGAATCATCATACCTGAATCCACTCATTATGCTGCTACGGGCCTGATGACATAGATTTCATTGCTGAGTGATATTGCATTGTACGTAAGTACCACAACTTCTTTATCCATTTTTCACTTTCTGCGATATTGAACTTGTACCGTAAACGAGGTTCTTGTAAACAGAGCCGTTCCAAACTTTGGGGTGGCTGTGTCTTTTTGATTTTAATTTCCCTAAGCTATAGGACCATAAGTGGAAGTGCCCTAGGCTCTGTTGCTTTGTTTTTTAGATGTTTCAGGAAACACCATACACCTCTCCCGAGTGGCTGTTGGCAATTTACATCCCGCCCATCAGCATAACAAGGCTCCCAGTTCTCCATGGCCTGTCCTGCCTTTCTGGATTTTACACTTTTTTCAGATGGCCCTTTTGACTGGGGGGAAGTGAGACTTCATTGTAGTGCAGATTTCCTTTGCAAGCTTGCTTGGTTGGCCAAAAAGGGCGTATGCGTTTTTTCCTGAATATATTCAGGAAAAAACGCATACGCCCTTTTTGGCCAAGTGCATCATTGTGGACGTTCTGCCTCTTTTCCTATGCTTTAAATGCAATTCCAGTCTAGCTCCTGAAATCGGTTTCCTGCAATTCTGCCCCGCTTTCAAGTCCTCTTGGCAGCCTTACTTCAGTATATTTTTGGACGATAGCTGTCATTTATAACTCTGCAGGTTTGTGAATTACAGTGCCCCTGAGCTCCTTTCTTCAACTCGCTTTCTTGTGAGCTGGCCGCAACACCGCAGGATTGCTTCAGGCCCTAATCTGGTTCCGGCACGGCACGCTGAGCCTTTGGTTAATTCCTCTTCCTGGTGGGAAATGAGAGTTAAATTTGCCCGTCCAGACACCTCCAGCTAGTCTCTCATTGGTTCTCCCTATTCCTGTTCATCTTCCGCAGAAATTGCAAACTGGGCCAAACAGGAGGTTAAAGGCACTGACTCTCCAAGTCGGGAGAGTGTTAGTAAAGCGTCTGGAATGTTGCACCCGAGTACCAGGGGACGAGAACTGAGACATATTGGAACACGTCTCCCGATCACACGGTTGATCATACTCTGGGTTCCACGTGCATGTTTTACCTGAAAGCAGAATCCCTTAAACCTGGAGAGTTGAGACCCGTGGAATGGGTACCATGCAATATGACTTCAAAGGGTCTTCATTTGCTCACCGAACGTCTCCAATCCTATCACTGCTGCGTTTTTGCCCCTGTACACACGCTTGATTTTCTTTCAGCGACATAGCAATCCATAGGTTTTAAGATACTTACTAGTCAGGTACATTCTTAGGCGTTTAATATGGGGTGTTGAGTCCATTTCGTTGAGCAAGGAGTAGTTCTTGTCTATTCCATATTTGGCTTAAGGAACTTTATCTGTGCTCATTTCAATCTCTGGTTTGATGCAGCACCCCAACTCACCTTTCCCCTTAAGCAAGCATAAGTTGGTTTTCTAAATTTGAGACCCTGTTCTGTTTTGTAATCCAGTTCCTGTGTAGCCAAGTTTACTTTCCGTGTATTAGTGATATCTTATGATGTTTCTTTTTCTGTGTGACTTATTTCAGTTAGAATCATCATACCTGAATCCACTCATTATGCTGCTACGGGCCTGATGACATAGATTTCATTGCTGAGTGATATTGCATTGTACGTAAGTACCACAACTTCTTTATCCATTTTTCACTTTCTGCGCTATTGAACTTGTACCGTAAATGAGGTTCTTGTAAACAGAGCTGTCCCAAACTTTGGGGTGGCTGTGTCTTTTTGATTTTAATTTCCCTAAGCTATAGGACCATAAGTGGAAGTGCCCTAGGCTCTGTTGCTTTGTTTTTTAGATGTTTCAGGAAACACCATACACCTCTCCCGAGTGGCTGTTGGCAATTTACATCCCGCCCATCAGCATAACAAGGCTCCCAGTTCTCCATGGCCTGTCCTGCCTTTCTGGATTTTACACTTTTTTCAGATGGCCCTTTTGACCGGGGGGAAGTGAGACTTCATTGTAGTGCAGATTTCCTTTGCAAGCTTGCTTGGTTGGCCAAAAAGGGCGTATGCGTTTTTTCCTGAATATATTCAGGAAAAAACGCATACGCCCTTTTTGTCCAAGTGCATCATTGTGGACGTTCTGCCTCTTTTCCTATGCTTTAAATGCAATTCCAGTCTACCTCCTGAAATCGGTTTCCTGCAATTCTGCCCCGCTTTCAAGTCCTCTTGGCAGCCTTACTTCAGTATATTTTTGGACGATAGCTGTCATTTATAACTCTGCAGGTTTGTGAATTACAGTGCCCCTGAGCTCCTTTCTTCAACTCGCTTTCTTGTGAGCTGGCCGCAACACCGCAGGATTGCTTCAGGCCCTAATCTGGTTCCGGCTCGGCATGCTGAGCCTTTGGTTACTTCCTCTTCCTGGTGGGAAATGAGAGTTAAATTTGCCCGTCCAGACACCTCCAGCTAGTCTCTCATTGGTTCTCCCTATTCCTGTTCATCTTCCGCAGAAATTGCAAACTGGGCCAAACAGGAGGTTAAAGGCACTGACTCTCCAAGTCGGGAGAGTGTTAGTAAAGCGTCTGGAATGTTGCACCCGAGTACCAGGGGACGAGAACTGAGACATATTGGAACACGTCTCCCGATCACACGGTTGATCATACTCTGGGTTCCACGTGCATGTTTTAGCTGAAGGAAGAATCCCTTAAACCTGGAGAGTTGAGACCCGTGGAATGGGTACCATGCAATATGACTTCAAAGGGTCTTCATTTGCTCACCGAACCTCTCCAATCCTGTCACTGCTGCGTTTGTGCCCCTGTACACACGCTTGATTTTCTTTCAGAGACATAGCAATCCATAGGTTTTAAGATACTTACTAGTCAGGTACATTCTTAGGCGTTTAATATGGGGTGTTGAGTCCATTTCGTTGAGCAAGGAGTAGTTCTTGTCTATTCCATATTTGGCTTAAGGAACTTTATCTGTGCTCATTTCAATCTCTGGTTTGATGCAGCATCCCAACTCACCTTTCCCCTTAAGCAAGCATAAGTTGGTTTTCTAAATTTGAGACCCTGTTCTGTTTTGTAATCCAGTTCCTGTGTAGCCAAGTTTACATCCCGTGTATTAGTGATATCTTATGATGTTTCTTTTTCTGTGTGACTTATTTCAGTTAGAATCATCATACCTGAATCCACTCATTATGCTGCTACGGGCCTGATGACATAGATTTCATTGCTGAGTGATATTTCATTGTACGTAAGTACCACAACTTCTTTATCCATTTTTCACTTTCTGCGCTATTGAACTTGTACCGTAAACGAGGTTCTTGTAAACAGAGCCGTCCGAAACTTTGGGGTGGCTGTGTCTTTTTGATTTTAATTTCCCTAAGCTATAGGACCATAAGTGGAAGTGCCCTAGGCTCTGTTGCTTTGTTTTTTAGATGTTTCAGGAAACACCATACACCTCTCCCGAGTGGCTGTTGGCAATTTACATCCCGACCATCAGCATAACAAGGCTCCCAGTTCTCCATGGCCTGTCCTGCCTTTCTGGATTTTACACTTTTTTCAGATGGCCCTTTTGACCGGGGGGAAGTGAGACTTCATTGTAGTGCAGATTTCCTTTGCAAGCTTGCTTGGTTGGCCAAAAAGGGCGTATGCGTTTTTTCCTGAATATATTCAGGAAAAAACGCATACGCCCTTTTTGGCCAAGTGCATCATTGTGGACGTTCTGCCTCTTTTCCTATGCTTTAAATGCAATTCCAGTCTACCTCCTGAAATCGGTTTCCTGCAATTCTGCCCCGCTTTCAAGTCCTCTTGGCAGCCTTACTTCAGTATATTTTTGGACGATAGCTGTCATTTATAACTCTGCAGGTTTGTGAATTACAGTGCCCCTGAGCTCCTTTCTTCAACTCGCTTTCTTGTGAGCTGGCCGCAACACCGCAGGATTGCTTCAGGCCCTAATCTGGTTCCGGCACGGCACGCTGAGCCTTTGGTTAATTCCTCTTCCTGGTGGGAAATGAGAGTTAAATTTGCCCGTCCAGACACCTCCAGCTAGTCTCTCATTGGTTCTCCCTATTCTTGTTTATCTTCCGCAGAAATTGCAAACTGGGCCAAACAGGAGGTTAAAGGCACTGACTCTCCACGTCGGGAGAGTGTTAGTAAAGCGTCTGGAATGTTGCACCCGAGTACCAGGGGACGAGAACTGAGACATATTGGAACATGTCTCCCGATCACACGGTTGATCATACTCTGGTTTCCACGTGCATGTTTTACCTGAAGGCAGAATCCCTTAAACCTGGAGAGTTGAGACCCGTGGAATGGGTACCATGCAATATGACTTCAAAGGGTCTTCATTTGCTCACCGAACCTCTCCAATCCTATCACTGCTACGTTTATGCCCCTGTACACACGCTTGATTTTCTTTCAGCGACATAGCAATCCATAGGTTTTAAGATACTTACTAGTCAGGTACATTCTTAGGCGTTTAATATGGGGTGTTGAGTCCATTTCGTTGAGCAAGGAGTAGTTCTTGTCTATTCCATATTTGGCTTAAGGAACTTTATCTGTGCTCATTTCAATCTCTGGTTTGATGCAGCACCCCAACTCACCTTTCCCCTTAAGCAAGCATAAGTTGGTTTTCTAAATTTGAGACCCTATTCTGTTTTGTAATCCAGTTCCTGTGTAGCCAAGTTTACATTCCGTGTATTAGTGATATCTTATGATGTTTCTTTTTCTGTGTGACTTATTTCAGTTAGAATCATCATACCTGAATCCACTCATTATGCTGCTACGGGCCTGATGACATAGATTTCATTGCTGAGTGATATTGCATTGTACGTAAGTACCACAACTTCTTTATCCATTTTTCACTTTCTGCGATATTGAACTTGTACCGTAAACGAGGTTCTTGTAAACAGAGCCGTCCCAAACTCTGGGGTGGCTGTGTCTTTTTGATTTTAATTTCCCTAAGCTATAGGACCATAAGTGGAAGTGCCCTAGGCTCTGTTGCTTTGTTTTTTAGATGTTTCAGGAAACACCATACACCTCTCCCGAGTGGCTGTTGGCAATTTACATCCCGCCTATCAGCATAACAAGGCTCCCAGTTCTCCATGGCCTGTCCTGACTTTCTGGATTTTACACTTTTTTCAGATGGCCCTTTTGACCGGGGGGAAGTGAGACTTCATTGTAGTGCAGATTTCCTTTGCAAGCTTGCTTGGTTGGCCAAAAAGGGCGTATGCGTTTTTTCCTGAATATATTCAGGAAAAAACGCATACGCCCTTTTTGTCCAAGTGCATCATTGTGGACGTTCTGCCTCTTTTCCTATGCTTTAAATGCAATTCCAGTCTACCTCCTGAAATCGGTTTCCTGCAATTCTGCCCCGCTTTCAAGTCCTCTTGGCAGCCTTACTTCAGTATATTTTTGGACGATAGCTGTCATTTATAACTCTGCAGGTTTGTGAATTACAGTGCCCCTGAGCTCCTTTCTTCAACTCGCTTTCTTGTGAGCTGGCCGCAACACCGCAGGATTGCTTCAGGCCCTAATCTGGTTCCGGCTCGGCACGCTGAGCCTTTGGTTAATTCCTCTTCCTGGTGGGAAATGAGAGTTAAATTTGCCCGTCCAGACACCTCCAGCTAGTCTCTCATTGGTTCTCCCTATTCCTGTTCATCTTCCGCAGAAATTGCAAACTGGGCCAAACAGGAGGTTAAAGGCACTGACTCTCCAAGTCGGGAGAGTGTTAGTAAAGCGTCTGGAATGTTGCACCCGAGTACCAGGGGACAAGAACTGAGACATATTGGAACACGTCTCCCGATCACACGGTTGATCATACTCTGGGTTCCACGTGCATGTTTTAGCTGAAGGAAGAATCCCTTAAACCTGGAGAGTTGAGACCCGTGGAATGGGTACCATGCAATATGACTTCAAAGGGTCTTCATTTGCTCACCGAACCTCTCCAATCCTATCACTGCTGCGTTTATGCCCCTGTACACACGCTTGATTTTCTTTCAGAGACATAGCAATCCATAGGTTTTAAGATACTTACTAGTCAGGTACATTCTTAGGCGTTTAATATGGGGTGTTGAGTCCATTTCGTTGAGCAAGGAGTAGTTCTTGTCTATTCCATATTTGGCTTAAGGAACTTTATCTGTGCTCATTTCAATCTCTGGTTTGATGCAGCACCCCAACTCACCTTTCCCCTTAAGCAAGCATAAGTTGGTTTTCTAAATTTGAGACCCTGTTCTGTTTTGTAATCCAGTTCCTGTGTAGCCAAGTTTACATTCCGTGTATTAGTGATATCTTATGATGTTTCTTTTTCTGTGTGACTTATTTCAGTTAGAATCATCATACCTGAATCCACTCATTATGCTGCTACGGGCCTGATGACATAGATTTCATTGCTGAGTGATATTGCATTGTACGTAAGTACCACAACTTCTTTATCCATTTTTCACTTTCTGCGCTATTGAACTTGTACCGTAAACGAGGTTCTTGTAAACAGAGCTGTCCCAAACTTTGGGGTGGCTGTGTCTTTTTGATTTTAATTTCCCTAAGCTATAGGACCATAAGTGGAAGTGCCCTAGGCTCTGTTGCTTTGTTTTTTAGATGTTTCAGGAAACACCATACACCTCTCCCGAGTGGCTGTTGGCAATTTACATCCCGCCCATCAGCATAACAAGGCTCCCAGTTCTCCATGGCCTGTCCTGCCTTTCTGGATTTTACACTTTTTTCAGATGGCCCTTTTGACCGGGGGGCAGTGAGACTTCATTGTAGTGCAGATTTCCTTTGCAAGCTTGCTTGGTTGGCCAAAAAGGGCGTATGCGTTTTTTCCTGAATATATTCAGGAAAAAACGCATACGCCCTTTTTGTCCAAGTGCATCATTGTGGACGTTCTGCCTCTTTTCCTATGCTTTAAATGCAATTCCAGTCTACCTCCTGAAATCGGTTTCCTGCAATTCTGCCCCGCTTTCAAGTCCTCTTGGCAGCCTTACTTCAGTATATTTTTGGACGATAGCTGTCATTTATAACTCTGCAGGTTTGTGAATTACAGTGCCCCTGAGCTCCTTTCTTCAACTCGCTTTCTTGTGAGCTGGCCGCAACACCGCAGGATTGCTTCAGGCCCTAATCTGGTTCCGGCTCGGCATGCTGAGCCTTTGGTTAATTCCTCTTCCTGGTGGGAAATGAGAGTTAAATTTGCCCGTCCAGAGACCTCCAGCTAGTCTCTCATTGGTTCTCCCTATTCCTGTTCATCTTCCGCAGAAATTGCAAACTGGGCCAAACAGGAGGTTAAAGGCACTGACTCTCCAAGTCGGGAGAGTGTTAGTAAAGCGTCTGGAATGTTGCACCCGAGTACCAGGGGACGAGAACTGAGACATATTGGAACACGTCTCCCGATCACACGGTTGATCATACTCTGGGTTCCACGTGCATGTTTTAGCTGAAGGAAGAATCCCTTAAACCTGGAGAGTTGAGACCCGTGGAATGGGTACCATGCAATATGACTTCAAAGGGTCTTCATTTGCTCACCGAACCTCTCCAATCCTATCACTGCTGCGTTTGTGCCCCTGTACACACGCTTGATTTTCTTTCAGAGACATAGCAATCCATAGGTTTTAAGATACTTACTAGTCAGGTACATTCTTAGGCGTTTAATATGGGGTGTTGAGTCCATTTCGTTGAGCAAGGAGTAGTTCTTGTCTATTCCATATTTGGCTTAAGGAACTTTATCTGTGCTCATTTCAATCTCTGGTTTGATGCAGCACCCCAACTCACCTTTCCCCTTAAGCAAGCATAAGTTGGTTTTCTGAATTTGAGACCCTGTTCTGTTTTGTAATCCAGTTCCTGTGTAGCCAAGTTTACATTCCGTGTATTAGTGATATCTTATGATGTTTCTTTTTCTGTGTGACTTATTTCAGTTAGAATCATCATACCTGAATCCACTCATTATGCTGCTACGGGCCTGATGACATAGATTTCATTGCTGAGTGATATTTCATTGTACGTAAGTACCACAACTTCTTTATCCATTTTTCACTTTCTGCGCTATTGAACTTGTACCGTAAACGAGGTTCTTGTAAACAGAGCCGTCCCAAACTTTGGGGTGGCTGTGTCTTTTTGATTTTAATTTCCCTAAGCTATAGGACCATAAGTGGAAGTGCCCTAGGCTCTGTTGCTTTGTTTTTCAGATGTTTCAGGAAACACCATACACCTCTCCCGAGTGGCTGTTGGCAATTTACATCCCGCCCATCAGCATAACAAGGCTCCCAGTTCTCCATGGCCTGTCCTGCCTTTCTGGATTTTACACTTTTTTCAGATGGCCCTTTTGACCGGGGGGAAGTGAGACTTCATTGTAGTGCAGATTTCCTTTGCAAGCTTGCTTGGTTGGCCAAAAAGGGCGTATGCGTTTTTTCCTGAATATATTCAGGAAAAAACGCATACGCCCTTTTTGGCCAAGTGCATCATTGTGGACGTTCTGCCTCTTTTCCTATGCTTTAAATGCAATTCCAGTCTACCTCCTGAAATCGGTTTCCTGCAATTCTGCCCCGCTTTCAAGTCCTCTTGGCAGCCTTACTTAGGTATATTTTTGGACGATAGCTGTCATTTATAACTCTGCAGGTTTGTGAATTACAGTGCCCCTGAGCTCCTTTCTTCAACTCGCTTTCTTGTGAGCTGGCCGCAACACCGCAGGATTGCTTCAGGCCCTAATCTGGTTCCGGCACGGCACGCTGAGCCTTTGGTTAATTCCTCTTCCTGGTGGGAAATGAGAGTTAAATTTGCCCGTCCAGACACCTCCAGCTAGTCTCTCATTGGTTCTCCCTATTCCTGTTCATCTTCCGCAGAAATTGCAAACTGAGCCAAACAGGAGGTTAAAGGCACTGACTCTCCAAGTCGGGAGAGTGTTAGTAAAGCGTCTGGAATGTTGCACCCGAGTACCAGGGGACAAGAACTGAGACATATTGGAACACGTCTCCCGATCACACGGTTGATCATACTCTGGGTTCCACGTGCATGTTTTAGCTGAAGGAAGAATCCCTTAAACCTGGAGAGTTGAGACCCGTGGAATGGGTACCATGCAATATGACTTCAAAGGGTCTTCATTTGCTCACCGAACCTCTCCAATCCTATCACTGCTGCGTTTATGCCCCTGTACACACGCTTGATTTTCTTTCAGAGACATAGCAATCCATAGGTTTTAAGATACTTACTAGTCAGGTACATTCTTAGGCGTTTAATATGGGGTGTTGAGTCCATTTCGTTGAGCAAGGAGTAGTTCTTGTCTATTCCATATTTGGCTTAAGGAACTTTATCTGTGCTCATTTCAATCTCTGGTTTTATGCAGCACCCCAACTCACCTTTCCCCTTAAGCAAGCATAAGTTGGTTTTCTAAATTTGAGACCCTGTTCTGTTTTGTAATCCAGTTCCTGTGTAGCCAAGTTTACATTCCGTGTATTAGTGATATCTTATGATGTTTCTTTTTCTGTGTGACTTATTTCAGTTAGAATCATCATACCTGAATCCACTCATTATGCTGCTACGGGCCTGATGACATAGATTTCATTGCTGAGTGATATTGCATTGTACGTAAGTACCACAACTTCTTTATCCATTTTTCACTTTCTGCGATATTGAACTTGTACCGTAAACGATGTTCTTGTAAACAGAGCCGTCCCAAACTTTGGGGTGGCTGTGTCTTTTTGATTTTAATTTGCCTAAGCTATAGGACCATAAGTGGAAGTGCCCTAGGCTCTGTTGCTTTGTTTTTTAGATGTTTCAGGAAACACCATACACCACTCCCGAGTGGCTGTTGGCAATTTACATCCCGCCCATCAGCATAACAAGGCTCCCAGTTCTCCATGGCCTGTCCTGCCTTTCTTGATTTTACACTTTTTTCAGATGGCCCCTTTGACTGGCGGGAAGTGAGACTTCATTGTAGTGCAGATTTCCTTTGCAAGCTTGCTTGGTTGGCCAAAAAGGGCGTATGCGTTTTTTCCTGAATATATTCAGGAAAAAACGCATACGCCCTTTTTGGCCAAGTGCATCATTGTGGACGTTCTGCCTCTTTTCCTATGCTTTAAATGCAATTCCAGTCTACCTCCTGAAATCGGTTTCCTGCAATTCTGCCCCGCTTTCAAGTCCTCTTGGCAGCCTTACTTCAGTATATTTTTGGACGATAGCTGTCATTTATAACTCTGCAGGTTTGTGAATTACAGTGCCCCTGAGCTCCTTTCTTCAACTCGCTTTCTTGTGAGCTGGCCGCAACACCGCAGGATTGCTTCAGGCCCTAATCTGGTTCCGGCACGGCACGCTGAGCCTTTGGTTAATTCCTCTTCCTGGTGGGAAATGAGAGTTAAATTTGCCCGTCCAGACACCTCCAGCTAGTCTCTCATTGGTTCTCCCTATTCCTGTTCATCTTCCACAGAAATTGCAAACTGGGCCAAACAGGAGGTTAAAGGCACTGACTCTCCAAGTCGGGAGAGTGTTAGTAAAGCGTCTGGAATGTTGCACCCGAGTACCAGGGGACGAGAACTGAGACATATTGGAACACGTCTCCCGATCACACGGTTGATCATACTCTGGGTTCCACGTGCATGTTTTAGCTGAAGGAAGAATCCCTTAAACCTGGAGAGTTGAGACCCGTGGAATGGGTACCATGCAATATGACTTCAAAGGGTCTTCATTTGCTCACCGAACCTCTCCAATCCTATCACTGCTGCGTTTATGCCCCTGTACACATGCTTGATTTTCTTTCAGAGACATAGCAGTGCATAGGTTTTAAGATACTTACTAGTCAGGTACATTCTTAGGCATTTAATATGGGGTGTTGAGTCCATTTCATTGAGCAAGGAGTAGTTCTTGTCTATTCTATATTTGGCTTAAGGAACTTTATCTGTGCTCATTTCAATCTCTGGTTTTATGCAGCACCCCAACTCACCTTTCCCCTTAAGCAAGCATAAGTTGGTTTTCTAAATTTGAGACCCTGTTCTGTTTTGTAATCCAGTTCCTGTGTAGCCAAGTTTACATTCCGTGTATTAGTGATATCTTATGATGTTTCTTTTTCTGTGTGACTTATTTCAGTTAGAATCATCATACCTGAATCCACTCATTATGCTGCTATGGGCCTGATGACATAGATTTCATTGCTGAGTGATATTGCATTGTACGTAAGTACCACAACTTCTTTATCCATTTTTCACTTTCTGCGATATTGAACTTGTACCGTAAACGAGGTTCTTGTAAACAGAGCCGTCCCAAACTTTGGGGTGGCTGTGTCTTTTTGATTTTAATTTCCCTAAGCTATAGGACCATAAGTGGAAGTGCCCTAGGCTCTGTTGCTTTGTTTTTTAGATGTTTCAGGAAACACCATACACCTCTCCCGAGTGGCTGTTGGCAATTTACATCCCGCCCATCAGCATAACAAGGCTCCCAGTTCTCCATGGCCTGTCCTGCCTTTCTGGATTTTACACTTTTTTCAGATGGCCCTTTTGACCGGGGGGAAGTGAGACTTCATTGTAGTGCAGATTTCCTTTGCAAGCTTGCTTGGTTGGCCAAAAAGGGCGTATGCGTTTTTTCCTGAAAGGAAAAAACGCATACGCCCTTTTTGGCCAAGTGCATCATTGTGGACGTTCTGCCTCTTTTCCTATGCTTTAAATGCAATTCCAGTCTACCTCCTGAAATCGGTTTCCTGCAATTCTGCCCCGCTTTCAAGTCCTCTTGGCAGCCTTACTTCAGTATATTTTTGGACGATAGCTGTCATTTATAACTCTGCAGGTTTGTGAATTACAGTGCCCCTGAGCTCCTTTCTTCAACTCGCTTTCTTGTGAGCTGGCCGCAACACCGCAGGATTGCTTCAGGCCCTATTCTGGTTCCGGCACGGCACGCTGAGCTTTTGGTTAATTCCTCTTCCTGGTGGGAAATGAGAGTTAAATTTGCCCGTCCAGACACCTCCAGCTAGTCTCTCATTGGTTCTCCCTATTCCTGTTCATCTTCCGCAGAAATTGCAAACTGGGCCAAACAGGAGGTTAAAGGCACTGACTCTCCAAGTCGGGAGAGTGTTAGTAAAGCGTCTGGAATGTTGCACCCGAGTACCAGGGGACGAGAACTGAGACATATTGGAACACGTCTCCCGATCACACGGTTGATCATACTCTGGGTTCCACGTGCATGTTTTAGCTGAAGGAAGAATCCCTTAAACCTGGAGAGTTGAGACCCGTGGAATGGGTACCATGCAATATGACTTCAAAGGGTCTTCATTTGCTCACCGAACCTCTCCAATCCTATCACTGCTGCGTTTATGCCCCTGTACACACGCTTGATTTTCTTTCAGCGACATAGCAATCCATAGGTTTTAAGATACTTACTAGTCAGGTACATTCTTAGGCGTTTAATATGGGGTGTTGAGTCCATTTCGTTGAGCAAGGAGTAGTTCTTGTCTATTCTATATTTGGCTTAAGGAACTTTATCTGTGTTCATTTAAATCTCTGGTTTTATGCAGCACCCCAACTCACCTTTCCCCTTAAGCAAGCATAAGTTGGTTTTCTAAATTTGAGACCCTGTTCTGTTTTGTAATCCAGTTCCTGTGTAGCCAAGTTTACATCCCGTGTATTAGTGATATCTTATGATGTTTCTTTTTCTGTGTGACTTATTTCAGTTAGAATCATCATACCTGAATCCAGTCATTATGCTGCTACGGGCCTGATGACATAGATTTCATTGCTGAGTGATATTGCATTGTACGTAAGTACCACAACTTCTTTATCCATTTTTCACTTTCTGCGATATTGAACTTGTACCGTAAACGAGGTTCTTGTAAACAGAGCCATCCCAAACTTTGGGGTGGCTGTGTCTTTTTGATTTTAATTTCCCTAAGCTATAGGACCATAAGTGGAAGTGCCCTAGGCTCTGTTGCTTTGTTTTTTAGATGTTTCAGGAAACACCATACACCTCTCCGGAGTGGCTCTTGGCAATTTACATCCCGCCCATCAGCATAACAAGGCTCCCAGTTCTCCATGGCCTGTCCTGCCTTTCTGGATTTTACACTTTTTTCAGTTGGCCCTTTTGACCGGGGGGAAGTGAGACTTCATTGTAGTGCAGATTTCCTTTGCAAGCTTGCTTGGTTGGCCAAAAAGGGCGTATGCGTTTTTTCCTGAATATATTCAGGAAAAAACGCATACGCCCTTTTTGGCCAAGTGCATCATTGTGGACGTTCTGCCTCTTTTCCTATGCTTTAAATGCAATTCCAGTCTACCTCCTGAAATCGGTTTCCTGCAATTCTGCCCCGCTTTCAAGTCCTCTTGGCAGCCTTACTTCAGTATATTTTTGGACGATAGCTGTCATTTATAACTCTGCAGGTTTGTGAATTACAGTGCCCCTGAGCTCCTTTCTTCAACTCGCTTTCTTGTGAGCTGGCCGCAACACCGCAGGATTGCTTCAGGCCCTAATCTGGTTCCGGCACGGCACGCTGAGCCTTTGGTTAATTCCTCTTCCTGGTGGGAAATGAGAGTTAAATTTGCCCGTCCAGACACCTCCAGCTAGTCTCTCATTGGTTCTCCCTATTCCTGTTCATCTTCCGCAGAAATTGCAAACTGGGCCAAACAGGAGGTTAAAGGCACTGACTCTCCAAGTCGGGAGAGTGTTAGTAAAGCGTCTGGAATGTTGCACCCGAGTACCAGGGGACGAGAACTGAGACATATTGGAACACGTCTCCCGATCACACGGTTGATCATACTCGGGGTTCCACGTGCATGTTTTAGCTGAAGGAAGAATCCCTTAAACCTGGAGAGTTGAGACCCGTGGAATGGGTACCATGCAATATGACTTCAAAGGGTCTTCATTTGCTCACCGAACCTCTCCAATCCTATCACTGCTGCGTTTGTGCCCCTGTACACACGCTTGATTTTCTTTCAGAGACATAGCAATCCATAGGTTTTAAGATACTTACTAGTCAGGTACATTCTTAGGCGTTTAATATGGGGTGTTGAGTCCATTTCGTTGAGCAAGGAGTAGTTCTTGTCTATTCTATATTTGGCTTAAGGAACTTTATCTGTGCTCATTTCAATCTCTGGTTTGATGCAGCACCCCAACTCACCTTTCCCCTTAAGCAAGCATAAGTTGGTTTTCTAAATTTGAGACCCTGTTCTGTTTTGTAATCCAGTTCCTGTATAGCCAAGTTTACATCCCGTGTATTAGTGATATCTTATGATGTTTCTTTTTCTGTGTGACTTATTTCAGTTAGAATCATCATACCTGAATCCACTTATTATGCTGCTACGGGCCTGATGACATAGATTTCATTGCTGAGTGATATTGCATTGTACGTAAGTACCACAACTTCTTTATCCATTTTTCACTTTCTGCGATATTGAACTTGTATCGTAAACGAGGTTCTTGTAAACAGAGCCGTCCCAAACTTTGGGGTGGCTGTGTCTTTTTGATTTTAATTTCCCTAAGCTATAGGACCATAAGTGGAAGTGCCCTAGGCTCTGTTGCTTTGTTTTTTAGATGTTTCAGGAAACACCATACACCTCTCCCGAGTGGCTGTTGGCAATTTACATCCCGCCCATCAGCATAACAAGGCTCCCAGTTCTCCATGGCCTGTCCTGCCTTTCTGGATTTTACACTTTTTTCAGATGGCCCTTTTGACCGGGGGGAAGTGAGACTTCATTGTAGTGCAGATTTCCTTTGCAAGCTTGCTTGGTTGGCCAAAAAGGGCGTATGCGTTTTTTCCTGAATATATTCAGGAAAAAACGCATACGCCCTTTTTGGCCAAGCGCATCATTGTGGACGTTCTGCCTCTTTTCCTATGCTTTAAATGCAATTCCAGTCTACCTCCTGAAATCGGTTTCCTGCAATTCTGCCCCGCTTTCAAGTCCTCTTGGCAGCCTTACTTCAGTATATTTTTGGACGATAGCTGTCATTTATAACTCTGCAGGTTTGTGAATTACAGTGCCCCTGAGCTCCTTTCTTCAACTCGCTTTCTTGTGAGCTGGCTGCAACACCGCAGGATTGCTTCAGGCCCTATTCTGGTTCCGGCACGGCACGCTGAGCTTTTGGTTAATTCCTCTTCCTGGTGGGAAATGAGAGTTAAATTTACCCGTCCAGACACCTCCAGCTAGTCTCTCATTGGTTCTCCCTATTCCTGTTCATCTTCCTCAGAAATTGCAAATGGGCCAAACAGGAGGATAAAGGCACTGACTCTCCAAGTCGGGAGAGTGTTAGTAAAGCGCCTGGAATGTTGCACCCGAGTACCAGGGGACGAGAACTGAGACATATTGGAACACGTCTCCCGATCACACGGTTGATCATACTCTGGGTTCCACGTGCATGTTTTACCTGAAGGCAGAATCCCTTAAACCTGGAGAGTTGAGACCCGTGGAATGGGTACCATGCAATATGACTTCAAAGGGTCTTCATTTGCTCACCGAACCTCTCCAATCCTATCACTGCTGCGTTTATGCCCCTGTACACATGCTTGATTTTCTTTCAGAGACATAGCAGTGCATAGGTTTTAAGATACTTACTAGTCAGGTACATTCTTAGGCATTTAATATGGGGTGTTGAGTCCATTTCGTTGAGCAAGGAGTAGTTCTTGTCTATTCTATATTTGGCTTAAGGAACTTTATCTGTGCTCATTTCAATCTCTGGTTTGATGCAGCACCCCAACTCACCTTTCCCCTTAAGCAAGCATAAGTTGGTTTTCTAAATTTGAGACCCTGTTCTGTTTTGTAATCCAGTTCCTGTGTAGCCAAGTTTACATTCCGTGTATTAGTGATATCTTATGATGTTTCTTTTTCTGTGTGACTTATTTCAGTTAGAATCATCATACCTGAATCCACTCATTATGCTGCTACGGGCCTGATGACATAGATTTCATTGCTGAGTGATATTGCATTGTACGTAAGTACCACAACTTCTTTATCCATTTTTCACTTTCTGCGATATTGAACTTGTACCGTAAACGATGTTCTTGTAAACAGAGCCGTCCCAAACTTTGGGGTGGCTGTGTCTTTTTGATTTTAATTTGCCTAAGCTATAGGACCATAAGTGGAAGTGCCCTAGGCTCTGTTGCTTTGTTTTTTAGATGTTTCAGGAAACACCATACACCACTCCCGAGTGGCTGTTGGCAATTTACATCCCGCCCATCAGCATAACAAGGCTCCCAGTTCTCCATGGCCTGTCCTGCCTTTCTTGATTTTACACTTTTTTCAGATGGCCCCTTTGACTGGCGGGAAGTGAGACTTCATTGTAGTGCAGATTTCCTTTGCAAGCTTGCTTGGTTGGCCAAAAAGGGCGTATGCGTTTTTTCCTGAATATATTCAGGAAAAAACGCATACGCCCTTTTTGGCCAAGTGCATCATTGTGGACGTTCTGCCTCATTTCCTATGCTTTAAATGCAATTCCAGTCTACCTCCTGAAATCGGTTTCCTGCAATTCTGCCCCGCTTTCAAGTCCTCTTGGCAGCCTTACTTCAGTATATTTTTGGACGATAGCTGTCATTTATAACTCTGCAGGTTTGTGAATTACAGTGCCCCTGAGCTCCTTTCTTCAACTCGCTTTCTTGTGAGCTGGCCGCAACACCGCAGGATTGCTTCAGGCCCTAATCTGGTTCCGGCACGGCACGCTGAGCCTTTGGTTAATTCCTCTTCCTGGTGGGAAATGAGAGTTAAATTTGCCCGTCCAGACACCTCCAGCTAGTCTCTCATTGGTTCTCCCTATTCCTGTTCATCTTCCACAGAAATTGCAAACTGGGCCAAACAGGAGGTTAAAGGCACTGACTCTCCAAGTCGGGAGAGTGTTAGTAAAGCGTCTGGAATGTTGCACCCGAGTACCAGGGGACGAGAACTGAGACATATTGGAACACGTCTCCCGATCACACGGTTGATCATACTCTGGGTTCCACGTGCATGTTTTAGCTGAAGGAAGAATCCCTTAAACCTGGAGAGTTGAGACGCGTGGAATGGGTACCATGCAATATGACTTCAAAGGGTCTTCATTTGCTCACCGAACCTCTCCAATCCTATCACTGCTGCGTTTATGCCCCTGTACACATGCTTGATTTTCTTTCAGAGACATAGCAGTGCATAGGTTTTAAGATACTTACTAGTCAGGTACATTCTTAGGCATTTAATATGGGGTGTTGAGTCCATTTCATTGAGCAAGGAGTAGTTCTTGTCTATTCTATATTTGGCTTAAGGAACTTTATCTGTGCTCATTTCAATCTCTGGTTTTATGCAGCACCCCAACTCACCTTTCCCCTTAAGCAAGCATAAGTTGGTTTTCTAAATTTGAGACCCTGTTCTGTTTTGTAATCCAGTTCCTGTGTAGCCAAGTTTACATTCCGTGTATTAGTGATATCTTATGATGTTTCTTTTTCTGTGTGACTTATTTCAGTTAGAATCATCATACCTGAATCCACTCATTATGCTGCTATGGGCCTGATGACATAGATTTCATTGCTGAGTGATATTGCATTGTACGTAAGTACCACAACTTCTTTATCCATTTTTCACTTTCTGCGATATTGAACTTGTACCGTAAACGAGGTTCTTGTAAACAGAGCCGTCCCAAACTTTGGGGTGGCTGTGTCTTTTTGATTTTAATTTCCCTAAGCTATAGGACCATAAGTGGAAGTGCCCTAGGCTCTGTTGCTTTGTTTTTTAGATGTTTCAGGAAACACCATACACCTCTCCCGAGTGGCTGTTGGCAATTTACATCCCGCCCATCAGCATAACAAGGCTCCCAGTTCTCCATGGCCTGTCCTGCCTTTCTGGATTTTACACTTTTTTCAGATGGCCCTTTTGACCGGGGGGAAGTGAGACTTCATTGTAGTGCAGATTTCCTTTGCAAGCTTGCTTGGTTGGCCAAAAAGGGCGTATGCGTTTTTTCCTGAAAGGAAAAAACTCATACGCCCTTTTTGGCCAAGCGCATCATTGTGGACGTTCTGCCTCTTTTCCTATGCTTTAAATGCAATTCCAGTCTACCTCCTGAAATCGGTTTCCTGCAATTCTGCCCCGCTTTCAAGTCCTCTTGGCAGCCTTACTTCAGTATATTTTTGGACGATAGCTGTCATTTATAACTCTGCAGGTTTGTGAATTACAGTGCCCCAGAGCTCCTTTCTTCAACTCGCTTTCTTGTGAGCTGGCCGCAACACCGCAGGATTGCTTCAGGCCCTATTCTGGTTCCGGCACGGCACGCTGTGCTTTTGGTTAATTCCTCTTCCTGGTGGGAAATGAGAGTTAAATTTGCCCGTCCAGACACCTCCAGCTAGTCTCTCATTGGTTCTCCCTATTCCTGTTCATCTTCCGCAGAAATTGCAAACTGGGCCAAACAGGAGGTTAAAGGCACTGACTCTCCAAGTCGGGAGAGTGTTAGTAAAGCGTCTGGAATGTTGCACCCGAGTACCAGGGGACGAGAACTGAGACATATTGGAACACGTCTCCCGATCACACGGTTGATCATACTCTGGGTTCCACGTGCATGTTTTAGCTGAAGGAAGAATCCCTTAAACCTGGAGAGTTGAGACCCGTGGAATGGGTACCATGCAATATGACTTCAAAGGGTCTTCATTTGCTCACCGAACCTCTCCAATCCTATCACTGCTGCGTTTATGCCCCTGTACACACGCTTGATTTTCTTTCAGCGACATAGCAATCCATAGGTTTTAAGATACTTACTAGTCAGGTACATTCTTAGGCGTTTAATATGGGGTGTTGAGTCCATTTCGTTGAGCAAGGAGTAGTTCTTGTCTATTCTATATTTGGCTTAAGGAACTTTATCTGTGTTCATTTAAATCTCTGGTTTTATGCAGCACCCCAACTCACCTTTCCCCTTAAGCAAGCATAAGTTGGTTTTCTAAATTTGAGACCCTGTTCTGTTTTGTAATCCAGTTCCTGTGTAGCCAAGTTTACATCCCGTGTATTAGTGATATCTTATGATGTTTCTTTTTCTGTGTGACTTATTTCAGTTAGAATCATCATACCTGAATCCAGTCATTATGCTGCTACGGGCCTGATGACATAGATTTCATTGCTGAGTGATATTGCATTGTACGTAAGTACCACAACTTCTTTATCCATTTTTCACTTTCTGCGATATTGAACTTGTACCGTAAACGAGGTTCTTGTAAACAGAGCCGTCCCAAACTTTGGGGTGGCTGTGTCTTTTTGATTTTAATTTCCCTAAGCTATAGGACCATAAGTGGAAGTGCCCTAGGCTCTGTTGCTTTGTTTTTTAGATGTTTCAGGAAACACCATACACCTCTCCGGAGTGGCTCTTGGCAATTTACATCCCGCCCATCAGCATAACAAGGCTCCCAGTTCTCCATGGCCTGTCCTGCCTTTCTGGATTTTACACTTTTTTCAGTTGGCCCTTTTGACCGGGGGGAAGTGAGACTTCATTGTAGTGCAGATTTCCTTTGCAAGCTTGCTTGGTTGGCCAAAAAGGGCGTATGCGTTTTTTCCTGAATATATTCAGGAAAAAACGCATACGCCCTTTTTGGCCAAGTGCATCATTGTGGACGTTCTGCCTCTTTTCCTATGCTTTAAATGCAATTCCAGTCTACCTCCTGAAATCGGTTTCCTGCAATTCTGCCCCGCTTTCAAGTCCTCTTGGCAGCCTTACTTCAGTATATTTTTGGACGATAGCTGTCATTTATAACTCTGCAGGTTTGTGAATTACAGTGCCCCTGAGCTCCTTTCTTCAACTCGCTTTCTTGTGAGCTGGCCGCAACACCGCAGGATTGCTTCAGGCCCTAATCTGGTTCCGGCACGGCACGCTGAGCCTTTGGTTAATTCCTCTTCCTGGTGGGAAATGAGAGTTAAATTTGCCCGTCCAGACACCTCCAGCTAGTCTCTCATTGGTTCTCCCTATTCCTGTTCATCTTCCGCAGAAATTGCAAACTGGGCCAAACAGGAGGTTAAAGGCACTGACTCTCCAAGTCGGGAGAGTGTTAGTAAAGCGTCTGGAATGTTGCACCCGAGTACCAGGGGACGAGAACTGAGACATATTGGAACACGTCTCCCGATCACACGGTTGATCATACTCGGGGTTCCACGTGCATGTTTTAGCTGAAGGAAGAATCCCTTAAACCTGGAGAGTTGAGACCCGTGGAATGGGTACCATGCAATATGACTTCAAAGGGTCTTCATTTGCTCACCGAACCTCTCCAATCCTATCACTGCTGCGTTTGTGCCCCTGTACACACGCTTGATTTTCTTTCAGAGACATAGCAATCCATAGGTTTTAAGATACTTACTAGTCAGGTACATTCTTAGGCGTTTAATATGGGGTGTTGAGTCCATTTCGTTGAGCAAGGAGTAGTTCTTGTCTATTCTATATTTGGCTTAAGGAACTTTATCTGTGCTCATTTCAATCTCTGGTTTGATGCAGCACCCCAACTCACCTTTCCCCTTAAGCAAGCATAAGTTGGTTTTCTAAATTTGAGACCCTGTTCTGTTTTGTAATCCAGTTCCTGTATAGCCAAGTTTACATCCCGTGTATTAGTGATATCTTATGATGTTTCTTTTTCTGTGTGACTTATTTCAGTTAGAATCATCATACCTGAATCCACTTATTATGCTGCTACGGGCCTGATGACATAGATTTCATTGCTGAGTGATATTGCATTGTACGTAAGTACCACAACTTCTTTATCCATTTTTCACTTTCTGCGATATTGAACTTGTATCGTAAACGAGGTTCTTGTAAACAGAGCCGTCCCAAACTTTGGGGTGGCTGTGTCTTTTTGATTTTAATTTCCCTAAGCTATAGGACCATAAGTGGAAGTGCCCTAGGCTCTGTTGCTTTGTTTTTTAGATGTTTCAGGAAACACCATACACCTCTCCCGAGTGGCTGTTGGCAATTTACATCCCGCCCATCAGCATAACAAGGCTCCCAGTTCTCCATGGCCTGTCCTGCCTTTCTGGATTTTACACTTTTTTCAGATGGCCCTTTTGACCGGGGGGAAGTGAGACTTCATTGTAGTGCAGATTTCCTTTGCAAGCTTGCTTGGTTGGCCAAAAAGGGCGTATGCGTTTTTTCCTGAATATATTCAGGAAAAAACGCATACGCCCTTTTTGGCCAAGCGCATCATTGTGGACGTTCTGCCTCTTTTCCTATGCTTTAAATGCAATTCCAGTCTACCTCCTGAAATCGGTTTCCTGCAATTCTGCCCCGCTTTCAAGTCCTCTTGGCAGCCTTACTTCAGTATATTTTTGGACGATAGCTGTCATTTATAACTCTGCAGGTTTGTGAATTACAGTGCCCCTGAGCTCCTTTCTTCAACTCGCTTTCTTGTGAGCTGGCTGCAACACCGCAGGATTGCTTCAGGCCCTATTCTGGTTCCGGCACGGCACGCTGAGCTTTTGGTTAATTCCTCTTCCTGGTGGGAAATGAGAGTTAAATTTACCCGTCCAGACACCTCCAGCTAGTCTCTCATTGGTTCTCCCTATTCCTGTTCATCTTCCTCAGAAATTGCAAATGGGCCAAACAGGAGGATAAAGGCACTGACTCTCCAAGTCGGGAGAGTGTTAGTAAAGCGCCTGGAATGTTGCACCCGAGTACCAGGGGACGAGAACTGAGACATATTGGAAAACGTCTCCCGATCACACGGTTGATCATACTCTGGGTTCCACGTGCATGTTTTACCTGAAGGCAGAATCCCTTAAACCTGGAGAGTTGAGACCCGTGGAATGGGTACCATGCAATATGACTTCAAAGGGTCTTCATTTGCTCACCGAACCTCTCCAATCCTATCACTGCTGCGTTTATGCCCCTGTACACATGCTTGATTTTCTTTCAGAGACATAGCAGTGCATAGGTTTTAAGATACTTACTAGTCAGGTACATTCTTAGGCATTTAATATGGGGTGTTGAGTCCATTTCGTTGAGCAAGGAGTAGTTCTTGTCTATTCTATATTTGGCTTAAGGAACTTTATCTGTGCTCATTTCAATCTCTGGTTTGATGCAGCACCCCAACTCACCTTTCCCCTTAAGCAAGCATAAGTTGGTTTTCTAAATTTGAGACCCTGTTCTGTTTTGTAATCCAGTTCCTGTGTAGCCAAGTTTACATTCCGTGTATTAGTGATATCTTATGATGTTTCTTTTTCTGTGTGACTTATTTCAGTTAGAATCATCATACCTGAATCCACTCATTATGCTGCTACGGGCCTGATGACATAGATTTCATTGCTGAGTGATATTGCATTGTACGTAAGTACCACAACTTCTTTATCCATTTTTCACTTTCTGCGATATTGAACTTGTACCGTAAACGAGGTTCTTGTAAACAGAGCCGTCCCAAACTTTGGGGTGGCTGTGTCTTTTTGATTTTAATTTCCCTAAGCTATAGGACCATAAGTGGAAGTGCCCTAGGCTCTGTTGCTTTGTTTTTTAGATGTTTCAGGAAACACCATACACCTCTCCGGAGTGGCTCTTGGCAATTTACATCCCGCCCATCAGCATAACAAGGCTCCCAGTTCTCCATGGCCTGTCCTGCCTTTCTGGATTTTACACTTTTTTCAGTTGGCCCTTTTGACCGGGGGGAAGTGAGACTTCATTGTAGTGCAGATTTCCTTTGCAAGCTTGCTTGGTTGGCCAAAAAGGGCGTATGCGTTTTTTCCTGAATATATTCAGGAAAAAACGCATACGCCCTTTTTGGCCAAGTGCATCATTGTGGACGTTCTGCCTCTTTTCCTATGCTTTAAATGCAATTCCAGTCTACCTCCTGAAATCGGTTTCCTGCAATTCTGCCCCGCTTTCAAGTCCTCTTGGCAGCCTTACTTCAGTATATTTTTGGACGATAGCTGTCATTTATAACTCTGCAGGTTTGTGAATTACAGTGCCCCTGAGCTCCTTTCTTCAACTCGCTTTCTTGTGAGCTGGCCGCAACACCGCAGGATTGCTTCAGGCCCTAATCTGGTTCCGGCACGGCACGCTGAGCCTTTGGTTAATTCCTCTTCCTGGTGGGAAATGAGAGTTAAATTTGCCCGTCCAGACACCTCCAGCTAGTCTCTCATTGGTTCTCCCTATTCCTGTTCATCTTCCGCAGAAATTGCAAACTGGGCCAAACAGGAGGTTAAAGGCACTGACTCTCCAAGTCGGGAGAGTGTTAGTAAAGCGTCTGGAATGTTGCACCCGAGTACCAGGGGACGAGAACTGAGACATATTGGAACACGTCTCCCGATCACACGGTTGATCATACTCGGGGTTCCACGTGCATGTTTTAGCTGAAGGAAGAATCCCTTAAACCTGGAGAGTTGAGACCCGTGGAATGGGTACCATGCAATATGACTTCAAAGGGTCTTCATTTGCTCACCGAACCTCTCCAATCCTATCACTGCTGCGTTTGTGCCCCTGTACACACGCTTGATTTTCTTTCAGAGACATAGCAATCCATAGGTTTTAAGATACTTACTAGTCAGGTACATTCTTAGGCGTTTAATATGGGGTGTTGAGTCCATTTCGTTGAGCAAGGAGTAGTTCTTGTCTATTCTATATTTGGCTTAAGGAACTTTATCTGTGCTCATTTCAATCTCTGGTTTGATGCAGCACCCCAACTCACCTTTCCCCTTAAGCAAGCATAAGTTGGTTTTCTAAATTTGAGACCCTGTTCTGTTTTGTAATCCAGTTCCTGTATAGCCAAGTTTACATCCCGTGTATTAGTGATATCTTATGATGTTTCTTTTTCTGTGTGACTTATTTCAGTTAGAATCATCATACCTGAATCCACTTATTATGCTGCTACGGGCCTGATGACATAGATTTCATTGCTGAGTGATATTGCATTGTACGTAAGTACCACAACTTCTTTATCCATTTTTCACTTTCTGCGATATTGAACTTGTATCGTAAACGAGGTTCTTGTAAACAGAGCCGTCCCAAACTTTGGGGTGGCTGTGTCTTTTTGATTTTAATTTCCCTAAGCTATAGGACCATAAGTGGAAGTGCCCTAGGCTCTGTTGCTTTGTTTTTTAGATGTTTCAGGAAACACCATACACCTCTCCCGAGTGGCTGTTGGCAATTTACATCCCGCCCATCAGCATAACAAGGCTCCCAGTTCTCCATGGCCTGTCCTGCCTTTCTGGATTTTACACTTTTTTCAGATGGCCCTTTTGACCGGGGGGAAGTGAGACTTCATTGTAGTGCAGATTTCCTTTGCAAGCTTGCTTGGTTGGCCAAAAAGGGCGTATGCGTTTTTTCCTGAATATATTCAGGAAAAAACGCATACGCCCTTTTTGGCCAAGCGCATCATTGTGGACGTTCTGCCTCTTTTCCTATGCTTTAAATGCAATTCCAGTCTACCTCCTGAAATCGGTTTCCTGCAATTCTGCCCCGCTTTCAAGTCCTCTTGGCAGCCTTACTTCAGTATATTTTTGGACGATAGCTGTCATTTATAACTCTGCAGGTTTGTGAATTACAGTGCCCCTGAGCTCCTTTCTTCAACTCGCTTTCTTGTGAGCTGGCTGCAACACCGCAGGATTGCTTCAGGCCCTATTCTGGTTCCGGCACGGCACGCTGAGCTTTTGGTTAATTCCTCTTCCTGGTGGGAAATGAGAGTTAAATTTACCCGTCCAGACACCTCCAGCTAGTCTCTCATTGGTTCTCCCTATTCCTGTTCATCTTCCTCAGAAATTGCAAATGGGCCAAACAGGAGGATAAAGGCACTGACTCTCCAAGTCGGGAGAGTGTTAGTAAAGCGCCTGGAATGTTGCACCCGAGTACCAGGGGACGAGAACTGAGACATATTGGAAAACGTCTCCCGATCACACGGTTGATCATACTCTGGGTTCCACGTGCATGTTTTACCTGAAGGCAGAATCCCTTAAACCTGGAGAGTTGAGACCCGTGGAATGGGTACCATGCAATATGACTTCAAAGGGTCTTCATTTGCTCACCGAACCTCTCCAATCCTATCACTGCTGCGTTTATGCCCCTGTACACATGCTTGATTTTCTTTCAGAGACATAGCAGTGCATAGGTTTTAAGATACTTACTAGTCAGGTACATTCTTAGGCATTTAATATGGGGTGTTGAGTCCATTTCGTTGAGCAAGGAGTAGTTCTTGTCTATTCTATATTTGGCTTAAGGAACTTTATCTGTGCTCATTTCAATCTCTGGTTTGATGCAGCACCCCAACTCACCTTTCCCCTTAAGCAAGCATAAGTTGGTTTTCTAAATTTGAGACCCTGTTCTGTTTTGTAATCCAGTTCCTGTGTAGCCAAGTTTACATTCCGTGTATTAGTGATATCTTATGATGTTTCTTTTTCTGTGTGACTTATTTCAGTTAGAATCATCATACCTGAATCCACTCATTATGCTGCTACGGGCCTGATGACATAGATTTCATTGCTGAGTGATATTGCATTGTACGTAAGTACCACAACTTCTTTATCCATTTTTCACTTTCTGCGATATTGAACTTGTACCGTAAACGAGGTTCTTGTAAACAGAGCCGTCCCAAACTTTGGGGTGGCTGTGTCTTTTTGATTTTAATTTCCCTAAGCTATAGGACCATAAGTGGAAGTGCCCTAGGCTCTGTTGCTTTGTTTTTTAGATGTTTCAGGAAACACCATACACCTCTCCGGAGTGGCTCTTGGCAATTTACATCCCGCCCATCAGCATAACAAGGCTCCCAGTTCTCCATGGCCTGTCCTGCCTTTCTGGATTTTACACTTTTTTCAGATGGCCCTTTTGACCGGGGGGAAGTGAGACTTCATTGTAGTGCAGATTTCCTTTGCAAGCTTGCTTGGTTGGCCAAAAAGGGCGTATGCGTTTTTTCCTGAATATATTCAGGAAAAAACGCATACGCCCTTTTTGTCCAAGTGCATCATTGTGGACGTTCTGCCTCTTTTCCTATGCTTTAAATGCAATTCCAGTCTACCTCCTGAAATCGGTTTCCTGCAATTCTGCCCCGCTTTCAAGTCCTCTTGGCAGCCTTACTTCAGTATATTTTTGGACGATAGCTGTCATTTATAACTCTGCAGGTTTGTGAATTACAGTGCCCCTGAGCTCCTTTCTTCAACTCGCTTTCTTGTGAGCTGGCCGCAACACCGCAGGATTGCTTCAGGCCCTAATCTGGTTCCGGCACGGCACGCTGAGCCTTTGGTTAATTCCTCTTCCTGGTGGGAAATGAGAGTTAAATTTGCCCGTCCAGACACCTCCAGCTAGTCTCTCATTGGTTCTCCCTATTCCTGTTCATCTTCCGCAGAAATTGCAAACTGGGCCAAACAGGAGGTTAAAGGCACTGACTCTCCAAGTCGGGAGAGTGTTAGTAAAGCGTCTGGAATGTTGCACCCGAGTACCAGGGGACGAGAACTGAGACATATTGGAACACGTCTCCCGATCACACGGTTGATCATACTCTGGGTTCCACGTGCATGTTTTAGCTGAAGGAAGAATCCCTTAAACCTGGAGAGTTGAGACCCGTGGAATGGGTACCATGCAATATGACTTCAAAGGGTCTTCATTTGCTCACCGAACCTCTCCAATCCTATCACTGCTGCGTTTATGCCCCTGTACACACGCTTGATTTTCTTTCAGAGACATAGCAGTGCATAGGTTTTAAGATACTTACTAGTCAGGTACATTCTTAGGCATTTAATATGGGGTGTTGAGTCCATTTCGTTGAGCAAGGAGTAGTTCTTGTCTATTCTATATTTGGCTTAAGGAACTTTATCTGTGCTCATTTCAATCTCTGGTTTTATGCAGCACCCCAACTCACCTTTCCCCTTAAGCAAGCATAAGTTGGTTTTCTAAATTTGAGACCCTGTTCTGTTTTGTAATCCAGTTCCTGTGTAGCCAAGTTTACATTCCGTGTATTAGTGATATCTTATGATGTTTCTTTTTCTGTGTGACTTATTTCAGTTAGAATCATCATACCTGAATCCACTCATTATGCTGCTACGGGCCTGATGACATAGATTTCATTGCTGAGTGATATTGCATTGTACGTAAGTACCACAACTTCTTTATCCATTTTTCACTTTCTGCGATATTGAACTTGTACCGTAAACGAGGTTCTTGTAAACAGAGCCGTCCCAAACTTTGGGGTGGCTGTGTCTTTTTGATTTTAATTTCCCTAAGCTATAGGACCATAAGTGGAAGTGCCCTAGGCTCTGTTGCTTTGTTTTTTAGATGTTTCAGGAAACACCATACACCTCTCCCGAGTGGCTGTTGGCAATTTACATCCCGCCCATCAGCATAACAAGGCTCCCAGTTCTCCATGGCCTGTCCTGCCTTTCTTGATTTTACACTTTTTTCAGATGGCCCCTTTGACTGGCGGGAAGTGAGACTTCATTGTAGTGCAGATTTCCTTTGCAAGCTTGCTTGGTTGGCCAAAAATGGCGTATGCGTTTTTTCCTGCACGAAAATACGCATACGCCCTTTTTGGCCAAGTGCATCATTGTGGACGTTCTGCCTCTTTTCCTATGCTTTAAATGCAATTCCAGTCTACCTCCTGAAATCGGTTTCCTGCAGTTCTGCCCCGCTTTCAAGTCCTCTTGGCAGCCTTACTTCAGTATATTTTTGGACGATAGCTGTCATTTATAACTCTGCAGGTTTGTGAATTACAGTGCCCCTGAGCTCCTTTCTTCAACTCGCTTTCTTGTGAGCTGGCCGCAACACCGCAGGATTGCTTCAGGCCCTAATCTGGTTCCGGCACGGCACGCTGAGCCTTTGGTTAATTCCTCTTCCTGGTGGGAAATGAGAGTTAAATTTGCCCGTCCAGACACCTCCAGCTAGTCTCTCATTGGTTCTCCCTATTCCTGTTCATCTTCCGCAGAAATTGCAAACTGGGCCAAACAGGAGGTTAAAGGCACTGACTCTCCAAGTCGGGAGAGTGTTAGTAAAGCGTCTGGAATGTTGCACCCGAGTACCAGGGGACGAGAACTGAGACATATTGGAACACGTCTCCCGATCACACGGTTGATCATACTCTGGGTTCCACGTGCATGTTTTAGCTGAAGGAAGAATCCCTTAAACCTGGAGAGTTGAGACCCGTGGAATGGGTACCATGCAATATGACTTCAAAGGGTCTTCATTTGCTCACCGAACCTCTCCAATCCTATCACTGCTGCGTTTGTGCCCCTGTACACACGCTTGATTTTCTTTCAGAGACATAGCAATCCATAGGTTTTAAGATACTTACTAGTCAGGTACATTCTTAGGCGTTTAATATGGGGTGTTGAGTCCATTTCGTTGAGCAAGGAGTAGTTCTTGTCTATTCCATATTTGGCTTAAGGAACTTTATCTGTGCTCATTTCAATCTCTGGTTTGATGCAGCACCCCAACTCACCTTTCCCCTTAAGCAAGCATAAGTTGGTTTTCTAAATTTGAGACCCTGTTCTGTTTTGTAATCCAGTTCCTGTGTAGCCAAGTTTACATCCCGTGTATTAGTGATATCTTATGATGTTTCTTTTCTGTGTGACTTATTTCAGTTAGAATCATCATACCTGAATCCACTCATTATGCTGCTACGGGCCTGATGACATAGATTTCATTGCTGAGTGATATTGCATTGTACGTAAGTACCACAACTTCTTTATCCATTTTTCACTTTCTGCGCTATTGAACTTGTACCGTAAACGAGGTTCTTGTAAACAGAGCCGTCCCAAACTTTGGGGTGGCTGTGTCTTTTTGATTTTAATTTCCCTAAGCTATAGGACCATAAGTGGAAGTGCCCTAGGCTCTGTTGCTTTGTTTTTTAGATGTTTCAGGAAACACCATACACCTCTCCCGAGTGGCTGTTGGCAATTTACATCCCGCCCATCAGCATAACAAGGCTCCCAGTTCTCCATGGCCTGTCCTGCCTTTCTGGATTTTACACTTTTTTCAGATGGCCCTTTTGACCGGGGGGAAGTGAGACTTCATTGTAGTGCAGATTTCCTTTGCAAGCTTGCTTGGTTGGCCAAAAAGGGCGTATGCGTTTTTTCCTGAAAGGAAAAAACGCATACGCCCTTTTTGGCCAAGCGCATCATTGTGGACGTTCTGCCTCTTTTCCTATGCTTTAAATGCAATTCCAGTCTACCTCCTGAAATCGGTTTCCTGCAATTCTGCCCCGCTTTCAAGTCCTCTTGGCAGCCTTACTTCAGTATATTTTTGGACGATAGCTGTCATTTATAACTCTGCAGGTTTGTGAATTACAGTGCCCCTGAGCTCCTTTCTTCAACTCGCTTTCTTGTGAGCTGGCCGCAACACCGCAGGATTGCTTCAGGCCCTATTCTGGTTCCGGCACGGCACGCTGAGCTTTTGGTTAATTCCTCTTCCTGGTGGGAAATGAGAGTTAAATTTGCCCGTCCAGACACCTCCAGCTAGTCTCTCATTGGTTCTCCCTATTCCTGTTCATCTTCCTCAGCAATTGCAAATGGGCCAAACAGGAGGATAAAGGCACTGACTCTCCAAGTCGGGAGAGTGTTAGTAAAGCGTGTGGAATGTTGCACCCGAGTACCAGGGGACGAGAACTGAGACATATTGGAACACGTCTCCCGATCACACGGTTGATCATACTCTGGGTTCCACGTGCATGTTTTACCTGAAGGCAGAATCCCTTAAACCTGGAGAGTTGAGACCCGTGGAATGGGTACCATGCAATATGACTTCAAAGGGTCTTCATTTGCTCACCGAACCTCTCCAATCCTATCACTGCTGCGTTTATGCCCCTGTACACACGCTTGATTTTCTTTCAGCGACATAGCAATCCATAGGTTTTAAGATACTTACTAGTCAGGTACATTCTTAGGCGTTTAATATGGGGTGTTGAGTCCATTTCGTTGAGCAAGGAGTAGTTCTTGTCTATTCTATATTTGGCTTAAGGAACTTTATCTGTGTTCATTTAAATCTCTGGTTTTATGCAGCACCCCAACTCACCTTTCCCCTTAAGCAAGCATAAGTTGGTTTTCTAAATTTGAGACCCTGTTCTGTTTTGTAATCCAGTTCCTGTGTAGCCAAGTTTACATCCCGTGTATTAGTGATATCTTATGATGTTTCTTTTTCTGTGTGACTTATTTCAGTTAGAATCATCATACCTGAATCCACTCATTATGCTGCTACGGGCCTGATGACATAGATTTCATTGCTGAGTGATATTGCATTGTACGTAAGTACCACAACTTCTTTATCCATTTTTCACTTTCTGCGATATTGAACTTGTACCGTAAACGAGGTTCTTGTAAACAGAGCCGTCCCAAACTTTGGGGTGGCTGTGTCTTTTTGATTTTAATTTCCCTAAGCTATAGGACCATAAGTGGAAGTGCCCTAGGCTCTGTTGCTTTGTTTTTTAGATGTTTCAGGAAACACCATACACCTCTCCCGAGTGGCTGTTGGCAATTTACATCCCGCCCATCAGCATTACAAGGCTCCCAGTTCTCCATGGCCTGTCCTGCCTTTCTGGATTTTACACTTTTTTCAGTTGGCCCTTTTGACCGGGGGGAAGTGAGACTTCATTGTAGTGCAGATTTCCTTTGCAAGCTTGCTTGGTTGGCCAAAAAGGGCGTATGCGTTTTTTCCTGAATATATTCAGGAAAAAACTCATACGCCCTTTTTGGCCAAGCGCATCATTGTGGACGTTCTGCCTCTTTTCCTATGCTTTAAATGCAATTCCAGTCTACCTCCTGAAATCGGTTTCCTGCAATTCTGCCCCGCTTTCAAGTCCTCTTGGCAGCCTTACTTCAGTATATTTTTGGACGATAGCTGTCATTTATAACTCTGCAGGTTTGTGAATTACAGTGCCCCTGAGCTCCTTTCTTCAACTCGCTTTCTTGTGAGCTGGCCACAACACCGCAGGATTGCTTCAGGCCCTAATCTGGTTCCGGCACGGCACGCTGAGCCTTTGGTTAATTCCTCTTCCTGGTGGGAAATGAGAGTTAAATTTGCCCGTCCAGACACCTCCAGCTAGTCTCTCATTGGTTCTCCCTTTTCCTGTTCATCTTCCGCAGAAATTGCAAACTGGGCCAAACAGGAGGTTAAAGGCACTGACTCTCCAAGTCGGGAGAGTGTTAGTAAAGCGTCTGGAATGTTGCACCCGAGTACCAGGGGACGAGAACTGAGACATATTGGAACACGTCTCCTGATCACACGGTTGATCATACTCTGGGTTCCACGTGCATGTTTTACCTGAGGCAGAATCCCTTAAACCTGGAGAGTTGAGACCCGTGGAATGGGTACCATGCAATATGACTTCAAAGGGTCTTCATTTGCTCACCGAACGTCTCCAATCCTATCAATGCTGCTTTTATGCCCCTGTACACACGCTTGATTTTCTTTCAGAGACATAGCAATCCATAGGTTTTAAGATACTTACTAGTCAGGTACATTCTTAGGCGTTTAATATGGGGTGTTGAGTCCATTTCGTTGAGCAAGGAGTAGTTCTTGTCTATTCTATATTTGGCTTAAGGAACTTTATCTGTGCTCATTTCAATCTCTGGTTTGATGCAGCACCCCAACTCACCTTTCCCCTTA
The DNA here is from genome assembly GCF_964270905.1 of Leucopleurus acutus. Taxonomy (NCBI): domain Eukaryota; kingdom Metazoa; phylum Chordata; class Mammalia; order Artiodactyla; family Delphinidae; genus Leucopleurus; species Leucopleurus acutus. The sequence goes on from NW_028139150.1 coordinate 616,763, forward strand.
AGCAAGCATAAGTTGGTTTTCTAAATTTGAGACCCTGTTCTGTTTTGTAATCCAGTTCCTGTGTAGCCAAGTTTACATCCCGTGTATTAGTGATATCTTATGATGTTTCTTTTTCTGTGTGACTTATTTCAGTTAGAATCATCATACCTGAATCCACTCATTATACTGCTACGGGCCTGATGACATAGATTTCATTGCTGAGTGATATTGCATTGTACATAAGTACCACAACTTCTTTATCCATTTTTCACTTTCTGCGATATTGAACTTGTACCGTAAACGAGGTTCTTGTAAACAGAGCCGTCCCAAACTTTGGGGTGGCTGTGTCTTTTTGATTTTAATTTCCCTAAGCTATAGGACCATAAGTGGAAGTGCCCTAGGCTCTGTTGCTTTGTTTTTTAGATGTTTCAGGAAACACCATACACCTCTCCCGAGTGGCTGTTGGCAATTTACATCCCGCCCATCAGCATAACAAGGCTCCCAGTTCTCCATGGCCTGTCCTGCCTTTCTGGATTTTACACTTTTTTCAGATGGCCCTTTTGACCGGGGGGAAGTGAGACTTCATTGTAGTGCAGATTTCCTTTGCAAGCTTGCTTGGTTGGCCAAAAAGGGCGTATGCGTTTTTTCCTGAATATATTCAGGAAAAAACGCATACGCCCTTTTTGGCCAAGTGCATCATTGTGGACGTTCTGCCTCTTTTCCTATGCTTTAAATGCAATTCCAGTCTACCTCCTGAAATCGGTTTCCTGCAATTCTGCCCCGCTTTCAAGTCCTCTTGGCAGCCTTACTTCAGTATATTTTTGGACGATAGTTGTCATTTATAACTCTGCAGGTTTGTGAATTACAGTGCCCCTGAGCTCCTTTCTTCAACTCGCTTTCTTGTGAGCTGGCCGCAACACCGCAGGATTGCTTCAGGCCCTAATCTGGTTCCGGCACGGCACGCTGAGCCTTTGGTTAATTCCTCTTCCTGGTGGGAAATGAGAGTTAAATTTGCCCGTCCAGACACCTCCAGCTAGTCTCTCATTGGTTCTCCCTATTCCTGTTCATCTTCCGCAGAAATTGCAAACTGGGCCAAACAGGAGGTTAAAGGCACTGACTCTCCAAGTCGGGAGAGTGTTAGTAAAGCGTCTGGAATGTTGCACCCGAGTACCAGGGGACGAGAACTGAGACATATTGGAACACGTCTCCCGATCACACGGTTGATCATACTCTGGGTTCCACGTGCATGTTTTACCTGAAGGCAGAATCCCTTAAACCTGGAGAGTTGAGACCCGTGGAATGGGTACCATGCAATATGACTTCAAAGGGTCTTCATTTGCTCACCGAACCTCTCCAATCCTATCAATGCTGCGTTTATGCCCCTGTACACACACTTGATTTTCTTTCAGCGACATAGCAATCCATAGGTTTTAAGATACTTACTAGTCAGGTACATTCTTAGGCGTTTAATATGGGGTGTTGAGTCCATTTCGTTGAGCAAGGAGTAGTTCTTGTCTATTCTATATTTGGCTTAAGGAACTTTATCTGTGTTCATTTAAATCTCTGGTTTTATGCAGCACCCCAACTCACCTTTCCCCTTAAGCAAGCATAAGTTGGTTTTCTAAATTTGAGACCCTGTTCTGTTTTGTAATCCAGTTCCTGTGTAGCCAAGTTTACATCCCGTGTATTAGTGATATCTTATGATGTTTCTTTTTCTGTGTGACTTATTTCAGTTAGAATCATCATACCTGAATCCACTCATTATGCTGCTACGGGCCTGATGACATAGATTTCATTGCTGAGTGATATTGCATTGTACATAAGTACCACACTTCTTTATCCATTTTTCACTTTCTGCGATATTGAACTTGTACCGTAAACGAGGTTCTTGTAAACAGAGCCGTCCCAAACTTTGGGGTGGCTGTGTCTTTTTGATTTTAATTTCCCTAAGCTATAGGACCATAAGTGGAAGTGCCCTAGGCTCTGTTGCTTTGTTTTTTAGATGTTTCAGGAAACACCATACAGCTCTCCTGAGTGGCTGTTGGCAATTTACATCCCGCCCATCAGCATAACAAGGCTCCCAGTTCTCCATGGCCTGTCCTGCCTTTCTGGATTTTACACTTTTTTCAGTTGGCCCTTTTGACCGGGGGGAAGTGAGACTTCATTGTAGTGCAGATTTCCTTTGCAAGCTTGCTTGGTTGGCCAAAAAGGGCGTATGCGTTTTTTCCTGAATATATTCAGGAAAAAACGCATACGCCCTTTTTGGCCAAGTGCATCATTGTGGACGTTCTGCCTCTTTTCCTATGCTTTAAATGCAATTCCAGTCTACCTCCTGAAATCGGTTTCCTGCAATTCTGCCCCGCTTTCAAGTCCTCTTGGCAGCCTTACTTCAGTATATTTTTGGACGATAGCTGTCATTTATAACTCTGCAGGTTTGTGAATTACAGTGCCCCTGAGCTCCTTTCTTCAACTCGCTTTCTTGTGAGCTGGCCGCAACACCGCAGGATTGCTTCAGGCCCTAATCTGGTTCCGGCACGGCACGCTGAGCCTTTGGTTAATTCCTCTTCCTGGTGGGAAATGAGAGTTAAATTTGCCCGTCCAGACACCTCCACCTAGTCTCTCATTGGTTCTCCCTATTCCTGTTCATCTTCCGCAGAAATTGCAAACTGGGCCAAACAGGAGGTTAAAGGCACTGACTCTCCAAGTCGGGAGAGTGTTAGTAAAGCGTCTGGAATGTTGCACCCGAGTACCAGGGGACGAGAACTGAGACATATTGGAACACGTCTCCCGATCACACGGTTGATCATACTCTGGGTTCCACGTGCATGTTTTACCTGAAGGCAGAATCCCTTAAACCTGGAGAGTTGAGACCCGTGGAATGGGTACCATGCAATATGACTTCAAAGGGTCTTCATTTGCTCACCGAACGTCTCCAATCCTATCAATGCTGCTTTTATGCCCCTGTACACACGCTTGATTTTCTTTCAGAGACATAGCAATCCATAGGTTTTAAGATACTTACTAGTCAGGTACATTCTTAGGCGTTTAATATGGGGTGTTGAGTCCATTTCGTTGAGCAAGGAGTAGTTCTTGTCTATTCTATATTTGGCTTAAGGAACTTTATCTGTGCTCATTTCAATCTCTGGTTTTATGCAGCACCCCAACTCACCTTTCCCCTTAAGCAAGCATAAGTTGGTTTTCTAAATTTGAGACCCTGTTCTGTTTTGTAATCCAGTTCCTGTGTAGCCAAGTTTACATCCCGTGTATTAGTGATATCTTATGATGTTTCTTTTTCTGTGTGACTTATTTCAGTTAGAATCATCATACCTGAATCCACTCATTATACTGCTACGGGCCTGATGACATAGATTTCATTGCTGAGTGATATTGCATTGTACGTAAGTACCACAACTTCTTTATCCATTTTTCACTTTCTGCGCTATTGAACTTGTACCGTAAACGAGGTTCTTGTAAACAGAGCCGTCCCAAACTTTGGGGTGGCTGTGTCTTTTTGATTTTAATTTCCCTAAGCTATAGGACCATAAGTGGAAGTGCCCTAGGCTCTGTTGCTTTGTTTTTTAGATGTTTCAGGAAACACCATACACCTCTCCCGAGTGGCTGTTGGCAATTTACATCCCGCCCATCAGCATAACAAGGCTCCCAGTTCTCCATGACCTGTCCTGCCTTTCTGGATTTTACTTTTTTCAGATGGCCCTTTTGACCGGTGGGAAGTGAGACTTCATTGTAGTGCAGATTTCCTTTGCAAGCTTGCTTGGTTGGCCAAAAAGGTTGGCCAAAAGGGTTGGCCAAAAATTTCCTGAATATATTCAGGAAAAAACGCATACGCCCTTTTTGGCCAAGTGCATCATTGTGGACGTTCTGCCTCTTTTCCTATGCTTTAAATGCAATTCCAGTCTACCTCCTGAAATCGGTTTCCTGCAATTCTGCCCCGCTTTCAAGTCCTCTTGGCAGCCTTACTTCAGTATATTTTTGGACGATAGCTGTCATTTATAACTCTGCAGGTTTGTGAATTACAGTGCCCCTGAGCTCCTTTCTTCAACTCGTTTTCTTGTGAGCTGGCCGCAACACCGCAGGATTGCTTCAGGCCCTAATCTGGTTCCGGCTCGGCACGCTGAGCCTTTGGTTAATTCCTCTTCCTGGTGGGAAATGAGAGTTAAATTTGCCCGTCCAGACACCTCCAGCTAGTCTCTCATTGGTTCTCCCTATTCCTGTTCATCTTCCGCAGAAATTGCAAACTGGGCCAAACAGGAGGTTAAAGGCACTGACTCTCCAAGTCGGGAGAGTGTTAGTAAAGCGTCTGGAATGTTGCACCCGAGTACCAGGGGACGAGAACTGAGACATATTGGAACACGTCTCCCGATCACACGGTTGATCATACTCTGGGTTCCACGTGCATGTTTTACCTGAAGGCAGAATCCCTTAAAACTGGAGAGTTGAGACCCGTGGAATGGGTACCATGCAATATGACTTCAAAGGGTCTTCATTTGCTCACCGAACCTCTCCAATCCTATCACTGCTGCGTTTATGCCCCTGTACACACGCTTGATTTTCTTTCAGCGACATAGCAATCCATAGGTTTTAAGATACTTACTAGTCAGGTACATTCTTAGGCGTTTAATATGGGGTGTTGAGTCCATTTCGTTGAGCAAGGAGTAGTTCTTGTCTATTCCATATTTGGCTTAAGGAACTTTATCTGTGCTCATTTCAATCTCTGGTTTTATGCAGCACCCCAACTCACCTTTCCCCTTAAGCAAGCATAAGTTGGTTTTCTAAATTTGAGACCCTGTTCTGTTTTGTAATCCAGTTCCTGTGTAGCCAAGTTTACATTCCGTGTATTAGTGATATCTTATGATGTTTCTTTTTCTGTGTGACTTATTTCAGTTAGAATCATCATACCTGAATCCACTCATTATGCTGCTACGGGCCTGATGACATAGATTTCATTGCTGAGTGATATTGCATTGTACGTAAGTACCACAACTTCTTTATCCATTTTTCACTTTCTGCGATATTGAACTTGTACCGTAAACGAGGTTCTTGTAAACAGAGCCGTCCCAAACTTTGGGGTGGCTGTGTCTTTTTGATTTTAATTTCCCTAAGCTATAGGACCATAAGTGGAAGTGCCCTAGGCTCTGTTGCTTTGTTTTTTAGATGTTTCAGGAAACACCATACACCTCTCCCGAGTGGCTGTTGGCAATTTACATCCCGCCCATCAGCATAACAAGGCTCCCAGTTCTCCATGGCCTGTCCTGCCTTTCTTGATTTTACACTTTTTTCAGATGGCCCCTTTGACTGGCGGGAAGTGAGACTTCATTGTAGTGCAGATTTCCTTTGCAAGCTTGCTTGGTTGGCCAAAAATGGCGTATGCGTTTTTTCCTGCACGAAAATACGCATACGCCCTTTTTGGCCAAGTGCATCATTGTGGACGTTCTGCCTCTTTTCCTATGCTTTAAATGCAATTCCAGTCTACCTCCTGAAATCGGTTTCCTGCAGTTCTGCCCCGCTTTCAAGTCCTCTTGGCAGCCTTACTTCAGTATATTTTTGGACGATAGCTGTCATTTATAACTCTGCAGGTTTGTGAATTACAGTGCCCCTGAGCTCCTTTCTTCAACTCGCTTTCTTGTGAGCTGGCCGCAACACCGCAGGATTGCTTCAGGCCCTAATCTGGTTCCGGCACGGCACGCTGAGCCTTTGGTTAATTCCTCTTCCTGGTGGGAAATGAGAGTTAAATTTGCCCGTCCAGACACCTCCAGCTAGTCTCTCATTGGTTCTCCCTATTCCTGTTCATCTTCCACAGAAATTGCAAACAGGGCCAAACAGGAGGTTAAAGGCACTGACTCTCCAAGTCGGGAGAGTGTTAGTAAAGCGTCTGGAATGTTGCACCCGAGTACCAGGGGACGAGAACTGAGACATATTGGAACACGTCTCCCGATCACACGGTTGATCATACTCTGGGTTCCACGTGCATGTTTTACCTGAAGGCAGAATCCCTTAAAACTGGAGAGTTGAGACCCGTGGAATGGGTACCATGCAATATGACTTCAAAGGGTCTTCATTTGCTCACCGAACCTCTCCAATCCTATCACTGCTGCGTTTATGCCCCTGTACACACGCTTGATTTTCTTTCAGCGACATAGCAATCCATAGGTTTTAAGATACTTACTAGTCAGGTACATTCTTAGGCGTTTAATATGGGGTGTTGAGTCCATTTCGTTGAGCAAGGAGTAGTTCTTGTCTATTCCATATTTGGCTTAAGGAACTTTATCTGTGCTCATTTCAATCTCTGGTTTTATGCAGCACCCCAACTCACCTTTCCCCTTAAGCAAGCATAAGTTGGTTTTCTAAATTTGAGACCCTGTTCTGTTTTGTAATCCAGTTCCTGTGTAGCCAAGTTTACATTCCGTGTATTAGTGATATCTTATGATGTTTCTTTTTCTGTGTGACTTATTTCAGTTAGAATCATCATACCTGAATCCACTCATTATGCTGCTACGGGCCTGATGACATAGATTTCATTGCTGAGTGATATTGCATTGTACGTAAGTACCACAACTTCTTTATCCATTTTTCACTTTCTGCGATATTGAACTTGTACCGTAAACGAGGTTCTTGTAAACAGAGCCGTCCCAAACTTTGGGGTGGCTGTGTCTTTTTGATTTTAATTTCCCTAAGCTATAGGACCATAAGTGGAAGTGCCCTAGGCTCTGTTGCTTTGTTTTTTAGATGTTTCAGGAAACACCATACACCTCTCCCGAGTGGCTGTTGGCAATTTACATCCCGCCCATCAGCATAACAAGGCTCCCAGTTCTCCATGGCCTGTCCTGCCTTTCTGGATTTTACACTTTTTTCAGATGGCCCCTTTGACTGGCGGGAAGTGAGACTTCATTGTAGTGCAGATTTCCTTTGCAAGCTTGCTTGGTTGGCCAAAAATGGCGTATGCGTTTTTTCCTGCACGAAAATACGCATACGCCCTTTTTGGCCAAGTGCATCATTGTGGACGTTCTGCCTCTTTTCCTATGCTTTAAATGCAATTCCAGTCTACCTCCTGAAATCGGTTTCCTGCAGTTCTGCCCCGCTTTCAAGTCCTCTTGGCAGCCTTACTTCAGTATATTTTTGGACGATAGCTGTCATTTATAACTCTGCAGGTTTGTGAATTACAGTGCCCCTGAGCTCCTTTCTTCAACTCGCTTTCTTGTGAGCTGGCCGCAACACCGCAGGATTGCTTCAGGCCCTAATCTGGTTCCGGCACGGCACGCTGAGCCTTTGGTTAATTCCTCTTCCTGGTGGGAAATGAGAGTTAAATTTGCCCGTCCAGACACCTCCAGCTAGTCTCTCATTGGTTCTCCCTATTCCTGTTCATCTTCCGCAGAAATTGCAAACTGGGCCAAACAGGAGGTTAAAGGCACTGACTCTCCAAGTCGGGAGAGTGTTAGTAAAGCGTCTGGAATGTTGCACCCGAGTACCAGGGGACGAGAACTGAGACATATTGGAACACGTCTCCCGATCACACGGTTGATCATACTCTGGGTTCCACGTGCATGTTTTAGCTGAAGGAAGAATCCCTTAAACCTGGAGAGTTGAGACCCGTGGAATGGGTACCATGCAATATGACTTCAAAGGGTCTTCATTTGCTCACCGAACCTCTCCAATCCTATCACTGCTGCGTTTGTGCCCCTGTACACACGCTTGATTTTCTTTCAGAGACATAGCAATCCATAGGTTTTAAGATACTTACTAGTCAGGTACATTCTTAGGCGTTTAATATGGGGTGTTGAGTCCATTTCGTTGAGCAAGGAGTAGTTCTTGTCTATTCCATATTTGGCTTAAGGAACTTTATCTGTGCTCATTTCAATCTCTGGTTTGATGCAGCACCCCAACTCACCTTTCCCCTTAAGCAAGCATAAGTTGGTTTTCTAAATTTGAGACCCTGTTCTGTTTTGTAATCCAGTACCTGTGTAGCCAAGTTTACATCCCGTGTATTAGTGATATCTTATGATGTTTCTTTTCTGTGTGACTTATTTCAGTTAGAATCATCATACCTGAATCCACTCATTATGCTGCTACGGGCCTGATGACATAGATTTCATTGCTGAGTGATATTGCATTGTACGTAAGTACCACAACTTCTTTATCCATTTTTCACTTTCTGCGATATTGAACTTGTACCGTAAACGAGGTTCTTGTAAACAGAGCTGTCCCAAACTTTGGGGTGGCTGTGTCTTTTTGATTTTAATTTCCCTAAGCTATAGGACCATAAGTGGAAGTGCCCTAGGCTCTGTTGCTTTGTTTTTTAGATGTTTCAGGAAACACCATACAGCTCTCCCGAGTGGCTCTTGGCAATTTACATCCCGCCCATCAGCATAACAAGGCTCCCAGTTCTCCATGGCCTGTCCTGCCTTTCTGGATTTTACACTTTTTTCAGTTGGCCCTTTTGACCGGGGGGAAGTGAGACTTCATTGTAGTGCAGATTTCCTTTGCAAGCTTGCTTGGTTGGCCAAAAAGGGCGTATGCGTTTTTTCCTGAATATATTCAGGAAAAAACGCATACGCCCTTTTTGGCCAAGTGCATCATTGTGGACGTTCTGCCTCTTTTCCTATGCTTTAAATGCAATTCCAGTCTACCTCCTGAAATCGGTTTCCTGCAATTCTGCCCCGCTTTCAAGTCCTCTTGGCAGCCTTACTTCAGTATATTTTTGGACGATAGCTGTCATTTATAACTCTGCAGGTTTGTGAATTACAGTGCCCCTGAGCTCCTTTCTTCAACTCGTTTTCTTGTGAGCTGGCCGCAACACCGCAGGATTGCTTCAGGCCCTAATCTGGTTCCGGCTCGGCACGCTGAGCCTTTGGTTAATTCCTCTTCCTGGTGGGAAATGAGAGTTAAATTTGCCCGTCCAGACACCTCCAGCTAGTCTCTCATTGGTTCTCCCTATTCCTGTTCATCTTCCGCAGAAATTGCAAACTGGGCCAAACAGGAGGTTAAAGGCACTGACTCTCCAAGTCGGGAGAGTGTTAGTAAAGCGTCTGGAATGTTGCACCCGAGTACCAGGGGACGAGAACTGAGACATATTGGAACACGTCTCCCGATCACACGGTTGATCATACTCTGGGTTCCACGTGCATGTTTTACCTGAAGGCAGAATCCCTTAAAACTGGAGAGTTGAGACCCGTGGAATGGGTACCATGCAATATGACTTCAAAGGGTCTTCATTTGCTCACCGAACCTCTCCAATCCTATCACTGCTGCGTTTATGCCCCTGTACACACGCTTGATTTTCTTTCAGCGACATAGCAATCCATAGGTTTTAAGATACTTACTAGTCAGGTACATTCTTAGGCGTTTAATATGGGGTGTTGAGTCCATTTCGTTGAGCAAGGAGTAGTTCTTGTCTATTCCATATTTGGCTTAAGGAACTTTATCTGTGCTCATTTCAATCTCTGGTTTGATGCAGCACCCCAACTCACCTTTCCCCTTAAGCAAGCATAAGTTGGTTTTCTAAATTTGAGACCCTGTTCTGTTTTGTAATCCAGTTCCTGTGTAGCCAAGTTTACATTCCGTGTATTAGTGATATCTTATGATGTTTCTTTTTCTGTGTGACTTATTTCAGTTAGAATCATCATACCTGAATCCACTCATTATGCTGCTACGGGCCTGATGACATAGATTTCATTGCTGAGTGATATTGCATTGTATGTAAGTACCACAACTTCTTTATCCATTTTTCACTTTCTGCGATATTGAACTTGTACCGTAAACGAGGTTCTTGTAAACAGAGCCGTCCCAAACTTTGGGGTGGCTGTGTCTTTTTGATTTTAATTTCCCTAAGCTATAGGACCATAAGTGGAAGTGCCCTAGGCTCTGTTGCTTTGTTTTTTAGATGTTTCAGGAAACACCATACACCTCTCCCGAGTGGCTGTTGGCAATTTACATCCCGCCCATCAGCATAACAAGGCTCCCAGTTCTCCATGGCCTGTCCTGCCTTTCTTGATTTTACACTTTTTTCAGATGGCCCCTTTGACTGGCGGGAAGTGAGACTTCATTGTAGTGCAGATTTCCTTTGCAAGCTTGCTTGGTTGGCCAAAAATGGCGTATGCGTTTTTTCCTGCACGAAAATACGCATACGCCCTTTTTGGCCAAGTGCATCATTGTGGACGTTCTGCCTCTTTTCCTATGCTTTAAATGCAATTCCAGTCTACCTCCTGAAATCGGTTTCCTGCAGTTCTGCCCCGCTTTCAAGTCCTCTTGGCAGCCTTACTTCAGTATATTTTTGGACGATAGCTGTCATTTATAACTCTGCAGGTTTGTGAATTACAGTGCCCCTGAGCTCCTTTCTTCAACTCGCTTTCTTGTGAGCTGGCCGCAACACCGCAGGATTGCTTCAGGCCCTAATCTGGTTCCGGCACGGCACGCTGAGCCTTTGGTTAATTCCTCTTCCTGGTGGGAAATGAGAGTTAAATTTGCCCGTCCAGACACCTCCAGCTAGTCTCTCATTGGTTCTCCCTATTCCTGTTCATCTTCCGCAGAAATTGCAAACTGGGCCAAACAGGAGGTTAAAGGCACTGACTCTCCAAGTCGGGAGAGTGTTAGTAAAGCGTCTGGAATGTTGCACCCGAGTACCAGGGGACGAGAACTGAGACATATTGGAACACGTCTCCCGATCACACGGTTGATCATACTCTGGGTTCCACGTGCATGTTTTACCTGAAGGCAGAATCCCTTAAAACTGGAGAGTTGAGACCCGTGGAATGGGTACCATGCAATATGACTTCAAAGGGTCTTCATTTGCTCACCGAACCTCTCCAATCCTATCACTGCTGCGTTTATGCCCCTGTACACACGCTTGATTTTCTTTCAGCGACATAGCAATCCATAGGTTTTAAGATACTTACTAGTCAGGTACATTCTTAGGCGTTTAATATGGGGTGTTGAGTCCATTTCGTTGAGCAAGGAGTAGTTCTTGTCTATTCCATATTTGGCTTAAGGAACTTTATCTGTGCTCATTTCAATCTCTGGTTTTATGCAGCACCCCAACTCACCTTTCCCCTTAAGCAAGCATAAGTTAGTTTTCTAAATTTGAGACCCTGTTCTGTTTTGTAATCCAGTTCCTGTGTAGCCAAGTTTACATTCCGTGTATTAGTGATATCTTATGATGTTTCTTTTTCTGTGTGACTTATTTCAGTTAGAATCATCATACCTGAATCCACTCATTATGCTGCTACGGGCCTGATGACATAGATTTCATTGCTGAGTGATATTGCATTGTACGTAAGTACCACAACTTCTTTATCCATTTTTCACTTTCTGCGATATTGAACTTGTACCGTAAACGAGGTTCTTGTAAACAGAGCCGTCCCAAACTTTGGGGTGGCTGTGTCTTTTTGATTTTAATTTCCCTAAGCTATAGGACCATAAGTGGAAGTGCCCTAGGCTCTGTTGCTTTGTTTTTTAGATGTTTCAGGAAACACCATACACCTCTCCCGAGTGGCTGTTGGCAATTTACATCCCGCCCATCAGCATAACAAGGCTCCCAGTTCTCCATGGCCTGTCCTGCCTTTCTTGATTTTACACTTTTTTCAGATGGCCCCTTTGACTGGCGGGAAGTGAGACTTCATTGTAGTGCAGATTTCCTTTGCAAGCTTGCTTGGTTGGCCAAAAATGGCGTATGCGTTTTTTCCTGCACGAAAATACGCATACGCCCTTTTTGGCCAAGTGCATCATTGTGGACGTTCTGCCTCTTTTCCTATGCTTTAAATGCAATTCCAGTCTACCTCCTGAAATCGGTTTCCTGCAGTTCTGCCCCGCTTTCAAGTCCTCTTGGCAGCCTTACTTCAGTATATTTTTGGACGATAGCTGTCATTTATAACTCTGCAGGTTTGTGAATTACAGTGCCCCTGAGCTCCTTTCTTCAACTCGCTTTCTTGTGAGCTGGCCGCAACACCGCAGGATTGCTTCAGGCCCTAATCTGGTTCCGGCACGGCACGCTGAGCCTTTGGTTAATTCCTCTTCCTGGTGGGAAATGAGAGTTAAATTTGCCCGTCCAGACACCTCCAGCTAGTCTCTCATTGGTTCTCCCTATTCCTGTTCATCTTCCGCAGAAATTGCAAACTGGGCCAAACAGGAGGTTAAAGGCACTGACTCTCCAAGTCGGGAGAGTGTTAGTAAAGCGTCTGGAATGTTGCACCCGAGTACCAGGGGACGAGAACTGAGACATATTGGAACACGTCTCCCGATCACACGGTTGATCATACTCTGGGTTCCACGTGCATGTTTTAGCTGAAGGAAGAATCCCTTAAACCTGGAGAGTTGAGACCCGTGGAATGGGTACCATGCAATATGACTTCAAAGGGTCTTCATTTGCTCACCGAACCTCTCCAATCCTATCACTGCTGCGTTTGTGCCCCTGTACACACGCTTGATTTTCTTTCAGAGACATAGCAATCCATAGGTTTTAAGATACTTACTAGTCAGGTACATTCTTAGGCGTTTAATATGGGGTGTTGAGTCCATTTCGTTGAGCAAGGAGTAGTTCTTGTCTATTCCATATTTGGCTTAAGGAACTTTATCTGTGCTCATTTCAATCTCTGGTTTGATGCAGCACCCCAACTCACCTTTCCCCTTAAGCAAGCATAAGTTGGTTTTCTAAATTTGAGACCCTGTTCTGTTTTGTAATCCAGTACCTGTGTAGCCAAGTTTACATCCCGTGTATTAGTGATATCTTATGATGTTTCTTTTCTGTGTGACTTATTTCAGTTAGAATCATCATACCTGAATCCACTCATTATGCTGCTACGGGCCTGATGACATAGATTTCATTGCTGAGTGATATTGCATTGTACGTAAGTACCACAACTTCTTTATCCATTTTTCACTTTCTGCGCTATTGAACTTGTACCGTAAACGAGGTTCTTGTAAACAGAGCCGTCCCAAACTTTGGGGTGGCTGTGTCTTTTTGATTTTAATTTCCCTAAGCTATAGGACCATAAGTGGAAGTGCCCTAGGCTCTGTTGCTTTGTTTTTTAGATGTTTCAGGAAACACCATACACCTCTCCCGAGTGGCTGTTGGCAATTTACATCCCGCCCATCAGCATAACAAGGCTCCCAGTTCTCCATGGCCTGTCCTGCCTTTCTGGATTTTACACTTTTTTCAGATGGCCCTTTTGACCGGGGGGAAGTGAGACTTCATTGTAGTGCAGATTTCCTTTGCAAGCTTGCTTGGTTGGCCAAAAAGGGCGTATGCGTTTTTTCCTGAAAGGAAAAAACGCATACGCCCTTTTTGGCCAAGCGCATCATTGTGGACGTTCTGCCTCTTTTCCTATGCTTTAAATGCAATTCCAGTCTACCTCCTGAAATCGGTTTCCTGCAATTCTGCCCCGCTTTCAAGTCCTCTTGGCAGCCTTACTTCAGTATATTTTTGGACGATAGCTGTCATTTATAACTCTGCAGGTTTGTGAATTACAGTGCCCCTGAGCTCCTTTCTTCAACTCGCTTTCTTGTGAGCTGGCCGCAACACCGCAGGATTGCTTCAGGCCCTATTCTGGTTCCGGCACGGCACGCTGAGCTTTTGGTTAATTCCTCTTCCTGGTGGGAAATGAGAGTTAAATTTGCCCGTCCAGACACCTCCAGCTAGTCTCTCATTGGTTCTCCCTATTCCTGTTCATCTTCCTCAGAAATTGCAAATGGGCCAAACAGGAGGATAAAGGCACTGACTCTCCAAGTCGGGAGAGTGTTAGTAAAGCGTGTGGAATGTTGCACCCGAGTACCAGGGGACGAGAACTGAGACATATTGGAACACGTCTCCCGATCACACGGTTGATCATACTCTGGGTTCCACGTGCATGTTTTACCTGAAGGCAGAATCCCTTAAACCTGGAGAGTTGAGACCCGTGGAATGGGTACCATGCAATATGACTTCAAAGGGTCTTCATTTGCTCACCGAACCTCTCCAATCCTATCACTGCTGCGTTTATGCCCCTGTACACACGCTTGATTTTCTTTCAGCGACATAGCAATCCATAGGTTTTAAGATACTTACTAGTCAGGTACATTCTTAGGCGTTTAATATGGGGTGTTGAGTCCATTTCGTTGAGCAAGGAGTAGTTCTTGTCTATTCTATATTTGGCTTAAGGAACTTTATCTGTGTTCATTTAAATCTCTGGTTTTATGCAGCACCCCAACTCACCTTTCCCCTTAAGCAAGCATAAGTTGGTTTTCTAAATTTGAGACCCTGTTCTGTTTTGTAATCCAGTTCCTGTGTAGCCAAGTTTACATTCCGTGTATTAGTGATATCTTATGATGTTTCTTTTTCTGTGTGACTTATTTCAGTTAGAATCATCATACCTGAATCCACTCATTATGCTGCTACGGGCCTGATGACATAGATTTCATTGCTGAGTGATATTGCATTGTACGTAAGTACCACAACTTCTTTATCCATTTTTCACTTTCTGCGATATTGAACTTGTACCGTAAACGAGGTTCTTGTAAACAGAGCCGTCCCAAACTTTGGGGTGGCTGTGTCTTTTTGATTTTAATTTCCCTAAGCTATAGGACCATAAGTGGAAGTGCCCTAGGCTCTGTTGCTTTGTTTTTTAGATGTTTCAGGAAACACCATACACCTCTCCCGAGTGGCTGTTGGCAATTTACATCCCGCCCATCAGCATAACAAGGCTCCCAGTTCTCCATGGCCTGTCCTGCCTTTCTTGATTTTACACTTTTTTCAGATGGCCCCTTTGACTGGCGGGAAGTGAGACTTCATTGTAGTGCAGATTTCCTTTGCAAGCTTGCTTGGTTGGCCAAAAATGGCGTATGCGTTTTTTCCTGCACGAAAATACGCATACGCCCTTTTTGGCCAAGTGCATCATTGTGGACGTTCTGCCTCTTTTCCTATGCTTTAAATGCAATTCCAGTCTACCTCCTGAAATCGGTTTCCTGCAGTTCTGCCCCGCTTTCAAGTCCTCTTGGCAGCCTTACTTCAGTATATTTTTGGACGATAGCTGTCATTTATAACTCTGCAGGTTTGTGAATTACAGTGCCCCTGAGCTCCTTTCTTCAACTCGCTTTCTTGTGAGCTGGCCGCAACACCGCAGGATTGCTTCAGGCCCTAATCTGGTTCCGGCACGGCACGCTGAGCCTTTGGTTAATTCCTCTTCCTGGTGGGAAATGAGAGTTAAATTTGCCCGTCCAGACACCTCCAGCTAGTCTCTCATTGGTTCTCCCTATTCCTGTTCATCTTCCGCAGAAATTGCAAACTGGGCCAAACAGGAGGTTAAAGGCACTGACTCTCCAAGTCGGGAGAGTGTTAGTAAAGCGTCTGGAATGTTGCACCCGAGTACCAGGGGACGAGAACTGAGACATATTGGAACACGTCTCCCGATCACACGGTTGATCATACTCTGGGTTCCACGTGCATGTTTTACCTGAAGGCAGAATCTCTTAAAACTGGAGAGTTGAGACCCGTGGAATGGGTACCATGCAATATGACTTCAAAGGGTCTTCATTTGCTCACCGAACCTCTCCAATCCTATCACTGCTGCGTTTATGCCCCTGTACACACGCTTGATTTTCTTTCAGCGACATAGCAATCCATAGGTTTTAAGATACTTACTAGTCAGGTACATTCTTAGGCGTTTAATATGGGGTGTTGAGTCCATTTCGTTGAGCAAGGAGTAGTTCTTGTCTATTCCATATTTGGCTTAAGGAACTTTATCTGTGCTCATTTCAATCTCTGGTTTTATGCAGCACCCCAACTCACCTTTCCCCTTAAGCAAGCATAAGTTGGTTTTCTAAATTTGAGACCCTGTTCTGTTTTGTAATCCAGTTCCTGTGTAGCCAAGTTTACATTCCGTGTATTAGTGATATCTTATGATGTTTCTTTTTCTGTGTGACTTATTTCAGTTAGAATCATCATACCTGAATCCACTCATTATGCTGCTACGGGCCTGATGACATAGATTTCATTGCTGAGTGATATTGCATTGTACGTAAGTACCACAACTTCTTTATCCATTTTTCACTTTCTGCGATATTGAACTTGTACCGTAAACGAGGTTCTTGTAAACAGAGCCGTCCCAAACTTTGGGGTGGCTGTGTCTTTTTGATTTTAATTTCCCTAAGCTATAGGACCATAAGTGGAAGTGCCCTAGGCTCTGTTGCTTTGTTTTTTAGATGTTTCAGGAAACACCATACACCTCTCCCGAGTGGCTGTTGGCAATTTACATCCCGCCCATCAGCATAACAAGGCTCCCAGTTCTCCATGGCCTGTCCTGCCTTTCTTGATTTTACACTTTTTTCAGATGGCCCCTTTGACTGGCGGGAAGTGAGACTTCATTGTAGTGCAGATTTCCTTTGCAAGCTTGCTTGGTTGGCCAAAAATGGCGTATGCGTTTTTTCCTGCACGAAAATACGCATACGCCCTTTTTGGCCAAGTGCATCATTGTGGACGTTCTGCCTCTTTTCCTATGCTTTAAATGCAATTCCAGTCTACCTCCTGAAATCGGTTTCCTGCAGTTCTGCCCCGCTTTCAAGTCCTCTTGGCAGCCTTACTTCAGTATATTTTTGGACGATAGCTGTCATTTATAACTCTGCAGGTTTGTGAATTACAGTGCCCCTGAGCTCCTTTCTTCAACTCGCTTTCTTGTGAGCTGGCCGCAACACCGCAGGATTGCTTCAGGCCCTAATCTGGTTCCGGCACGGCACGCTGAGCCTTTGGTTAATTCCTCTTCCTGGTGGGAAATGAGAGTTAAATTTGCCCGTCCAGACACCTCCAGCTAGTCTCTCATTGGTTCTCCCTATTCCTGTTCATCTTCCGCAGAAATTGCAAACTGGGCCAAACAGGAGGTTAAAGGCACTGACTCTCCAAGTCGGGAGAGTGTTAGTAAAGCGTCTGGAATGTTGCACCCGAGTACCAGGGGACGAGAACTGAGACATATTGGAACACGTCTCCCGATCACACGGTTGATCATACTCTGGGTTCCACGTGCATGTTTTAGCTGAAGGAAGAATCCCTTAAACCTGGAGAGTTGAGACCCGTGGAATGGGTACCATGCAATATGACTTCAAAGGGTCTTCATTTGCTCACCGAACCTCTCCAATCCTATCACTGCTGCGTTTGTGCCCCTGTACACACGCTTGATTTTCTTTCAGAGACATAGCAATCCATAGGTTTTAAGATACTTACTAGTCAGGTACATTCTTAGGCGTTTAATATGGGGTGTTGAGTCCATTTCGTTGAGCAAGGAGTAGTTCTTGTCTATTCCATATTTGGCTTAAGGAACTTTATCTGTGCTCATTTCAATCTCTGGTTTGATGCAGCACCCCAACTCACCTTTCCCCTTAAGCAAGCATAAGTTGGTTTTCTAAATTTGAGACCCTGTTCTGTTTTGTAATCCAGTACCTGTGTAGCCAAGTTTACATCCCGTGTATTAGTGATATCTTATGATGTTTCTTTTCTGTGTGACTTATTTCAGTTAGAATCATCATACCTGAATCCACTCATTATGCTGCTACGGGCCTGATGACATAGATTTCATTGCTGAGTGATATTGCATTGTACGTAAGTACCACAACTTCTTTATCCATTTTTCACTTTCTGCGCTATTGAACTTGTACCGTAAACGAGGTTCTTGTAAACAGAGCCGTCCCAAACTTTGGGGTGGCTGTGTCTTTTTGATTTTAATTTCCCTAAGCTATAGGACCATAAGTGGAAGTGCCCTAGGCTCTGTTGCTTTGTTTTTTAGATGTTTCAGGAAACACCATACACCTCTCCCGAGTGGCTGTTGGCAATTTACATCCCGCCCATCAGCATAACAAGGCTCCCAGTTCTCCATGGCCTGTCCTGCCTTTCTGGATTTTACACTTTTTTCAGATGGCCCTTTTGACCGGGGGGAAGTGAGACTTCATTGTAGTGCAGATTTCCTTTGCAAGCTTGCTTGGTTGGCCAAAAAGGGCGTATGCGTTTTTTCCTGAAAGGAAAAAACGCATACGCCCTTTTTGGCCAAGCGCATCATTGTGGACGTTCTGCCTCTTTTCCTATGCTTTAAATGCAATTCCAGTCTACCTCCTGAAATCGGTTTCCTGCAATTCTGCCCCGCTTTCAAGTCCTCTTGGCAGCCTTACTTCAGTATATTTTTGGACGATAGCTGTCATTTATAACTCTGCAGGTTTGTGAATTACAGTGCCCCTGAGCTCCTTTCTTCAACTCGCTTTCTTGTGAGCTGGCCGCAACACCGCAGGATTGCTTCAGGCCCTATTCTGGTTCCGGCACGGCACGCTGAGCTTTTGGTTAATTCCTCTTCCTGGTGGGAAATGAGAGTTAAATTTGCCCGTCCAGACACCTCCAGCTAGTCTCTCATTGGTTCTCCCTATTCCTGTTCATCTTCCTCAGAAATTGCAAATGGGCCAAACAGGAGGATAAAGGCACTGACTCTCCAAGTCGGGAGAGTGTTAGTAAAGCGTGTGGAATGTTGCACCCGAGTACCAGGGGACGAGAACTGAGACATATTGGAACACGTCTCCCGATCACACGGTTGATCATACTCTGGGTTCCACGTGCATGTTTTACCTGAAGGCAGAATCCCTTAAACCTGGAGAGTTGAGACCCGTGGAATGGGTACCATGCAATATGACTTCAAAGGGTCTTCATTTGCTCACCGAACCTCTCCAATCCTATCACTGCTGCGTTTATGCCCCTGTACACACGCTTGATTTTCTTTCAGCGACATAGCAATCCATAGGTTTTAAGATACTTACTAGTCAGGTACATTCTTAGGCGTTTAATATGGGGTGTTGAGTCCATTTCGTTGAGCAAGGAGTAGTTCTTGTCTATTCTATATTTGGCTTAAGGAACTTTATCTGTGTTCATTTAAATCTCTGGTTTTATGCAGCACCCCAACTCACCTTTCCCCTTAAGCAAGCATAAGTTGGTTTTCTAAATTTGAGACCCTGTTCTGTTTTGTAATCCAGTTCCTGTGTAGCCAAGTTTACATCCCGTGTATTAGTGATATCTTATGATGTTTCTTTTTCTGTGTGACTTATTTCAGTTAGAATCATCATACCTGAATCCACTCATTATGCTGCTACGGGCCTGATGACATAGATTTCATTGCTGAGTGATATTGCATTGTACGTAAGTACCACAACTTCTTTATCCATTTTTCACTTTCTGCGATATTGAACTTGTACCGTAAACGAGGTTCTTGTAAACAGAGCTGTCCCAAACTTTGGGGTGGCTGTGTCTTTTTGATTTTAATTTCCCTAAGCTATAGGACCATAAGTGGAAGTGCCCTAGGCTCTGTTGCTTTGTTTTTTAGATGTTTCAGGAAACACCATACAGCTCTCCCGAGTGGCTCTTGGCAATTTACATCCCGCCCATCAGCATAACAAGGCTCCCAGTTCTCCATGGCCTGTCCTGCCTTTCTGGATTTTACACTTTTTTCAGTTGGCCCTTTTGACCGGGGGGAAGTGAGACTTCATTGTAGTGCAGATTTCCTTTGCAAGCTTGCTTGGTTGGCCAAAAAGGGCGTATGCGTTTTTTCCTGAATATATTCAGGAAAAAACGCATACGCCCTTTTTGGCCAAGTGCATCATTGTGGACGTTCTGCCTCTTTTCCTATGCTTTAAATGCAATTCCAGTCTACCTCCTGAAATCGGTTTCCTGCAATTCTGCCCCGCTTTCAAGTCCTCTTGGCAGCCTTACTTCAGTATATTTTTGGACGATAGCTGTCATTTATAACTCTGCAGGTTTGTGAATTACAGTGCCCCTGAGCTCCTTTCTTCAACTCATTTTCTTGTGAGCTGGCCGCAACACCGCAGGATTGCTTCAGGCCCTAATCTGGTTCCGGCTCGGCACGCTGAGCCTTTGGTTAATTCCTCTTCCTGGTGGGAAATGAGAGTTAAATTTGCCCGTCCAGACACCTCCAGCTAGTCTCTCATTGGTTCTCCCTATTCCTGTTCATCTTCCGCAGAAATTGCAAACTGGGCCAAACAGGAGGTTAAAGGCACTGACTCTCCAAGTCGGGAGAGTGTTAGTAAAGCGTCTGGAATGTTGCACCCGAGTACCAGGGGACGAGAACTGAGACATATTGGAACACGTCTCCCGATCACACGGTTGATCATACTCTGGGTTCCACGTGCATGTTTTACCTGAAGGCAGAATCCCTTAAAACTGGAGAGTTGAGACCCGTGGAATGGGTACCATGCAATATGACTTCAAAGGGTCTTCATTTGCTCACCGAACCTCTCCAATCCTATCACTGCTGCGTTTATGCCCCTGTACACACGCTTGATTTTCTTTCAGCGACATAGCAATCCATAGGTTTTAAGATACTTACTAGTCAGGTACATTCTTAGGCGTTTAATATGGGGTGTTGAGTCCATTTCGTTGAGCAAGGAGTAGTTCTTGTCTATTCCATATTTGGCTTAAGGAACTTTATCTGTGCTCATTTCAATCTCTGGTTTTATGCAGCACCCCAACTCACCTTTCCCCTTAAGCAAGCATAAGTTGGTTTTCTAAATTTGAGACCCTGTTCTGTTTTGTAATCCAGTTCCTGTGTAGCCAAGTTTACATTCCGTGTATTAGTGATATCTTATGATGTTTCTTTTTCTGTGTGACTTATTTCAGTTAGAATCATCATACCTGAATCCACTCATTATGCTGCTACGGGCCTGATGACATAGATTTCATTGCTGAGTGATATTGCATTGTACGTAAGTACCACAACTTCTTTATCCATTTTTCACTTTCTGCGATATTGAACTTGTACCGTAAACGAGGTTCTTGTAAACAGAGCCGTCCCAAACTTTGGGGTGGCTGTGTCTTTTTGATTTTAATTTCCCTAAGCTATAGGACCATAAGTGGAAGTGCCCTAGGCTCTGTTGCTTTGTTTTTTAGATGTTTCAGGAAACACCATACACCTCTCCCGAGTGGCTGTTGGCAATTTACATCCCGCCCATCAGCATAACAAGGCTCCCAGTTCTCCATGGCCTGTCCTGCCTTTCTTGATTTTACACTTTTTTCAGATGGCCCCTTTGACTGGCGGGAAGTGAGACTTCATTGTAGTGCAGATTTCCTTTGCAAGCTTGCTTGGTTGGCCAAAAATGGCGTATGCGTTTTTTCCTGCACGAAAATACGCATACGCCCTTTTTGGCCAAGTGCATCATTGTGGACGTTCTGCCTCTTTTCCTATGCTTTAAATGCAATTCCAGTCTACCTCCTGAAATCGGTTTCCTGCAGTTCTGCCCCGCTTTCAAGTCCTCTTGGCAGCCTTACTTCAGTATATTTTTGGACGATAGCTGTCATTTATAACTCTGCAGGTTTGTGAATTACAGTGCCCCTGAGCTCCTTTCTTCAACTCGCTTTCTTGTGAGCTGGCCGCAACACCGCAGGATTGCTTCAGGCCCTAATCTGGTTCCGGCACGGCACGCTGAGCCTTTGGTTAATTCCTCTTCCTGGTGGGAAATGAGAGTTAAATTTGCCCGTCCAGACACCTCCAGCTAGTCTCTCATTGGTTCTCCCTATTCCTGTTCATCTTCCGCAGAAATTGCAAACTGGGCCAAACAGGAGGTTAAAGGCACTGACTCTCCAAGTCGGGAGAGTGTTAGTAAAGCGTCTGGAATGTTGCACCCGAGTACCAGGGGACGAGAACTGAGACATATTGGAACACGTCTCCCGATCACACGGTTGATCATACTCTGGGTTCCACGTGCATGTTTTAGCTGAAGGAAGAATCCCTTAAACCTGGAGAGTTGAGACCCGTGGAATGGGTACCATGCAATATGACTTCAAAGGGTCTTCATTTGCTCACCGAACCTCTCCAATCCTATCACTGCTGCGTTTGTGCCCCTGTACACACGCTTGATTTTCTTTCAGAGACATAGCAATCCATAGGTTTTAAGATACTTACTAGTCAGGTACATTCTTAGGCGTTTAATATGGGGTGTTGAGTCCATTTCGTTGAGCAAGGAGTAGTTCTTGTCTATTCCATATTTGGCTTAAGGAACTTTATCTGTGCTCATTTCAATCTCTGGTTTGATGCAGCACCCCAACTCACCTTTCCCCTTAAGCAAGCATAAGTTGGTTTTCTAAATTTGAGACCCTGTTCTGTTTTGTAATCCAGTTCCTGTGTAGCCAAGTTTACATCCCGTGTATTAGTGATATCTTATGATGTTTCTTTTCTGTGTGACTTATTTCAGTTAGAATCATCATACCTGAATCCACTCATTATGCTGCTACGGGCCTGATGACATAGATTTCATTGCTGAGTGATATTGCATTGTACGTAAGTACCACAACTTCTTTATCCATTTTTCACTTTCTGCGCTATTGAACTTGTACCGTAAACGAGGTTCTTGTAAACAGAGCCGTCCCAAACTTTGGGGTGGCTGTGTCTTTTTGATTTTAATTTCCCTAAGCTATAGGACCATAAGTGGAAGTGCCCTAGGCTCTGTTGCTTTGTTTTTTAGATGTTTCAGGAAACACCATACACCTCTCCCGAGTGGCTGTTGGCAATTTACATCCCGCCCATCAGCATAACAAGGCTCCCAGTTCTCCATGGCCTGTCCTGCCTTTCTGGATTTTACACTTTTTTCAGATGGCCCTTTTGACCGGGGGGAAGTGAGACTTCATTGTAGTGCAGATTTCCTTTGCAAGCTTGCTTGGTTGGCCAAAAAGGGCGTATGCGTTTTTTCCTGAAAGGAAAAAACGCATACGCCCTTTTTGGCCAAGCGCATCATTGTGGACGTTCTGCCTCTTTTCCTATGCTTTAAATGCAATTCCAGTCTACCTCCTGAAATCGGTTTCCTGCAATTCTGCCCCGCTTTCAAGTCCTCTTGGCAGCCTTACTTCAGTATATTTTTGGACGATAGCTGTCATTTATAACTCTGCAGGTTTGTGAATTACAGTGCCCCTGAGCTCCTTTCTTCAACTCGCTTTCTTGTGAGCTGGCCGCAACACCGCAGGATTGCTTCAGGCCCTATTCTGGTTCCGGCACGGCACGCTGAGCTTTTGGTTAATTCCTCTTCCTGGTGGGAAATGAGAGTTAAATTTGCCCGTCCAGACACCTCCAGCTAGTCTCTCATTGGTTCTCCCTATTCCTGTTCATCTTCCTCAGAAATTGCAAATGGGCCAAACAGGAGGATAAAGGCACTGACTCTCCAAGTCGGGAGAGTGTTAGTAAAGCGTGTGGAATGTTGCACCCGAGTACCAGGGGACGAGAACTGAGACATATTGGAACACGTCTCCCGATCACACGGTTGATCATACTCTGGGTTCCACGTGCATGTTTTACCTGAAGGCAGAATCCCTTAAACCTGGAGAGTTGAGACCCGTGGAATGGGTACCATGCAATATGACTTCAAAGGGTCTTCATTTGCTCACCGAACCTCTCCAATCCTATCACTGCTGCGTTTATGCCCCTGTACACACGCTTGATTTTCTTTCAGCGACATAGCAATCCATAGGTTTTAAGATACTTACTAGTCAGGTACATTCTTAGGCGTTTAATATGGGGTGTTGAGTCCATTTCGTTGAGCAAGGAGTAGTTCTTGTCTATTCTATATTTGGCTTAAGGAACTTTATCTGTGTTCATTTAAATCTCTGGTTTTATGCAGCACCCCAACTCACCTTTCCCCTTAAGCAAGCATAAGTTGGTTTTCTAAATTTGAGACCCTGTTCTGTTTTGTAATCCAGTTCCTGTGTAGCCAAGTTTACATCCCGTGTATTAGTGATATCTTATGATGTTTCTTTTTCTGTGTGACTTATTTCAGTTAGAATCATCATACCTGAATCCACTCATTATGCTGCTACGGGCCTGATGACATAGATTTCATTGCTGAGTGATATTGCATTGTACGTAAGTACCACAACTTCTTTATCCATTTTTCACTTTCTGCGATATTGAACTTGTACCGTAAACGAGGTTCTTGTAAACAGAGCTGTCCCAAACTTTGGGGTGGCTGTGTCTTTTTGATTTTAATTTCCCTAAGCTATAGGACCATAAGTGGAAGTGCCCTAGGCTCTGTTGCTTTGTTTTTTAGATGTTTCAGGAAACACCATACAGCTCTCCCGAGTGGCTCTTGGCAATTTACATCCCGCCCATCAGCATAACAAGGCTCCCAGTTCTCCATGGCCTGTCCTGCCTTTCTGGATTTTACACTTTTTTCAGTTGGCCCTTTTGACCGGGGGGAAGTGAGACTTCATTGTAGTGCAGATTTCCTTTGCAAGCTTGCTTGGTTGGCCAAAAAGGGCGTATGCGTTTTTTCCTGAATATATTCAGGAAAAAACGCATACGCCCTTTTTGCCCAAGTGCATCATTGTGGACGTTCTGCCTCTTTTCCTATGCTTTAAATGCAATTCCAGTCTACCTCCTGAAATCGGTTTCCTGCAATTCTGCCCCGCTTTCAAGTCCTCTTGGCAGCCTTACTTCAGTATATTTTTGGACGATAGCTGTCATTTATAACTCTGCAGGTTTGTGAATTACAGTGCCCCTGAGCTCCTTTCTTCAACTCGCTTTCTTGTGAGCTGGCCGCAACACCGCAGGATTGCTTCAGGCCCTAATCTGGTTCCGGCACGGCACGCTGAGCCTTTGGTTAATTCCTCTTCCTGGTGGGAAATGAGAGTTAAATTTGCCCGTCCAGACACCTCCAGCTAGTCTCTCATTGGTTCTCCCTATTCCTGTTCATCTTCCGCAGAAATTGCAAACTGGGCCAAACAGGAGGTTAAAGGCACTGACTCTCCAAGTCGGGAGAGTGTTAGTAAAGCGTCTGGAATGTTGCACCCGAGTACCAGGGGACGAGAACTGAGACATATTGGAACACGTCTCCCGATCACACGGTTGATCATACTCTGGGTTCCACGTGCATGTTTTACCTGAAGGCAGAATCCCTTAAACCTGGAGAGTTGAGACCCGTGGAATGGGTACCATGCAATATGACTTCAAAGGGTCTTCATTTGCTCACCGAACGTCTCCAATCCTATCAATGCTGCTTTTATGCCCCTGTACACACGCTTGATTTTCTTTCAGAGACATAGCAATCCATAGGTTTTAAGATACTTACTAGTCAGGTACATTCTTAGGCGTTTAATATGGGGTGTTGAGTCCATTTCGTTGAGCAAGGAGTAGTTCTTGTCTATTCCATATTTGGCTTAAGGAACTTTATCTGTGCTCATTTCAATCTCTGGTTTTATGCAGCACCCCAACTCACCTTTCCCCTTAAGCAAGCATAAGTTGGTTTTCTAAATTTGAGACCCTGTTCTGTTTTGTAATCCAGTTCCTGTGTAGCCAAGTTTACATCCCGTGTATTAGTGATATCTTATGATGTTTCTTTTTCTGTGTGACTTATTTCAGTTAGAATCATCATACCTGAATCCACTCATTATACTGCTACGGGCCTGATGACATAGATTTCATTGCTGAGTGATATTGCATTGTACGTAAGTACCACAACTTCTTTATCCATTTTTCACTTTCTGCGCTATTGAACTTGTACCGTAAACGAGGTTCTTGTAAACAGAGCCGTCCCAAACTTTGGGGTGGCTGTGTCTTTTTGATTTTAATTTCCCTAAGCTATAGGACCATAAGTGGAAGTGCCCTAGGCTCTGTTGCTTTGTTTTTTAGATGTTTCAGGAAACACCATACACCTCTCCCGAGTGGCTGTTGGCAATTTACATCCCGCCCATCAGCATAACAAGGCTCCCAGTTCTCCATGGCCTGTCCTGCCTTTCTGGATTTTACACTTTTTTCAGATGGCCCTTTTGACCGGGGGGAAGTGAGACTTCATTGTAGTGCAGATTTCCTTTGCAAGCTTGCTTGGTTGGCCAAAAAGGGCGTATGCGTTTTTTCCTGAATATATTCAGGAAAAAACGCATACGCCCTTTTTGGCCAAGTGCATCATTGTGGACGTTCTGCCTCTTTTCCTATGCTTTAAATGCAATTCCAGTCTACCTCCTGAAATCGGTTTCCTGCAATTCTGCCCCCCTTTCAAGTCCTCTTGGCAGCCTTACTTCAGTATATTTTTGGACGATAGCTGTCATTTATAACTCTGCAGGTTTGTGAATTACAGTGCCCCTGAGCTCCTTTCTTCAACTCGCTTTCTTGTGAGCTGGCCGCAACACCGCAGGATTGCTTCAGGCCCTAATCTGGTTCCGGCACGGCACGCTGAGCCTTTGGTTAATTCCTCTTCCTGGTGGGAAATGAGAGTTAAATTTGCCCGTCCAGACACCTCCAGCTAGTCTCTCATTGGTTCTCCCTATTCCTGTTCATCTTCCTCAGAAATTGCAAACTGGGCCAAACAGGAGGTTAAAGGCACTGACTCTCCAAGTCGGGAGAGTGTTAGTAAAGCGTCTGGAATGTTGCACCCGAGTACCAGGGGACGAGAACTGAGACATATTGGAACACGTCTCCCGATCACACGGTTGATCATACTCTGGGTTCCACGTGCATGTTTTAGCTGAAGGAAGAATCCCTTAAACCTGGAGAGTTGAGACCCGTGGAATGGGTACCATGCAATATGACTTCAAAGGGTCTTCATTTGCTCACCGAACCTCTCCAATCCTATCACTGCTGCGTTTATGCCCCTGTACACATGCTTGATTTTCTTTCAGAGACATAGCAGTGCATAGGTTTTAAGATACTTACTAGTCAGGTACATTCTTAGGCATTTAATATGGGGTGTTGAGTCCATTTCGTTGAGCAAGGAGTAGTTCTTGTCTATTCTATATTTGGCTTAAGGAACTTTATCTGTGCTCATTTCAATCTCTGGTTTGATGCAGCACCCCAACTCACCTTTCCCCTTAAGCAAGCATAAGTTGGTTTTCTAAATTTGAGACACTGTTCTGTTTTGTAATCCAGTTCCTGTGTAGCCAAGTTTACATTCCGTGTATTAGTGATATCTTATGATGTTTCTTTTTCTGTGTGACTTATTTCAGTTAGAATCATCATACCTGAATCCACTCATTATGCTGCTACGGGCCTGATGACATAGATTTCATTGCTGAGTGATATTGCATTGTACGTAAGTACCACAACTTCTTTATCCATTTTTCACTTTCTGCGATATTGAACTTGTACCGTAAACGAGGTTCTTGTAAACAGAGCCGTCCCAAACTTTGGGGTGGCTGTGTCTTTTTGATTTTAATTTCCCTAAGCTATAGGACCATAAGTGGAAGTGCCCTAGGCTCTGTTGCTTTGTTTTTTAGATGTTTCAGGAAACACCATACACCTCTCCCGAGTGGCTGTTGGCAATTTACATCCCGCCCATCAGCATAACAAGGCTCCCAGTTCTCCATGGCCTGTCCTGCCTTTCTGGATTTTACACTTTTTTCAGATGGCCCTTTTGACCGGGGGGAAGTGAGACTTCATTGTAGTGCAGATTTCCTTTGCAAGCTTGCTTGGTTGGCCAAAAAGGGCGTATGCGTTTTTTCCTGAATATATTCAGGAAAAAACGCATACGCCCTTTTTGGCCAAGCGCATCATTGTGGACGTTCTGCCTCTTTTCCTATGCTTTAAATGCAATTCCAGTCTACCTCCTGAAATCGGTTTCCTGCAATTCTGCCCCGCTTTCAAGTCCTCTTGGCAGCCTTACTTCAGTATATTTTTGGACGATAGCTGTCATTTATAACTCTGCAGGTTTGTGAATTACAGTGCCCCTGAGCTCCTTTCTTCAACTCGCTTTCTTGTGAGCTGGCCACAACACCGCAGGATTGCTTCAGGCCCTATTCTGGTTCCGGCACGGCACGCTGAGCTTTTGGTTAATTCCTCTTCCTGGTGGGAAATGAGAGTTAAATTTGCCCGTCCAGACACCTCCAGCTAGTCTCTCATTGGTTCTCCCTATTCCTGTTCATCTTCCTCAGAAATTGCAAATGGGCCAAACAGGAGGATAAAGGCACTGACTCTCCAAGTCGGGAGAGTGTTAGTAAAGCGTGTGGAATGTTGCACCCGAGTACCAGGGGACGAGAACTGAGACATATTGGAACACGTCTCCCGATCACACGGTTGATCATACTCTGGGTTCCACGTGCATGTTTTACCTGAAGGCAGAATCCCTTAAACCTGGAGAGTTGAGACCCGTGGAATGGGTACCATGCAATATGACTTCAAAGGGTCTTCATTTGCTCACCGAACCTCTCCAATCCTATCACTGCTGCGTTTATGCCCCTGTACACACGCTTGATTTTCTTTCAGTGACATAGCAATCCATAGGTTTTAAGATACTTACTAGTCAGGTACATTCTTAGGCGTTTAATATGGGGTGTTGAGTCCATTTCGTTGAGCAAGGAGTAGTTCTTGTCTATTCTATATTTGGCTTAAGGAACTTTATCTGTGTTCATTTAAATCTCTGGTTTTATGCAGCACCCCAACTCACCTTTCCCCTTAAGCAAGCATAAGTTGGTTTTCTAAATTTGAGACCCTGTTCTGTTTTGTAATCCAGTTCCTGTGTAGCCAAGTTTACATCCCGTGTATTAGTGATATCTTATGATGTTTCTTTTTCTGTGTGACTTATTTCAGTTAGAATCATCATACCTGAATCCACTCATTATACTGCTACGGGCCTGATGACATAGATTTCATTGCTGAGTGATATTGCATTGTACGTAAGTACCACAACTTCTTTATCCATTTTTCACTTTCTGCGCTATTGAACTTGTACCGTAAACGAGGTTCTTGTAAACAGAGCCGTCCCAAACTTTGGGGTGGCTGTGTCTTTTTGATTTTAATTTCCCTAAGCTATAGGACCATAAGTGGAAGTGCCCTAGGCTCTGTTGCTTTGTTTTTTAGATGTTTCAGGAAACACCATACACCTCTCCCGAGTGGCTGTTGGCAATTTACATCCCGCCCATCAGCATAACAAGGCTCCCAGTTCTCCATGGCCTGTCCTGCCTTTCTGGATTTTACACTTTTTTCAGATGGCCCTTTTGACCGGGGGGAAGTGAGACTTCATTGTAGTGCAGATTTCCTTTGCAAGCTTGCTTGGTTGGCCAAAAAGGGCGTATGCGTTTTTTCCTGAATATATTCAGGAAAAAACGCATACGCCCTTTTTGGCCAAGTGCATCATTGTGGACGTTCTGCCTCTTTTCCTATGCTTTAAATGCAATTCCAGTCTACCTCCTGAAATCGGTTTCCTGCAATTCTGCCCCGCTTTCAAGTCCTCTTGGCAGCCTTACTTCAGTATATTTTTGGACGATAGCTGTCATTTATAACTCTGCAGGTTTGTGAATTACAGTGCCCCTGAGCTCCTTTCTTCAACTCGCTTTCTTGTGAGCTGGCCGCAACACCGCAGGATTGCTTCAGGCCCTAATCTGGTTCCGGCACGGCACGCTGAGCCTTTGGTTAATTCCTCTTCCTGGTGGGAAATGAGAGTTAAATTTGCCCGTCCAGACACCTCCAGCTAGTCTCTCATTGGTTCTCCCTATTCCTGTTCATCTTCCGCAGAAATTGCAAACTGGGCCAAACAGGAGGTTAAAGGCACTGACTCTCCAAGTCGGGAGAGTGTTAGTAAAGCGTCTGGAATGTTGCACCCGAGTACCAGGGGACGAGAACTGAGACATATTGGAACACGTCTCCCGATCACACGGTTGATCATACTCTGGGTTCCACGTGCATGTCTTAGCTGAAGGAAGAATCCCTTAAACCTGGAGAGTTGAGACCCGTGGAATGGGTACCATGCAATATGACTTCAAAGGGTCTTCATTTGCTCACCGAACCTCTCCAATCCTATCACTGCTGCGTTTATGCCCCTGTACACATGCTTGATTTTCTTTCAGAGACATAGCAGTGCATAGGTTTTAAGATACTTACTAGTCAGGTACATTCTTAGGCATTTAATATGGGGTGTTGAGTCCATTTCGTTGAGCAAGGAGTAGTTCTTGTCTATTCTATATTTGGCTTAAGGAACTTTATCTGTGCTCATTTCAATCTCTGGTTTGATGCAGCACCCCAACTCACCTTTCCCCTTAAGCAAGCATAAGTTGGTTTTCTAAATTTGAGACACTGTTCTGTTTTGTAATCCAGTTCCTGTGTAGCCAAGTTTACATTCCGTGTATTAGTGATATCTTATGATGTTTCTTTTTCTGTGTGACTTATTTCAGTTAGAATCATCATACCTGAATCCACTCATTATGCTGCTACGGGCCTGATGACATAGATTTCATTGCTGAGTGATATTGCATTGTACGTAAGTACCACAACTTCTTTATCCATTTTTCACTTTCTGCGATATTGAACTTGTACCGTAAATGAGGTTCTTGTAAACAGAGCCGTCCCAAACTTTGGGGTGGCTGTGTCTTTTTGATTTTAATTTCCCTAAGCTATAGGACCATAAGTGGAAGTGCCCTAGGCTCTGTTGCTTTGTTTTTTAGATGTTTCAGGAAACACCATACACCTCTCCCGAGTGGCTGTTGGCAATTTACATCCCGCCCATCAGCATAACAAGGCTCCCAGTTCTCCATGGCCTGTCCTGCCTTTCTGGATTTTACACTTTTTTCAGATGGCCCTTTTGACCGGGGGGAAGTGAGACTTCATTGTAGTGCAGATTTCCTTTGCAAGCTTGCTTGGTTGGCCAAAAAGGGCGTATGCGTTTTTTCCTGAATATATTCAGGAAAAAACGCATACGCCCTTTTTGGCCAAGCGCATCATTGTGGACGTTCTGCCTCTTTTCCTATGCTTTAAATGCAATTCCAGTCTACCTCCTGAAATCGGTTTCCTGCAATTCTGCCCCGCTTTCAAGTCCTCTTGGCAGCCTTACTTCAGTATATTTTTGGACGATAGCTGTCATTTATAACTCTGCAGGTTTGTGAATTACAGTGCCCCTGAGCTCCTTTCTTCAACTCGCTTTCTTGTGAGCTGGCCGCAACACCGCAGGATTGCTTCAGGCCCTATTCTGGTTCCGGCACGGCACGCTGAGCTTTTGGTTAATTCCTCTTCCTGGTGGGAAATGAGAGTTAAATTTGCCCGTCCAGACACCTCCAGCTAGTCTCTCATTGGTTCTCCCTATTCCTGTTCATCTTCCTCAGAAATTGCAAATGGGCCAAACAGGAGGATAAAGGCACTGACTCTCCAAGTCGGGAGAGTGTTAGTAAAGCGTGTGGAATGTTGCACCCGAGTACCAGGGGACGAGAACTGAGACATATTGGAACACGTCTCCCGATCACACGGTTGATCATACTCTGGGTTCCACGTGCATGTTTTACCTGAAGGCAGAATCCCTTAAACCTGGAGAGTTGAGACCCGTGGAATGGGTACCATGCAATATGACTTCAAAGGGTCTTCATTTGCTCACCGAACCTCTCCAATCCTATCACTGCTGCGTTTATGCCCCTGTACACACGCTTGATTTTCTTTCAGTGACATAGCAATCCATAGGTTTTAAGATACTTACTAGTCAGGTACATTCTTAGGCGTTTAATATGGGGTGTTGAGTCCATTTCGTTGAGCAAGGAGTAGTTCTTGTCTATTCCATATTTGGCTTAAGGAACTTTATCTGTGCTCATTTCAATCTCTGGTTTTATGCAGCACCCCAACTCACCTTTCCCCTTAAGCAAGCATAAGTTGGTTTTCTAAATTTGAGACCCTGTTCTGTTTTGTAATCCAGTTCCTGTGTAGCCAAGTTTACATTCCGTGTATTAGTGATATCTTATGATGTTTCTTTTTCTGTGTGACTTATTTCAGTTAGAATCATCATACCTGAATCCACTCATTATGCTGCTACGGGCCTGATGACATAGATTTCATTGCTGAGTGATATTGCATTGTACGTAAGTACCACAACTTCTTTATCCATTTTTCACTTTCTGCGATATTGAACTTGTACCGTAAACGAGGTTCTTGTAAACAGAGCCGTCCCAAACTTTGGGGTGGCTGTGTCTTTTTGATTTTAATTTCCCTAAGCTATAGGACCATAAGTGGAAGTGCCCTAGGCTCTGTTGCTTTGTTTTTTAGATGTTTCAGGAAACACCATACACCTGTCCCGAGTGGCTGTTGGCAATTTACATCCCGCCCATCAGCATAACAAGGCTCCCAGTTCTCCATGGCCTGTCCTGCCTTTCTTGATTTTACACTTTTTTCAGATGGCCCCTTTGACTGGCGGGAAGTGAGACTTCATTGTAGTGCAGATTTCCTTTGCAAGCTTGCTTGGTTGGCCAAAAATGGCGTATGCGTTTTTTCCTGCACGAAAATACGCATACGCCCTTTTTGGCCAAGTGCATCATTGTGGACGTTCTGCCTCTTTTCCTATGCTTTAAATGCAATTCCAGTCTACCTCCTGAAATCGGTTTCCTGCAATTCTGCCCCGCTTTCAAGTCCTCTTGGCAGCCTTACTTCAGTATATTTTTGGACGATAGCTGTCATTTATAACTCTGCAGGTTTGTGAATTACAGTGCCCCTGAGCTCCTTTCTTCAACTCGCTTTCTTGTGAGCTGGCCGCAACACCGCAGGATTGCTTCAGGCCCTAATCTGGTTCCGGCACGGCACGCTGAGCCTTTGGTTAATTCCTCTTCCTGGTGGGAAATGAGAGTTAAATTTGCCCGTCCAGACACCTCCAGCTAGTCTCTCATTGGTTCTCCCTATTCCTGTTCATCTTCCGCAGAAATTGCAAACTGGGCCAAACAGGAGGTTAAAGGCACTGACTCTCCAAGTCGGGAGAGTGTTAGTAAAGCGTCTGGAATGTTGCACCCGAGTACCAGGGGACGAGAACTGAGACATATTGGAACACGTCTCCCGATCACACGGTTGATCATACTCTGGGTTCCACGTGCATGTTTTAGCTGAAGGCAGAATCCCTTAAACCTGGAGAGTTGAGACCCGTGGAATGGGTACCATGCAATATGACTTCAAAGGGTCTTCATTTGCTCACCGAACCTCTCCAATCCTATCACTGCTGCGTTTGTGCCCCTGTACACACGCTTGATTTTCTTTCAGAGACATAGCAATCCATAGGTTTTAAGATACTTACTAGTCAGGTACATTCTTAGGCGTTTAATATGGGGTGTTGAGTCCATTTCGTTGAGCAAGGAGTAGTTCTTGTCTATTCCATATTTGGCTTAAGGAACTTTATCTGTGCTCATTTCAATCTCTGGTTTGATGCAGCACCCCAACTCACCTTTCCCCTTAAGCAAGCATAAGTTGGTTTTCTAAATTTGAGACCCTGTTCTGTTTTGTAATCCAGTTCCTGTGTAGCCAAGTTTACATCCCGTGTATTAGTGATATCTTATGATGTTTCTTTTCTGTGTGACTTATTTCAGTTAGAATCATCATACCTGAATCCACTCATTATGCTGCTACGGGCCTGATGACATAGATTTCATTGCTGAGTGATATTGCATTGTACGTAAGTACCACAACTTCTTTATCCATTTTTCACTTTCTGCGCTATTGAACTTGTACCGTAAACGAGGTTCTTGTAAACAGAGCCGTCCCAAACTTTGGGGTGGCTGTGTCTTTTTGATTTTAATTTCCCTAAGCTATAGGACCATAAGTGGAAGTGCCCTAGGCTCTGTTGCTTTGTTTTTTAGATGTTTCAGGAAACACCATACACCTCTCCCGAGTGGCTGTTGGCAATTTACATCCCGCCCATCAGCATAACAAGGCTCCCAGTTCTCCATGGCCTGTCCTGCCTTTCTGGATTTTACACTTTTTTCAGATGGCCCTTTTGACCGGGGGGAAGTGAGACTTCATTGTAGTGCAGATTTCCTTTGCAAGCTTGCTTGGTTGGCCAAAAAGGGCGTATGCGTTTTTTCCTGAATATATTCAGGAAAAAACGCATACGCCCTTTTTGGCCAAGCGCATCATTGTGGACGTTCTGCCTCTTTTCCTATGCTTTAAATGCAATTCCAGTCTACCTCCTGAAATCGGTTTCCTGCAATTCTGCCCCGCTTTCAAGTCCTCTTGGCAGCCTTACTTCAGTATATTTTTGGATGATAGCTGTCATTTATAACTCTGCAGGTTTGTGAATTACAGTGCCCCTGAGCTCCTTTCTTCAACTCGCTTTCTTGTGAGCTGGCCGCAACACCGCAGGATTGCTTCAGGCCCTATTCTGGTTCCGGCACGGCACGCTGAGCTTTTGGTTAATTCCTCTTCCTGGTGGGAAATGAGAGTTAAATTTGCCCGTCCAGACACCTCCAGCTAGTCTCTCATTGGTTCTCCCTATTCCTGTTCATCTTCCTCAGAAATTGCAAATGGGCCAAACAGGAGGATAAAGGCACTGACTTTCCAAGTCGGGAGAGTGTTAGTAAAGCGTGTGGAATGTTGCACCCGAGTACCAGGGGACGAGAACTGAGACATATTGGAACACGTCTCCCGATCACACGGTTGATCATACTCTGGGTTCCACGTGCATGTTTTACCTGAAGGCAGAATCCCTTAAACCTGGAGAGTTGAGACCCGTGGAATGGGTACCATGCAATATGACTTCAAAGGGTCTTCATTTGCTCACCGAACCTCTCCAATCCTATCACTGCTGCGTTTATGCCCCTGTACACATGCTTGATTTTCTTTCAGAGACATAGCAGTGCATAGGTTTTAAGATACTTACTAGTCAGGTACATTCTTAGGCATTTAATATGGGGTGTTGAGTCCATTTCGTTGAGCAAGGAGTAGTTCTTGTCTATTCTATATTTGGCTTAAGGAACTTTATCTGTGCTCATTTCAATCTCTGGTTTTATGCAGCACCCCAACTCACCTTTCCCCTTAAGCAAGCATAAGTTGGTTTTCTAAATTTGAGACCCTGTTCTGTTTTGTAATCCAGTTCCTGTGTAGCCAAGTTTACATCCCGTGTATTAGTGATATCTTATGATGTTTCTTTTTCTGTGTGACTTATTTCAGTTAGAATCATCATACCTGAATCCACTCATTATACTGCTACGGGCCTGATGACATAGATTTCATTGCTGAGTGATATTGCATTGTACGTAAGTACCACAACTTCTTTATCCATTTTTCACTTTCTGCGCTATTGAACTTGTACCGTAAACGAGGTTCTTGTAAACAGAGCCGTCCCAAACTTTGGGGTGGCTGTGTCTTTTTGATTTTAATTTCCCTAAGCTATAGGACCATAAGTGGAAGTGCCCTAGGCTCTGTTGCTTTGTTTTTTAGATGTTTCAGGAAACACCATACACCTCTCCCGAGTGGCTGTTGGCAATTTACATCCCGCCCATCAGCATAACAAGGCTCCCAGTTCTCCATGACCTGTCCTGCCTTTCTGGATTTTACTTTTTTCAGATGGCCCTTTTGACCGGTGGGAAGTGAGACTTCATTGTAGTGCAGATTTCCTTTGCAAGCTTGCTTGGTTGGCCAAAAAGGTTGGCCAAAAGGGTTGGCCAAAAATTTCCTGAATATATTCAGGAAAAAACGCATACGCCCTTTTTGGCCAAGTGCATCATTGTGGACGTTCTGCCTCTTTTCCTATGCTTTAAATGCAATTCCAGTCTACCTCCTGAAATCGGTTTCCTGCAATTCTGCCCCGCTTTCAAGTCCTCTTGGCAGCCTTACTTCAGTATATTTTTGGACGATAGCTGTCATTTATAACTCTGCAGGTTTGTGAATTACAGTGCCCCTGAGCTCCTTTCTTCAACTCGTTTTCTTGTGAGCTGGCCGCAACACCGCAGGATTGCTTCAGGCCCTAATCTGGTTCCGGCTCGGCACGCTGAGCCTTTGGTTAATTCCTCTTCCTGGTGGGAAATGAGAGTTAAATTTGCCCGTCCAGACACCTCCAGCTAGTCTCTCATTGGTTCTCCCTATTCCTGTTCATCTTCCGCAGAAATTGCAAACTGGGCCAAACAGGAGGTTAAAGGCACTGACTCTCCAAGTCGGGAGAGTGTTAGTAAAGCGTCTGGAATGTTGCACCCGAGTACCAGGGGACGAGAACTGAGACATATTGGAACACGTCTCCCGATCACACGGTTGATCATACTCTGGGTTCCACGTGCATGTTTTACCTGAAGGCAGAATCCCTTAAAACTGGAGAGT
This sequence comes from Leucopleurus acutus, assembly GCF_964270905.1. Lineage (NCBI taxonomy): Eukaryota > Metazoa > Chordata > Mammalia > Artiodactyla > Delphinidae > Leucopleurus > Leucopleurus acutus. The sequence continues at coordinate 652,711 of NW_028139150.1, forward strand.
TGAGACCCGTGGAATGGGTACCATGCAATATGACTTCAAAGGGTCTTCATTTGCTCACCGAACGTCTCCAATGCTATCACTGCTGCGTTTATGCCCCTGTACACACGCTTGATTTTCTTTCAGCGACATAGCAATCCATAGGTTTTAAGATACTTACTAGTCAGGTACATTCTTAGGCGTTTAATATGGGGTGTTGAGTCCATTTCGTTGAGCAAGGAGTAGTTCTTGTCTATTCCATATTTGGCTTAAGGAACTTTATCTGTGCTCATTTCAATCTCTGGTTTGATGCAGCACCCCAACTCACCTTTCCCCTTAAGCAAGCATAAGTTGGTTTTCTAAATTTGAGACCCTGTTCTGTTTTGTAATCCAGTTCCTGTGTAGCCAAGTTTACATTCCGTGTATTAGTGATATCTTATGATGTTTCTTTTTCCGTGTGACTTATTTCAGTTAGAATCATCATACCTGAATCCACTCATTATGCTGCTACGGGCCTGATGACATAGATTTCATTGCTGAGTGATATTGCATTGTACGTAAGTACCACAACTTCTTTATCCATTTTTCACTTTCTGCGATATTGAACTTGTACCGTAAACGAGGTTCTTGTAAACAGAGCCGTCCCAAACTTTGGGGTGGCTGTGTCTTTTTGATTTTAATTTCCCTAAGCTATAGGACCATAAGTGGAAGTGCCCTAGGCTCTGTTGCTTTGTTTTTTAGATGTTTCAGGAAACACCATACACCTCTCCCGAGTGGCTGTTGGCAATTTACATCCCGCCCATCAGCATAACAAGGCTCCCAGTTCTCCATGGCCTGTCCTGCCTTTCTGGATTTTACACTTTTTTCAGATGGCCCCTTTGACTGGCGGGAAGTGAGACTTCATTGTAGTGCAGATTTCCTTTGCAAGCTTGCTTGGTTGGCCAAAAAGGGCGTATGCGTTTTTTCCTGCATGAAAATACGCATACGCCCTTTTTGGCCAAGTGCATCATTGTGGACGTTCTGCCTCTTTTCCTATGCTTTAAATGCAATTCCAGTCTACCTCCTGAAATCGGTTTCCTGCAATTCTGCCCCGCTTTCAAGTCCTCTTGGCAGCCTTACTTCAGTATATTTTTGGACGATAGCTGTCATTTATAACTCTGCAGGTTTGTGAATTACAGTGCCCCTGAGCTCCTTTCTTCAACTCGCTTTCTTGTGAGCTGGCCGCAACACCGCAGGATTGCTTCAGGCCCTAATCTGGTTCCGGCACGGCACGCTGAGCCTTTGGTTAATTCCTCTTCCTGGTGGGAAATGAGAGTTAAATTTGCCCGTCCAGACACCTCCAGCTAGTCTCTCATTGGTTCTCCCTATTCCTGTTCATCTTCCGCAGAAATTGCAAACTGGGCCAAACAGGAGGTTAAAGGCACTGACTCTCCAAGTCGGGAGAGTGTTAGTAAAGCGTCTGGAATGTTGCACCCGAGTACCAGGGGACGAGAACTGAGACATATTGGAACACGTCTCCCGATCACACGGTTGATCATACTCTGGGTTCCACGTGCATGTTTTACCTGAAGGCAGAATCCCTTAAACCTGGAGAGTTGAGACCCGTGGAATGGGTACCATGCAATATGACTTCAAAGGGTCTTCATTTGCTCACCGAACCTCTCCAATCCTATCACTGCTGCGTTTGTGCCCCTGTACACACGCTTGATTTTCTTTCAGAGACATAGCAATCCATAGGTTTTAAGATACTTACTAGTCAGGTACATTCTTAGGCGTTTAATATGGGGTGTTGAGTCCATTTCGTTGAGCAAGGAGTAGTTCTTGTCTATTCCATATTTGGCTTAAGGAACTTTATCTGTGCTCATTTCAATCTCTGGTTTGATGCAGCACCCCAACTCACCTTTCCCCTTAAGCAAGCATAAGTTGGTTTTCTAAATTTGAGACCCTGTTCTGTTTTGTAATCCAGTTCCTGTGTAGCCAAGTTTACATCCCGTGTATTAGTGATATCTTATGATGTTTCTTTTCTGTGTGACTTATTTCAGTTAGAATCATCATACCTGAATCCACTCATTATGCTGCTACGGGCCTGATGACATAGATTTCATTGCTGAGTGATATTGCATTGTACGTAAGTACCACAACTTCTTTATCCATTTTTCACTTTCTGCGCTATTGAACTTGTACCGTAAACGAGGTTCTTGTAAACAGAGCCGTCCCAAACTTTGGGGTGGCTGTGTCTTTTTGATTTTAATTTCCCTAAGCTATAGGACCATAAGTGGAAGTGCCCTAGGCTCTGTTGCTTTGTTTTTTAGATGTTTCAGGAAACACCATACACCTCTCCCGAGTGGCTGTTGGCAATTTACATCCCGCCCATCAGCATAACAAGGCTCCCAGTTCTCCATGGCCTGTCCTGCCTTTCTGGATTTTACACTTTTTTCAGATGGCCCTTTTGACCGGGGGGAAGTGAGACTTCATTGTAGTGCAGATTTCCTTTGCAAGCTTGCTTGGTTGGCCAAAAAGGGCGTATGCGTTTTTTCCTGAATATATTCAGGAAAAAACGCATACGCCCTTTTTGGCCAAGCGCATCATTGTGGACGTTCTGCCTCTTTTCCTATGCTTTAAATGCAATTCCAGTCTACCTCCTGAAATCGGTTTCCTGCAATTCTGCCCCGCTTTCAAGTCCTCTTGGCAGCCTTACTTCAGTATATTTTTGGACGATAGCTGTCATTTATAACTCTGCAGGTTTGTGAATTACAGTGCCCCTGAGCTCCTTTCTTCAACTCGCTTTCTTGTGAGCTGGCCGCAACACCGCAGGATTGCTTCAGGCCCTATTCTGGTTCCGGCACGGCACGCTGAGCTTTTGGTTAATTCCTCTTCCTGGTGGGAAATGAGAGTTAAATTTGCCCGTCCAGACACCTCCAGCTAGTCTCTCATTGGTTCTCCCTATTCCTGTTCATCTTCCTCAGAAATTGCAAATGGGCCAAACAGGAGGATAAAGGCACTGACTCTCCAAGTCGGGAGAGTGTTAGTAAAGCGTGTGGAATGTTGCACCCGAGTACCAGGGGACGAGAACTGAGACATATTGGAACACGTCTCCCGATCACACGGTTGATCATACTCTGGGTTCCACGTGCATGTTTTACCTGAAGGCAGAATCCCTTAAACCTGGAGAGTTGAGACCCGTGGAATGGGTACCATGCAATATGACTTCAAAGGGTCTTCATTTGCTCACCGAACCTCTCCAATCCTATCACTGCTGCGTTTATGCCCCTGTACACACGCTTGATTTTCTTTCAGCGACATAGCAATCCATAGGTTTTAAGATACTTACTAGTCAGGTACATTCTTAGGCGTTTAATATGGGGTGTTGAGTCCATTTCGTTGAGCAAGGAGTAGTTCTTGTCTATTCTATATTTGGCTTAAGGAACTTTATCTGTGTTCATTTAAATCTCTGGTTTTATGCAGCACCCCAACTCACCTTTCCCCTTAAGCAAGCATAAGTTGGTTTTCTAAATTTGAGACCCTGTTCTGTTTTGTAATCCAGTTCCTGTGTAGCCAAGTTTACATCCCGTGTATTAGTGATATCTTATGATGTTTCTTTTTCTGTGTGACTTATTTCAGTTAGAATCATCATACCTGAATCCACTCATTATGCTGCTACGGGCCTGATGACATAGATTTCATTGCTGAGTGATATTGCATTGTACGTAAGTACCACACTTCTTTATCCATTTTTCACTTTCTGCGATATTGAACTTGTACCGTAAACGAGGTTCTTGTAAACAGAGCCGTCCCAAACTTTGGGGTGGCTGTGTCTTTTTGATTTTAATTTCCCTAAGCTATAGGACCATAAGTGGAAGTGCCCTAGGCTCTGTTGCTTTGTTTTTTAGATGTTTCAGGAAACACCATACAGCTCTCCAGAGTGGCTGTTGGCAATTTACATCCCGCCCATCAGCATAACAAGGCTCCCAGTTCTCCATGGCCTGTCCTGCCTTTCTGGATTTTACACTTTTTTCAGTTGGCCCTTTTGACCAGGGGGAAGTGAGACTTCATTGTAGTGCAGATTTCCTTTGCAAGCTTGCTTGGTTGGCCAAAAAGGGCGTATGCGTTTTTTCCTGAATATATTCAGGAAAAAACGCATACGCCCTTTTTGGCCAAGTGCATCATTGTGGACGTTCTGCCTCTTTTCCTATGCTTTAAATGCAATTCCAGTCTACCTCCTGAAATCGGTTTCCTGCAATTCTGCCCCGCTTTCAAGTCCTCTTGGCAGCCTTACTTCAGTATATTTTTGGACGATAGCTGTCATTTATAACTCTGCAGGTTTGTGAATTACAGTGCTCCTGAGCTCCTTTCTTCAACTCGCTTTCTTGTGAGCTGGCCGCAACACCGCAGGATTGCTTCAGGCCCTAATCTGGTTCCGGCTCGGCACGCTGAGCCTTTGGTTAATTCCTCTTCCTGGTGGGAAATGAGAGTTAAATTTGCCCGTCCAGACACCTCCAGCTAGTCTCTCATTGGTTCTCCCTATTCCTGTTCATCTTCCGCAGAAATTGCAAACTGGGCCAAACAGGAGGTTAAAGGCACTGACTCTCCAAGTCGGGAGAGTGTTAGTAAAGCGTCTGGAATGTTGCACCCGAGTACCAGGGGACGAGAACTGAGACATATTGGAACACGTCTCCCGATCACACGGTTGATCATACTCTGGGTTCCACGTGCATGTTTTACCTGAAGGCAGAATCCCTTAAAACTGGAGAGTTGAGACCCGTGGAATGGGTACCATGCAATATGACTTCAAAGGGTCTTCATTTGCTCACCGAACCTCTCCAATCCTATCACTGCTGCGTTTATGCCCCTGTACACACGCTTGATTTTCTTTCAGCGACATAGCAATCCATAGGTTTTAAGATACTTACTAGTCAGGTACATTCTTAGGCGTTTAATATGGGGTGTTGAGTCCATTTCGTTGAGCAAGGAGTAGTTCTTGTCTATTCCATATTTGGCTTAAGGAACTTTATCTGTGCTCATTTCAATCTCTGGTTTTATGCAGCACCCCAACTCACCTTTCCCCTTAAGCAAGCATAAGTTGGTTTTCTAAATTTGAGACCCTGTTCTGTTTTGTAATCCAGTTCCTGTGTAGCCAAGTTTACATTCCGTGTATTAGTGATATCTTATGATGTTTCTTTTTCTGTGTGACTTATTTCAGTTAGAATCATCATACCTGAATCCACTCATTATGCTGCTACGGGCCTGATGACATAGATTTCATTGCTGAGTGATATTGCATTGTACGTAAGTACCACAACTTCTTTATCCATTTTTCACTTTCTGCGATATTGAACTTGTACCGTAAACGAGGTTCTTGTAAACAGAGCCGTCCCAAACTTTGGGGTGGCTGTGTCTTTTTGATTTTAATTTCCCTAAGCTATAGGACCATAAGTGGAAGTGCCCTAGGCTCTGTTGCTTTGTTTTTTAGATGTTTCAGGAAACACCATACACCTCTCCCGAGTGGCTGTTGGCAATTTACATCCCGCCCATCAGCATAACAAGGCTCCCAGTTCTCCATGGCCTGTCCTGCCTTTCTTGATTTTACACTTTTTTCAGATGGCCCCTTTGACTGGCGGGAAGTGAGACTTCATTGTAGTGCAGATTTCCTTTGCAAGCTTGCTTGGTTGGCCAAAAAGGGCGTATGCGTTTTTTCCTGCACGAAAATACGCATACGCCCTTTTTGGCCAAGTGCATCATTGTGGACGTTCTGCCTCTTTTCCTATGCTTTAAATGCAATTCCAGTCTACCTCCTGAAATCGGTTTCCTGCAATTCTGCCCCGCTTTCAAGTCCTCTTGGCAGCCTTACTTCAGTATATTTTTGGACGATAGCTGTCATTTATAACTCTGCAGGTTTGTGAATTACAGTGCCCCTGAGCTCCTTTCTTCAACTCGCTTTCTTGTGAGCTGGCCGCAACACCGCAGGATTGCTTCAGGCCCTAATCTGGTTCCGGCACGGCACGCTGAGCCTTTGGTTAATTCCTCTTCCTGGTGGGAAATGAGAGTTAAATTTGCCCGTCCAGACACCTCCAGCTAGTCTCTCATTGGTTCTCCCTATTCCTGTTCATCTTCCGCAGAAATTGCAAACTGGGCCAAACAGGAGGTTAAAGGCACTGACTCTCCAAGTCGGGAGAGTGTTAGTAAAGCGTCTGGAATGTTGCACCCGAGTACCAGGGGACGAGAACTGAGACATATTGGAACACGTCTCCCGATCACACGGTTGATCATACTCTGGGTTCCACGTGCATGTTTTAGCTGAAGGAAGAATCCCTTAAACCTGGAGAGTTGAGACCCGTGGAATGGGTACCATGCAATATGACTTCAAAGGGTCTTCATTTGCTCACCGAACCTCTCCAATCCTATCACTGCTGCGTTTGTGCCCCTGTACACACGCTTGATTTTCTTTCAGAGACATAGCAATCCATAGGTTTTAAGATACTTACTAGTCAGGTACATTCTTAGGCGTTTAATATGGGGTGTTGAGTCCATTTCGTTGAGCAAGGAGTAGTTCTTGTCTATTCCATATTTGGCTTAAGGAACTTTATCTGTGCTCATTTCAATCTCTGGTTTGATGCAGCACCCCAACTCACCTTTCCCCTTAACAAGCATAAGTTGGTTTTCTAAATTTGAGACACTGTTCTGTTTTGTAATCCAGTTCCTGTGTAGCCAAGTTTACATCCCGTGTATTAGTGATATCTTATGATGTTTCTTTTCTGTGTGACTTATTTCAGTTAGAATCATCATACCTGAATCCACTCATTATGCTGCTACGGGCCTGATGACATAGATTTCATTGCTGAGTGATATTGCATTGTACGTAAGTACCACAACTTCTTTATCCATTTTTCACTTTCTGCGCTATTGAACTTGTACCGTAAACGAGGTTCTTGTAAACAGAGCCGTCCCAAACTTTGGGGTGGCTGTGTCTTTTTGATTTTAATTTCCCTAAGCTATAGGACCATAAGTGGAAGTGCCCTAGGCTCTGTTGCTTTGTTTTTTAGATGTTTCAGGAAACACCATACACCTCTCCCGAGTGGCTGTTGGCAATTTACATCCCGCCCATCAGCATAACAAGGCTCCCAGTTCTCCATGGCCTGTCCTGCCTTTCTGGATTTTACACTTTTTTCAGATGGCCCTTTTGACCGGGAGGCAGTGAGACTTCATTGTAGTGCAGATTTCCTTTGCAAGCTTGCTTGGTTGGCCAAAAAGGGCGTATGCGTTTTTTCCTGAAAGGAAAAAACGCATACGCCCTTTTTGGCCAAGCGCATCATTGTGGACGTTCTGCCTCTTTTCCTATGCTTTAAATGCAATTCCAGTCTACCTCCTGAAATCGGTTTCCTGCAATTCTGCCCCGCTTTCAAGTCCTCTTGGCAGCCTTACTTCAGTATATTTTTGGACGATAGCTGTCATTTATAACTCTGCAGGTTTGTGAATTACAGTGCCCCTGAGCTCCTTTCTTCAACTCGCTTTCTTGTGAGCTGGCCGCAACACCGCAGGATTGCTTCAGGCCCTATTCTGGTTCCGGCACGGCACGCTGAGCTTTTGGTTAATTCCTCTTCCTGGTGGGAAATGAGAGTTAAATTTGCCCGTCCAGACACCTCCAGCTAGTCTCTCATTGGTTCTCCCTATTCCTGTTCATCTTCCTCAGAAATTGCAAATGGGCCAAACAGGAGGATAAAGGCACTGACTCTCCAAGTCGGGAGAGTGTTAGTAAAGCGTGTGGAATGTTGCACCCGAGTACCAGGGGACGAGAACTGAGACATATTGGAACACGTCTCCCGATCACACGGTTGATCATACTCTGGGTTCCACGTGCATGTTTTACCTGAAGGCAGAATCCCTTAAACCTGGAGAGTTGAGACCCGTGGAATGGGTACCATGCAATATGACTTCAAAGGGTCTTCATTTGCTCACCGAACCTCTCCAATCCTATCACTGCTGCGTTTATGCCCCTGTACACACGCTTGATTTTCTTTCAGCGACATAGCAATCCATAGGTTTTAAGATACTTACTAGTCAGGTACATTCTTAGGCGTTTAATATGGGGTGTTGAGTCCATTTCGTTGAGCAAGGAGTAGTTCTTGTCTATTCTATATTTGGCTTAAGGAACTTTATCTGTGTTCATTTAAATCTCTGGTTTTATGCAGCACCCCAACTCACCTTTCCCCTTAAGCAAGCATAAGTTGGTTTTCTAAATTTGAGACCCTGTTCTGTTTTGTAATCCAGTTCCTGTGTAGCCAAGTTTACATCCCGTGTATTAGTGATATCTTATGATGTTTCTTTTCTGTGTGACTTACTTCAGTTAGAATCATCATACCTGAATCCACTCATTATGCTGCTACGGGCCTGATGACATAGATTTCATTGCTGAGTGATATTGCATTGTACGTAAGTACCACAACTTCTTTATCCATTTTTCACTTTCTGCGATATTGAACTTGTACCGTAAACGAGGTTCTTGTAAACAGAGCCGTCCCAAACTTTGGGGTGGCTGTGTCTTTTTGATTTTAATTTCCCTAAGCTATAGGACCATAAGTGGAAGTGCCCTAGGCTCTGTTGCTTTGTTTTTTAGATGTTTCAGGAAACACCATACAGCTCTCCCGAGTGGCTCTTGGCAATTTACATCCCGCTCATCAGCATAACAAGGCTCCCAGTTCTCCATGGCCTGTCCTGCCTTTCTGGATTTTACACTTTTTTCAGTTGGCCCTTTTGACCGGGGGGAAGTGAGACTTCATTGTAGTGCAGATTTCCTTTGCAAGCTTGCTTGGTTGGCCAAAAAGGGCGTATGCGTTTTTTCCTGAATATATTCAGGAAAAAACGCATACGCCCTTTTTGGCCAAGTGCATCATTGTGGACGTTCTGCCTCTTTTCCTATGCTTTAAATGCAATTCCAGTCTACCTCCTGAAATCGGTTTCCTGCAATTCTGCCCCGCTTTCAAGTCCTCTTGGCAGCCTTACTTCAGTATATTTTTGGACGATAGCTGTCATTTATAACTCTGCAGGTTTGTGAATTACAGTGCCCCTGAGCTCCTTTCTTCAACTCACTTTCTTGTGAGCTGGCCGCAACACCGCAGGATTGCTTCAGGCCCTAATCTGGTTCCGGCTCGGCACGCTGAGCCTTTGGTTAATTCCTCTTCCTGGTGGGAAATGAGAGTTAAATTTGCCCGTCCAGACACCTCCAGCTAGTCTCTCATTGGTTCTCCCTATTCCTGTTCATCTTCCGCAGAAATTGCAAACTGGGCCAAACAGGAGGTTAAAGGCACTGACTCTCCAAGTCGGGAGAGTGTTAGTAAAGCGTCTGGAATGTTGCACCCGAGTACCAGGGGACGAGAACTGAGACATATTGGAACACGTCTCCCGATCACACGGTTGATCATACTCTGGGTTCCACGTGCATGTTTTACCTGAAGGCAGAATCCCTTAAACCTGGAGAGTTGAGACCCGTGGAATGGGTACCATGCAATATGACTTCAAAGGGTCTTCATTTGCTCACCGAACGTCTCCAATCCTATCAATGCTGCTTTTATGCCCCTGTACACACGCTTGATTTTCTTTCAGAGACATAGCAATCCATAGGTTTTAAGATACTTACTAGTCAGGTACATTCTTAGACGTTTAATATGGGGTGTTGAGTCCATTTCGTTGAGCAAGGAGTAGTTCTTGTCTATTCTATATTTGGCTTAAGGAACTTTATCTGTGCTCATTTCAATCTCTGGTTTTATGCAGCACCCCAACTCACCTTTCCCCTTAAGCAAGCATAAGTTGGTTTTCTAAATTTGAGACCCTGTTCTGTTTTGTAATCCAGTTCCTGTGTAGCCAAGTTTACATCCCGTGTATTAGTGATATCTTATGATGTTTCTTTTTCTGTGTGACTTATTTCAGTTAGAATCATCATACCTGAATCCACTCATTATACTGCTACGGGCCTGATGACATAGATTTCATTGCTGAGTGATATTGCATTGTACGTAAGTACCACAACTTCTTTATCCATTTTTCACTTTCTGCGCTATTGAACTTGTACCGTAAACGAGGTTCTTGTAAACAGAGCCGTCCCAAACTTTGGGGTGGCTGTGTCTTTTTGATTTTAATTTCCCTAAGCTATAGGACCATAAGTGGAAGTGCCCTAGGCTCTGTTGCTTTGTTTTTTAGATGTTTCAGGAAACACCATACACCTCTCCCGAGTGGCTGTTGGCAATTTACATCCCGCCCATCAGCATAACAAGGCTCCCAGTTCTCCATGGCCTGTCCTGCCTTTCTGGATTTTACACTTTTTTCAGATGGCCCTTTTGACCGGGGGGAAGTGAGACTTCATTGTAGTGCAGATTTCCTTTGCAAGCTTGCTTGGTTGGCCAAAAAGTGCGTATGCGTTTTTTCCTGAATATATTCAGGAAAAAACGCATACGCCCTTTTTGGCCAAGTGCATCATTGTGGACGTTCTGCCTCTTTTCCTATGCTTTAAATGCAATTCCAGTCTACCTCCTGAAATCGGTTTCCTGCAATTCTGCCCCGCTTTCAAGTCCTCTTGGCAGCCTTACTTCAGTATATTTTTGGACGATAGCTGTCATTTATAACTCTGCAGGTTTGTGAATTACAGTGCCCCTGAGCTCCTTTCTTCAACTCGCTTTCTTGTGAGCTGGCCGCAACACCGCAGGATTGCTTCAGGCCCTAATCTGGTTCCGGCTCGGCACGCTGAGCCTTTGGTTAATTCCTCTTCCTGGTGGGAAATGAGAGTTAAATTTGCCCGTCCAGACACCTCCAGCTAGTCTCTCATTGGTTCTCCCTATTCCTGTTCATCTTCCGCAGAAATTGCAAACTGGGCCAAACAGGAGGTTAAAGGCACTGACTCTCCAAGTCGGGAGAGTGTTAGTAAAGCGTCTGGAATGTTGCACCCGAGTACCAGGGGACGAGAACTGAGACATATTGTAACACGTCTCCCGATCACACGGTTGATCATACTCTGGGTTCCACGTGCATGTTTTAGCTGAAGGAAGAATCCCTTAAACCTGGAGAGTTGAGACCCGTGGAATGGGTACCATGCAATATGACCTCAAAGGGTCTTCATTTGCTCACCGAACCTCTCCAATCCTATCACTGCTGTGTTTATGCCCCTGTACACACGCTTGATTTTCTTTCAGAGACATAGCAATCCATAGGTTTTAAGATACTTACTAGTCAGGTACATTCTTAGGCGTTTAATATGGGGTGTTGAGTCCATTTCGTTGAGCAAGGAGTAGTTCTTGTCTATTCTATATTTGGCTTAAGGAACTTTATCTGTGTTCATTTAAATCTCTGGTTTTATGCAGCACCCCAACTCACCTTTCCCCTTAAGCAAGCATAAGTTGCTTTTCTAAATTTGAGACCCTGTTCTGTTTTGTAATCCAGTTCCTGTGTAGCCAAGTTTACATCCCGTGTATTAGTGATATCTTATGATGTTTCTTTTTCTGTGTGACTTATTTCAGTTAGAATCATCATACCTGAATCCAGTCATTATGCTGCTACGGGCCTGATGACATAGATTTCATTGCTGAGTGATATTGCATTGTACGTAAGTACCACACTTCTTTATCCATTTTTCACTTTCTGCGATATTGAACTTGTACCGTAAACGAGGTTCTTGTAAACAGAGCCGTCCCAAACTTTGGGGTGGCTGTGTCTTTTTGATTTTAATTTCCCTAAGCTATAGGACCATAAGTGGAAGTGCCCTAGGCTCTGTTGCTTTGTTTTTTAGATGTTTCAGGAAACACCATACAGCTCTCCAGAGTGGCTCTTGGCAATTTACATACCGCCCATCAGCATAACAAGGCTCCCAGTTCTCCATGGCCTGTCCTGCCTTTCTGGATTTTACACTTTTTTCAGTTGGCCCTTTTGACCGGGGGGAAGTGAGACTTCATTGTAGTGCAGATTTCCTTTGCAAGCTTGCTTGGTTGGCCAAAAAGGGCGTATGCGTTTTTTCCTGAATATATTCAGGAAAAAACGCATACGCCCTTTTTGGCCAAGTGCATCACTGTGGACGTTCTGCCTCTTTTCCTATGCTTTAAATGCAATTCCAGTCTACCTCCTGAAATCGGTTTCCTGCAATTCTGCCCCGCTTTCAAGTCCTCTTGGCAGCCTTACTTCAGTATATTTTTGGACGATAGCTGTCATTTATAACTCTGCAGGTTTGTGAATTACAGTGCTCCTGAGCTCCTTTCTTCAACTCGCTTTCTTGTGAGCTGGCCGCAACACCGCAGGATTGCTTCAGGCCCTAATCTGGTTCCGGCACGGCACGCTGAGCCTTTGGTTAATTCCTCTTCCTGGTGGGAAATGAGAGTTAAATTTGCCCGTCCAGACACCTCCAGCTAGTCTCTCATTGGTTCTCCCTATTCCTGTTCATCTTCCGCAGAAATTGCAAACTGGGCCAAACAGGAGGTTAAAGGCACTGACTCTCCAAGTCGGGAGAGTGTTAGTAAAGCGTCTGGAATGTTGCACCCGAGTACCAGGGGACGAGAACTGAGACATATTGGAACACGTCTCCCGATCACACGGTTGATCATACTCTGGGTTCCACGTGCATGTTTTACCTGAAGGCAGAATCCCTTAAACCTGGAGAGTTGAGACCCGTGGAATGGGTACCATGCAATATGACTTCAAAGGGTCTTCATTTGCTCACCGAACGTCTCCAATCCTATCAATGCTGCTTTTATGCCCCTGTACACACGCTTGATTTTCTTTCAGAGACATAGCAATCCATAGGTTTTAAGATACTTACTAGTCAGGTACATTCTTAGGCGTTTAATATGGGGTGTTGAGTCCATTTCGTTGAGCAAGGAGTAGTTCTTGTCTATTCTATATTTGGCTTAAGGAACTTTATCTGTGCTCATTTCAATCTCTGGTTTTATGCAGCACCCCAACTCACCTTTCCCCTTAAGCAAGCATAAGTTGGTTTTCTAAATTTGAGACCCTGTTCTGTTTTGTAATCCAGTTCCTGTGTAGCCAAGTTTACATCCCGTGTATTAGTGATATCTTATGATGTTTCTTTTTCTGTGTGACTTATTTCAGTTAGAATCATCATACCTGAATCCACTCATTATACTGCTACGGGCCTGATGACATAGATTTCATTGCTGAGTGATATTGCATTGTACGTAAGTACCACAACTTCTTTATCCATTTTTCACTTTCTGCGCTATTGAACTTGTACCGTAAACGAGGTTCTTGTAAACAGAGCCGTCCCAAACTTTGGGGTGGCTGTGTCTTTTTGATTTTAATTTCCCTAAGCTATAGGACCATAAGTGGAAGTGCCCTAGGCTCTGTTGCTTTGTTTTTTAGATGTTTCAGGAAACACCATACACCTCTCCCGAGTGGCTGTTGGCAATTTACATCCCGCCCATCAGCATAACAAGGCTCCCAGTTCTCCATGACCTGTCCTGCCTTTCTGGATTTTACTTTTTTCAGATGGCCCTTTTGACCGGTGGGAAGTGAGACTTCATTGTAGTGCAGATTTCCTTTGCAAGCTTGCTTGGTTGGCCAAAAAGGTTGGCCAAAAGTGTTGGCCAAAAATTTCCTGAATATATTCAGGAAAAAACGCATACGCCCTTTTTGGCCAAGTGCATCATTGTGGACGTTCTGCCTCTTTTCCTATGCTTTAAATGCAATTCCAGTCTACCTCCTGAAATCGGTTTCCTGCAATTCTGCCCCGCTTTCAAGTCCTCTTGGCAGCCTTACTTCAGTATATTTTTGGACGATAGCTGTCATTTATAACTCTGCAGGTTTGTGAATTACAGTGCCCCTGAGCTCCTTTCTTCAACTCGCTTTCTTGTGAGCTGGCCGCAACACCGCAGGATTGCTTCAGGCCCTAATCTGGTTCCGGCACGGCACGCTGAGCCTTTGGTTAATTCCTCTTCCTGGTGGGAAATGAGAGTTAAATTTGCCCGTCCAGACACCTCCAGCTAGTCTCTCATTGGTTCTCCCTATTCCTGTTCATCTTCCGCAGAAATTGCAAACTGGGCCAAACAGGAGGTTAAAGGCACTGACTCTCCAAGTCGGGAGAGTGTTAGTAAAGCGTCTGGAATGTTGCACCCGAGTACCAGGGGACGAGAACTGAGACATAATGGAACACGTCTCCCGATCACACGGTTGATCATACTCTGGGTTCCACGTGCATGTTTTAGCTGAAGGAAGAATCCCTTAAACCTGGAGAGTTGAGACCCGTGGAATGGGTACCATGCAATATGACTTCAAAGGGTCTTCATTTGCTCACCGAACCTCTCCAATCCTATCACTGCTGCGTTTATGCCCCTGTACACATGCTTGATTTTCTTTCAGAGACATAGCAGTGCATAGGTTTTAAGATACTTACTAGTCAGGTACATTCTTAGGCATTTAATATGGGGTGTTGAGTCCATTTCGTTGAGCAAGGAGTAGTTCTTGTCTGTTCTATATTTGGCTTAAGGAACTTTATCTGTGCTCATTTCAATCTCTGGTTTGATGCAGCACCCCAACTCACCTTTCCCCTTAAGCAAGCATAAGTTGGTTTTCTAAATTTGAGACACTCTTCTGTTTTGTAATCCAGTTCCTGTGTAGCCAAGTTTACATTCCGTGTATTAGTGATATCTTATGATGTTTCTTTTTCTGTGTGACTTATTTCAGTTAGAATCATCATACCTGAATCCACTCATTATGCTGCTACGGGCCTGATGACATAGATTTCATTGCTGAGTGATATTGCATTGTACGTAAGTACCACAACTTCTTTATCCATTTTTCACTTTCTGCGATATTGAACTTGTACCGTAAACGAGGTTCTTGTAAACAGAGCCGTCCCAAACTTTGGGGTGGCTGTGTCTTTTTGATTTTAATTTCCCTAAGCTATAGGACCATAAGTGGAAGTGCCCTAGGCTCTGTTGCTTTGTTTTTTAGATGTTTCAGGAAACACCATACACCTCTCCCGAGTGGCTGTTGGCAATTTACATCCCGCCCATCAGCATAACAAGGCTCCCAGTTCTCCATGGCCTGTCCTGCCTTTCTGGATTTTACACTTTTTTCAGATGGCCCTTTTGACCGGGGGGAAGTGAGACTTCATTGTAGTGCAGATTTCCTTTGCAAGCTTGCTTGGTTGGCCAAAAAGGGCGTATGCGTTTTTTCCTGAATATATTCAGGAAAAAACGCATACGCCCTTTTTGGCCAAGCGCATCATTGTGGACGTTCTGCCTCTTTTCCTATGCTTTAAATGCAATTCCAGTCTACCTCCTGAAATCGGTTTCCTGCAATTCTGCCCCGCTTTCAAGTCCTCTTGGCAGCCTTACTTCAGTATATTTTTGGACGATAGCTGTCATTTATAACTCTGCAGGTTTGTGAATTACAGTGCCCCTGAGCTCCTTTCTTCAACTCGCTTTCTTGTGAGCTGGCCGCAACACCGCAGGATTGCTTCAGGCCCTATTCTGGTTCCGGCACGGCACGCTGAGCTTTTGGTTAATTCCTCTTCCTGGTGGGAAATGAGAGTTAAATTTGCCCGTCCAGACACCTCCAGCTAGTCTCTCATTGGTTCTCCCTATTCCTGTTCATCTTCCTCAGAAATTGCAAATGGGCCAAACAGGAGGATAAAGGCACTGACTCTCCAAGTCGGGAGAGTGTTAGTAAAGCGTGTGGAATGTTGCACCCGAGTACCAGGGGACGAGAACTGAGACATATTGGAACACGTCTCCCGATCACACGGTTGATCATACTCTGGGTTCCACGTGCATGTTTTACCTGAAGGCAGAATCCCTTAAACCTGGAGAGTTGAGACCCGTGGAATGGGTACCATGCAATATGACTTCAAAGGGTCTTCATTTGCTCACCGAACCTCTCCAATCCTATCACTGCTGCGTTTATGCCCCTGTACACACGCTTGATTTTCTTTCAGCGACATAGCAATCCATAGGTTTTAAGATACTTACTAGTCAGGTACATTCTTAGGCGTTTAATATGGGGTGTTGAGTCCATTTCGTTGAGCAAGGAGTAGTTCTTGTCTATTCTATATTTGGCTTAAGGAACTTTATCTGTGTTCATTTAAATCTCTGGTTTTATGCAGCACCCCAACTCACCTTTCCCCTTAAGCAAGCATAAGTTGGTTTTCTAAATTTGAGACCCTGTTCTGTTTTGTAATCCAGTTCCTGTGTAGCCAAGTTTACATCCCGTGTATTAGTGATATCTTATGATGTTTCTTTTTCTGTGTGACTTATTTCAGTTAGAATCATCATACCTGAATCCACTCATTATGCTGCTACGGGCCTGATGACATAGATTTCATTGCTGAGTGATATTGCATTGTACGTAAGTACCACACTTCTTTATCCATTTTTCACTTTCTGCGATATTGAACTTGTACCGTAAACGAGGTTCTTGTAAACAGAGCCGTCCCAAACTTTGGGGTGGCTGTGTCTTTTTGATTTTAATTTCCCTAAGCTATAGGACCATAAGTGGAAGTGCCCTAGGCTCTGTTGCTTTGTTTTTTAGATGTTTCAGGAAACACCATACAGCTCTCCAGAGTGGCTCTTGGCAATTTACATACCGCCCATCAGCATAACAAGGCTCCCAGTTCTCCATGGCCTGTCCTGCCTTTCTGGATTTTACACTTTTTTCAGTTGGCCCTTTTGACCGGGGGGAAGTGAGACTTCATTGTAGTGCAGATTTCCTTTGCAAGCTTGCTTGGTTGGCCAAAAAGGGCGTATGCGTTTTTTCCTGAATATATTCAGGAAAAAACGCATACGCCCTTTTTGGCCAAGTGCATCATTGTGGAGGTTCTGCCTCTTTTCCTATGCTTTAAATGCAATTCCAGTCTACCTCCTGAAATCGGTTTCCTGCAATTCTGCCCCGCTTTCAAGTCCTCTTGGCAGCCTTACTTCAGTATATTTTTGGACGATAGCTGTCATTTATAACTCTGCAGGTTTGTGAATTACAGTGCTCCTGAGCTCCTTTCTTCAACTCGCTTTCTTGTGAGCTGGCCGCAACACCGCAGGATTGCTTCAGGCCCTAATCTGGTTCCGGCACGGCACGCTGAGCCTTTGGTTAATTCCTCTTCCTGGTGGGAAATGAGAGTTAAATTTGCCCGTCCAGACACCTCCAGCTAGTCTCTCATTGGTTCTCCCTATTCCTGTTCATCTTCCGCAGAAATTGCAAACTGGGCCAAACAGGAGGTTAAAGGCACTGACTCTCCAAGTCGGGAGAGTGTTAGTAAAGCGTCTGGAATGTTGCACCCGAGTACCAGGGGACGAGAACTGAGACATATTGGAACACGTCTCCCGATCACACGGTTGATCATACTCTGGGTTCCACGTGCATGTTTTACCTGAAGGCAGAATCTCTTAAACCTGGAGAGTTGAGACCCGTGGAATGGGTACCATGCAATATGACTTCAAAGGGTCTTCATTTGCTCACCGAACGTCTCCAATCCTATCAATGCTGCTTTTATGCCCCTGTACACACGCTTGATTTTCTTTCAGAGACATAGCAATCCATAGGTTTTAAGATACTTACTAGTCAGGTACATTCTTAGGCGTTTAATATGGGGTGTTGAGTCCATTTCGTTGAGCAAGGAGTAGTTCTTGTCTATTCTATATTTGGCTTAAGGAACTTTATCTGTGCTCATTTCAATCTCTGGTTTTATGCAGCACCCCAACTCACCTTTCCCCTTAAGCAAGCATAAGTTGGTTTTCTAAATTTGAGACCCTGTTCTGTTTTGTAATCCAGTTCCTGTGTAGCCAAGTTTACATCCCGTGTATTAGTGATATCTTATGATGTTTCTTTTTCTGTGTGACTTATTTCAGTTAGAATCATCATACCTGAATCCACTCATTATACTGCTACGGGCCTGATGACATAGATTTCATTGCTGAGTGATATTGCATTGTACGTAAGTACCACACTTCTTTATCCATTTTTCACTTTCTGCGATATTGAACTTGTACCGTAAACGAGGTTCTTGTAAACAGAGCCGTCCCAAACTTTGGGGTGGCTGTGTCTTTTTGATTTTAATTTCCCTAAGCTATAGGACCATAAGTGTAAGTGCCCTAGGCTCTGTTGCTTTGTTTTTTAGATGTTTCAGGAAACACCATACACCTCTCCCGAGTGGCTGTTGGCAATTTACATCCCGCCCATCAGCATAACAAGGCTCCCAGTTCTCCATGACCTGTCCTGCCTTTCTGGATTTTACTTTTTTCAGATGGCCCTTTTGACCGGTGGGAAGTGAGACTTCATTGTAGTGCAGATTTCCTTTGCAAGCTTGCTTGGTTGGCCAAAAAGGTTGGCCAAAAGGGTTGGCCAAAAATTTCCTGAATATATTCAGGAAAAAACGCATACGCCCTTTTTGGCCAAGTGCATCATTGTGGACGTTCTGCCTCTTTTCCTATGCTTTAAATGCAATTCCAGTCTACCTCCTGAAATCGGTTTCCTGCAATTCTGCCCCGCTTTCAAGTCCTCTTGGCAGCCTTACTTCAGTATATTTTTGGACGATAGCTGTCATTTATAACTCTGCAGGTTTGTGAATTACAGTGCCCCTGAGCTCCTTTCTTCAACTCGCTTTCTTGTGAGCTGGCCGCAACACCGCAGGATTGCTTCAGGCCCTAATCTGGTTCCGGCACGGCACGCTGAGCCTTTGGTTAATTCCTCTTCCTGGTGGGAAATGAGAGTTAAATTTGCCCGTCCAGACACCTCCAGCTAGTCTCTCATTGGTTCTCCCTATTCCTGTTCATCTTCCGCAGAAATTGCAAACTGGGCCAAACAGGAGGTTAAAGGCACTGACTCTCCAAGTCGGGAGAGTGTTAGTAAAGCGTGTGGAATGTTGTACCCGAGTACCAGGGGACGAGAACTGAGACATATTGGAACACGTCTCCCGATCACACGGTTGATCATACTCTGGGTTCCACGTGCATGTTTTACCTGAAGGCAGAATCCCTTAAACCTGGAGAGTTGAGACCCGTGGAATGGGTACCATGCAATATGACTTCAAAGGGTCTTCATTTGCTCACCGAACCTCTCCAATCCTATCACTGCTGCGTTTATGCCCCTGTACACACGCTTGATATTCTTTCAGAGACATAGCAATCCATAGGTTTTAAGATACTTACTAGTCAGGTACATTCTTAGGCGTTTAATATGGGGTGTTGAGTCCATTTCGTTGAGCAAGGAGTAGTTCTTGTCTATTCCATATTTGGCTTAAGGAACTTTATCTGTGCTCATTTCAATCTCTGGTTTGATGCAGCACCCCAACTCACCTTTCCCCTTAAGCAAGCATAAGTTGGTTTTCTAAATTTGAGACCCTGTTCTGTTTTGTAATCCAGTTCCTGTGTAGCCAAGTTTACATCCCGTGTATTAGTGATATCTTATGATGTTTCTTTTTCTGTGTGACTTATTTCAGTTAGAATCATCATACCTGAATCCACTCATTATGCTGCTATGGGCCTGATGACATAGATTTCATTGCTGAGTGATATTGCATTGTACGTAAGTACCACAACTTCTTTGTCCATTTTTCACTTTCTGCGATATTGAACTTGTACCGTAAACGAGGTTCTTGTAAACAGAGCCGTCCCAAACTTTGGGGTGGCTGTGTCTTTTTGATTTTAATTTCCCTAAGCTATAGGACCATAAGTGGAAGTGCCCTAGGCTCTGTTGCTTTGTTTTTTAGATGTTTCAGGAAACACCATACACCTCTCCCGAGTGGCTGTTGGCAATTTACATCCCGCCCATCAGCATAACAAGGCTCCCAGTTCTCCATGGCCTGTCCTGCCTTTCTGGATTTTACACTTTTTTCAGATGGCCCTTTTGACCGGGGGGAAGTGAGACTTCATTGTAGTGCAGATTTCCTTTGCAAGCTTGCTTGGTTGGCCAAAAAGGGCGTATGCGTTTTTTCCTGAAATTCAGGAAAAAACGCATACGCCCTTTTTGGCCAAGTGCATCATTGTGGACGTTCTGCCTCTTTTCCTATGCTTTAAATGCAATTCCAGTCTACCTCCTGAAATCGGTTTCCTGCAATTCTGCCCCGCTTTCAAGTCCTCTTGGCAGCCTTACTTCAGTATATTTTTGGACGATAGCTGTCATTTATAACTCTGCAGGTTTGTGAATTACAGTGCCCCTGAGCTCCTTTCTTCAACTCGCTTTCTTGTGAGCTGGCCGCAACACCGCAGGATTGCTTCAGGCCCTAATCTGGTTCCGGCACGGCACGCTGAGCCTTTGGTTAATTCCTCTTCCTGGTGGGAAATGAGAGTTAAATTTGCCCGTCCAGACACCTCCAGCTAGTCTCTCATTGGTTCTCCCTATTCCTGTTCATCTTCCGCAGAAATTGCAAACTGGGCCAAACAGGAGGTTAAAGGCACTGACTCTCCAAGTCGGGAGAGTGTTAGTAAAGCGTGTGGAATGTTGTACCCGAGTACCAGGGGACGAGAACTGAGACATATTGGAACACGTATCCCGATCACACGGTTGATCATACTCTGGGTTCCACGTGCATGTTTTACCTGAAGGCAGAATCCCTTAAACCTGGAGAGTTGAGACCCGTGGAATGGGTACCATGCAATATGACTTCAAAGGGTCTTCATTTGCTCACCGAACCTCTCCAATCCTATCACTGCTGCGTTTATGCCCCTGTACACACGCTTGATATTCTTTCAGAGACATAGCAATCCATAGGTTTTAAGATACTTACTAGTCAGGTACATTCTTAGGCGTTTAATATGGGGTGTTGAGTCCATTTCGTTGAGCAAGGAGTAGTTCTTGTCTATTCCATATTTGGCTTAAGGAACTTTATCTGTGCTCATTTCAATCTC
The DNA here is from genome assembly GCF_964270905.1 of Leucopleurus acutus. Lineage (NCBI taxonomy): Eukaryota > Metazoa > Chordata > Mammalia > Artiodactyla > Delphinidae > Leucopleurus > Leucopleurus acutus. The sequence goes on from NW_028139150.1 coordinate 673,512, forward strand.
TGGTTTGATGCAGCACCCCAACTCACCTTTCCCCTTAAGCAAGCATAAGTTGGTTTTCTAAATTTGAGACCCTGTTCTGTTTTGTAATCCAGTTCCTGTGTAGCCAAGTTTACATCCCGTGTATTAGTGATATCTTATGATGTTTCTTTTTCTGTGTGACTTATTTCAGTTAGAATCATCATACCTGAATCCACTCATTATGCTGCTATGGGCCTGATGACATAGATTTCATTGCTGAGTGATATTGCATTGTACGTAAGTACCACAATTTCTTTATCCATTTTTCACTTTCTGCGATATTGAACTTGTTCCGTAAACGAGGTTCTTGTAAACAGAGCCGTCCCAAACTTTGGGGTGGCTGTGTCTTTTTGATTTTAATTTCCCTAAGCTATAGGACCATAAGTGGAAGTGCCCTAGGCTCTGTTGCTTTGTTTTTTAGATGTTTCAGGAAACACCATACACCTCTCCCGAGTGGCTGTTGGCAATTTACATCCCGCCCATCAGCATAACAAGGCTCCCAGTTCTCCATGGCCTGTCCTGCCTTTCTGGATTTTACACTTTTTTCAGATGGCCCTTTTGACCGGGGGGAAGTGAGACTTCATTGTAGTGCAGATTTCCTTTGCAAGCTTGCTTGGTTGGCCAAAAAGGGCGTATGCGTTTTTTCCTGAATATATTCAGGAAAAAACGCATACGCCCTTTTTGGCCAAGTGCATCATTGTTGACGTTCTGCCTCTTTTCCTATGCTTTAAATGCAATTCCAGTCTACCTCCTGAAATCGGTTTCCTGCAATTCTGCCCCGCTTTCAAGTCCTCTTGGCAGCCTTACTTCAGTATATTTTTGGACGATAGCTGTCATTTATAACTCTGCAGGTTTGTGAATTACAGTGCCCCTGAGCTCCTTTCTTCAACTCGCTTTCTTGTGAGCTGGCCGCAACACCGCAGGATTGCTTCAGGCCCTAATCTGGTTCCGGCACGGCACGCTGAGCCTTTGGTTAATTCCTCTTCCTGGTGGGAAATGAGAGTTAAATTTGCCCGTCCAGACACCTCCAGCTAGTCTCTCATTGGTTCTCCCTATTCCTGTTCATCTTCCGCAGAAATTGCAAACTGGGCCAAACAGGAGGTTAAAGGCACTGACTCTCCAAGTCGGGAGAGTGTTAGTAAAGCGTCTGGAATGTTGCACCCGAGTACCAGGGGACGAGAACTGAGACATATTGGAACACGTCTCCCGATCACACGGTTGATCATACTCTGGGTTCCACGTGCATGTTTTAGCTGAAGGAAGAATCCCTTAAACCTGGAGAGTTGAGACCCGTGGAATGGGTACCATGCAATATGACTTCAAAGGGTCTTCATTTGCTCACCGAACCTCTCCAATCCTATCACTGCTGCGTTTGTGCCCCTGTACACACGCTTGATTTTCTTTCAGAGACATAGCAATCCATAGGTTTTAAGATACTTACTAGTCAGGTACATTCTTAGGCGTTTAATATGGGGTGTTGAGTCCATTTCGTTGAGCAAGGAGTAGTTCTTGTCTATTCCATATTTGGCTTAAGGAACTTTATCTGTGCTCATTTCAATCTCTGGTTTTATGCAGCACCCCAACTCACCTTTCCCCTTAAGCAAGCATAAGTTGGTTTTCTAAATTTGAGACCCTGTTCTGTTTTGTAATCCAGTTCCTGTGTAGCCAAGTTTACATCCCGTGTATTAGTGATATCTTATGATGTTTCTTTTTCTGTGTGACTTATTTCAGTTAGAATCATCATACCTGAATCCACTCATTATGCTGCTATGGTCCTGATGACATAGATTTCATTGCTGAGTGATATTGCATTGTACGTAAGTACCACAACTTCTTTATCCATTTTTCACTTTCTGCGATATTGAACTTGTACCGTAAACGAGGTTCTTGTAAACAGAGCCGTCCCAAACTTTGGGGTGGCTGTGTCTTTTTGATTTTAATTTCCCTAAGCTATAGGACCATAAGTGGAAGTGCCCTAGGCTCTGTTGCTTTGTTTTTTAGATGTTTCAGGAAACACCATACACCTCTCCCGAGTGGCTGTTGGCAATTTACATCCCGCCCATCAGCATAACAAGGCTCCCAGTTCTCCATGGCCTGTCCTGCCTTTCTGGATTTTACACTTTTTTCAGATGGCCCTTTTGACCGGGGTGAAGTGAGACTTCATTGTAGTGCAGATTTCCTTTGCAAGCTTGCTTGGTTGGCCAAAAAGGGCGTATGCGTTTTTTCCTGAAATTCAGGAAAAAACGCATACGCCCTTTTTGGCCAAGTGCATCATTGTGGACGTTCTGCCTCTTTTCCTATGCTTTAAATGCAATTCCAGTCTACCTCCTGAAATCGGTTTCCTGCAATTCTGCCCCGCTTTCAAGTCCTCTTGGCAGCCTTACTTCAGTATATTTTTGGACGATAGCTGTCATTTATAACTCTGCAGGTTTGTGAATTACAGTGCCCCTGAGCTCCTTTCTTCAACTCGCTTTCTTGTGAGCTGGCCGCAACACCGCAGGATTGCTTCAGGCCCTAATCTGGTTCCGGCACGGCACGCTGAGCCTTTGGTTAATTCCTCTTCCTGGTGGGAAATGAGAGTTAAATTTGCCCGTCCAGACACCTCCAGCTAGTCTCTCATTGGTTCTCCCTATTCCTGTTCATCTTCCGCAGAAATTGCAAACTGGGCCAAACAGGAGGTTAAAGGCACTGACTCTCCAAGTCGGGAGAGTGTTAGTAAAGCGTGTGGAATGTTGTACCCGAGTACCAGGGGACGAGAACTGAGACATATTGGAACACGTCTCCCGATCACACGGTTGATCATACTCTGGGTTCCACGTGCATGTTTTAGCTGAAGGCAGAATCCCTTAAACCTGGAGAGTTGAGACCCGTGGAATGGGTACCATGCAATATGACTTCAAAGGGTCTTCATTTGCTCACCGAACCTCTCCAATCCTATCACTGCTGCGTTTATGCCCCTGTACACATGCTTGATTTTCTTTCAGAGACATAGCAGTGCATAGGTTTTAAGATACTTTCTAGTCAGGTACATTCTTAGGCGTTTAATATGGGGTGTTGAGTCCATTTCGTTGAGCAAGGAGTAGTTCTTGTCTATTCCATATTTGGCTTAAGGAACTTTATCTGTGCTCATTTCAATCTCTGGTTTTATGCAGCACCCCAACTCACCTTTCCCCTTAAGCAAGCATAAGTTGGTTTTCTAAATTTGAGACCCTGTTCTGTTTTGTAATCCAGTTCCTGTGTAGCCAAGTTTACATCCCGTGTATTAGTGATATCTTATGATGTTTCTTTTTCTGTGTGACTTATTTCAGTTAGAATCATCATACCTGAATCCACTCATTATGCTGCTACGGGCCTGATGACATAGATTTCATTGCTGAGTGATATTGCATTGTACGTAAGTACCACAACTTCTTTATCCATTTTTCACTTTCTGCGCTATTGAACTTGTACCGTAAACGAGGTTCTTGTAAACAGAGCCGTCCCAAACTTTGGGGTGGCTGTGTCTTTTTGATTTTAATTTCCCTAAGCTATAGGACCATAAGTGGAAGTGCCCTAGGCTCTGTTGCTTTGTTTTTTAGATGTTTCAGGAAACACCATACACCTCTCCCGAGTGGCTGTTGGCAATTTACATCCCGCCCATCAGCATAACAAGGCTCCCAGTTCTCCATGGCCTGTCCTGCCTTTCTGGATTTTACACTTTTTTCAGATGGCCCTTTTGACCGGGGGGAAGTGAGACTTCATTGTAGTGCAGATTTCCTTTGCAAGCTTGCTTGGTTGGCCAAAAAGGGCGTATGCGTTTTTTCCTGAATATATTCAGGAAAAAACGCATACGCCCTTTTTGGCCAAGTGCATCATTGTGGACGTTCTGCCTCTTTTCCTATGCTTTAAATGCAATTCCAGTCTACCTCCTGAAATCGGTTTCCTGCAATTCTGCCCGCTTTCAAGTCCTCTTGGCAGCCTTACTTCAGTATATTTTTGGACGATAGCTGTCATTTATAACTCTGCAGGTTTGTGAATTACAGTGCCCCTGAGCTCCTTTCTTCAACTCGCTTTCTTGTGAGCTGGCCGCAACACCGCAGGATTGCTTCAGGCCCTAATCTGGTTCCGGCACGGCACGCTGAGCCTTTGGTTAATTCCTCTTCCTGGTGGGAAATGAGAGTTAAATTTGCCCGTCCAGACACCTCCAGCTAGTCTCTCATTGGTTCTCCCTATTCCTGTTCATCTTCCGCAGAAATTGCAAACTGGGCCAAACAGGAGGTTAAAGGCACTGACTCTCCAAGTCGGGAGAGTGTTAGTAAAGCGTCTGGAATGTTGCACCCGAGTACCAGGGGACGAGAACTGAGACATATTGGAACACGTCTCCCGATCACACGGTTGATCATACTCTGGGTTCCACGTGCATGTTTTAGCTGAAGGAAGAATCCCTTAAACCTGGAGAGTTGAGACCCGTGGAATGGGTACCATGCAATATGACTTCAAAGGGTCTTCATTTGCTCACCGAACCTCTCCAATCCTATCACTGCTGCGTTTGTGCCCCTGTACACACGCTTGATTTTCTTTCAGAGACATAGCAATCCATAGGTTTTAAGATACTTACTAGTCAGGTACATTCTTAGGCGTTTAATATGGGGTGTTGAGTCCATTTCGTTGAGCAAGGAGTAGTTCTTGTCTATTCCATATTTGGCTTAAGGAACTTTATCTGTGCTCATTTCAATCTCTGGTTTTATGCAGCACCCCAACTCACCTTTCCCCTTAAGCAAGCATAAGTTGGTTTTCTAAATTTGAGACCCTGTTCTGTTTTGTAATCCAGTTCCTGTGTAGCCAAGTTTACATCCCGTGTATTAGTGATATCTTATGATGTTTCTTTTTCTGTGTGACTTATTTCAGTTAGAATCATCATACCTGAATCCACTCATTATGCTGCTATGGGCCTGATGACATAGATTTCATTGCTGAGTGATATTGCATTGTACGTAAGTACCACAACTTCTTTATCCATTTTTCACTTTCTGCGATATTGAACTTGTTCCGTAAACGAGGTTCTTGTAAACAGAGCCGTCCCAAACTTTGGGGTGGCTGTGTCTTTTTGATTTTAATTTCCCTAAGCTATAGGACCATAAGTGGAAGTGCCCTAGGCTCTGTTGCTTTGTTTTTTAGATGTTTCAGGAAACACCATACACCTCTCCCGAGTGGCTGTTGGCAATTTACATTCCGCCCATCAGCATAACTAGGCTCCCAGTTCTCCATGGCCTGTCCTGCCTTTCTGGATTTTACACTTTTTTCAGATGGCCCTTTTGACCGGGGGGAAGTGAGACTTCATTGTAGTGCAGATTTCCTTTGCAAGCTTGCTTGGTTGGCCAAAAAGGGCGTATGCGTTTTTTCCTGAATATATTCAGGAAAAAACGCATACGCCCTTTTTGGCCAAGTGCATCATTGTGGACGTTCTGCCTCTTTTCCTATGCTTTAAATGCAATTCCAGTCTACCTCCTGAAATCGGTTTCCTGCAATTCTGCCCCGCTTTCAAGTCCTCTTGGCAGCCTTACTTCAGTATATTTTTGGACGATAGCTGTCATTTATAACTCTGCAGGTTTGTGAATTACAGTGCCCCTGAGCTCCTTTCTTCAACTCGCTTTCTTGTGAGCTGGCCGCAACACCGCAGGATTGCTTCAGGCCCTAATCTGGTTCCGGCACGGCACGCTGAGCCTTTGGTTAATTCCTCTTCCTGGTGGGAAATGAGAGTTAAATTTGCCCGTCCAGACACCTCCAGCTAGTCTCTCATTGGTTCTCCCTATTCCTGTTCATCTTCCGCAGAAATTGCAAACTGAGCCAAACAGGAGGTTAAAGGCACTGACTCTCCACGTCGGGAGAGTGTTAGTAAAGCGTCTGGAATGTTGCACCCGAGTACCAGGGGACGAGAACTGAGACATATTGGAACACGTCTCCCGATCACACGGTTGATCATACTCTGGGTTCCACGTGCATGTTTTAGCTGAAGGAAGAATCCCTTAAACCTGGAGAGTTGAGACCCGTGGAATGGGTACCATGCAATATGACTTCAAAGGGTCTTCATTTGCTCACCGAACCTCTCCAATCCTATCACTGCTGCATTTATGCCCCTGTACACACGCTTGATTTTCTTTCAGACACATAGCAATCCATAGGTTTTAAGATACTTACTAGTCAGGTACATTCTTAGGCGTTTAATATGGGGTGTTGAGTCCATTTCGTTGAGCAAGGAGTAGTTCTTGTCTATTCCATATTTGGCTTAAGGAACTTTATCTGTGCTCATTTCAATCTCTGGTTTTATGCAGCACCCCAACTGACCTTTCCCCTTAAGCAAGCATAAGTTGGTTTTCTAAATTTGAGACCCTGTTCTGTTTTGTAATCCAGTTCCTGTGTAGCCAAGTTTACATTCCGTGTATTAGTGATATCTTATGATGTTTCTTTTTCTGTGTGACTTATTTCAGTTAGAATCATCATACCTGAATCCACTCATTATGCTGCTATGGTCCTGATGACATAGATTTCATTGCTGAGTGATATTGCATTGTACGTAAGTACCACAACTTCTTTATCCATTTTTCACTTTCTGCGATATTGAACTTGTACCGTAAACGAGGTTCTTGTAAACAGAGCCGTCCCAAACTTTGGGGTGGCTGTGTCTTTTTGATTTTAATTTCCCTAAGCTATAGGACCATAAGTGGAAGTGCCCTAGGCTCTGTTGCTTTGTTTTTTAGATGTTTCAGGAAACACCATACACCTCTCCCGAGTGGCTGTTGGCAATTTACATCCCGCCCATCAGCATAACAAGGCTCCCAGTTCTCCATGGCCTGTCCTGCCTTTCTGGATTTTACACTTTTTTCAGATGGCCCTTTTGACCGGGGGGAAGTGAGACTTCATTGTAGTGCAGATTTCCTTTGCAAGCTTGCTTGGTTGGCCAAAAAGGGCGTATGCGTTTTTTCCTGAAATTCAGGAAAAAACGCATACGCCCTTTTTGGCCAAGTGCATCATTGTGGACGTTCTGCCTCTTTTCCTATGCTTTAAATGCAATTCCAGTCTACCTCCTGAAATCGGTTTCCTGCAATTCTGCCCCGCTTTCAAGTCCTCTTGGCAGCCTTACTTCAGTATATTTTTGGACGATAGCTGTCATTTATAACTCTGCAGGTTTGTGAATTACAGTGCCCCTGAGCTCCTTTCTTCAACTCGCTTTCTTGTGAGCTGGCCGCAACACCGCAGGATTGCTTCAGGCCCTAATCTGGTTCCGGCACGGCACGCTGAGCCTTTGGTTAATTCCTCTTCCTGGTGGGAAATGAGAGTTAAATTTGCCCGTCCAGACACCTCCAGCTAGTCTCTCATTGGTTCTCCCTATTCCTGTTCATCTTCCGCAGAAATTGCAAACTGGGCCAAACAGGAGGTTAAAGGCACTGACTCTCCAAGTCGGGAGAGTGTTAGTAAAGCGTGTGGAATGTTGTACCCGAGTACCAGGGGACGAGAACTGAGACATATTGGAACACGTCTCCCGATCACACGGTTGATCATACTCTGGGTTCCACGTGCATGTTTTAGCTGAAGGCAGAATCCCTTAAACCTGGAGAGTTGAGACCCGTGGAATGGGTACCATGCAATATGACTTCAAAGGGTCTTCATTTGCTCACCGAACCTCTCCAATCCTATCACTGCTGCGTTTATGCCCCTGTACACATGCTTGATTTTCTTTCAGAGACATAGCAGTGCATAGGTTTTAAGATACTTTCTAGTCAGGTACATTCTTAGGCGTTTAATATGGGGTGTTGAGTCCATTTCGTTGAGCAAGGAGTAGTTCTTGTCTATTCCATATTTGGCTTAAGGAACTTTATCTGTGCTCATTTCAATCTCTGGTTTTATGCAGCACCCCAACTCACCTTTCCCCTTAAGCAAGCATAAGTTGGTTTTCTAAATTTGAGACCCTGTTCTGTTTTGTAATCCAGTTCCTGTGTAGCCAAGTTTACATCCCGTGTATTAGTGATATCTTATGATGTTTCTTTTTCTGTGTGACTTATTTCAGTTAGAATCATCATACCTGAATCCACTCATTATGCTTCTACGGGCCTGATGACATAGATTTCATTGCTGAGTGATATTGCATTGTACGTAAGTACCACAACTTCTTTATCCATTTTTCACTTTCTGCGCTATTGAACTTGTACCGTAAACGAGGTTCTTGTAAACAGAGCCGTCCCAAACTTTGGGGTGGCTGTGTCTTTTTGATTTTAATTTCCCTAAGCTATAGGACCATAAGTGGAAGTGCCCTAGGCTCTGTTGCTTTGTTTTTTAGATGTTTCAGGAAACACCATACACCTCTCCCGAGTGGCTGTTGGCAATTTACATCCCGCCCATCAGCATAACAAGGCTCCCAGTTCTCCATGGCCTGTCCTGCCTTTCTGGATTTTACACTTTTTTCAGATGGCCCTTTTGACCGGGGGGAAGTGAGACTTCATTGTAGTGCAGATTTCCTTTGCAAGCTTGCTTGGTTGGCCAAAAAGGGCGTATGCGTTTTTTCCTGAATATATTCAGGAAAAAACGCATACGCCCTTTTTGCCCAAGTGCATCATTGTGGACGTTCTGCCTCTTTTCCTATGCTTTAAATGCAATTCCAGTCTACCTCCTGAAATCGGTTTCCTGCAATTCTGCCCCGCTTTCAAGTCCTCTTGGCAGCCTTACTTCAGTATATTTTTGGACGATAGCTGTCATTTATAACTCTGCAGGTTTGTGAATTACAGTGCCCCTGAGCTCCTTTCTTCAACTCGCTTTCTTGTGAGCTGGCCGCAACACCGCAGGATTGCTTCAGGCCCTAATCTGGTTCCGGCACGGCACGCTGAGCCTTTGGTTAATTCCTCTTCCTGGTGGGAAATGAGAGTTAAATTTGCCCGTCCAGACACCTCCAGCTAGTCTCTCATTGGTTCTCCCTATTCCTGTTCATCTTCCGCAGAAATTGCAAACTGAGCCAAACAGGAGGTTAAAGGCACTGACTCTCCACGTCGGGAGAGTGTTAGTAAAGCGTCTGGAATGTTGCACCCGAGTACCAGGGGACGAGAACTGAGACATATTGGAACACGTCTCCCGATCACACGGTTGATCATACTCTGGGTTCCACGTGCATGTTTTAGCTGAAGGAAGAATCCCTTAAACCTGGAGAGTTGAGACCCGTGGAATGGGTACCATGCAATATGACTTCAAAGGGTCTTCATTTGCTCACCGAACCTCTCCAATCCTATCACTGCTGCATTTATGCCCCTGTACACACGCTTGATTTTCTTTCAGACACATAGCAATCCATAGGTTTTAAGATACTTACTAGTCAGGTACATTCTTAGGCGTTTAATATGGGGTGTTGAGTCCATTTCGTTGAGCAAGGAGTAGTTCTTGTCTATTCCATATTTGGCTTAAGGAACTTTATCTGTGCTCATTTCAATCTCTGGTTTTATGCAGCACCCCAACTGACCTTTCCCCTTAAGCAAGCATAAGTTGGTTTTCTAAATTTGAGACCCTGTTCTGTTTTGTAATCCAGTTCCTGTGTAGCCAAGTTTACATTCCGTGTATTAGTGATATCTTATGATGTTTCTTTTTCTGTGTGACTTATTTCAGTTAGAATCATCATACCTGAATCCACTCATTATGCTGCTACGGGCCTGATGACATAGATTTCATTGCTGAGTGATATTGCATTGTACGTAAGTACCACAACTTCTTTATCCATTTTTCACTTTCTGCGATATTGAACTTGTACCGTAAACGAGGTTCTTGTAAACAGAGCCGTCCCAAACTTTGGGGTGGCTGTGTCTTTTTGATTTTAATTTCCCTAAGCTATAGGACCATAAGTGGAAGTGCCCTAGGCTCTGTTGCTTTGTTTTTTAGATGTTTCAGGAAACACCATACACCTCTCCCGAGTGGCTGTTGGCAATTTACATCCCGCCCATCAGCATAACAAGGCTCCCAGTTCTCCATGGCCTGTCCTGCCTTTCTGGATTTTACACTTTTTTCAGATGGCCCTTTTGACCGGGGGGAAGTGAGACTTCATTGTAGTGCAGATTTCCTTTGCAAGCTTGCTTGGTTGGCCAAAAAGGGCGTATGCGTTTTTTCCTGAATATATTCAGGAAAAAACGCATACGCCCTTTTTGGCCAAGTGCATCATTGTGGACGTTCTGCCTCTTTTCCTATGCTTTAAATGCAATTCCAGTCTACCTCCTGAAATCGGTTTCCTGCAATTCTGCCCCGCTATCAAGTCCTCTTGGCAGCCTTACTTCAATATATTTTTGGACGATAGCTGTCATTTATAACTCTGCAGGTTTGTGAATTACAGTGCCCCTGAGCTCCTTTCTTCAACTCGCTTTCTTGTGAGCTGGCCGCAACACCGCAGGATTGCTTCAGGCCCTAGTTTGATTCCGGCACGGCATGCTGAGCCTTTGGTTAATTCCTCTTCCTGGTGGGAAATGAGAGTTAAATTTGCCCGTCCGGATACCTCCACCTAGTCTCTCATTGGTTCTCCCTATTCCTGTTCATTTTCCACAGAAATTGCAAACTGGGCCAAACAGGAGGTTAAAGGCACTGACTCTCCAAGTGGGGAGAGTGTTAGTAAAGCGTCTGGAATGTTGCACCCGAGTACCAGGGAACGAAAACTGAGACACATTTGAACACGTTTCCCGATCACACGGTGGATCATACTCTGGGTTCCACATGCATGTTTTAGCTGAAGGAAGAATCCCTTAAACCTGGAGAGTTGAGACCCATGGAATGGGTACCATGCAATATGACTTCAAAGGGTCTGCATTTGCTCACCGAACCTCAGCAATCCTATCACTGCTGCGTTTATGCCGCTGTACACACGCTTGATTCTCTTTCGGAGACATATTAATCCATAGGTTTTAAGATTCTTACTAGTCAGGTATATTCTTAGGCCTTTAATATGGGGTGTTGAGTCCACTTCGTTGAGCAAGGAGTAGCTCTTGTCTATTACATATTTGGCTTATGGAACGGTATCTGTGCTAATTTCAATCTCTGGTTTTATGCAGCACCCCAACTCACCCGTCCCCTTAAGCAAGCATAAGTTGGTTTTCTACATTTGAAACCCTGTTCTGTTTTGTAATTCAGTTCTTGTGTAGCCAAGTTTACATTCCGTGTATTAGTGATATCTTATGATGTTTCTTTTTCTGTGTGACTAATTTCACTTAGAATCATCGTACCTGAATCCACTCATTATGCTGCTACGGGCCTGATGACATAGATTTCATTGCTGAGTGATATTGCATTGTACATAAGTACCACAACTTCTTTATCCATTTTTTTCTTTCTGTGATATTGAACTTGTTCGGTAAACGAGGTTCTTGTAAACAGAGCCGTCCCAAACTTTGGGGTGGCTGTGTCTTTTTGATTTTAATTTCCCTAAGCTATAGGACCATAAGTGGAAGTGCCCTAGGCTCTGTTGCTTTGTTTTTTGGATGTTTCAGGAAACACCATACACTTCTCCAGAGTGGCTGCTGGCAATTTACATCCCGCCCATCAGCATAACAAGGCTCCCAGTTCTCCATGGCCTGTCCTGCCTTTCTGGATTTTACACTTTTTTCAGATGGCCCTTTTGACCGGGGGGCAGTGAGACTTCATTGTAGTGCAGATTTCCTTTGCAAGCTTGCTTGGTTGACCAAAAAGGGCGTATGCGTTTTTTCCTGAATATATTCAGGAAAAAACGCATACGCCCTTTTTGGCCAAGTGCATCATTGTGGACGTTCTGCCTCTTTTCCTATGCTTTACATGCAATTCCAGTGTACCTCCAGAAATCGGTTTCCTGCAATTCTGCCCCGCTTTCAACTCCTCTTGGCAGCCTTACTTCAATATATTTTTGGAAGATAGCTGTCATTTATAACTCTGCAGTTTTGTGAATTACAGTGCCCCTGAGCTCCTTTCTTCAACTCGCTTTCTTGTGAGCTGGCCGCAACACCGCAGGATTGCTTCAGGCCCTAGTTTGGTTCCGGCACGGCATGCTGAGCCTTTGGTTAATTCCTCTTCCTGTTGGGAAATGAGAGTTAAATTTGCCCGTCCGGACACCTCCACCTAGTCTCTCATTGGTTCTCCCTATTCCTGTTCATTTTCCACAGAAATTGCAAACTGGGCCAAACAGGAGGTTAAAGGCACTGACTCTCCAAGTGGGGAGAGTGTTAGTAAAGCGTCTGGAATGTTGCACCCGAGTACCAGGGGACGAAAACTGAGACACATTTGAACACTTTTCCCGATCACACGGTGGATCAGACTCTGGGTTCCACATGCATGTTTTAGCTAAAGGAAGAATCCCTTAAACCTGGAGTGTTGAGACCCATGGAATGGGTACCATGCAATATGACTTCAAAGGGTCTGCATTTGCTCACCGAACCTCAGCAATCCTATCACTGCTGCGTTTATGCCGCTGTACACACGCTTGATTCTCTTTCGGAGACATATAAATCCATAGGTTTTAAGATTCTTACTAGTCAGGTATATTGTTAGGCGTTTAATATGGGGTGTTGAGTCCACTTCGTTGAGCAAGGAGTAGCTCTTGTCTATTACATATTTGGCTTATGGAACGGTATCTGTGCTAATTTCAATCTCTGGTTTTATGCAGCACCCCAACTCACCCGTCCCCTTAAGCAAGCATAAGTTGATTTTCTACATTTGACACCCTGTTCTGTTTTGTAATTCAGTTCTTGTGTAGCCAAGTTTACATTCCATGTATTAGTGATATCTTATGATGTTTCATTTTCTGTGTGACTAATTTCACTTAGAATCATCGTACCTGAATCCACTCATTATGCTGCTACGGGCCTGATGACATAGATTTCATTGCTGAGTGATATTGCATTGTACGTAAGTACCACAATTTCTTTATCCATTTTTCGCTTTCTGTGATATTGAACTTGTACCATAAACGAGATTCTTGTAAACAGAGCCGTCCCAAACTTTGGGGCGGCTGTGTCTTTTTGATTTTAATTTCCCTAAGCTATAGGACCATAAGTGGATGTGCCCTAGGCTCTGTTGCTTTGTTTTTTGGATGTTTCAGGAAACACCATACACTTCTCCAGAGTGGCTGCTGGCAATTTACATCCCGCCCATCAGCATAACTAGGCTCCCAGTTCTCCATGGCCTGTCCTGCCTTTCTGGATTTTACACTTTTTTCAGATGGCCCTTTTGACCGGGGGGCAGTGAGACTTCATTGTAGTGCAGATTTCCTTTGCAAGCTTGCTTGGTTGGCCAAAAAGGGCGTATGCGTTTTTTCCTCAGGAAGAAACGCATACGCCCTTTTTGGCCAAGTGCATCATTGTGGACGTTCTGCCTCTTTTCCTATGCTTTACATGCAATTCCAGTCTACCTCCTGAAATCGGTTTCCTGCAATTCTGCCCCCCTTTCAACTCCTCTTGGCATCCTTACTTCAATATATTTTTGGAAGATAGCTGTCATTTATAACTCTGCAGGTTTGTGAATTACAGTGCCCCTGAGCTCCTTTCTTCAACTCGCTTTCTTGTGAGCTGGCCGCAACACCGCAGGATTGCTTCAGGCCCTAGTGTGGTTCCGGCATGGCACGCTGAGCCTTTGGTTAATTCCTCTTCCTGGTGGGAAATGAGAGTTAAATTTGCCCGTCTGGACACCTCCACCTAGTCTCTCATTGGTTCTCCCTATTCCTGTTCATCTTCCGCAGAAATTGCTAACTGGGCCAAACAGGAAGTTAAAGGCACTGACTCTCGAAGTGGGGAGAGTGTTAGTAAAGCATCTGGAATGTTGCACCCGAGTAACAGGGGACGAAAACTGAGACACGTTTGAACACGTTTTCCGATCACACGGTGGATCATACTCTGGGTTCCAAATGAATGTTTTAGCTGAAGGAAGAATCCCTTAAACCTGGAGAGTTGAGACCCATGGAATGGGTACCATGCAATATGACTTCAAAGGGTCTGCATTTGCTCACCAAACCTCACCAATCCTATCACTGCTGCGTTTATGCCGCTGTACACACGCTTGATTCTCTTTCGGAGACATATAAATCCATAGGTTTTAAGATTCTTACTAGTCAGGTAGATTCTTACTAGTCAGGTATATTCTTAGGCGTTTAATATGGGGTGTTGAGTCCACTTCGTTGAGCAAGGAGTAGCTCTTGTCTATTACATATTTGGCTTATGGAACGGTATCTGTGCTAATTTCAATCTCTGGTTTTATGCAGCACCCCAACTCACCTTTCCCCTTAAGCAAGCATAAGTTGGTTTTGTACATTTGACACCCTGTTCTGTTTTGTAATTCAGTTCTTGTGTAGCCAAGTTTACATTCCGTGTAGTAGTGATATCTTATGATGTTCCTTTTTCCGTGTGACTTATTTCACTTAGAATCATCGTACCTGAATCCACTCATTATGCTGCTACGGGCCTGATGACTTAGATTTCATTGCTGAGTGATATTGCATTGTACGTAAGTACCACAACTTCTTTATCCATTTTTCGCTTTCTGTGATATTGAACTTGTACCGTAAACGAGGTTCTTGTAAACAGAGCCGTCCCAAACTTTGGGGTGGCTTTGTCTTTTTGATTTTAATTTCCCTAAGCTATAGGACCATAAGTGGAAGTGCCCTAGGCTCTGTTGCTTTGTTTTTTGGATGTTTCAGGAAACACCATACACTTCTCCAGAGTGGCTGCTGGCAATTTACATCCCGCCCATCAGCATAACTAGGCTCCCAGTTCTCCATGGCCTGTCCTGCCTTTCTGGATTTTACACTTTTTTCAGATGGCCCTTTTGACCGGGGGGCAGTGAGACTTCATTGTAGTGCAGATTTCCTTTGCAAGCTTGCTTGGTTGGCCAAAAAGGCCGTATGCGTTTTTTCCTGAATATATTCAGAAAAAAACGCATACGCCCTTTTTGGCCAATTGCATCATTGTGGACGTTCTGCCTCTTTTCCTATGCTTTATATGCAATTCCAGTGTACCTCCTAAAATCGGTTTCCTGCAATTCTGCCCCGCTTTCAACTCCTCTTGGCAGCCTAATTCAATATATTTTTGGAAGATAGCTGTCATTTATAACTCTGCAGGTTTGTGAATTACAGTGCCCCTGAGCTCCTTTCTTCAACTCGCTTTCTTGTGAGCTGGCCGCAACACCGCAGGATTGCTTCAGGCCCTAGTTTGGTTCCGGCACGGCATGCTGAGCCTTTGGTTAATTCCTCTTCCTGGTGGGAAATGAGAGTTAAATTTGCCCGTCCGGACACCTCCACCTAATCTCTCATTTGTTCTCCCTATCCCTGTTCATTTTCCACAGAAATTGCAAACTGGGCCAAACAGGAGGTTAAAGGCACTGACTCTCCAAGTGGGGAGAGTGTTAGTAAAGCGTCTGGAATGTTGCACCCGAGTACCAGGGGACGAAAACTGAGACACGTTTGAACACGTTTTCCGATCACACGGTGGATCATACTCTGGGTTCCACATGCATGTTGTAGCTGAAGGAAGAATCCCTTAAACAGGGAGAGTTGAGACCCATGGAATGGGTACCATGCAATATGACTTCAAAGGGTCTGCATTTGCTCACCGAACCTCAGCAAACCTATCACTGCTACATTTATGCCGCTGTACACACGCTTGATTCTCTTTCGGAGACATATAAATCCATAGGTTTTAAGATTCTTACTAGTCAGGTATATTCTTAGGCGTTTAATATGGGGTGTTGAGTCCACTTCGTTGAGCAAGGAGTAGCTCTTGTCTATTACATATTTGGCTTATGGAACGGTATCTGTGCTAATTTCAATCTCTGGTTTTATGCAGCACCCCAACTCACCCGTCCTCTGAAGCAAGCATAAGTTGGTTTTCTACATTTGACACCCTGTTCTGTTTTGTAATTCAGTTCTTGTGTAGCCAAGTTTACATTCCGTGTATTAGTGATATCTTATGATGTTTCTTTTTCTGTGTGACTAATTTCACTTAGAATCATCGTACCTGAATCCACTCATTATGCTGCTACGGGCCTGATGACATAGATTTCATTGCTGAGTGATATTGCATTGTACGTAAGTACCACAATTTCTTTATCCATTTTTCGCTTTCTGTGATATTGAACTTGTACCGTAAACGAGGTTCTTGTAAACAGAGCCGTCCCAAACTTTGGGGTGGCTGTGTCTTTTTGATTTTAATTTCCCTAAGCTATAGGACCATAAGTGGAAGTGCCCTAGGCTCTGTTGCTTTGTTTTTTGGATGTTTCAGGAAACACCATACACTTCTCCAGAGTGGCTGCTGGCAATTTACATCCCGCCCATCAGCATAACTAGGCTCCCAGTTCTCTATGGCCTGTCCTGCTTTTCTGGATTTTACACTTTTTTCAGATGGCCCTTTTGACCGGGGGGCAGTGAGACTTCATTGTAGTGCAGATTTCCTTTGCAAGCTTGCTTGGTTGGCCAAAAAGGGCGTATGCGTTTTTTCCTGAATATATTCAGGAAAAAACGCATACACTCTTTTTGGCCAAGTGCATCATTGTGGACGTTCTGCCTCTTTTCCTATGCTTTACATGCAATTCCAGTCTACCTCCTGAAATCGGTTTCCTGCAATTCTGTCCCGCTTTCAACTCCTCTTGGCAGCCTTACTTCAATATATTTTTGGAAGATAGCTGTCATTTATAACTCTGCAGGTTTGTGAATTACAGTGCCCCTGAGCTCCTTTCTTCAACTCGCTTTCTTGTGAGCTGGCCACAACACCGCAGGATTGCTTCAGGCCCTAGTTTGGTTCTGGCACGGCATGCTGAGCCTTCGGTTAATTCCTCTTCCTGGTGGGAAATGAGAGTTAAATTTGCCCGTCCAGACACCTCCACCTAGTCTCTCATTGGTTCTCCCTATTCCTGTTCATTTTCCACAGAAATTGCAAACGGGGCCAAACAGGATGTTAAAGGCACTGACTCTCCAAGTGGGGAGAGTGTAAGTAAAGCGTCTGGAATGTTGCACCCGAGTACCAGGGGACGAAAACTGAGACACATTTGAACATGTTTTCCGACCACACGGTGGATCATACTCTGGGTTCCACATGCATGTTTTAGCTGAAGGAAGAATCCCTTAAACATGTAGAGTTGAGACCCATGGAATGGGTACCATGCAATATGACTTCAAAGGGTCTGCATTTGCTCACCGAACCTCACCAATCCTATCACTGCTGCGTTTATGCCGCTGTACACACGCTTGATTCTCTTTCGGAGACATATAAATCCATAGGTTTTATGATTCTTACTAGTCAGGTAGATTCTTACTAGTCAGGTATATTGTTAGGCGTTTAATATGGGGTGTTGAGTCCACTTCGTTGAGCAAGGAGTAGCTCTTGTCTATTACATATTTGGCTTATGGAACAGTATCTGTGCTCATTTCAATCTCTGGTTTTAAGCAGCACCCCAACTCACCTTTCCCCTTAAGCAAGCATAAGTTGGTTTTCTACATTTGACACCCTGTTCTGTTTTGTAATTCAGTTGTTGTGTAGCCAAGTTTACATTCCGTGTAGTAGTGATACCATATGATGTTCCTTTTTCTGTGTGACTTATTTCACTTAGAATCATTGTACCTGAATCCACTCATTATACTGCTACGGGCCTGATGACATAGATTTCATTGCTGAGTGATATTGCATTGTACGTAAGTACCACAACTTCTTTATCCATTTTTCGCTTTCTGTGATATTGAACTTGTACGGTAAACGGGGTTCTTGTAAACAGAGTCCTCCCAAACTTTGGGGTGGCTGTGTCTTTTTGATTTTAATTTCCCTAAGCTATAGGACCATAAGTGGAAGTGCCCTAGGCTCTGTTGCTTTGTTTTTTGGATGTTTCAGGAAACACCATACACTTCTCCAGAGTGGCTGCTGGCAATTTACATCCCGCCCATCAGCATAACAAGGCTCCCAGTTCTCCATGGCCTGTCCTGCCTTTCTGGATTTTATACTTTTTTCAGATGGCCCTTTTGACCAGGGGGCAGTGAGACTTCATTGTAGTGCAGATTTCCTTTGCAAGCTTGCTTGGTTGGCCAAAAAGGGCGTATGCGTTTTTTCCTCAGGAAAAAACGCATACGCCCTTTTTGGCCAAGTGCATCATTGTGGACGTTCTGCCTCTTTTCCTATGCTTTACATGCAATTCCCGTCTACCTCCTGAAATCTGTTTTGTGCAATTCTGCCAGCTTTCAACTCCTCTTGGCAGCCTTACTTCAATATATTTTTGGAAGATAGCTGTCATTTATAACTCTGAAGGTTTGTGAATTACAGTGTCCCTGAGCTCCTTTCTTCAACTCGCTTTCTTGTGAGCTGGCCGCAACACCGCAGGATTGCTTGTGGCCCTAGTGTGGTTCCGGCATGGCACGCTGAGCCTTTGGTCAATTCCTCTTCCTGGTCGGATATGAGAGTTAAATTTGCCCGTCCGGACACCTCCACCTAGTCTCTCATTGGTTCTCCCTATTCCTGTTCATTTTCCACAGAAATTGCAAACTGGTCCAAACAGGAGGTTAAAGGCACTGACTCTCCAAGTGAGGAGAGTGTTAGTAAAGCGTCTGGAATGTTGCACCCGAGTACCAGGGGACGAAAACTGAGACACATTTGAACACGTTTGCCTATCACACGGTGGATCATACTCTGGGTTCCACATGCATCTTTTAGCTGAAGGAAGAATCCCTTAAACATGGAGAGTTTAGACCCATGGAATGGGTACCATGCAATATGACTTCAAAGGGTCTGCATTTGCTCACCAAACCTCACCAATCCTATCACTGCTGCGTTTATGCCGCTGTACACACGCTTGATTCACTTTCGGAGACATATAAATCCATAGGTTTTAAGATTCTTACTAGTCAGGTATATTGTTAGGCGTTTAATATGGGGTGTTGAGTCCACTTCGTTGAGCAAGGAGTAGCTCTTGTCTATTACATATTTGGCTTATGGAACAGTACCTGTGCTAATTTCAATCTCTGGTTTTATGCAGCACCCCAACTCACCTTTCCCCTTAAGCAAGCATAAGTTGGTTTTGTACATTTGACACCCTGTTCTGTTTTGTAATTCAGTTCTTGTGTAGCCAAGTTTACATTCCGTGTAGTAGTGATATCTTATGATGTTCCTTTTTCCGTGTGACTTATTGCACTTAGAATCATCGTACCTGAATCCACTCATTATGCTGCTACGGGCCTGATGACTTAGATTTCATTGCTGAGTGATATTGCATTGTACGTAAGTACCACAACTTCTTTATCCATTTTTCGCTTTCTGTGATATTGAACTTGTACCGTAAACGAGGTTCTTGTAAACAGAGCCGTCCCAAACTTTGGGGTGGCTGTGTCTTTTTGATTTTAATTTCCCTAAGCTATAGGACCATAAGTGGTAGTGCCCTAGGCTCTGTTGCTTTGTTTTTTGGATGTTTCAGGAAACACCATACACTTCTCCAGAGTGGCTGCTGGCAATTTACATCCCGCCCATCAGCATAACTAGGCTCCCAGTTCTCCATGGCCTGTCCTGCCTTTCTGGATTTTACACTTTTTTCAGATGGCCCTTTTGACCGGGGGGCAGTGAGACTTCATTGTAGTGCAGATTTCCTTTGCAAGCTTGCTTGGTTGGCCAAAAAGGCCGTATGCGTTTTTTCCTGAATATATTCAGAAAAAAACGCATACGCCCTTTTTGGCCAATTGCATCATTGTGGACGTTCTGCCTCTTTTCCTATGCTTTATATGCAATTCCAGTGTACCTCCTAAAATCGGTTTCCTGCAATTCTGCCCCGCTTTCAACTCCTCTTGGCAGCCTAATTCAATATATTTTTGGAAGATAGCTGTCATTTATAACTCTGCAGGTTTGTGAATTACAGTGCCCCTGAGCTCCTTTCTTCAACTCGCTTTCTTGTGAGCTGGCCGCAACACCGCAGGATTGCTTCAGGCCCTAGTTTGGTTCCGGCACGGCATGCTGAGCCTTTGGTTAATTCCTCTTCCTGGTGGGAAATGAGAGTTAAATTTGCCCGTCCGGACACCTCCACCTAATCTCTCATTTGTTCTCCCTATCCCTGTTCATTTTCCACAGAAATTGCAAACTGGGCCAAACAGGAGGTTAAAGGCACTGACTCTCCAAGTGGGGAGAGTGTTAGTAAAGCGTCTGGAATGTTGCACCCGAGTACCAGGGGACGAAAACTGAGACACGTTTGAACACGTTTTCCGATCACACGGTGGATCATACTCTGGGTTCCACATGCATGTTGTAGCTGAAGGAAGAATCCCTTAAACAGGGAGAGTTGAGACCCATGGAATGGGTACCATGCAATATGACTTCAAAGGGTCTGCATTTGCTCACCGAACCTCAGCAAACCTATCACTGCTACATTTATGCCGCTGTACACACGCTTGATTCTCTTTCGGAGACATATAAATCCATAGGTTTTAAGATTCTTACTAGTCAGGTATATTCTTAGGCGTTTAATATGGGGTGTTGAGTCCACTTCGTTGAGCAAGGAGTAGCTCTTGTCTATTACATATTTGGCTTATGGAACGGTATCTGTGCTAATTTCAATCTCTGGTTTTATGCAGCACCCCAACTCACCCGTCCTCTGAAGCAAGCATAAGTTGGTTTTCTACATTTGACACCCTGTTCTGTTTTGTAATTCAGTTCTTGTGTAGCCAAGTTTACATTCCGTGTATTAGTGATATCTTATGATGTTTCTTTTTCTGTGTGACTAATTTCACTTAGAATCATCGTACCTGAATCCACTCATTATGCTGCTACGGGCCTGATGACATAGATTTCATTGCTGAGTGATATTGCATTGTACGTAAGTACCACAATTTCTTTATCCATTTTTCGCTTTCTGTGATATTGAACTTGTACCGTAAACGAGGTTCTTGTAAACAGAGCCGTCCCAAACTTTGAGGTGGCTGTGTCTTTTTGATTTTAATTTCCCTAAGCTATAGGACCATAAGTGGAAGTGCCCTAGGCTCTGTTGCTTTGTTTTTTGGATGTTTCAGGAAACACCATACACTTCTCCAGAGTGGCTGCTGGCAATTTACATCCCGCCCATCAGCATAACTAGGCTCCCAGTTCTCTATGGCCTGTCCTGCTTTTCTGGATTTTACACTTTTTTCAGATGGCCCTTTTGACCGGGGGGCAGTGAGACTTCATTGTAGTGCAGATTTCCTTTGCAAGCTTGCTTGGTTGGCCAAAAAGGGCGTATGCGTTTTTTCCTGAATATATTCAGGAAAAAACGCATACGCCCTTTTTGGCCAAGTTCATCATTGTGGACGTTCTGCCTCTTTTCCTATGCTTTACATGCAATTCCAGTCTACCTCCTGAAATCGGTTTCCTGCAATTCTGCCCCGCTTTCAACTCCTCTTGGCAGCCTTACTTCAATATATTTTTGGAAGATAGATGTCCTTTATAACTCTGCAGGTTTGTGAATTACAGTGCCCCTGAGATCCTTTCTTCAACTCGCTTTCTTGTGAGCTGGCCACAACACCGCAGGATTGCTTCTGGTTCTAGTGTGGTTCCGGCCTGGCACGCTGAGCCTTTGCTTAATTCCTCTTCCTGGTGGGAAATGAGAGTTAAATTTGCCCGTCCGGACACCTCCACCTAGTCTCTCATTGGTTCTCCCTATTCCTGTTCATTTTCCACAGAAATTGCTAACTGGGCCAAACAGGAAGTTAAACGCACTGACTCTCGAAGTGGGGAGAGTGTTAGTAAAGCGTCTGGAATGTTGCACCCGAGTACCAGGGGACGAAAACTGAGACACTTTTGAACACGTTTTCCGATCACACGGTGGATCATACTCTGGGTTCCACATGCATGTTTTAGCTGAAGGAAGAATCCCTTAAACAGGGAGAGTTGAGACCCATGGAATGGGTACCATGCAATATGACTTCAAAGGGTCTGCATTTGCTCACCGAACCTCACCAATCCTATCACTGCTGCGTTTATGCCGCTGTACACACGCTTGATTCTCTTTCGGAGACATATAAATCCATAGGTTTTAAGATTCTTACTAGTCAGGTAGATTCTTACTAGTCAGGTATAGTCTTAGGCGTTTAATATGGGGTGTTGAGTCCACTTCGTTGAGCAAGGAGTAGCTCTTGTCTATTACATATTTGGCTTATGGAACGGTATCTGTGCTAATTTCAATCTCTGGTTTTATGCA
The DNA here is from genome assembly GCF_964270905.1 of Leucopleurus acutus. Lineage (NCBI taxonomy): Eukaryota > Metazoa > Chordata > Mammalia > Artiodactyla > Delphinidae > Leucopleurus > Leucopleurus acutus. The sequence continues at coordinate 695,673 of NW_028139150.1, forward strand.
GCACCCCAACTCACCTTTCCCCTTAAGCAAGCATAAGTTGGTTTTGTACATTTGACACCCTGTTCTGTTTTGTAATTCAGTTCTTGTGTAGCCAAGTTTACATTCCGTGTAGTAGTGATATCTTATGATGTTCCTTTTTCCGTGTGACTTATTTCACTTAGAATCATCGTACCTGAATCCACTCATTATGATGCTACGGGCCTGATGACATAGATTTCATTGCTGAGTGATATTGCATTGTACGTAAGTACCACAACTTCTTTATCCATTTTTCGCTTTCTGTGATATTGAACTTGTACCGTAAACGAGGTTCTTGTAAACAGAGCCGTCCCAAACTTTGGGGTGGCTGTGTCTTTTTGATTTTAATTTCCCTAAGCTATAGGACCATAAGTGGAAGTGCCCTAGGCTCTGTTGCTTTGTTTTTTGGATGTTTCAGGAAACACCATACACTTCTCCAGAGTGGCTGCTGGCAATTTACATCCCGCCCATCAGCATAACAAGGCTCCCAGTTCTCCATGGCCTGTCCTGCCTTTCTGGATTTTACACTTTTTTCAGATGGCCCTTTTGACAGGGGGGCAGTGAGACTTCATAGTAGTGCAGATTTCCTTTGCAAGCTTGCTTGGTTGGCCAAAAAGGGCGTATGCGTTTTTTCCTGAATATATTCAGGAAAAAACGCATACACTCTTTTTGGCCAAGTGCATCATTGTGGACGTTCTGCCTCTTTTCCTATGCTTTACATGCAATTCCAGTCTACCTCCTGAAATCGGTTTCCTGCAATTCTGTCCCGCTTTCAACTCCTCTTGGCAGCCTTACTTCAATATATTTTTGGAAGATAGCTGTCATTTATAACTCTGCAGGTTTGTGAATTACAGTGCCCCTGAGCTCCTTTCTTCAACTCGCTTTCTTGTGAGCTGGCCACAACACCGCAGGATTGCTTCAGGCCCTAGTTTGGTTCTGGCACGGCATGCTGAGCCTTCGGTTAATTCCTCTTCCTGGTGGGAAATGAGAGTTAAATTTGCCCGTCCAGACACCTCCACCTAGTCTCTCATTGGTTCTCCCTATTCCTGTTCATTTTCCACAGAAATTGCAAACGGGGCCAAACAGGATGTTAAAGGCACTGACTCTCCAAGTGGGGAGAGTGTAAGTAAAGCGTCTGGAATGTTGCACCCGAGTACCAGGGGACGAAAACTGAGACACATTTGAACATGTTTTCCGACCACACGGTGGATCATACTCTGGGTTCCACATGCATGTTTTAGCTGAAGGAAGAATCCCTTAAACATGGAGAGTTGAGACCCATGGAATGGGTACCATGCAATATGACTTCAAAGGGTCTGCATTTGCTCACCGAACCTCACCAATCCTATCACTGCTGCGTTTATGCCGCTGTACACACGCTTGATTCTCTTTCGGAGACATATAAATCCATAGGTTTTATGATTCTTACTAGTCAGGTAGATTCTTACTAGTCAGGTATATTGTTAGGCGTTTAATATGGGGTGTTGAGTCCACTTCGTTGAGCAAGGAGTAGCTCTTGTCTATTACATATTTGGCTTATGGAACAGTATCTGTGCTCATTTCAATCTCTGGTTTTAAGCAGCACCCCAACTCACCTTTCCCCTTAAGCAAGCATAAGTTGGTTTTCTACATTTGACACCCTGTTCTGTTTTGTAATTCAGTTGTTGTGTAGCCAAGTTTACATTCCGTGTAGTAGTGATACCATATGATGTTCCTTTTTCTGTGTGACTTATTTCACTTAGAATCATTGTACCTGAATCCACTCATTATACTGCTACGGGCCTGATGACATAGATTTCATTGCTGAGTGATATTGCATTGTACGTAAGTACCACAACTTCTTTATCCATTTTTCGCTTTCTGTGATATTGAACTTGTACGGTAAACGGGGTTCTTGTAAACAGAGTCCTCCCAAACTTTGGGGTGGCTGTGTCTTTTTGATTTTAATTTCCCTAAGCTATAGGACCATAAGTGGAAGTGCCCTAGGCTCTGTTGCTTTGTTTTTTGGATGTTTCAGGAAACACCATACACTTCTCCAGAGTGGCTGCTGGCAATTTACATCCCGCCCATCAGCATAACAAGGCTCCCAGTTCTCCATGGCCTGTCCTGCCTTTCTGGATTTTATACTTTTTTCAGATGGCCCTTTTGACCAGGGGGCAGTGAGACTTCATTGTAGTGCAGATTTCCTTTGCAAGCTTGCTTGGTTGGCCAAAAAGGGCGTATGCGTTTTTTCCTCAGGAAAAAACGCATACGCCCTTTTTGGCCAAGTGCATCATTGTGGACGTTCTGCCTCTTTTCCTATGCTTTACATGCAATTCCCGTCTACCTCCTGAAATCTGTTTTGTGCAATTCTGCCAGCTTTCAACTCCTCTTGGCAGCCTTACTTCAATATATTTTTGGAAGATAGCTGTCATTTATAACTCTGAAGGTTTGTGAATTACAGTGTCCCTGAGCTCCTTTCTTCAACTCGCTTTCTTGTGAGCTGGCCGCAACACCGCAGGATTGCTTGTGGCCCTAGTGTGGTTCCGGCATGGCACGCTGAGCCTTTGGTCAATTCCTCTTCCTGGTCGGATATGAGAGTTAAATTTGCCCGTCCGGACACCTCCACCTAGTCTCTCATTGGTTCTCCCTATTCCTGTTCATTTTCCACAGAAATTGCAAACTGGTCCAAACAGGAGGTTAAAGGCACTGACTCTCCAAGTGAGGAGAGTGTTAGTAAAGCGTCTGGAATGTTGCACCCGAGTACCAGGGGACGAAAACTGAGACACATTTGAACACGTTTGCCTATCACACGGTGGATCATACTCTGGGTTCCACATGCATGTTTTAGCTGAAGGAAGAATCCCTTAAACATGGAGAGTTTAGACCCATGGAATGGGTACCATGCAATATGACTTCAAAGGGTCTGCATTTGCTCACCAAACCTCACCAATCCTATCACTGCTGCGTTTATGCCGCTGTACACACGCTTGATTCACTTTCGGAGACATATAAATCCATAGGTTTTAAGATTCTTACTAGTCAGGTATATTGTTAGGCGTTTAATATGGGGTGTTGAGTCCACTTCGTTGAGCAAGGAGTAGCTCTTGTCTATTACATATTTGGCTTATGGAACAGTACCTGTGCTAATTTCAATCTCTGGTTTTATGCAGCACCCCAACTCACCTTTCCCCTTAAGCAAGCATAAGTTGGTTTTCTACATTTGACACCCTGTTCTGTTTTGTAATTCAGTTCTTGTGTAGCCAAGTTTACATTCCGTGTAGTAGTGATATCTTATGATGTTTCTTTTTCTGTGTGACTTATTTCACTT